>NC_006049.2:1354444-2051050 GCF_000006445.2 Debaryomyces hansenii CBS767
AATGTCTACTATGGTGATAACCATAGTATTATCTATATTACACATTTATTTTGGTAGCAAAAAAATCCTCCTCGGCTTCCTAAGAAAGATGAAAATTTTGCCCAACATATTCTGTTTTGACACCTACGAACTCTACATTTAGTACCATCTTTACACAATTTTGTTTATTATTTACTATAAGTTTATGTATTCTATTCAATTTATTAATAGTAATATCCGGTGACTCATTAGCTTTTGGTTTAATAGCAATTATTCAACTATTTGTGAAGTTTCCCGGTGATTCATTATCACCAATTTTTAAGAATATAGATTTAAATCAAGTAACTAAATTAAATGGTAAATTTAAATCAAACTCTAAGTTCGAAGACATTATTTCAAATGAAATCATATCTAAGTATTGTAAGGGTTAAGTTCATCTCCTTTAAGGGGATTAAACTCTTCCACGTAGGGTATGTCATATATTTCTTCATACACATATCTCTCATTTTCTATATCTAATATTTTCACAAATTTATTATCATTTTTATAATATAATTCCATTATTTTATCTATAGTTCGTTTGTCTCTATATTTTTTAGCTAATTTATATAAATTAAATTCAGGAACATCTATATAACCTGTAACCTTATCTTCTACACCTATGGCATTATTTAATATATTTATATAGCATATATTTAAATTAAAATAATCATTTCTTAAACACATAGATTTTATTTTGTTTCTAGTATATAATAAAAATGGATTAAATTTTTTTAATAAATACTCATATTTATTAGGATTGCATGTTATTAATTTAGATAATACTAAATTAGATGTATTACCATGTTCAAAACAACATTTTGTTATATCATAATTATTAATTATTTCACTTTTGTTAAATTTTCTATATTTTATAACGGTTTCATTTTCAAATCTTCCTCTTCTATTTCATAATTTTCATCTATGTTCATTATTGTATTCAAATTTTTAAAATAATATTTTTCATCTACTTTATCTCTTGTGAAATAAGAATCTTTATTTTCCTTTTCTATACGTTTAAAATCTTTAATATATAAACAATAACTATAAAGTAATGGTCCTATTTGATATTCAAGTAAATCGTACCATTTATTAATGTAAGCCACAAAATTTACATTGTATCCATTTTGTTTTAGAAATTTACATGTTTTATAGTTAGGATAAAATCATAGTATAAATAATCAAAATTTAGTGGATAGTTAACTATGTTATTGGATATAAGTATAGAATTAAGTTCATAATAATAATCCTCAATGATATCCTTACATTTTTCAGCTATTTTATAATTCAAATAAGACCCTCTAACAATTAAATAATCATCATTTTCAGTTGGTTTAAATTTGTAAGTTTTAAAAAAATCTTCATATCCATATAATACTAACTGTTTTTCCTTATTATTTATTTGCGCACAGAGATATACTTAATCCTTTCATGTAAATGCATCCTTTGAAACGCTTATTGTATTCCCGCATTGGAAAACATTTTTTATTATTACTTCATTACTGGATTCCATATTTGTGAATATTTTAGTAAATATGCAATAAATTTGAAAAATGTAAACTGGTTGCAAAATAAATTAGTGGGCTAATGATTTTGCTAATAGACTCAAGAATTTGCTAGGCTAAGTAATTATGTCGCTAATATTAATTACTATTATTGGCAAAACTTATTTAATACTGAAAAAACAATTCCACTAAATAAGGAGGTCAAGTTATAGACGATTATATTGTATGTATTTAGAGACCATGTAATTTTATATTATGAAATCAACTTGATTGATTAAAAATTGAAGGATTAAATATGAATATTGAAATGCTTCAGCTTTGAAAGGATTACTCCAATGCACATAAAAATTTTCACTAGATTCATCAAATAATTCATAAAACTTCCCATATCATTATATTGCATGAAAACATAAATCAAAACATCATATTATATGAAAATTGATTAAAGATATAAAATGAATAGACATAAGCTAAAAACTAGCTGATAATAACTTTTGGTTGTTATTTTCTTCATAGAGTGCGTAGTATTAGCTTTCTTTATTACTTTTCACTGTATTGAGGATCAAGATTCTAATTATGATTTTTAAGCAGCTAGATTTAGTATCCATTGCAATATTTATAATTTTGTTTGTATTTACGCACATTTATATCATATTTTCCTCCTTATGCCTTCATCAAAGAAATTCTTATTTCACATAAAAAGTTTCCCCTATAATAAAAAGGTTAATCTTTATCTCCCCCGTTAATATTGGTCTGAATGAATTAAATGGCACTATATATCTTAGTCACTTCCTATAAAACTTAATTTATAATGTCTCATCTCTTCGTCTCAAGGGGCATTTCATGTCATATGCTAAGTGGCTTTTATTTTGCCACTCTCTCTAATTATATAATTTTCAAGATTAAAGTTGAAGTTTTGAATACTATATTCTCGGTCGTAAGTCATAATTTAGATATTTAGCTAAAGAAATCTATATCTATTGGCTTCTCTTTATAAATTTGCCAATTCATATAAACTGGAATTTCTTTATTATTTATGATCTGCGTAGTACGTGATTTATCCATTAGAACCAACATATCGTTTGTATTCACTTTAAACCTGATATCTGTTCGTAGCAATAAAACAACACATGTTTTCTTAGTGTAAATATCTTTCACGCTTGCTGTGGCCATAAATTTGCCGACTTTTTTGTATTTTTGTACTATGTGAGTCGGATTAGGATTGGCAGCATTTTGACGTTGATCTTGTCGAATATACCTTTGTTTCGATATTTTTCCAACCATTCCCACATCCTGATTAGTTAATGCTGAGGTTTTCTCCCTTGGTATGTTGGCATGAAGGTTTTCAGTTTCAGAGTTTGTTTTCAAACCCTCCAAATTCTTAGCAACAAGAATGTAGTCAAATTTGTTAATTTTGAACCATTCAATAAAGCTCTTTATATATAAACGTGCTTGCGAAAGTATACTATCTTTGCTCTTGTTAATGCTTTCGAACGGGGTATATATAATGATATCTCTCGAAATTTCAAGTAGACGATTAGTGCAACCATTCTTCATATGCGTTGTAAATTTTGTACTCTTTATAATTGAGGACAAGGCAAATATAGAAATTTTATTAGGTTTGTTTACAGAGGTCTTCTGGAAGCTTAGTTTTTGAGTGTTAGATTTTCGATGCATTGCAATAATTGAGTCTCTCATACCCGAAATTGTAACCTTCGGTTTATCCATCAGTTTTTCATTTCTATATTTAGCATTCTGATTGAGGCCATTTGTGTTGGTTTTATCACTAAGAACAAGTCTTTTTCTGTATGTTTTCGACAACTGCAGTGTGGCCGGAGTTGTACCCGAATTTATTGCATTCCCATTGAAAACATTCAACCGCTTCTCCATTCTCATTTTTTTGATATTAGACTCACATTGAAGCCTGTGTAGTTCAAAGGGGTCCCTATATTTATCATGATGCCGTTTCTTCGATTTGTTCGTCATTGGTATACATCTTCTTTATTGTGGATCAACTTTGTTTACTTTTGCTTCTGTGTATTATTGTAGTGCGTATACCATTATTATTTCTGTCTCCCATCTCAACACGAGAGCAAGTACTAAAAGGACAACTCCGATATTAGTTCAATGCGTTACTCGTAAATGTAAAACTATTATGGCTTGGTATCATAATAACCCTACGATTTGGTTATTAAATTTACTTATCTAAGTAACTATTTTTCAACGGTAGATATGTTTGCTGAAAAAAAAGTATCGGTAGTGAAGGAGAAGGGATCTTATCATTTGATTACTATATGTAGGTATTTGCAACTAGACTCCAAGTGTAATCTAGTTGACTTTATAAATTGCTGCCCATCCGTCATGATATTTTCTATATGCAGTACACTGATATAAATATTTCACGATATCCAGAAGAGCAGTTATGGGAGTAATTGAACAAAAAAATGACAACATCTTGGGATCAAGCTAAATTTGCATTAAAACCTAAAACTAAGGGATTCCATTTAGTTACGGATGAAATTCTCAGTAACGTTCCTGAGATAAGGGACTATAAAATAGGCCAATTGAATTTATTCATCCAACACACTAGTGCTGGTTTGACCATCAACGAGAATTATGATCCTGACGTGAGAACTGATTTGATTAATATTTTCGATAGAATTGTCCCGGACGATGCCGAATATATCCATATATTAGAGGGACTTAATGATGCGAAATCTCATGGACAGGCTACGCTTACTGGCTTAAATGTTACAGTTCCAATAAGTAATGGTAAATTAGCATTCGGAACGTGGCAAGGAATTTACCTTGCTGAATTCAGGGACAATAAACCCTCGAGAAGAATTGTAGCAACCATCAATGGATTGAAGGAAAACTAGATGAGATGTAATGGCATCTAGAGCCAAACAATTTATTCTGATAATTGATTGTTAAATTTGAAAAAAGACATATTTAATGGTCTATATTACATCATAGAATATCTCTATGCATCTAATTTTTATATACTATTTATCTATAATTTTTTAAATAAATATTGTAATTTTATATTAATTTTTGTAAATGTGAGTACAAAATTATAAAACGCAAATAATTTGATAAGCTGCATACTTGATATCATTAAAAAATAAGATATATATTTAATTTAGTACTTAATTCATATATTAAACGCTGTGAACCATAGAATATATATAAAGTATTTTAAGACTTTCGTTGAATAAATAAGGATAAGTATTGTATTCACAGTATGATTATGACATTCAACCATGCCACCATTCGTTATTACAAAATTACTTATAAACTAACATGGTCAAAAATATATGAGGTACTACGTTCGCAGTTCATATATCTTGATGCTATAATTTCTTAAAATCATCAATTTCTCATCTTCCAATTTTTTTGCAGTAAGGGATAATTCATTGAACCTTTTAACAAGTTCATCATTTATTAAGTTCCACCAACCATTATGCCTTGGACACTTTCGTTTATCCTGTATACACATAGAGTTATTAAACAATGAATTTGAATCGATATCATCCATATTGTCACGATAAAAACTTATTAGACTATCAATTTGTTCTTTATAATCAGTGTATATATCAGCAGAATTAATGAACTTTTCAAAGGCGTTTTTCGACTGCACATCTGTTTGTATTCCTTGATTTAGAGATTTGTCGTAGCAACAAAGGTCAAATTTCTTGGACTTCTTACTTTTAGATTCTTTCGTCGATCTTTTACTTTTAAGCGATTCTTCACATTTTTCAACTTGTTCTTCATCTTGATAAGATGCCTGTAACCTTTCATTAATAATCTTAATTTTTTCCTTAATCTTGAGTAAATAATCACTCTTGAGCTTGCACAAATCAGTAATTGAATTAATTCTATCTAGATTTGAATTTATCTTAGTCAACCTATTTTCAAGATCTCCAGGCAACTGTGAAATGTCAGATCCATCCTCTTTAAGTGAAGAAATTTCTGGTAATTCAGGGAAATCTGAACCCAATTGAACTAGATTTTTATAGCTATTACCCGATGAGATACAATAATTAAATATTGATTTAATATCTGTTGGGTTCAAATCATTAATTCCAGTTTTCCTTAATAAATTTTCTTTAATAAAAGTTACACCATGTTCATCGCAACAATATTTTGATTTAGAATCAGCTCTAATAGGTTCCCAGCACCAATCTAAACGGCATTTTCTTTTCCATTTTGTACTACTGATTCCTTTCCAGCGACAGAACTTGCAATAGAATTTGGCTATTAACTTGGAATGATCTTCATTCAACTTCATACATTTGAAGTGAAACCATTCATCACAATTGTCACATGAAATCATTAACTCTCCTCCATAGTCTGGCTTTCGACAGATACAGAATAATTCTTCACTGTTGAGATTAAACTTAGGTGCATTAGAAAATTTCTTATATTGTTTGGCTATTTCTTCGTACGACTCGTCTTCTATTTCCTCTGTTGGATATCTATTAGAAAGCCCAGATGGAGAGCCGCTATAGTCATCTTGTGAATCTTCTTTTTCAAGTTTATTTTTCTTGAACTCTTTGTTCGAAATTGCTGGTGATGCAGATCGTCTTTTTTTGCCTTGCTCGTTTTCCATATTTCCAGATAAACCTTTATCCAAGGTTGAAGTAGATGCAGATAGATCCTTCAATTTAGTTTTATTGTCTTCTGGTGGCAGTTTTATATGTTCATGAAGTGAAGTTGACATTTCTTGTACTTCTGAATAAATATCCATTCAAAATAAAGCATACAAATACATTACAATATACAGGAAAATATTATGAAGAATTATAAAAACTATATATTTAATCTTTCATTTCAGTGTCCTCATTTTCTAGATTATTAGGAGCACCTGTTTTTGATTTTTCATTATCATTTTCAACTGGGCTAGGTGCTTTTTCAGCGTCTTCTTCTTCTTCCTCATCCTCATCCTCATCATTTTCTAATTGGATGGTTTTACTCTTCCAAATCTCTATCAAGTTATCATCTCCGCAGGTTGCTGTCAATCCATTAATCTTAGGGTGAATATCAACCTCATTGATCCTATTTGTGTGACCTCCATGGATAAAAGCTAAACACGGATCCACGTTCTTCGTGTATCTTTTTTTAGAAGCTTCTGTAGGTTCATTAGTTGGATAAATAAACTCATCAGACAAATAAGATAAATCCCAAGAAATTGCTCTTTTATCCAAGCCCCATGAAATTAATTTATTTGGATCGTTATTTTTATTCCACTCAATACCGATTACACTATCGTTATGCCCAAACAATTTACGGAATGGTTCAGATGGATTTCTCAAATCATACAAGGAAACAACATTTTCTTTACCACCCGTTGCAAATAACGTTGGAATTTCAGGATTAAAAGCAAACGAATTTTGAATATGACTGGTTTCTATTCTAATAGCAGGGTTATCTTGAAATGATGCCCGTAAGTCATGAATCTGATAAGTATAATCATCCGCCACAGAACCAAACAAGGATTTTTCCAGAATATTATGCGATAAGTCATTGATGACAGCATTATGAGATTTGAATCGTTGGATTGGTGTAGATGGCTTTGATACATCCCACAAAGCAATTTGGGAGTCATTAGCCCCAGACAAGAATTGGTTTTCGTCAATCCATTCCAAAGCATAACCCTCTAGTTTATGGTACTTGAAATCAATGGCTTCCTTATTGTTTGATTTCAAGTCATATAAATGAACAACTCCTTCGTTATCGAATGTTATCACCTTCTCATTATTTGGAGAAATTCGTAACTTATTAATTTCCCCATTATGTTTCCAACTGGATAAAATCCTGAAATTATCCGAGGAATCAATATTTGACATCGGAATAGGAATACTTTGCGAATTAGGTGAAAACTCAGAAAAGTCTGGTGCAAGAGTACTTGGTAAGCTTAAAGATCCCAATTTCAAGTAATCTTGAGAATGTTGAGATGTATTGGTACCAAATAGAAACTTAACAGTCACATAATTTTTATTTTCGGAAACTGTATAGTCAGGTAACCATTGTAAGGATAACGAAGGAAAATCTAAGGCATGTGTATGGATAGTATCGTACAACAACGGTACTGTTTTTTTCCAAATTTTAAATTCTTCGTTTACAATCTTTTCTTTCAGCTGTTGTTCTTGAACAATTTCAAGTTCTGCTGATGCAAAATCAGCACTTGTATTGACAGTCATGTTTGATTAATATAATTCTTGAATACTATCTTTATCAGTATTTTAAAAATTCAACTTGAGATAGATTAAGGCTCGTGTTAGAATTTACGCACAATAACGAATGTAAATAAGGAACCGTATATTTGAGTATACTTAATTAAAATTTACAATATACATTATATATGACGATAAAAAGCTATGGCTACTCAAATATACAGTGTCAACGGTGTTTGTATCTATCTGGGCGTTGGATAATTAGATAACACCTCCAAAGTCTTCAGTTTCATGGTCCTCACTTTCGTCAAAGTACAGGCTAAACTTAAAGACAGTACCATAAATTAAGCTTCCACCTATTATTGTCAATATCATAGCAACCCTTGTTAATATATGAGAATGATGTAATAATACAGGTAGATAGAACCCTGTAACTACTAAAAATGCAGATGTAAATTGACCAAATTCTTTTAAAATGCTTCCTCGAGAGGACGACACAGGATCAAAGCTGAAATCATAATCACTAGAATCAGATATGGCTTTCGTTATAGCAACGGGTAAATGTGCAATGGCAAATATTATACCATTGATAATGGGGAACCAATTGCCATATATTCCTGCTAAAACGACTAAGAGGAATCCCATAGATAAAACAACTGATAATCCTATGATTTTATTCAACGGGTTATCTTTGGATGATGTAGTCGAATTCATCTTCTATGTATGTTTGTTTAGCAATTTATTAAAGTTAGATCTATGATTAGATTGTTTTCTACGGATTGTTCATATGTACAAACTAAGGGAGTACCGTTAGGTTGACGATAAGTCCTGTATATAAACACACTCTCTCAGCATAGAAATATTACAGTATTCTGTTCTTAATCCAACACACATCCAAACTAAGAGTATGACTTCAAGATTAGAATCATACGGGGAACTTTTAAACCCTACTATAGTGAAAGAAGCTAAGGTTTTGGGGAAGGGGGGAATTACTCTGCCTGCAGGTTTTAGTACTGATTCAATTACGCTGCAACGTAATAAACCAAATGCTACAGTCCGCACAAACAAGAAACCAGACCTTGAACGATTGGAAGAATTGAAAGTAAAGAAGGCATGGGAAATAGCATTGGGTCCTGCTAAGACTATACCTATGAATTTGATCATGAGTTATATGACTGGTAACTCTTTACAGATTATTCCTATTATGATGACATTGATGTTGTTCTGGAATCCTTTGAAAGCTATATTTACTGAAACGAACGCAAATTTCAAGAACTTGGAAACAAAGAAGAATTCTAGTGATATATTCTTGACAAGGGCAGTTTTTGTGATATGTCAAATGGCATGTATGGCAGTTGGTATATGGAAATTGTACAATATGGGTTTAATCCCTAATAGTGAGGGCGATTGGTTGGCCTGGAAAGAGGCAATCCAATACAAGGAAAGAGTTTACCTTATTTAAATCGGGTGTATATATATCTATTTGCAGAATATATGTTAATTTCTATTTCAGTAGGGACGTATTTCATTCCCTTTTCAAATCTTCATCTTGTTCGACTTCTTTTTTCTTGTTGAGATTAGTTGCGTTATCGAAAGTCTGGGTAGCTTCTGATTCTTCAACGTTGTCTTTCGATTCATTATCAACAGCTTTTTCGAATATTTGTTGCAAGTTAAATCTTTCTAATCTATCATAATTATTTACCACACTCATACCAATATTGCTTTTATAACATTCCACCATTATTAATTTATCATAATTCTTCAAATCTACTGAATGCCCATGATCCCTGCCTACACATTCAGCAATAGCTTTGATAATGTCAGGCTTTTGTAAGGTATTGAAGTTACGCTTTGAAACCTGGATTGCAAATTTATACGGCTTCTGATTAGTTTCGTTGTGAAAATGCGGACCCAATACTCTTTGTGCCAACTTTTTAATCTCTTCCATTGTTGGTGTAACCGAAAAAGTTATTGGTGACAATTTTTGAGTATATCTTGTCGTCTTAACCTTGGACTGAGAAAATTCTTCACAGAGCTTTTCAACAAATGTTGCTGGTTCAATTGGTCTTCTAGTCTTAATGAAGACAAGGCATTCGCATCCTAGATCAATTGGTTTAAGGATTTCTTTTTTAGTCCCTTTGGTTTCTTGCATATCATTCAATTCTTTTTGAATCTTTTCTTCTATTGAAAGCTCCTTCTCATTTTGTTCCGTTTCAGAATCTTCATTTAGTTCATCCAAATTAAAATACTCTTCAGCTTTATCTGAAAATAAATTTAATAATTCCTTTCGGCATTGCTGTTCTTTACCTCTATTACATGTAGCATATATCCCACTAGTGCTTGGATCAATAAACCCGCTAGTTCTGAATTTCTTATTCTTATTCCCGCCTTTTGAATTGTTTGCCTTTCTTTTGCCCATGTTCTATATGCTGTAATTTCCAAGCTTTATAAATTAGAGATTAATTTTTTTTTTGAGAAAGCATCAATTCTCAGTCGAATGTTTTTATCAACATTGGAATTAAATGAATACAGACAGATTTTTAATTGGCAATAAGTTAAATATGAAATATAATGAAGATTGATAAATTACCAGTTGATATATGGCACAATATTATAAAGATAGGAGTAAGGGATTTACAAATCTTAACTCTCACAGACATTTTGAGCTTATCTGAGGTAAATAGACTTCTTCACAATGCATTGCATGATAATATTATCTGGTATGATATTTTTCGTTGGTATTATTTTGATCTTATTACCCAGTATAATGTTAATGAAGTCCAAAGCCTGGAGATATATCAGAGAACAATAGTCTATTCTTCAGATATACGATATTTTGAAAAAACCATGATGTTCTACCACAAGGATATAAAATTCAGATTTTATATGGAAAAATACAGACCCAGAGAACAAGTTTACAATATTTCCTTTTTTTTAGACAATTTCAGTGACATGGATTATATTCCGATAATCAAGAATTACGAAAACGATCGAAGAAAATGTGATTATGATGATTTGGCTTTCGATATCACTAGAAGGTCTCTTGCCTGTAATTTGTTGAATACTTATAATTTTAAGCTTGGTATAAGATATTTTAATAAGTTGATTAAGGAAGATATTAGAAAATCTCCTTCGGCTCCTGGAGCGTTTGAATGGTTTTGGTACAAAATGAATAGCTTCGACAAAGCCTTTTCAGATATGATTTTTTCTCGGCAGCTGAAATTGACAGAGGTTTATGCGTTATTATACAAAGAGGTTTATTTAGAAATCTTACAACATAGATCATGGGGAGATAAAGTAAAATTTTTTCAGAATGACGAATCATCAAAAGGGACAATTATATTTCAGGACAACAAGACATTTGGAAAGCTAATGTGGCATATTCTTAGATTAATTTTATCTAAGTTTGGCCGTAAATGTAAATTTTATTCATCCCAGGAATATTATGAATACATGGACACGTATTGCTTAGAAGATTTCAGTATCTTGAGAATTTATAATGAAGATTTTAAGGGACATCATATCTTACTTTACTCTATTCTCATGAAAATACTTGACGAATTCTTATTATCGAAGTACAACTTCAAAATTGGCACTCAGAATTCTAGTGAAAATATATCCATCAATTTTAGTAACACGTTTCTCATGATTAAAAATCATTATTTTCTTATACCTAGGGATGCTAATAATTCGTACGTAGTTGATCACTACACGTCGAAACAAGTTATTCAATACTTACGAGCAGAATTCAATTTATCGACCCTTGCACAAATCTCTAATTATCTAAAACCGCTATCATTAAAGGATATGTTAGTATATTTCATGAATTTAGATACAAAATGTGGCGTAAAACCGTCCTATTCCGTCAGTCAACCAGAATTAAACTCGATACTTGATAAACCAGAAAAGAATGAGGTGGGAATGAGGTCTTGTGTAGGGTATAAGTATAAAGAATATCAATTTGCCAAATTTGTTTGCGACTTTTTACGAATGGAATACAAGGAAGGTGGATTTTCTAAGTTTATGTATTGTTCAGAGTTTGAAAAGCATTTTAACCAAGAAAATAATTTCATATATTTCAACTCTGTGATAGAGGTCATAGAGCTGGATTCATTAAAAAAGAAAATGTTAGTTGAATATTTCAAATTAAATCTTGACGATAAATCTAGAATATTTCGAAATAACTTCAATTTAATGGATCCAGCTAATTCAAGAATAGCTTTCCAAAGAATGAATCCCAGATTGGATGTGGAAAACAATGCCAATGTTATAAACGGGGAAACTTATAAACGGGGTATGCTTGTTGGCCATAATAAATTCCACTCCCTTGGAATTGTGCTCGATATTATTAATTCAACTAGTTCTCCGGCCACATATTGCAAGGTCTACACGAGCCAAGGCTATATAGAGACTTATTCTACTTCCTCATTACGAAATATTTCAAGAAATATTGTACATAAAACAGACTCTGTTGCAAAAATTTTCATAGATGTCTGTGGAATCGACGTACTTGGCTTATTACTCTTCAGTTCATTCAAGAATGATCCACATGCGCCAGGGTTTATTCAAATAGACTGATATTCTTATCGTTATCCTCATTTTTAAATAAAGTATAGAACTGCATATAATACATAAATTTATGAGGATCCTCCAGCATTTTATATTCTTGTAGTGTTGAATCCGTCAAGCAACACTTTATTGTATTTATCAATAATTAGAGTATATATGGAAAATGCTAGGAAGGTCAGTTTTAAGAAGATCAAGATTATTGTTTCCAACACAAAGGAACTCAATGTTGAAGCGTTTCCAACATTCAGTTATTGGTATTGATCTAGGAACTACGAATTCTGCAGTTGCAATCGTAGAAGGGAATGAAGCAAGGATATTGGAAAACGAAGAAGGTGGCAGGACAACACCGTCAATTGTTGCTTTTACAGAGGCCAATATGTTAGTTGGATTGCCGGCTAGAAGACAGGGTGCAATTAATTCCCAAAATACGTTCTTTGCTACGAAGAGATTAATCGGAAGAAAATTTGAAGACGAAGAAGTTCAAAGGGATCTTGCAAATACCCCCTATAAGATTGTACCCCACGAAAATGGGGATGCATGGGTGGCTACATCTGATGGTAGAAAAATTTCGCCTTCACAAATCAGTGGATATATCCTTCAAAAAATGAAGGAAATCGCGGAATCACATTTGCACGATGATACGAAATCAATAAAACACGCTGTTGTCACAGTTCCAGCTTATTTCAATGATTCCCAAAGGCAAGCAACCAAAAGCGCAGGAAAGATTGTTGGTTTAGATATTTTAAGAGTAATTAACGAACCAACAGCTGCAGCATTAGCCTACGGTATCGATCAAAAGCAAAAGGATGGTATTATAGCTGTGTTTGATTTAGGTGGAGGTACATTTGACATTTCAATATTAGATATTGAAGATGGAGTATTTGAGGTGAGAGCAACCAATGGCAATACTCATTTAGGGGGAGAGGATTTTGACATTTTGCTATTGAATCATATCTTAGATACGTTCAAAAAAGAAAATAATGGATTGGATATACTGAATGATACTGTAGCAGTCCAAAGAATTCGTGAAGCAGCGGAAAAGTGCAAAATTGAGCTTTCTCATGTAAAGGAGACGGAAATTAATATTCCATTCATTACCTCGGATAAGCACATCAAAATGAAATTAACAGAAGACGAATTAGATGAGATGTCGTTACATTTAATTAACAAGACTATTGACCCAGTGAAGAGGTGTATTAGAGATGCAGATTTAAAGATTAAAGATATTGATGAAGTTATTTTAGTTGGAGGCATGACTAGAATGCCAAAAATCAGGAAAACAGTTGAATCTCTTTTTAATAAAAAACCAAGTACTTCCGTTAATCCCGATGAAGCTGTAGCTTTAGGAGCGGCAATTCAAGGTGCTGTATTATCGGGTCAAATTAAAAATGTTGTTTTATTAGATGTTACTCCGTTGTCATTAGGTATTGAAACGTATGGTGGAATTTTCAGCCCTTTGATTGCAAGAAATTCTGCAGTACCGGTAAAAAAGGAACAAATTTTTTCTACTGCGGTTGACGGTCAGACTGGTGTTGAAATCAGAGTATACCAAGGTGAAAGAACTTTGGTAAAGGATAACAAATTAATTGGTAATTTCAAATTGTCGAATATTCCGATCGGACCTAAAGGTACTCCACAAATTACAGTCTCGTTTGAAATCGATGCTGATGGAATTATTAATGTTTCGGCTACGGATAAAACTCCGTATCCCGAAGATCTGGAGCATTATAACAAAAAGAATACAGTCTCTATTCAAGTTTCTGCGGAAACTGGATTATCTGAACAGGAAATAAATGAGATGATATTAGATAGCAATAGATATTCTAAGAGTGATGAAGAAACTAAGAAGCAAGTTGAAAATGCCACGAGAGCGGATATAATATGCTCTGATACAGAGAATGCGTTGATTCAATTCGGTGATTTCATGGAGGAAGATGAAAAGAAAGATATCGACGAAAGAGTGAAAAAGTTGAGAGTTAAGATCGACGACGTTAGAGAGTATAGAGAGATGCACAGTCCACAAGATATAAGAGATGAAGTTAGTGAAATTCAGAAAATATGCCTCGAAGCTATTAAGAAAGTAGCCGCTAAACAACAAGCTGAGCAACAAAAGATGCAACAAAAGAACTAACTGAAATAGCTTCACACCCCGGATAAAATAGTTCTATGTAACTCTGTATATAATATGATGTAGTCATCTCACAAATTAATATATCATGGAACTTTATGTATTTAAAGAAAAACTTGAAGACTATCTAATTTACAAGAATATCTATATCATTATGGTTACTCATCAGTTTCCATTCTATCTTCAGAAGGAACATCATTACCGGTATTTTCATTAGTATCACCTTGGGTCTCATTATTACCTTCTTCATCGTCATCATCTCTATTCCTAGCGTTGGAAACCGAATCCAACTTGTCAAGATATTGTTGAACGTCTGCATCATCATATATAGTGAAATTTGTATCTTTACCTACAACACTAATAGAAGTATTTTTGAAAGTCAATTCCACATCTTGTGATAAGGTATCTCTCAAAGCATTCAAACCATGAACAATCAATTCATCAACAGATTCAGTCTCACGAACAGTCTCTAAATTTCTTTCTAAATACGTCCTAGCAGCTTGGGATCTTGCACCAATTGCTGCACCGTAGTATTCTAACACAGATCCCGATGGTTGGAATTCGTATAAATGTGCCCCTGTTTCATCATAACCAGATACTAATAAACCAACTCCATAAGGTCTAGACCCATAAGATTGGGTATTTTCCTGTGCTTTATCAGCAATTGATAATACTGCTTTTGAAGTCAGTAGAGGTCTATTGAAAATCATTTTGGAGCTCATAGCTTGCTTTCTTAAGTAATTTGACAACACTCTTCCATCAGGTGCTAAACCTGCTAAAGCAATTCCCATATGGTCATCAACCTTAATAATCTTCTTCTGATATGAACCTAACTCTTCAGCATTTCTTTTCAAAGCTGCTAACACAACATGGTTCTTCGACACAAGTCCGACGGCTGCACTTCCTTGTTTGATTGCCTCTAAAGCATATTCTACTTGAAATAATCTACCTGTAGGAGAATATGTAACAGAGTCGTTATCGTAATTATTTCTAAACATTATTCAATGATGTTATAGTATGCAATTGTTTTATTCAAGTGATATCTTAGTAGTTTGGATCTCTCAATCACCATGTTGACGCCACCAACTTTATTTGAATTGGTATATAAATTCATCCTGCATATTATTATATACTTTTAAAAAAAAGTCAAATTATAATAATCAGCATTATCTATAATGAATTAGAGAGTGCTAATATGTTATCGAAAGTCGTGATACTGGGAACAAGGAGAAATATTGTCAGAAACAACATTCTTCATAGAATACTGAGAAGCTATTCGTATGTAAATTTTCCTCAAGGAGACTCTATCGAGTCTCCGAAGCCTACATTAAGTCAGTTTAAGAATCCATTATTTCACTGCTTTTTAATTGCATCAACAACGTATATTGTGCTTCATATTGTATGGACAAGCTTATCATCTAGTGAAAAAGAAGCAAAATTTGTTGAAAAGACTAAGGTATTGGAGGATAGAATTCAACAATTAGTAGATGAAAGGAAGAACGAATTTGAATCCACGAGGAAATGGTCCAATATGTTTAAATTTTGGAAATAATCTTACAGCATATATACATAAATATACTTTGTTACTGATTCTACTGAATATTATACAATTAGTAATTATCAAAGTCATTCTTTCTTCTAAATTTGCTACTGAATTTAGCAAACTTAGTTGAAGCTGAATTGGAAAGTACAGATTGATTCTGCAGGTCAATACTGTTTGTTGAGGTGTTCATACTTTCCTCATGGGCAGATATATTTGCATCTTCATTATCTTCTTCTAATGGCTGCTGCATTTTGGAAATAAGTTTTAAACCATCTTCCAACTTAACTCTATCGAATTTTCTCATTCTAAAAGAAGGGTTTTTGATGAAATCTTCATAACTATCCAATTTTAATAAATCAATACATTGTCTCAATTCTGTAAAAGTCGACTGTAACGCGACCGCTCCACCATCTTCAGTATTTTCTGGCGAACTATCTTGAGTAGAATATAAATTACTCATTGATTCTTCTAAGTATCTGATGTCCAAATCGAAATTTTCTATAGCTGTTCGGTTATACCTATCGACACTTTTTAAGATATTTAAGAAATGCTCTGCCACAAAATCATAAGTTCTAAATAACCCTAATGTCCTGAATGACAGAGGTAAATTTGAAAATATAGATTTAAACAAATTTTCCAAGAAAAGAGCAAAATCCTTAATCGAATAGTTTGCTTCTTTATTTGCAACTTCTGGCAACCAATCGTCGTATTCAACCATATCCAACAATTCGCTGATTTTATTATCAACCATTTGAAAAATCGTATCCTCTGAAAATTTCCTCACGTTTGTAAATAAATCAATCGCTTTTAATGTAAACGTACCATTAGCATCTATATTATGGACACCAGTACCCGTATTTAATCTTAAACGACGGTTAATTAACTTCCCAATTTCGTAAAGACTAAATAAATAATACTCTAAATTAGTATAACTTTGAGCCATAACTTCTTTATTATTAGCATTTTTATCAATAAATTCTTGTATGTCATTATTTATACCCACTCCTTTTTCATTGCCTAGTACTTTTTCGAAGATGTCATTCACAATGAAGTTATTTATTTCATTGATGTTATAACTGTAATGCTGGCTTATAAACTGTACTATTTCTTCCAATAATGATCGTATACCCAAGCAATAATGAACGTAATCTTCACTAAATGGGAAACTTATAGGCATCGAATGGACATTTTGAGGTGCGAAAGGTGCATCAGATTTATACCAGCAAATCTTCATAACATTTTCGTAATCACGCTTATCTTGAACCACTAATGGCATGTAATGGTCAGATTGGATTGATTCGATAAAATCCAAACGGAATTGTTGTATCAAATCTGGACCAAAATAACCTTGGAAAATAATCATTAAAATTTCATAAAGATCAAATATTTTATAACCACTATTCTCCATGATCTGTAAGAAATTACCTACAAGATCCTTAAAATCAGTTAGATTATTTGCATCCAATTTGTGAGTTTTCAAGTAATTTATTAACACAGGCTTTAATTTGATAGCGTAAGAATCCCACAAGTCGTTAGAATTTGCGTGAGAACGTAACTGGAATTTAGTCGCAAGGTTTATTTGTTTATCCATAACAAAAAATGCACTGATTTTTTTCAAATATTCGTCCAAGCTTGATAAGTTATTAAATTCTGTTATTACATTATCATTAGGGTTATGTCCTTGTACAGCCGGAGATTTCACAGATGAAGTTATAGGATAAATGACACGGTTATATTTCTTCATCCATTCTTTATGGTACAATTTTGATAATAGTTCGTCCTCATTTAAAGTTTGATATACTAATATAGCATCAAATAGACTGGATAAGCTAATTTGCAAAGCCTCATCGTCAAAAATGTTATAATTTGAAGATGGATCCCGCATTGATAATTCAACGGGCGAGTTTAATTTGTAAGGCATAAATGTTGCTGATGAATCCTTACTCTTTTTAATCTTTTCCCAGTTCTGTTGTAAAAGAAATAAATTATCAAAAAGAGCTTCACCAATGGCAACTAATTTACGTTCTAAATTAATTGCAAGCCATTTACCTAAATTCTCGAATGATTCGTCTTTAATCATTTTCGTTAAGTGCGGGATAGAGTCATAAATTTTAACAGCAAAACTAAAGCTTTCAACTTTCGGCAAATGAATGTTTGTTAATTCATCAATTAATTTCAATGCACTAAAGTAATTATTCTGCTTTATCAACTCATGGATCTTATTTGTAATTTCTAGGACCTGAATACATAAATTAAGTGTCACGTTGGTTTCATTAATCTTACTTGTGACCTCTTTGCTTTTTATTAAACTCTTCTTTCTAGTAATCAACTCATGCACTGATCTATTTAGGAATTGACTGATTTGCAGTAGACTTTGGTTTAAGTCATACGATTCCACATGAATATTATCAATCGAATCAATACATGAGTTAATATCTTGTGTAGAACTTAAAGACAAATCATTCAATTCATCATCTTTATCCTTCACTATATCGTTTAGTTTATATATAAGATCAGACAATCCATTAACCTTTAACGCATCTTTGATTATAGGTGCTAAACTTTCTAGATAATCCTCTGAATTCAATGATGTTTGGAAAATATCGTCATCTCGAAGTAATAAATTTTCAATATTAATAGTATCAATATTCGTGGAATTTCCTTTCGTTTGACCTTCAGGTATATTCAGCAGTTGCATATTGCCATTGACTGACGATGGAGCCATAGCTATTGTTGAAACGTTTTGTAATCAGAATATTTCAAGATTCTCGACTTGATTGTTTTTGATTTTCGGGGTCGTTTGGATATGCCCTGTATGTAATTAATTTCCATATTGAAAAGTACAGAAAAGAGGGCAACATATGTCAAGATTGCAATGATACCAAATCATGTACTAATACTAGGAGCTCCGAATACGGGGAAACTAAGAATATGTGAACTTATATCGACTCAAAATTTGGATTTCAGTTCAATTGATTCCAAATCTCATAGTGGGCTTATATTTAAAACAGACTTATCTACCAAGTATTATTCACTGAAGTTAAATTTGCTTGTTGATGAATATCCACAGCAGCGTTGTAATTCGGATTGTGGTTTGAAAGAAGAGGAAGAGAAGATCAATGCATTGAAGTTTTGGCTTAATGAGTTTTTATCTGATGATTTTCAGGAATTGAGAGAAGCAATAGATGGTTTGATATTCTGTTTTCGTATTGATCAAGATTCTTTGAAATACATAGAAGAATGCTTAAATGTATTTTCTGATGTTCGAGATAAATTGAACGAAGAAAGAGGTGACGGATTATTTAGTGTGGTGGTAGGGGATTCAAATACAAGGAAAATAAACGAAGATGTAGAAGATTTAGTAATTCCTTTTGGATTTGAGTATGTAAACTTATTTGAAAAAGGGGAAGATGAATTTAGAGATAAGATCGGACAGGATAGATTGCTTGAAATAATTGAAACCCATGAATGGAGTCAGATGGACTTAAAACAGGGTAGAGACCAAGATGCTTATGATGAAACGAAGCGGAATAAAATGAGCGATATGACCAAAGGGTTATTAGATGGACAAGATGAACAAGAAGGAGATGATGGAGATGAAACACAATCTAAACTAATAGACCTAGATGATGTGTTAACGAAAGTACAACAAGCGAAACAAAATGTTAATAATAATGATATGGATGATGCTCAAAAAGAAGCTTACGTAAATAAGGTGGTCAAAGATATTATTGACTTCATATAGGATAATCCTAATAAACTGTATATACTTATAATTTAGCACTTGATCTCGTATTTTCTCTATAATACTTGATATTAAAACCTGGCTCAAAGTAGCATTCTTCTACATCTTCATTATCGACGCCATTTTCATGAATGAGTACTGCAAAGTCAATATGTGGAGGATCTTCGTCTATAACAACCATGGGTGCATGCCAAATGCCTTGCCCGTAAGTAATAGATTGATTCCCTTTACAAATGAAAGCTCTAACACTACTGGGTTCTGGAAGGCTAGTAGGTAATGTATCCTTATCACTCTTTGCAACAATAACCAAATACGAATTTCTTGATAGTTCCAGACCCATAGGAATAAATGTTTGCGTGCTGAAAGGATGTCTTTCCAACACTTTGGCCTTGTATACAAGTTCATTTTTGGCTTCTGTTACAATTGAGTTTTTGGGAAAAGAGCACCTAAATATATTCCAATTTGCAGTGGCTTCTTTTCCACTTGGGCAGTCTTTAAAATTGTTAACAATTGGTGCAACCTTGTGAATCTTTACTGCTGTGCCATAATTCGCTGCAGTACTCGTCACACTCTTGATTTGATGATCTGCGCTAATGACTCCACCGTAAGGTGCAAATGCTTCTGGAGTTAATGGTTCCGCAATTACAGTCCCAATATTTGTCACATCAAATGTCTTTAAAGGCATCGTTTATAGTTGTACTATATTAATTATGTCGATCAATCCTTAGATAACGGTTATCTTTAAATGTTCGGTATGAAGTCACATGACTTTCAAAATGATCCAGTAACCCCGTAAGTTTACAGTTAGTTAATAAGTATGAATCAACTCATTTGACATTATTAAGCTTGAAATTTCTAAAACTTACATTGACAATAAGATGATGGTCATTTGAGGAAACCTAGTCATATATTGTTTCTGGGAACAAAATGTGATAAGTGTGACCCACTTTACTATGCACTGATGATAATAATAACAAACTTTTTAAACAGCGTTGCATAATATCACATCAGAAAATCAATGCCTAAGAGGCTTCTTGTTCAATAGCTACGACCTTTGTAGCTTGAATTGATTTTCTATATAGTATCTAGTCCCAAAAATCACGTGATACATGATCAAAAAAAAAAACATATTTACTTCGCTAGTGCCACCCTAAATATACTTTTTTAGCGTCTAATAAATTGCTTTGAACGAAATGAGTCAAAAAGGATTCAAGAACTTGGAAGGTGTCAATGACGACGTTTCCACACTAGTTGACGACAATGAACATGCTGATCTTCCGGCCACCGTAATGTATATGCCTGATGAGGGAACGTTTGGTAATGATTCAACTACTTTATTTGAAGGGCAAGGCGGACTGTCTTCAGGTATGCTATTCAACAATCAAAAGAGACAAGGTTTAAATGCGTCTATTCAGCAACTTAATTATAATGAAAATAAGATTGCTTTAGATAGGACGATAAATCAAACCGTTGAGTTGTTGTATGAGTTATCGAATGAAAATAAGGAACGTCCTATATTTTATCCGACCGATACTGAAGATGATTCAAGTCTATTATTGAATTCACCTAGGGCACATTTAGCTCTTGTTAGAAATAATCTGACTACATCTGCAAAGACTTTGAGTAAGGCTAAAATACCTAATAATGTTGAAGATGAAAAGGTACCTGAATTCAAAGTTTTGAAATTGAACGTTAAAATGGGTCATAATAATCAAAACAATGATAATTTGGTTAAAAATTTAGACAAGACTTCTCTTGCCACCTTGCTAGAACAAAAATTACACCAGCAAGTTAAATATTTGCTCAATTTAAAGGATAGGGTTGACGACACTTCATCCAAGGTTTTTGTTACAGGTGACTTAAATGCTGGTAAATCTACATTTTGCAATGCCTTATTGAGAAGGAAAATCTTACCGGAAGATCAACAGCCATGTACTTCAGTTTTTTGTGAAGTAATTGATGCAACAAAGGAAAATAAGGGTGTTGAAGAAGTTCATGCAGTTTGTATTGGACGTGATTATAACATTAGGGATGAATCATCTTATGAAATACATGCTTTAAATGAGTTGGAAGATTTAGTTTATGAATGTGATAAATATAAACTATTAAAGGTTTATGTTTTAGACAGTCGTTCATTAACCGAAAGTTTGTTACATAATGGTGTCATTGATATTAAGTTAATTGATGCTCCTGGTTTGAATATGGACCTGTATCAAACTACCCAAGTGTTCTCAAGACAAGAAGAGATTGATTTAGTTGTGTTTGTGGTTAATTCAGAGAACCATTTCACTCTATCAGCGAAGGAATTTATTGCTGCAGCGGCAGCCGAGAAGAGATATGTTTTTATTGTGGTTAACAAGTTTGATAATATTAATGATAAAAATAAGTGTATGTCTAAAATTTTGGAGCAAATTAAAAGCTTATCACCTGATACGTATAAGAATGCAAAAGAATTTGTCCATTTTGTCAGTTCTTCGGAAGCATTGAATAATTTCCCAGATGGTGGAGATGGAGATGGAGGAGATGGAGATGACGACAATAAAAATAATAACCATAACAATCCAGACTTTGATAATCTAGAAGCTTCATTAAGAAAGTTTATATTGGACAAAAGGGCAATATCGAAGCTATTACCAGCCAAAAGTTACTTAATAAATTTGCTAAATGATTTGCATTCCTTGTCAAAAATAAACGAAAAAATATATGTTCAAGAAAAGAAAGACAAGATAATTGAGTTGAATAATCAGATTGCCCCTAAATATGAAGAAATTTTACAACTGAGTGTTAAAATTAATGATTCAATCAATAGCTTGGTAGAAAGAACTTGCACAGAGATTTACGATTTTACGAAGAACGAAATTTTGACCACTGTTAATGAATTTGGTGACCATCAAGTTGTTCCATACGAAGGATTACAATACATATATGAATATGCAATGGAAACACAGAGGGTGATGATTGAAACAATACTTTCAGCAGTTAGTAATAGTGAAAGTCAAGCAAAGACTATTACTAGTACAAAAGTAGAGGAAATAATCAAATTCGGGAAGACAACCTTGGGGGATGAATTTTTGCATGATAAGGTTTTCAAACCTGATTTGATGTTTACCAGAAGACGTGATACGATTAAGAAAAATTTAAATGATCTGATTGAAATCAGTGATTTTTTTGATCCATCCTGGGAGTCCTGCTTAATGTGGTTAGGAATACCAAAAGAATTTGTTTCAAATACTAGACTGCAATTAAGTTTTTACAAATCATCGAATTTAATATCCAATTTACCTTCTTCTGCTATGTCATTGAAGAATCAATTACCCACGCAACTAACTTTGCACACATTATATTCTTCAACGAAGTTATTAACGACAGGTGCTTTAATTCGTAAATTATATTCTGTATCCCATTTAATTAAACCTTCGCTTTTGAAAAAATTTGCTGGACCGATATTATTGGGTATTACTGGTTTTACTGTTTATTACCTAGTAAATGATATTCCTAATGCTTTTCCAAGAAAACAAGCTCGGAAAATAAAAAAGCAAATTTTTGATATGGAATATCCTCATATCAATGCCGATAGAGTATCAAAAGAATGTAGACAAGTTCTTAATTATCCATCTAGGCAAGTTATGAATAATTTTCAAACTAGTATTGACAAAAGATTAGGTGAGAAGGAAAAATTGGAAAAGTGTATTAAGGATGCTGAACTAAGCTCCGGGTATTTTGAGAAGTTATTAGGTAAGATTGATTATCAAAAGCAGCTTGTTGATGAGATAGACCTAGAAAGTTTAAACACTGTTGATTAAAATTGTATTGTTCAATTTCTCACATATATATATATATAATATTTATATTCTTGTTTATAGTAATTAATGTCATGATAACGTTTAGCTAAATTAGGATGTAAGTGATCTTTGATTCAAAAGTTTGTTTCAAATCTATAAAATTGATATATCCTTTTACTAGTGTTTAGTACGTTGAAAATGTATCACGAATAAAGTCACACCAAGAATGGCGAAACATAGAAAAAAACTAAGTTTGAAAGCTCCTTTATAACAATCTGTTCCTCTATAACAAATTCCAGTTTTGGAATCTGTATTTCTATCGTATATAGTTCCAAAATATTTGTTTAATGCATATAATGTTATCATGGGACCAGTACAAATCAAGCCCCACGTAGTTGAAAATGCTTGAGTTCCAAATTCATCAGCAATTATTGCTGGATAATTACCAAAGATCAAACCATAACAGCCTCCTGTTAATATAGAAGTGAAGTGAATTAAACCCATTTTATTAGCATTTATAACTAAAATAAACTGACAAATTGCAAAAATTAATATTGTACCTGCAACAATCCATAGTCTTTGGATACGATAATTCTTGTAAATAAAATCGGATAAAAAGCCGGAGATTATTCTTCCAAAGAAAGACGAAGTTGAAATTAAGGACACTTGTAAAGCTTGAAGTGCTGCACTTGAATTTTGCCTCGAATTTGCAAACGGTGATTTGTTATCCATGGGGTTCAAAGCAGTCATGTTACTTGGTCTATAATTAATTTGAGCCTTGACGATGAAACCAACTGAATAAATATACATCTGTCCAATTCCACTAGTTATCGAAACAATAAGAAAATGATAAAGGAATACCTTATTAGTTAGCAAGTATTTGATATAGATTAAGGGATTCTTGGAATACCCGATAGGTACATTTGAAACCCAGACATCCTTATGTGGTATTGATGGATCCGAATTTTCTTGATGAATTGATTTGTTCAGACCTTGAATATCCGTAAGTGAGTTAGATACAAACGATGTAGTTGAAGAACTAGGGTTGTGTTCATCGATGCCACATATCGATGAGTTAGGAATAATCAGGCTATTACAATACAATTCTCCCATGGAATATTTATTTGTAGATCGTAACAGTTTCTTGATACTGTAATTGGTCTCGTACGGGTAAGCGTCTTTATTATTTTTTATTATAAGTCTGGTTTCTTCATCAGGCTCTGAATTGGCATTATTTATTATTTGGGAATCATTATCATATATCTTAACGAACCACGAACCAAAAAAAGTAATTGATCCACAAAAAAATGCTAAGAAGTGAAGAAAGTTACCTATATCTTGCTTGAATAAAGTTGCACTGATGGCAGAAAATACGGTAGCTGATAATCCGAACACACTTACTGGTATACAGCCAGCAATACCTTTGTGATCTGGAAAATTTGCTTGAACAGCTTTAATAGTGGAAAAGTAACTGATTATCGAGCCAAAGCTCATCAAAACCATAGATACACTAATTAGCCATAAATTAAATACCTTCTCTTCGTATATCTTGTATAGACCATAGTAACCGACTAGTATACTAACAGATCCTATACTGATTGCTATTGGAGGGCCATACTCATCAATTATTAATCCTCCTGGAATACCACCTAGTCCACAACCAATAGTTGACGCCAAAGAAATGGTTGCAGAATCAGACGTTGTTAACCCAACTCTCTTAATAAACTGAGGAGCATAAGTACCGTATAAATAAGGAGTTCCTGATGCTAATGAGACTAAAATCGAGGTTACTAATGAACACAACCTACGTGTATTATGACCCTCATTATTTCGACAATTTCGGACCATTATTAGGATGGATGCTCAAGTTAAAAATCCAATTGAACTCGAGTTTTATATTTATTCAGATTGAGTAGAGATAAGGAAAAATCCGCAACCAAATTATTTCAAAAATCCCGAGCATTCAAAATCTCAAGAAAAAATTATCAACGAAACTAGTATTAGGTTATTAAATTTGAATAACAAATTAAGAATGGGAAGACTTAATAACTCACAATTTTTAACGCAGTTGTCAGAGGTATTAACATCGAATAATGGGGAATCCTCTGTTTATGTAACGCAGAAACGGTTGACAACAACGTTACCGATAGATGAACCTACACCAAAAATAAACGATTTATCATCCAACGTAATCAAGGCTGATGCATTTGAAGAAAATACAGCAACTTATCCTGTCCTTATTAGAATTTCTATGAATTCAGGGAATAGTAAAAATACATCTCAATCAAAGCAGAAAACCAAATTATCTACAGTTGTTGAAACAGGTAATTTGGATCAATTTTGGAGTGATTATGTCCAAGTCATTAAGAATGGTTTTGTTGGGTTAAAGAAGAAAGATAAGAAAAAGAATAAGAAATCAGGTAAAGTTTCTAAATAGTTAAAATCTTGTACATTACGATTATTACGAAATAAATATAATAACTATAAATGTCGTATAGAGAGATTGTAATTATAGATCTTCCACTATTAATAACCCATTAGGATAAATATAATTTATATCTCTTATTTTCGGATGATTTTCTTCATCCAAATAATTGTTCAATTCTGTCCTCGGAGGTAACGGTGAAACTAACTTGAACTCATACTTTAGTTCAAAATCTTTAAATCTCTCAAAAGCTTCTTCGTCAGTTATAGAACTCTTTATATTACCATCTAAATAATCATCATTTTGTAACTCGACAAATATAAATATATCATCTATGAGGTTTTGAGATGGGAAATGGAATGTTATTCTCTCACCGTTCGTTAACTTGATCGCGATTTTTGCACTGTCTTCAAGATCATTTTCTTGCTTTAACTTATTGAAGTATAAACTTTTCCAATTCAAGTACTCTCTCTTTAACTCCTTATACAATTTTTCTTGTTTTTTCAATTGATCATTTTTCAAAGAGTTTTGATAATTGATATCTTGTTGTCGTAACAAAACTTGACTCATATATTTGTCTCTCAATTCAGTTCTCATTACTATCAATTCCTCATCAAATTTGCGTATCTTCCTTTTGAATTTGTCAATTACCGTTGCGCTTATGTTTATATCCTCATTAAGCCCTCCCTGAATTTTCAGAATCAAAGAAATTTTAGGGCTTGTCTTCACGGGCCCTTGTTGTGACATCGTTGTTGTTCTCGTAAGACATAATAAGCCAAGAAAAGGGAACTTTGTAACATTTAAACTATTGGCTAATTGATATGCTTCGGGGTTAGTTAAATCTCCACCCCAAATTAAAATATTTGGGTTAGAATTAAAAAGGGAAATAAAATCTGGATTTGTGATTACCTTATTGAATATGGTAGACGAATTTTCATTTTGTGAATTGGATAGATAGACAAACAAAAATTTTGCCCTATTAGTCGCCATATACAAGGCTTGCGTATAACTACCAACAAAGAATGGTGGCAATTGAGGATTTAAACCACTTTCCAAATGTCGTTGTTGTAAAGGGGATAAATTATCCTCAAGATCACGAATAAACTTGTTCACTTTATCTATAGGATCATTCAATCCAGTTTTGTTTATAGCTAGGTTAGCTGCTTTGCCTGAATTTGTCCTAGTATATTGGTCCCGAAAATATATTATGTTTATAAGCTTAGCCAATATTCTAAATGAAAGGACCAATATAATTATAATAGGCTTTATTATTAGAAAACTGATCCAGCTACTTAAATGTTTGAACACATGTTGTATGGAGTTTGAATTTATTGCATTTCTATTGTTGTGAAGAACTCGTTCCTCAGGGTAATTTCCAGGTAAAATATCACTATTAGCTTCAGATGAGTCCACAGAATTAGCTAAAGGCTGATAACTACCTTGTCCAAGCAAATGACGAATCCAGCTAGTAGATAAGCGGGACATTCTATAAATGTTGTTTGGTGATTTGTTGTACTATTGGAATAATATTTAAAACTAGTAAGCACAATGAAAGTGATACTATGCATGAAAAAGCATTTATATCCCAAATAATGAATACTTGGAAGCTTTAAGCTTGTAAATAATTGCCTGCGTAGCGTAATGGTTAACGCGTTTGACTTCTAATCAAAAGATTGCGGGTTCGACTCCCGCCGTGGGTTTGATTTATGCGGATTTAGCTCAGTTGGGAGAGCGTCAGACTGAAGTCAACTTTAGTCCAGTTAATCTGAAGGTCCTGTGTTCGATCCACAGAATTCGCATAATTTTTTGTATCTACTATGGTTTGAAAGGAAGAAAGAAATAATATTACAATGCATTAAAAATATGACTAAGCTTATATATGTTCGTCCATTCTCTGAAAATATCTCTTGCATTCTTCTGCCATGCCATTAGGTAAACTAAAAACTGGATTTATACCATTTGTATGAGAATCGTCTTCATTGATCTTTTCATGATCAATCAGATATGCAAATGCGTCAGATTCTGTCTTTTCAGTTGGGGAGAACAGAAAATGATGTTCAGTTATACTGAGACCACATATGGTATAATTTGTGTGATAGAAGTCAACTGATTTTCCGGGTTTATCTTTAAATCCACCAGTTTCAATATTTTGACAGCAGTTCAAAATGTAGCACTTTAATGCATCTCTGTCGAATATTGTTTTAGTATTGGTTATCAATTCAATCATAGGGTAGATAGCACCTATCCAAAAACTGTAGCACGCATCAACTAATTTATTCGTACGCCCCGATAGCCCACCTTCCAATTGGTATTGTCTCATTACACACCATCTTATTAACAAATGAACATCAATTTGGTTATTGATTTGTTGTAAGAAATCTCCATTCATAGGATTTAATAATAAAAAGTAACTGGCCATTCCGCAAAACGTATAGCCACCATGTGCTTCAGTATTTGGAACACCTGCAAAACCACCTTCAAAAGTCTGACACAGATTTAACCACTGCAAGGTACCTTCACACAAATCTGTGGTTAAAATGTTTAACAATGATGCAACAACTAGAACACAATAAGTTGATCTAGTATCACTTTCTCCATTTTGGTGCATTATAAAAGAACCATTTGGCATTTTCAAACTTAAAAACCATTTATACAAATTAGGTCTAATTTTATTCAATAGTTCATAATCCTCAACTAGGACAAGCGCCAAAATAGATGCATAAGTTGCAGCAGCATGCCCAATTTGATTGGCACCTCCAGCAATTCCACCTGAGCCTTCATCAATAACGTTCCGACAAATTTTGTTGGACACAAGATCACGAATCTTAGCATCTTTAAGTCTTCCATTAATAATGCTGTACGAGTTAATCAACCAAAATAATAACCAACCATGGTTTGCATCTAGAGATTTATAATAATATGGCAAAGGATCTGTTAATGATTTCATAATATACTTATTGTGCTCTGTAATGCAAAAAGGCCTGTTGTGAACTTCATT
Organism: Debaryomyces hansenii CBS767; assembly: GCF_000006445.2. NCBI lineage: Eukaryota > Fungi > Ascomycota > Pichiomycetes > Serinales > Debaryomycetaceae > Debaryomyces > Debaryomyces hansenii. The sequence goes on from NC_006049.2 coordinate 1,383,334, forward strand.
CGTGCTGGATTGAATCAAGCCCCTGTATATTGAGTTAATTGATAGCTGTACCTGGATTTGTGCTTCTGTAGTTACTGAAGGATATTCATCAGTAATCACTGGAGTTGTAGCTAACATCATATTTAAAAGAGGGTATATATTTGGCTTTTCAATATCCTCAAAATCGGAATCGGATTCATAGTCCGAATTTATAGTAGAAATCTTCTTCTTGCCTAGGAGTTCCAACAAATACGACAATTTCTCGCTATTTATATCATCTTTACCAGACATTTCCCGTCTCTTTTCATATTTTCATTAGATGTATCAGAATATTTCTTATTAAGATAGTTACAATAATCACGTGATACGACGATGCAACATTTACTGACTAGAATTTGTCGCTACTTGTAGTAATATGCTACTGAAAATTTAAACTAAACGTTAATACTATACAAGTATGTTATAGAGTAATATTATTGGAGGTTATGTATTTACAACTCTATTTCATTTCATAAATGAGGCCATTGTAGCTCAAATAAGGTTGCGTACAACATAGTTTAGAATGAATTCATAGCAAAAGATGAACTGGTCTAAATTCTGTACCATTGATATTCTTTGCGTTCTTTGGTATTGAACAGCTTTATATATTAAATCGTTGTCCATCCACGGATCTAGATCACCTCTCTTGAAATTATTGAAACAATCAAGTGCCATATCCAATGTGATAAAACACCCAGTTCTACCACATCCTGCCAGACAATGAACTAAAGCTTGTTCATTTAAATTTTCGGTTTTGATTATTTTTTTCTTATAGTCTATCAATTTTAGAATAGAATCAAATGAAGAAGGCACACCAAAATCAGGCCAGTCTTTATATTCTAAATGGTAAACAGATCTAACTTTATCATCTTTAGCAAGAGTTAATTTTCTGATGTTGAAATCTTGCTCAATAAGTTCATTGTTCGTAATTTTAATACCAGACCTTTTAAATTCCTGGTCGTCAAAGTATTTTCTATCCTGACCAACCAAGTTTGCTGGTAACTGGATATTTAGGCAAATTATTATATTAATTCGATTAGACCATATAGTTTTCCAAAAGTCTTCGTACGTAGCTTGCAATGGATTTTGCGTTGCAATGTATTTGAAGTTTGATATTTTAGGGAAACTAATATAATTGGCATTAAAATAGTCATCATAATCATCTAGTTTCAAAGGGTTTGGCGATTTGATCAACTTAACGCGAGAATGTTCATAAGGCCAAATATTATTATATCTATTCTTGAAACCGTATTCAATTCCCTTCGGAATTTTGTAATACGTATTGTCACATCCTGGACACAATGCACTGGGAGAACATATATTAGGAACATGATTATCGGGACAATGATTTGTAATTGCCGTTCTTAATCTAGCCTGCTCTGATTTTTCGATTTTGTTAAATTTGAAGTTTATAGTTTTTAGTATGTCTTTAGTATAACTCGACGAGTTTCTATTCTTTGTGAAAAATTGTAACCAAACCGGAAGCTTTTCAGATTCATGCTTTGAAATATCGGGAAGTCTGAAATTATAATGATAGCTGTCTAAATTGTCATTAATATCGTTATCATTATCATTATCATTATAATTTGAGTTATCTTCAGTGGCACTTATACTTAGCTTCGGTAAGTTATTCTTTTTGATGTTTGAAAGGAATTTTTGGTTTGGTGGGGTACATGAGGGTAATTGGAACCCTGACAAATTACTCAGCTGTTTGACATTCGGTGAAGCTGCATTAAAAGAGGTCGATGAAGCACTTTCCATGAAGCTTGCCAGCTTGCTCACATCTGTGAAACCTTTATTTAAGAAGTAAATATCAAAAGTTCTTGAACCGTCCTGGTTGTACCAGCGGAATTTCATACACGTTTTATATAACAGGAATGATGTGTGACTATCGCAGCTATCAGAATCATACACCAACACTTTCATTGGTGCACTGGAATTATTAGAAGTGATCTTCAGTAGAGTCAAATCCTTTAGATTCAAAGGCATGCTGGTGGAGTTCAACATTTGTGGGATATTGAAAGAATTTCTCTTAAGAAGCGTAGTTGGGACACACATATTAATTGCTCCTTTGATTCTCGATACGGAATACATATTGAATGGTCTAGTATCAAAAATTATCAACTCCTCCTCCTTTAACAACGACTCTAATTGATCCGGTTCCACTCGATGAATATCTTCCGGTAAATCTTCGAAATGCAGTTTATTTGTGGGTGAAATCGAAGGAACTCCTGTTGGCTTATAAGCAGATATCCATCGTGTCTGGTTGTTACCGTTCGGCAAGTCGAATTGCAGAATTCTACTACCCATATTTGTCGTATCTCTTTTCTCTTTATTTACAGTATTTCCTTTATTCTTTACGGAGGATGTGTCTGGTATAATGTTTATGGCCGAATTTTCATTCAGAAAGTAGCATGGCTGGTTGTTATTGGGACTGTTATCATTTGAATTGGATAAGAATGTAGTAGTCATAAGTATGTTTACACTCTACTAGAATGTAATCTCTATATTATTTATACCCCTTACACACTATATTGTATATGAATTTTATAATGTATATTTATAAGAAAACGATGTTAAATATTCGACTATGTTGCAATGTTTATGACCTTCTTTGGGGCGCTTCCAGAAATCAGCAATGATGTCATAATCCGCGAGATACATAATTCTAGACTTCATATGGAATCTAAAATTTATTCTGTGCACTAATCTGTCTGCGATTTCAAGCCATTTCAAAAATGGTACATATTATGGCACTATTTGGAAGATCATACCTTTTATAGAGACGGCTGGATTATAATAGTGGTAACGTATTCTAATATAAAAATTGTTAATATATACTACGGTAGGCTATCTTATAGATGTCATATTGAATGCAAAGCAAGCGAACACAACATCACTAACCATAACTTTTTTGTCTGGCAAGGTAGCTAAGATATCAAAATAGAAGTCATAGTAATTCATTTATGTACCTCCTGGTAAACTTTTGGAGTATATCCTATTGCTTGTTCCATACTTCCAGGAGACATAAAATATTCTCCAAAGGTGCAGTTACGTAACAAGCGATACTTGAGCATTACATAATCTAACTATAAATAGAATTCAAATAATTTAACTTTTCCATACAAATAAATTGGTCTAATTGTATATGAGGTCTATTGTGAAGTTTTAACGAAAGTGCTTTGTATAAACGTTAATATTACGCGAAACATCAATCATTATTCAACAATTGAACTATCTGGTGCTTAAAGTTAATTTCATTTTTGCATATATTTTGTACCCTAATAACGAACATAACCATCTTGATCAAGACTCTAAATTTCATTTTTGCATCACATGCAGAGAGGTTTGTGTTCTGAGTAAAGAAGTTATCTTTCGGAGATTGGGAAATTAGGCGAATGGTAGTTGAATCTAACAAAGATTCGGTATCATCCCGAGTGGAAGTCTCCTTCAGAATGGTTGTTGTGAGGAAGCTGTTTATCAGACGAAGACGATCGATTCTGTCGTTAGCGGAGTTATTTGACTTTTTGTACATAATTAGCTTTATTGTTAAGTCTTTTATGGTAGCTTGACACTTCGCAATATCTGCATCATATGTTTGGTTTTGTTCCATTAGTACGCTTTTTTGCTCTGATAATTCGTGCAATTTAGATTTGAGTCTAATGATTTCTTCATTTCTGTTTTGGCTTGAAGCCAGTCTTGAATCGATTTCGAGTTTGCGAAGATGTTTATTTTGGTCTCTTTCAATTTGTAATTGATGCTTATATTCGTGGCTGTGGTCAATCAATTGGCGATTTTCTTGTTGTAAAGTTTTGACTTTGTTTTGTAAGACTGATAGCATTTCATCTTTTTCATTGAGCTTATTCAATAATAAGTTTTCTTTCTTTTTCAATTCCAATTTATCGTATTGATCGTTGAGTTGGATTTCTTTCAATTTATCGCTAATCTTAGAATCATCATGTCTTATTGGTAGCTGATAGTCAGTGTTTTTTATCTCATTTATATTCTCTTTGAATTTGTTATAATACTCCCTATGTGCTCGTTTGATGTTCGATACACCATCCCCCTTATGTGCTTGATTAAACTCATCGTGTTGGTCATTTATAAATGCTCTTTTTATTTCCGGTTCATTCCTCGATGCGTTATTGGTTTCTGTAGGTGCTTTCAGTCGATTATTTGTAGATTTGATTGGGGCCATAACCTGCTTGAGTATATTTATTTCCGTATTATCTTCGTCGTTTATTAAATCATTTAAATGGTTTCTGAATACAGTATTCTTTTTTTTTAGCTGTTCAATCGTATCATCATATCTATTCATCTTATATGAAGCGTTCGTCTATGTTAATGATATAAATTTCGATACTTTGTACTCACTAGTTTTTTTTTTTGTTTACATGCGCGTAGATCAAAACAAACATCAGGATTATAATCACTAACACAATTTATCAACCACTATGGAATTATGATTAAACGAAAACCAATAGTAAGGAAACAGCCATTCATAAACAAAATAAAATCATTCCCTTTCGATTTCTTTCTATGGTTAAATGAAATAAGATTATCGATTGAATGGGATAATTATTGCGATTCAATTGCAATTCCTTTGAGTTGTTCTTTAACTTTAATATATTTGATATTGATTAGAATCACGGTGTATTATGATTTGTCCTACAATAAGAGAGAGAATCCTTTATTTCAAGCAGATTATTATAATTATGAAAAAATTCGATCTCGAGCTGTCAGTGGCGATCCAATCGAATTGAGTATTAATACGGAGGACTCTTGGTGGTATACTATTTTGAACTTTACTATCGCCTTTTTAGGTATCGTATCATTAAGTAATTTCATTTATGTTTTGTTCTCATTTAAGTACTATACACTATTATATTCCTCGATAACAGAAAAGCCGAAGAGTTTATCAGCAAGAAGATTGGTCCTTAAAAATGATATCAACGATTCAATTTTTGATAAAATTTACAAATTTTTCTACAGCCATACAAACCAGGCTATAGAACTTTGTTCGGATGACGAAAGCTTTTACGATGAAGACACTTTAAATGAGATCAACTTAATCGAAAAGGATATTTGGGAGTTAAAAGTGTGGAACCCTTCAAAGTTCTCGCTTTTCGTATTAACTAACTTTTCTCCAATTTTGCTATTCATAATAAAGTTAGTATCTAAAGAATTGCCCGTTTGGAAAATTTTGTTCATTGCTCTTATCTTTAACGGTAATTTTTATTTCATTATAACGCAACGATTCCTCGTCTTACTCCAAGATAAACAAATATTATATCAAGAGATGTTCCAAGAATATAACAATAAATTTGTTAAGCCGAAAACATCGGTTTTGAAAAAAGATGTGGTCGTTGATGCAACGTTTGGTCCCCATGCACCTTGTAATATGGTTGTACAGTCAGAGCAGAAGCCTCATTTACAAAATACTAGACTGAAAGTATTCATTACCCACAATATCCATGGGGAACCATTTAACAATATCACGATAGAAAAGAATAAGTCAATGTCTCCAGAAAGACAAGATCAGTTTCCAAGATCATTCAAGTACCAACAAGTAAAGAATAGTTATCGTGATTCGCCTGTTATGTCACGAAGTAGGAACGACTTATATCATCAGCTACGCCAACCAAATACAGATCTAACGTACGATGAATCGAGATATGAGAACGAGAAAATTGAACGGGAAAGGGAATTGTTTAGAAGGAATTCTTTCAGACAAACTCCAAAGAACGAGGCACTTTTTGATCGAATTGAAGACTACAGTGATAACGAGGACAAACCTTGGTATACTATATCGACGCCGTACTCTCGGAAAAAGACCAATATGGATAATTCATTTCATCGATCAACACCTATGCATGAGAGTACTTTTGCAAGAGGGTTGCAATCACCCATTGGTAAACTAAAAAATAATATGTCACTAAATAGAAAAACATTATCTCCATCGAGAAGTCTGTATGACAGGTCCATATCTCCTCAACGTAGGACCCCAGGAACAGCAACTTGGGATTCAAGATCTCCCAGTCCAAGAAGACTTTCCAGACCTTCAAGTCCGTCCAAACCAAAACCAAGGTGGCATTAATCAGTTTATTATACAAATGAATATACATTTATTTATATATACGTATTAATTATAATTCGTTGAAGCCAAAAAAGTATCTGAAAATTTTACCTACAAATCCTAAATTCTCTTCTTTCTTCTTATCCGCTTCTGACTTCGTTGGATCGGTTGAGTTAGGTTGTAAGAATAACCCAGAACCGTCTCTAATGTCTAGTCTAGTAATATACGATCCTTGGATATCGTTGGACTCTCCAGTGACCGTATTATCGCCCTTCTTCGATTTATCGAATGAGCTTAATTGATACTCAAATCCACCTCCAATATCTTCACCTTCTTCTAATTTCCTTTTCTGTAATTTTTCTATAGCGTCTTTACTAAATGGTATAACTCCAAGTAACACACCATTAAATACACATCCGTTTTCTTGCAACGCATCAATTGCTGACGCAGGATTATCAAAGGTGATCTTCACCCATGATCTTCCACTTAGAATGGGAACAATTTGATGCATTTTATTGGAGCCATTATTGGTTTGATAGTGCTTTAATAATGTATTCTTTTGCTTAGTGATTTCAAACTCTTCCAAAATACTTCCAAATTCTTGAAAATAGGAAATAACTTGATTCGCCATACTTTCGGGATATCCGAATATTAATATTGCAGACTCCCCATTTTGCAAAGGATTAGATTTAAGGTTCTCTTCATTAGTTTGTTCAGAATTGTTATTCAACGCATCATCTCTGTTAAATACGTTATTAAAATTTTTAGGATCCTTGTTGATAAAGGCATCCGCATGCTGGTTAGCTGGTTTGTTGAGAGAGATTAATACTTCGTCATTCAAGTCATAAATAGATCTCGACGGTGGTAAATCATCATCATTATTATACAAAGGAAAATCATCAGTTAATGTATCATTGAGAGTCTTCTCATACTTGCTTATATCCCCTACACTAGTATCATACAAGCTTCCAACACTATTGGTACGGTCTATTGTTCCGCTTGAAGTTAATGCTTTTCTTTGAGATGTTCCAAATGACAATAAGTTGAATTGACTGGAATTATTAGATCCTAATGCATCCTTTTTATCATCTGAGTCCTTCTTGGACGTTGAAGTGGAAGATATTTGAAACCCGGGTTTTCGTTTTGGTACCAAATGATTAGGAATGGTTCTTTTCTTAGGGTTCTGAAACCATGCGGGTTGGTTGTTGTTGTTGATGTTATTATTAGATGTTTGGTTGCTTATACTAGAAAGAGGCTGGCTAAAAAGATTACCAGCCGTTCCACTTGAAGTACTATTCTGGCCAAACAATGTCGACATTTCGTATGTAATTGATCAGTCTCGGAAACTGAAATAAAAGGCCCTTTTATCAAGCTAAGTTATTATTCAAAGTTTGATAAAAAAAATTGTCGTGCGTAAACGCCAATTATTTTAATCATCGCTATGACTTTTTTTTGAAATAGTATAATATTTAGGTTGATAATACTGGATAAGCCAAATATGATATTATCACCAGCAGAAAGATCTTACTTGTATGATTCTCTAACGCAGTCTACTCCTATTAGGCCAGATTCAAGATCGGATCATCAATTTCGTCCATTGGAAGCAAAAACTTCATTTTTACCTGCATCAAATGGATCTGCAAGAATAAGACTAATGGATGGAAGTGAATGTATTGTAAGCGTTAAATCCAAGGTAGTATTAATATCACAAGAAAATAATTTAATAGAATGTGATATAGATGTTGCAGGTCATAGAGATGATTCTAATTTCGTTACCAATTTAAACTTCAACTTGACAAATTTGTTAAGTAAGAACTTTCCATTTCAATATTTAAGATTGACATCCAAATATACTTTTAAGCTTTTCATAGATTGCATTGTGATAAGTCACTCATCTTATCCTTTAAGTTTGTTATCATTGACTTGCTATTTGGCATTGAAGACCACAAAATTACCGTTATTAGTCAGTGATGTGAATGACGAAGAGATCGAAGAACAGCCAACTTTTTCAGACGATTGGGATAATGCCCAATTATTATCCACAATGATTAAGGATGAGTCATTTAGTCCTCCTATATTCATTACTTTAGGTGTAATTGGTCAGAATTTAATTTTTGATCCAACGATAGAGGAAGAACAAGTACTTGAAAATGGTTTAATAGTCAGCTGGCATAACAATAAGGTTATTGCTCCAGTTAGCAATATGAATTTAGCGGCTAATTCTAATAATGCTAATTATAAGGGATTGAACAATAAGATAATCATTAGAGGTATATCTATGGTTAATAAATATTGTGGTGCTATTACACATGCGTTAGATACTTTAATAGAGCAGGATGACGAAAATGATGGAACAATTTTTTAAGTTATATGACATATATATTGTATTATAGATTTTGAGTAAAGTTTCACTTTGTATTTGCTGTTTTCAGCAGTGTTGCGATGAATAAGCATGGACTATAATTGCCGTCGCAGTTTGAATGTTCATGGATCTAATAACTCCAACTTGTTTAATCTCAACGCAGAAATCTAATTCAGCTAACAAATCTCCTGGAACTCCTTCCTTCTCTCTTCCTAATAAGATTAAAGATTTTTGAGGAAATTTCAAATCACTATTCAATTCAACAGACTTATCTGTCTGTTCCAATCCGATTAAAGTATAACCCTCTTTTTTCTTTTCTTTCAAGAAACATATTATTTCTGAAGGTTTAACTTCAACCATAGGCATCCAATAGTCCGCAGTTACAGCGACATTCTTAAACTGAGGATGATTTTTAACATTGATATCATTCAAGGTCAATAATCCAGCTCCCAATACATCACATAATCTACAAATTCCTCCCAAGTTTGGTGGTTTGTCAACTAAAGATGATACAACTATCAAGTCACTCCGAATAATATCCGCTCCATTTGAAGTAGCATCAATATCCATTATCGTGTTCCAAGCACCACTCTTAGTCTGTAATGGAGATTGTGATGCGGATTGTGAGATTTCGATAACCGTTTGTACTGATTTCTTTGCCAATGATTTACGTTCTCTTATCCACAATTCTTGCATGTTTTCCCCAACAGGATGGGTCAAGTGATCAATTTGTACCTGGGATAAATGCTTTACATAATCTTCCTTAGTAATGAAATCAATATCACGGTCACTTAATCTCAACAAGAGAGTACCCGAAATACTAACCAAATTCAAATCTTGCTTGATGTTCCATAACAATGCATCACCACTTCTATACTGACCGAATGATTCTGAATTTACTGCACTTTTGTACATATTCTCAATCATAGTCACTAATTCAGGCTCTATTATCAATTTTTTTGATTGTATCTCTGGATAGATAGAGCATATTAATGAAACAGAAAAATGCCTAGTCACGGCCTTATTAGACGTAGCTCCCGGAACTATGACGGTTAAAAACTTAGTTAATTCTTTTGATTCTCTGGCGTGTGGTAATTGTTGGATCATTAAAAACAATATTCTTTCATAAGCAGTTACAACAGCAGGCTTTAATCCATTTAAATCGATTAATGTTTTCAAGCGATCAAATAGCAATTTGGTAAGTTCTTCACTTTTCAACAAGTTAATGGCAATTATCCACTCTATATATGCTCTGACCAATGGGCTTGGTTCAGTCTCGATTAATTTAATGAAAGTCGGAACATATTCTGAAATAACTACTTCATTATCTATCTTGTCTATTATAGATATTATTATAGTAAATAGTTGGATTCTTCTCCATTCTTCAAATCCATCCGTGGTTTTCACAACATTAAATAAATTAAACTCCTCTTCATTGTCAATAATAAAGCAGAATATCTTATAATTATATTCAGATGATTTGATCGAGTTAAAAATAGCCATGAGATTAATTCTTGCACTAATTTCCTCAGATCCATAAATTTTGTTATAAAGGTTACTTTCCCTATCCGATGAAATCTTTTCGTCGTAAAGTCTACCAATAACATTCTCTAGTCTGAACACGTTGCTCTTTAATTGAAGTACTGTAAAACTTCTAACCAAAATTTCAGGAATCCAATCTATCTTTTCAAAATCTGAGGAGCCATAAATCTGGTAGTTTGATAGGTTCTTCGTAAAAGATGGTAGCAAGCATCTTCTGCCTTGAGCATTTTCGATTATCGATTTTCCAAAAGTGAACAAACGTTTACTAATTGTTTCATTATTTATCGATTCATTCATGATAATTGGTTGTGTTAAAGTGTTAATTATTAATACATGTAAATCCTTCTGGTTTAATTGGAGCCTGGATGAATTCAAATTATCCCATATGTCTGCCAAACTTTCAACAGTTTTCTTTATTATCTGGGGCGAGATGCAACCTTGCATAAGAATATTATCTAATAACCTTACAAGCGAAATACTAGACTGATAATGTGTACAACTAGGATTAATAACCTCTATTATTTTATCAATATTCTCCTCGGTTGGAATCTGTTTTTGTAGCGAATGTGACAATATTCTATAATACTCACCGAATGCATCGTCAATTACTTTATAAAAAGTCTTGAAATTCTTAGACACTTTTTTAGAATTTATGAAAAGTAATTCATTGAATTTAATCAAAGGTTTAATATCAAAGATTTCATGATTCTCAACATTGGCTAAGGGAATCACATCAAGAAAGTTATTCAAAAACTTAAGTCTATTAACCAGTAGTAATAGAGTTGATCTATCATCCGATTGCACTTCTGTATTGATAACGGCCCATAGTTCAATCAAGTTAACATCTACTGGCAATAAATGTCTAAAGGAAGTAAAATCAACCTCTGATAATGTATCATATAATTCAGCGTCACCTTCGCCTTTAAGAACCCTTGAAAATAATCTTTCACATGCCTTAAATCCTTCCTTAGTTTGTAATATATCCATTTTAAAATTGGAACGGAGTAATTTGGCTAAAATCAAGTCTGATTCATTCAAAATCTTAAAACTTTTATCTGTTTCATCAGATAAGAACGAATTTGATAATCCAATAATCAATGCCTTTAAATCTGAAGAATCTATGTTTTCTTCTGTTAAGCAACCCATTAAAACTCCATAAGATATATCATTGCTCTCCAAATAATTCATAATCAAAGGTAAATTGTCCCTGACTATTCTAAATCCATTAAATTTGATAAATTTGTCCAATAATTCGATAAAATGAACCACACTTTTAAGTTTGAAATTTAATACTAACTTCAAATTCATTGTCTGGTTAGCACTTTCAAATAAGTCTCCCTCTGAATTACTTTCAAATAACCTCAATAACAACGTATCATGTCTGCTAAACGACAAAACTTGTTTACCTTCTAAACCACGAAGCAAACCTAACGTTACGTACACTCTAGCTGGATCAAATGCATCCTTTGATTTATCTAAAACCTTCAAAATAGAAAATGCAACATCTTGAAATTCATTTTCCTCTTTCAAATTTTTCAACAAACTAGATACAAATTCACATAATCGTTCACCATATTCACAATGGCTTTCATTCACACCTTCCATCTGTCTTACTGAAAAATGAGATGCTAACATAGCATAAGGCAAATAAACATCTTCCAAATATTCCAAACCATATTTGATTAAATATAAATTCTCTAATGGAATGGACAATAAGAGACTCAAGGAAAACTTTCTAACAGAGTCCATTGAAGCCTTAAACCCGGTCGATAACAAACAAAAGCCCCACGATGGATTAATTAAAGAATTAGGTGAAATCAAGCCAACAATATCATTTACACCGGCCTCAGCTTGATGCAACGAGGTATCAATACCTAATATTTCAAACAAAGTAATATATCTTGCCCATTCTTTTAAATGCTGATCTTTCAAATTGGTATCCCATGACAACATTTTATTTTCAAACGACGAATTGATTGATTTAACAGAAAGTTGCAAGAGTGATAAACAGAATTTTCTATGGTCATGAGAATTACTATTTAAACCATTTTGAATAATTCTCCAGTATTTTTCATTACTTAAGATCTTGTTCTGGTATATGTCACAGTTAGTTATCAAATCACTATTAGAGCTATTCAAATAACGTAACCAAAATACGAAACCATTGCTTCTGTGCGTCTTATTATCAGTTTTCTCTAAAGCATATAATATGTCCCAAATAAATGTAGAATCTTTACTCATAATTACAATTGATTCAATTCTCCAACGAAGCAATTTCGAAACAACTGCTGCAATGTCTTCATCAACTGCACCAATGAAGAAGCATAAAATAGGATCAATTTGGGATTTATCTTGTATTTCGCCAGTCAGATGAACGAAGACGTACTCCAAGAACTGGAAAAGCGATAAAATATACTCATTGTCTAAAGCTTGTTCTCTCAAAGTAGTATCTGGTTTCAACGAACGTATCCCATATTCATTGCTGCGAGTAATTATATCTCTGATATCTGGTAAAAAATTGAGTGGGGAATCATTTATGTACAATTCCAAGTGTGTGATGACCTTTTGCAATAGACTTTTGTACAATTGAGGTAACTTTTCCGTCAACTTCAAAATATCACCATAATTATCATCGGTGTGTTTATCTTTGTCATCCAATATAGAGTTAGCAAACTCTAATATCCTAGGATAAATCAATTCTTGAGTTTCTGTATCTATAACATCAAGCAATTCACATAATGCGACTAGACTATCGGCATTTTTTTCAAGATCAGCCGATAACGTCAATGCCAATTCAGATTTTTTTGATGCATCCAAGTACTTGGCAATCAAAGACAATGAACTTGACATTCTTACTCCATCTACCCAAGTCAAGATTTGGTATGGTTATCAACTTCTCGATAAAAAATTTTTGCACCACCTCTATAATTTCACGTGAGCACAATTGTTACGTTCCAAACTTCTACCTTAAGATGGATTATAAAACAGACGTTGAGCCCTATTCTGTCCATTTTTTCTATATACAAAAGACTTAACTAACAGTTTCTAATTCATGTTTCGGAATTAGCTACTAAGAGCTTCAATGCATATCTAGGGGCTCTTATTAAGTGAGCATACCAAGAGCCGGGACTGATAAGCTCGCTAAGATATACTGAAAAAGTTGTCCCTAACGGTATTCTTCCCGTCGAATCGGAGACTATCCGCGCGGGTCGGAAAGCTATTGTTATCGTGGTGAACGCATAAATTTATATAAGAACAGGTTATTTCACTTCAGAATATGCCGTTGCCACCCCCGGTATAATATGGAGTATTTTCGAGAGTATTTGTCTTCTGAGATAACCGATAAACTCCCATTGCTAATTTCAATAGGAGCTATCGTATTTTATACATTTTTCAAGTATCACAAATCAAGATTCAGGACTCCAAACATTAAAAATGCTGATAAGACATCCGACTCATACGTGAAGCCCATTATTGAGCCAATGTCACCAGATTTTAAGTGGGATGAAGTAACTCCTCTGAAGTCATACCCATTCAAAAACGGTGAATACAAGTTGACCATGGGAATTAGAAAGTTAGACCCTCAAGATTGGCTTCTAATTGAACCGACTTATCTTAACAGGATTGATAATAAGTCAAAAATAGTATCGAATACTCATCCTGATTATCCGCCAGATAAGGATTTGGCTAATAATACATTGTTTTCCACTGAAGAGGCTGAACCTGCGATTAGGGAATTTTACGATATTGTGGTTAATTATATGTGTGAGAAGTACCCCATGTACTTTAAGGATGCAAAAAATGGCAAAATCTTCAATTCCATAACAGGTAATTACTTACCTGCCTGTGCAGATGAGGTAGTGAATGCTCGGGAGTTGTTGATAGTATTGGCCAATAATATAGAAGAGGATTTTCTTATATTACTAAAAGACCCTTCGAGAGAGGATGAAAAGGACGGGTCGGAATACTTTTTCAAGGCAGGTTTATTTGGCTTTGCAGCGGGCTTCAATCCCAAGGATCGGTTTAACATGCCATTAAGCTTCGTACATCATCCTGTTCCTGGTTATGAATCGAAATTAAAGCTTTCCATGAATAGATTTTTTAATAGATTGGAGCCGGGCCAGTTCGTAACTCGGAGCAATTTTTCAGTTCAGACCCACAGTAAGCTTTACGTAGATGATCAAAACAAGGGACATCACTTGCGAGAAGGTGAAAATCAAGTAGCCATTGACCCCGCTACTTTAGATTTTGACAAACAAGTTCACTATCGAAGCGAACGACAAGCATTAACAAAGCTACCAAAGTCAAATGCTGTGGTTTTCACGATTAGAACATACTTATTACCAATGAGTGTAATTAAGAAGGAGGATAAGGAAGTTCGTGAGAGGCTTATTGGTGCTATCAAAGGGCTTCCCGAAGACATCTCGTTATACAAAAGAGCTGCTGAATGGGGTCCAGCAGTTGTTGAATACTTACTGGATCAAAGTCAGTAAATAAATATGCATGACTATTTATAGAGTTGAATAAACTTGGACTAACGATTCTACGAATAAGTTAAAGATAAAATCAAAAGTTATAACTTCTCAACTTCGTCTTTTATCTCTTCCCATATATCAACATTCTTCTTCGCCCATTCAACAAGAAAGCCATTGTAACATAATAATATCTCATAAATTATCTTTAATTGTTTAGTATGGAACAGTTTAAAGTTTTTGTTTATTTCATCAGTGATATATGAGATATCCTGGAGCATAATACCTTGGCACTTCTCTAATGTTCCTATTTTTTCCTGTAGAGAAGTTATTTTCTGTTTCCTAGTTTGCTCAGGATTCTGGTCTATTATATCTGTGACATATTGAGTAATCTTTTTAAACGAATTCATATTAGGCAAATATTTATATTTGCTGTTAGTTGACTTAATACTCAGATTTACATTTTGGGTTGAATTAGTACCCCTCGAGTTAAGACCTGAATGCTTAGAGATAGGTTGCGCATGCATCACATTTTCAATTTTTGATGACCCTTCTTCCGCTTTCAATAATTCTTCTAATTCCTGCTTCTTATCCTTTACATCGTCTTCTAACAACCGTTTCTGGCGGACCTTACGTCTCTCAAATTTCTCAATGAATTGTAGTATAGTCGAATATTGAACTGCCTCTCCTAATGGTTCTGAAAATTTAGTTTCTAGGTCTGCAATTAATGTACTTATAGTTATATAGGAACGATCAAATATTTGTCCAATTTTATCAAATATTAAATTTAACTTTGAATCTTCCTCGTGGTTATTTTTTGCTTTTGCAGATCTAATCATCGGCGAGTCAGATAATATGAGCGAGAATGAATTAAAAATGGTTCCCAATTCAGTATAATCATTTGCCAAACCTATGAAATTGGCCATGATTTTTTTATTAATGTCATCCAAACAAGAATTGTCTATTATATACTTATTCTTTATGAAATCTGGACTGTGATTTACTGGACTAGTCGTTCCTGTACTTGGTTGTGATGAGGCTTCGGTATTCCCATTATTCAATATTTTATTTGTTTTCTTAGTTAGCTTTTTCTTATTTTCTTGTAAAGGTTTCCAAAATGACATGTTTATAGAATGGTTACCAACTGGGTTAGGTAAATTGGCGTAAATAGAGTCTGTCTTCAAACCATTTTCTGGATTCAGAAAGTAAATAGACTTCGGTAGCTGGCTAGAAATTAGGGTTATTTCGTCTGTCCAGTTAGCATTGGGATCTAAAAATTTAGCAAAAAATTCTAAATTTCTTATCTGAGGAATTGCTAAACAGTTATTAAGAAAATTAGAAAGTAGTCTCTTTCTGTGCTCAATTAACTTATTCTTGTTCAAATGTGTCGAATTGATATATGAATAATTAGTCGAATTTGACCCCAATCCATTCGTAGTATTTGTCGAAGTATTTGCACCTGTACTATTATTACTGCTAGTGTTAGACGATTGCAGTATATTTCCACTAACCAAATCATTAAGCATTGAAAATTTGAAGTAATTTTTGGGTGGAATGGGTGGAATAATGATCAACGGAAATATTTTTTTGAGAACATCTCTCAAGCTTTCGAAGTCACTGTATCTTCTCCGGGTCTGTATCTCATCGCTAGGATCATCATTGTTTATTAACTGTATGCTGTAAACAATGTACGTTTTCAGCGTATTTATCATACCCTCATTAGAATTACCTGCTTTCGTTATCTGCATCCTCACATTACTATTAGGTCTCAAAAGCCTGGTTACTCTGCTCTCGTAATTAATTTGAATTGATTTGAAAGTATCTTTATTCAAGCCTGACTTAGAATCATTTTGATTATTAGAATTGTAAAGTAGTATTGAATCATCATCATCGTCGCCATTATTATTATTATTATTATTATTATTATTGTTATTATAGTTATTGTTATTATTATTATCCTTATCTCCTTTATCTTGTATATTACTACCGTTAGAAATTCGGTGTTCACTCATTAGGCTTGCAAGCCCTTGCATATGTGGAAATGGGTTGTTGTCTTCCTCATCATCAAATGAAGGTGTAGAGGAACCCACTTTACTCTCCTTTCCTTTGGACATATTAAAACTGATTAAGCGCTACACTAATATGTATATGTAGATTTAAATCACTTTTGGAGAACTACTATGCTTGTCCCCATATTTGCCGTCATTATTAGGACTGATAGCGATAGGATCAATACCTGTATATAGTATAGACATTGCGACATTAAATAATGTCGCAATAATATAGTGAAAAAATTAAAAAACATGGCATAATAAATCTTGATAGTTGTTTACATAGAGAAATACATCGAATTATTGATTATGGCAACTTCAATGGTGGTTCAGGATGGAGAAGTGGCTAATGTTCCTGAGACGCAATTTGCAAATGTTTTACAAGGATATCAATTAAATAATCAGCAGGATATCTTTGAAATAATTGCCAATTTCAAATCTATATGTGCATTGCATGCCTTGCTGGTTGGCGAACAGCTTAGTGAAGAGGGATCAAATAACGATCTTCAGGAAGAATTTGAAAATTGGGATTTAGAAACGAAGTTGTGGCACTTAGTTGAAAGCTTATATTCATTCAGACTCAGTATTTCAGAAGAGCCGTATAAGGAATACCCATTTTCTTCGTTATCAGTCAAACAAGAGAACTTCTTAAGAAGGAATCCTAAAGTCCGGGAAATATCTCTTATGATTCATTGGTTACAGACAAATTCAAAGTCTATAGATATTAGTGGTTCAAGCGACGTTTCTGACGGAAAATGGCAAAATACAAGGCAAGCGATTCAAAACAAAGATTTCGAAGTGTTGGCCAATAATAAAAATCAACCAGACAATATCGTAGATGATTTAGATACAGATTCACCTTTGAGGTCGGGAAAGACGATTCATCCAACTGACAACGATACGGACTCGCAGACATTTTATTTGATATATAAATTGGTTCTTGCAAATAGAATTCAGGAAGCCATAGATTACGCTAATCTTACAGGAAATTTCACACTCGCATTGATATTAATTGGCGCCATACAAGACTATGTTGATCCTGTTATTGATCAAGAATTCATAAACCCCCCTCAAAATTCTGATAATATGATTTTAGATAGTCTAACTAATGACAACTCAGAAGATCATTCATCATTTGTTTCTAAGCCGTCTGGTATTAGACACAAGTTGTTGTGGAAAAAAACAGTCTATAAGCTATCTCAACAACCTAATTTAAATCGCAATGAAAAGTTAATATATAATTATTTGAGTGGTGGAAATATATCTTTAAACTTGGAAGATTCTGCAGATAACTGGGAAGAATACCTTCTATTATATTTGAATCAGTTGTATATACATAATTTGGAATCGTTCATAGTGTCCAGTTTGCCGACTAATATGCTTAACGATGAAACATTATCCTTGGCTATTCCTAAACCGCAGTTGTCCACTGTCGATGATATTTTGAATACATTGCTGAAGTCCGAAAATAGAGTTGCAGAACAAAGCACACATCCTCTTCGAGTAATAATGGGTGGAATAATGATTAATCAAGTATCTACATTAATACATAACATTATTCGATCGTTGAATACAGCAAGCAAGGATAATGATTCTGATTCGTTGATATCCAAAAGTCACCTTATTAGGGTTATTACCCATTTAGCAATTTTTGAATTAATTTCTGAAGTAAATAATAAAATCAACGTCAAGGATACCACGAAGGTTATGACTCTTTATGTTTCCAAATTATCGGAGCTTCAATTGGCAGAATTAATTCCAATTTATTTGTCATTTATTCCTGATGAAAAGGATGCAAGGGAATGCTACTCATTATTTTTGTCTTCGATTACTGATTCAGAAGAACGTTCAAAACAAATTGCAATTGCCAAAAAATTTAGTAATATTACTACCCCTGCTGGAGAAGAGTCACTGGCTCATGCTGATTCTGGATATAATGAGAATAAAATGTTTAACATTTTAAGAAGAACTGTTGAACGAGTAATGATTGAGACTGAACCTCTTTACAAACAGTCTTCTAAGGTCATAGTACATGATGATATATCCAAGGTTGATGAAGCGGATTACAAATTATATCGCTCAGTTGAATGGTTTTTTGAAAACTCTATGCATGAAGATGCTATTTCAGCATCTATTACTATCATGCGTAGGTTTTTATTGTGTGGTAAAGTATCATCTTTGAAGCAATTTGGTAAAGGTAAGAATTTTAAACAATTAATTAAGGAATACGATCTCGAGTCGCATATAAATTCAATTAGTTCCCCGAATGCTTCATGTATTGTTAGTGAAGACGACAAAGAAGAGCTTCTAAATTATGATTCGTTGATTCTGGGTTTATTATTGATCGATGATTGGAAGCAATTCTTGAAAGATAATAAAATAAATGGTGTTTTATCAAAAATCACTCCAAATTCATTTTGGAAATCAAATCATATAAATAATTCAATTGAGAAGGTCACTAAAACTTTAACAAAATTAATATTTCAATGGCTTTCTGATTTAATTGCTTCTGCTTCAAAGGATAGAGAGTTATTTAAAGAATTTCGAATAATATATGTACCATACTTGATTATGGAATTATTGCAGATTTATCAATACTCAAGGTTAAACAATTGGTCTTACATGCGCAAAGCTTTGAAATTAGTCACTGAGGTTGCTAATGAAGACGAAAATGATTTCTTGAATTGTTTTGTTAATTGCGGAAGATTGGATGAATTTCTTGTTAGATGTGGTGAAATCTCAGTCATTGCGAGTGAAAGAGGTATAAAAGGAATATTTCATTAGCCTTATTACTTTCAAATTTTACGAGAATAAAATATATATTCTAATTCTTATTTAGGTCATTATATCCGAACGGATTTACTATATAAATCTAATTCAATGAAGAAGCCTTCTCATATAATAAATCAACAATGTTAGACAAATTGTTTACAAGACCAAAAGAGGCTTCGTAAGTAGCATCTTTTCTTGGTTCATCGTAAATAATCAACCAGCCATTTCCTTGGTCTAGGACACCATAGAAAACCTTGTCTAAGATCATTTGAGATAATTTGCCTTCAACTTGTTGTAAGTTTAAGCCGATTGTCTGAGAAATATGTGACAATTCAACACAGCTGTAAGATTCAATAATCTTCAATAAGTTTTGTTCTAATAAGTTATCATATAAGACATTGAAGTTACTCTTGATAATTGGGTCAGATCTTAATTCTTGTGAGTATGTAGAAAGTGATGTTTCAAAATCCTTCAAGGATCTATTAGAATAGGCAGTAGCGATGGACTTCATTGCATCAATATCTTTTGACTGATATTTAAGAACATTCTTACTACCTAAGATAGTATTAACATCATCGATGAGATTTAACATAATCTTGGTTAATAACATGTATTTTAAGATAACAATTGCTTTATCATCATCCTGAGAATTGAAGCCTTCAAAAGCTTCGTAAAAATATGAAAATGCAGTTTTGTAATCCTTATCCTCTAAGTTCAAAATACCACTTTGACAATCCAACTCTGCTTGCAATAATGTTGGACAATATATTGAATTAGCGGATGTTCTTGCACTCGTCAACGCAGCTTTTGCTTTTGGAATATTCCTCAAAGCATGGAACAATTTGGATTCCAATAATTGAACCTCAACTAAAGATGATTTATCATCTAATTTCTTATATTCTCGTAACAAATCCGTTATAATTCTTAACGCATCCTGATATGATCCTTTTTGATATAATAACGCAGATAATTTCAATTGTAATGATTGTCTTAAAAATGATAACTTATTTTCAACGGACCATTCAATACTATCTTTAGTCGCTTGGATTTGTAATTCAAGAGCATCAGAAATATTATCAAAGTACTCAATAAGGGTTTTTACGATCTTTGCCGTCTTGGACTTAGCAAAATTCCCCAAAACAGCTCTAGAATACGCAAGTAGTTCATTTAACTTATCTGGTTGTTTCTGATTCTGGTATATCTTACCTAGTTCCAATATAGCCGCTTCCTGATCTTGTAAAACCTTAGACGTGGGTTGTCCAGAACTCTCCTTTGACAAAATTATCTCTTGATATTTCGATTCGGCTTCTTTAAAGTTCTCATTAGATGAGGCCGCTCTAGCTTGTTCTAATAATGTTGAGGACTCGGTCATTATACAAATATTGATTACAATTGAATTCACCCGTTTATCTTGAGTTGTTAACTATGTTTGCCATCAGATTTTCAATCAATACCGACCCTCGGTTACCCGGAATTTTTATTTTTGTTGATGTATTTTAAGTATTGAACTTTTAGAACATAAAACCAACTTATTGCAAAGAGTATAGCGATAAAAATGTTGAGCTGCAAGGTGCCGAGGCAGCTTATGAGACGGAATCTTTTGAAAAATATTGGTATTGGTTCAAATTTTTCGAGATCGATTCAAAATCCAGTATTCTTGAGATACTACTCCAAGAAATCACCATTTCCATTAAATCCTAAGGAACTACAAGAAAAGAAGAACTTAGAGAAACTTCCTAAATGGCGTCAATGGGGTATTTATTTCCAATCCAAAGAATTTAAAAAAGGCATGACTGTATACTATGTTTCTGCGTTCGTGATATTTTTGGCTTGTTTTTACTACTACATGCGAGATAGATATTATGAGGACATACAAATGAAGCATATAAGAAAAAAATATACTGAAGATGCATCAAGTTTATCTGAGTATGAGTACTTAAAGTTGAAAGCACTTAGTAACGATAAGTTGAAACCAAGAGAAGAAAAAAAATTCCGTATTTATCAAATGATGAGAAAGGAATACAGAAGGAAAAATTTATTCAACAAGGATTCGATGTTTGAACCAACCCCTGAAGAATTAGAAGAATGGTATAGTAAACAAGCTAGAAAGGGAGTAAAAAAGATTCCAACTATTGAAAAAGAGGGTGAAAACGAAAATGAACCTTCAGAGCCATACAAGAATTTTAGTAACCCAAATATTGTTCCTCCTCAGAATACTACAGAATTTTTTGAACAAATTGCCAAAGTATATGATGACCAAATCAAGTGGGAAGAGAGAGGTATGTTTTTAGGTATGCGTCGTAGATGGTTAATGAGACAGTTAACAGGTGATGTGTTAGAAGTCGCCTGTGGAACTGGTAGAAATATACCATATTTGTACCCTGAAAATATTGATTCTATCACATTTTTAGACTCTTCTCAAGAAATGGTGAATATAACCCAGAAAAAGTTTAGAAAGAGCTACCCAAAATATCAAAAAGCAGCATTCACAGTCGGCAAAGCTGAAGACTTAGTGGAACTTGCAGGTGGAGATAATCCCGTTCAATACGATACAATCATAGAAGCATTTGGATTATGTGCCCATGAGGACCCAGTTAAAGCATTGCAGAACATGTCCAAATTATTAAGGCCAGGAGGGAGAATAGTTTTGCTCGAACATGGCAGAAGTAATTGGGATTTCATTAATAATCATCTAGATTTTAGATCTGATAAGAGAATGAAAACATGGGCCTGTAGATGGAATTTGGATATCGGTGAGTTAATTGATGATGCCGGTTTGGACATCACTTACGAGAAGAGGGTTCATTTAGGATCCACTTGGTTACTAGTTTGTAAAAGACCAGAAGATCCGATCAAAATTGAAGAAAAACCATTTTTGAATAAATTATTTGGTACCGAAGTAACTCCAATCAAAAAGAAATAGATATTGTAAATAAAATGTATATATAATAATTAGTATAATCAAAGATAGACACCATTGTCTTCTTTCCCTGACTCCAGTGTTACTAATCCCCTTCTCTTCAATTCTTCATTCAACGCAACCAATCGCTGGTTCTGATTTTCAATTACTATCGTATTTTCTTCGATAGATTCACTATATAAATCCAAGTCATTCTTCAATTGGTCGTGACTTTCGCTTTCTTTTAAATTAGATATCTCTTCCTTGGTAGATATTATTTCATTTTCTAATATATCATCAGTGTCTTCTAATTTGGAAATAGAATTTATTAACTGATTTTTTATTGAATGAAGATTTTCATCTGATAAATCCTTTATTGCGATTTGGAACTCATTTATATTTATTGGTTTAGTTTCTGCTGACATTATTACGAAGTTGAATGAATCAAATTATTGAATTTTTGCTGCTGTGATCTTTTTCAAAATTTGTAGTACGCATGAGCTCGAAAATTTTATCAACAAGTAAATTTTGCAGAACTTAACTAAAACTATCCCGTCATACTTCCTTACCTCAACATGTTAAAGAGTTTGATACGGAAGCAATGCACGCATATTACTCTATTTCCAGGGGTGTTAAAAGAAACGAGGTTATTTAGGTCCTATTCCACTCAAACCAATGACACTATTAGTATAGATGATTTGCCCCAAATTCATCCATTACTTTTGAAAAGAGCCGAATCGATGAAAGATGAATTTAAAATTCTAGAAACAAAAATATCCGAAGGTTCCTTCGACCAGGAAACCAATGTTAAGTTCTCAAATATATCGGTTATCTTGGACAATTATCATAAATATCAACATGAGATTGAAAACCTTCAATCTTTGTTAGAAATTTTGCATGAGGAAGAAGATGCCGAAATGGTACATGAAGCATCGAATGAATTAAAGGAAGTAATACCAAAAGTATTCAATTTTACAAAAGTACTTCAAAGCAGACTTTTACCGCCAGTTACGCATAGTGATAGACCTGCCATGTTGGAATTAAGACCTGGAGTTGGGGGATCTGAGGCTGCATTGTTCGCTGGTGACTTATTAAATATGTATATCAATTTTGCCAATCATATGAAATGGAAATGGACCATGATACTGGAAAGCCACGGTAATAATGGTAGCGTGAATGAAGCTATAATAAGTATCGATAATCCTGGTGCATATAGCATACTAAGACACGAAAGTGGTGTTCACAGAGTACAGAGAATTCCTAGCACTGAAACTAAAGGTAGGATACATACTTCCACTGCAGCAGTTGTCGTATTACCCAAAATGTCGGAAGGTACTGAATCGTCCTTGAAGGATGATGAAAGGCAATTTCAACCTGGAGAAGTTAGAATCGACACGATGAGGGCAGGTGGGAAAGGAGGCCAGCATGTCAACACAACTGACTCGGCTGTTCGTCTTACGCATATTCCAACGGGAATTCAAGTTCAGCAACAAGATGAAAGATCTCAACCTAAGAATAAGGCTAAAGCATTTTCTATTTTAAGAGCAAGGTTAGCTGCGTTAGAAAGAGATAAGGAAATAGCAGAACAAAGGAAATTGAGAACTGATCAGGTCACAACAACTGATAGATCTGACAAGATTAGAACATATAACTATCCTCAAAATAGAGTCACTGATCACAGATGTGGATTTTCTTTATATGATATTGATGGGTGTATGGAGGGCTATAGACTCAATGAAATTGTTGAAAACGTTGAGCAACATGAATTCGAAGAAAGACTCGAAGATCTAATTGCAAAAAATAAATCTTAAACCTTGTACAAAGTTCTTCTAGATTTTCATGTAAATACAGACTTAATATAATCTCTTTCAATAGAACCGTAAACTAATGTTAAGTTTGAGACTCTATTACTCAACATTGTAGGTATAAAGTATTTAAGGTACTTTGGACTATTATGACTTACAAAAATATGATAACCCATACACCACGATCTACGAAAAGTTAGAAATTATAAAATGGTGATTAGGTAGTTGCATCATTGATAATAGACACATTACTTTTCATACACAACATTCTTAGCTTAGGTTCAAAATATATAACACGAGTTTTTGGGAGCGTGTTTTATTTACCCTCAATATTTTCTCGAAATGCACAAAAACCTTGAGGAAAAAAGCTAAGTGTCTTCAGGGTTTTCAGTATTGGCATTATTGCATCTCATCTAACGATACTTATAGTTGCATTATTTCTTTGTCGTTTTCATATGTTGGTTAATTAACCTATAGACACTCGCTTATTAAAACAATAATTCTTGTACAAAGACGATATAAATTAACATAAGTATGAGTGATCTATTTCAACTTTTGTTGACCGCATGGGTTACAAGTATGGTAATGATTCAAACATATGGGTTAGGACTCATAGTGACTCCGCATCTGGTGGGCGATAACAAAAAATATTCAAGCATTAATAATTTACTAAACTGTGTGAGTTATCCAACGGTAAAAGACGATATAATAATATTAACTGTTGATAGTGGAGAAAAATTACCGTCACAAGTTTTGAATATGAATATATTTGATTCAGAAAATAATAAGATCAGATACAAGGGAGATATATCAGAAGAGATGAATTTAATATTTACGAATTTAAATAATCCACTGCAAATTAATCGCAATTACGCCGATTCTCCAGATAAACGTAATATACTAAACAAGATTCATCTAGGGCGTAATAAGGAACAAGAAAGGGTTGATGAACTCATGAATAGTGATACTGGTAAATCTTTGATCTACATATGTTTTGATAACTTGTATCTGGATAAATCGTGGTCATTTCAACCACAAGATAGGGACGTTGAAATATTCGTTGATATTAAAAACATGACAACTATAAAGCAAACTAATTATAACCTATATGCGCAGTATTTTAAGAAATTCAAGTATAATTCTGATCAAGGTGTTGATGCCAAAAATAATGAAAAGAAAAGTAAGAAGGAAGGTACGGATAAAACTCTTAAAAAGGATTTCACACAAAATGACTTTGAAAATAACATTAAACTATTGGAATCAGAATTAAGCGATATTGTGGAAAACTTAAAAAATTCAGAATTGATATTGACAAACCTAATGGAACAAGAATCGAAATTAAGAGATGCAAATGAAAGAATATTCTCTGAGTACACAAAAGTCTCTATCATTATGATAGTAGCAATTAGTATATTTGGTATGGCACAATTAGTATATTTTAGATGTTATCTAAAAAAGAGAAAATATTTATAGCTTTATAGTCATTGCATCCGCTTTCCTATTCAATAGAATTTAATGTTTATTATAAATTTTTATACAGTCATCTAATTAATTAATGTACATTAATTGCCTCTCATTTTTTCATTGTTTATTACATCTTGACATATGCTTGCCATTGCATCTTTATCTATCAACTTTCCAACGTTTGCATATGCCAAACTTGCTTCATAACCCATCGTAATTCTTTGCTCCGTTATTCCAAGTTCACCATAACCCAAAGCCTTTATAACGTTATAATATCTGGTAATATTGCTACGGACCGAATTGGAAATATTTGGATCATTTTTATCGGAATAAATTTCCCAAGAACTTTCTTCTTCTAATCTTGTAATTGAGACAGATCCTTGACCTGGATTATAAGACCCGTGAGCATCAATGGAAGCCTGTGCCTTATTAGAACTTGCATTGGCATTACTTTTTCCACTGCTGGAAGTTTTACTCAACCATATGTATCCATTAACTCCCAATATCACACTTATATTCCCAGGCAAATTATGCGAATGGTTCTTTGATTTAATAATTAAATTTGAAGGAACCTTTACGAATATTCCATTTCTCAATTTTCCATACTTCAAGGATCTGGTATGCAATGAAGCACTACCATTACTAAATATACTTTGCACTTCAGCGTTCAATAAATCACCCTCCTTCAAAAAACCTCTCATTTGTAATTCATCACTTTCTGATTTTCTTCTCAAAACACCACCTGGTAAGTTGACTGATCCCAACATCAATATAGCGCTTTGTTTTGCTCCAATGTCAACTTTCCACCTCTTTGGACCAACTTCAGTTATCCTTCCAACTATATGATCACCAGTTTCTGCCTGGTATCTGCCCCTCAAAGGAACAACACTTAATAATCTATTAACTCTAGAAACATTACCTGCAACGGAAGAATACGTTTTATCGTTTAAAAAGTATGTACCATGACCTTTCATCCAAACTGGATCATCAGTCACCAATTCACCTGGTGTTACAATAGATTGTTCATTTTTACTGGTTTCCTCCCCGTCTGACATTTCCACATCTGAATCAATGCCAATATCATGAGACTCCGGTTTGGTGATACTTATAACATCTGTAACATCCATCTCTAATACCATTATCTATTGTTTGGATTAGATTTTTATTCTCTTCTTTAATCTCATCGATATTCGAAAATTATATTGGGCGTGAAGCCCTGGTGCGCTCTGACATGGATTTTTTTTTTGAATTGAAAATTGTTTAGTTAGCCATAAGCCATAAGCCTTTTGGATCGTAGAATAGTGAATGATTAGAAACCTTATTGGTAAATTTCATTTATTCGTGGCACCCAAGTTATTTCTTCATACTAGAAATTTTCATAGAATAAATAAAACGGATAGAAGAGAGTTTATGATGAGCAAGTTTGGTCCACCTATAGATAGATCAATGAAAATCTTAGATCGTTCATTCTTTCAAAAAGACGTAAATTTATTAGTTGCATCGTTCCCAGATCCTAAGTTTCTTGGCCAATTTGTTAAAACCTGTAAGCCTGATATTTTATATTTACCATCAATTAAGCACATCGTACCCGTTAATGAAAATTCCAAGGGAGTCCTATTAAGAGAAGACATTGAAGATATAAATGATTATAAGCTGAAGTTGTCACCCATCACAGTTGAAAAGATAAAAGAATATAATATCAGTATTCAGCCGTATGTTTTACATTTGGATTACAAGTTCTGGAAAACGGACGATATTTTGAGAGCTGTTTTGCCGGAAGATTTGATAAGTGAAATTCCAACTGGGTTTGCACAAGCAGGACATGTTGCTCACTTGAATTTGAGAGACGAATTCAAGCCTTACGGAAGTTTGATTGGTCAAGTGATCTTAGATAAGAACTCAAAGGTTGAAACTGTAGTCGATAAGGTAGATACAATTGATACTAAATTCAGAACATTCAAAATGAATGTTTTAGCTGGCAAAGATGATTTACAAGTTGAACAAAGTGAAAGTGGTTGTCGCTTTAAATTCGATTTTAGTAAGGTATACTGGAACTCGAGATTGAATACGGAACACGAAAGACTAATCAACCAGTTCAAACCCAGAGATGTAGTTGGAGATGTATTTGCAGGTGTTGGTCCATTTGCAGTACCTGCTGGTAAGAAGGACGTACTTGTATTAGCCAATGACTTGAACCCAGAATCATTCAAATATTTAAAAGAAAATATAATCTTGAATCACACAGATTCTTTTGTTAAGGCTTTTAATCTCGATGGTCGTGAATTTATTAGAAACTCACCAAGACTATTATTGGAATGGTCTACCGAGCTGAAGACGGTAGAAAGAAAAAAATTAATTAAAAGAAGGAAAATGAATTCTGATTCGAATGAAAAATCTTCTACCAAAGACTATGAGGTAACAACAGTCAACATCCCGAAATATTTCAGTAATTATGTTATGAACTTGCCTGACTCTGCATTGACTTTCTTGGATGAATTTGTTGGTTTATACAGCGATCCTAAAGTGGAAAGCGTAATTCGTGAAATACCTGATTTCAAACTTCCTATTATAAACGTCCATTGTTTTGAGAAATACTCGCCCCATGAAGAACCCGAACCATCATTAGAGGAACTATATAAAAGGATTCACAAAAAAATTGTAGGGCTAATTGATCATGAAATACCATTAGAAAAATGTCTGTTTCATTTAGTAAGAAGAGTAGCGCCTACAAAGCCAATGTTCTGTGTTAGCTTCGAACTACCTGAAGAAGTTGCATTTAGAAAGAAATAGGAGTAAATTATTTATGTACATAATATAATAATAAAAGTAAGATAATACATAATTTGCAACTATATATTTTGCGACCCTTTAAATATTTTACAACCAATTATACCAGCGGCTATTCGATCATTTAATTTTATAAACCACGATTTGCGTAAATATGCTGACTATTATATTACCTGATGAATCTGATTATAGCGAATTAACACGAACGTATATGGGGATATTTTATTCACAAAAATTTGATGGTTTCTTAAATACAACCCAAACTGGATACGCACATACCTCAGCAGGTATTGAATTATCATTATTATTGAAAACAGTTTACACTTCGGTCTGTTTCTGTACTGTGCAGCTTACATTTTTCTGCTTTTTCAGATCCATATTTAAGTCTTTGTACCAACCAAGAAGCTATTGTGTTCCCAAAGATGAAAGAATAGAACCTTTACCTAGTGGCTTCTTGGTTTGGGTTTGGCCGACGTTGAGATGCAGCATTAGCTACTACTTATCAATGGGACTTGATGCATATTTCTTTATCAGATACATGAGTATTCTTGTTCTTTTTTTCATGTTTATTGGTTCGTTAAATATGATTATTCTTATTCCCATTAATGTGACTGGAAGCAGCGTTGAATATTCTGCAATGGGTTTGGATAAACTTAGTTTATCCAATATTTCTAGATCCAAGGTCTATCGATTAAATGCTCATTTTATAATGAGTTTAATTACAATTGGCTTTTTTCAATGGTTACTACTTTATGAATTGCAAACTTTCGTAAAAATCAGACAATCTTTTCTACTTACAAAAAGTCACAGAAACTCAGTTCTTTCAAAAACCATATTAATTTCAAATGTACCACCCCATTTGCAAGATTTGGATGTTCTTTGTAATTTGTTTTCGACAGTTCCCGGTGGTATTGAAAATATTTGGTACATGTATGATTATAGAGAAATTTTAGAGCTTGTTGAAGAAGCGAAGGAAGCGTTAAATTTTTTAGAGGAGGCGGAACTATCATGCTTGAAGCACTCTTCTTTGGAATATGGGAAAAAATATAAAAAAATGGATGCCTGTTTTCCCGAACAATTGGAAAGAAAAGGCAATAATCTTGAAAATGAGAGAAACAGTCTAGGACTCAAAGCTAATAATTCATTGAATCCAAAATTTTATCCCCCAATATATTTTAAATCTATTAAAATACCAAAACTTGAGAGATATTTTCGTTTGAGGTTCCCCGGTTTCTTGAGAATTATATTTCTTGGAAAAAGAGTATCTATTATAGATTGGTGTATTAAAACCCTTAACATTAAACAAGAGTTAATAGATAAAAAAAAATTTGCCTTGGCAACCGGTCTGCTAAAAAAACATAATAAGTTATTCGTTGAATTCCAAACGCAAACCGGGGCCTATATAGCTCATCAATGTTTACTTTCTCAAATTCAAGGAAATCTAGATCTGACATTAATTGAAATTCACCCAAAAGACATTCTATGGGATAATATTGCTCGCAATAATACTATTGCTTGCTTAATCGAGAAATATTTTGTGAGTCTTATATTTATTAGTGTTATCCTATTATATGTTATCCCAGTTTCATTTATTGGATTAGTCTCCCAGGTTCCCTTGCTCACGAAGTTGATTCCAAGCTTAAAATGGATTTATAAATTTCCCGAAGAGGCTAGAGATACTATCTCAAGCATTTTACCTTCACTCCTTCTTGCAATATTGACAGATATAGTTCTAATAGTTTTCAGGTTCTTGACTTATTTCAAGGGTATGTTATCTGGAGCTGACTTAGAATTAAATTTGCAACAATGGTATTTCGCCTTTTTATTCGTGCAACAGTTTTTAGTGGTCACTATCCTGTCGAGTATTACTGTTATTTTTAAACAGATTGTTGATCAGCCAACGTCCATCCCAGTTCTTTTGGCAACTAATTTACCAAAAGCAGCAACTTTCTTTTTTCAGTATATTACATTAAAGGCATTCGCCTTTTGTGGCAATAATTTTTTGCGAATTGGACCCTTAATGTTACATTTAACAGTGCATAAGATAAAAGATAAAACTCCCCGACAAAAATTCAATCGTATCACTAACTTATTAAGGATTCGGTGGGGCTCCATATATCCAGTTTATTCAGTATTTGCTTCTATTGGAATATGTTACTGTGTGATTTCCCCGTTAATTGCAATTTTTGTCATTTTTATTCTTTCTTTGCTGTTACTTTATTACAAATACGCATTAAAATATATATATAATCGGACCAATGAATCAGATACCAAAGGAAAGCATTACCCCATAGCACTATTACATTTATATACAGGGATTTATTGTTTGGAATGTTGCTTAATTGGTATTTTCTTTCTACTGAAGAATGAAAACGATTCTTGTCCAATGATTATACAAGGTTGGGTGATGTGTATCATCTTATTGGCAACTATTTTTGGTAATATAACTATATACAATAGATATGTGAAACATTTCTCATATTTGCCTATATTGTCAGACAAAAAATTTCGGGACCCTGCAACCATTGCAAACTTGAAAGATAATTTAAACAATACTCATACACTGCATGAGGAAAAAAAGCTGCCTAATGAAGACTATCTGAACCGCAAGTTATTATTTCTTCACCCCGCCTTCAAGTATGAAAAACCTAAAATTTGGCTACCTGAAGATCCATTTTATTTAGGTGTAGATCTAATAAGAGATATTGAATCAAAGATAGACGGTTTGGAGGGAGGGAGTACAAACGGTGCAAAAATAGAATTCAGTAATAATAACAAGAAAATAACCATGAAAATAACTAATGCACCACCGGACTATAAATAACTATTCCATATCACCATATGTCTCTTCTACCATTGATTTTATTCTTAATCTTTTCAATACTTCTTTCCAGTTACTTAATGCACGTAGTTTATTTTCTCTGTATTTAATTTCGTAGCGTTTTATTTTACCGTAGAGCCAAATTTTCTTTGCCAAAACTGCCTGCAGTTCTAATACCAACACACCTTGTTTAACTGGTATTGCTTGTCCTATTTTTGATGCAAAATTAAATCCAGTGACAACGGAAACATAGTCAACTTTGTCGGTGAAAGGAAATGTCAATTTACCGAACTTATAGTCCAATAAAATATTTTCGATGTCAGATAAAGTAAGCCAGACACATTTATCTGGAACCATAAAAGGCTTGTAAATTTCTATGTTCCCGTACTCATTTCTGGGTACTTGCAAGAAACCTGAGGGCAGCATGGTCACGCTTAACTTGATATAAGGACAGGTTTGGCTAAAAGTGTAAAGTTTTGTATCGTTTAATTCGGGAGTATCATTCAAAATATTGATATTACAAATCCTTTTATTAAGTAAAGTATGTCGTTGTAAAGCCCTTGTAGTCTTTATTGGGCAATCTATTTGGTCATCCCTTATGGATCTCCCCAAGAACTTCCACTGTTGTTCTGATTTACCTACCAAAATGGAATTTTTAAAAAATACTGGCTCCTTCAGAAACTTCTTATCTATCATGACAGTACAAATAGGATTTGTATTAGGCTCAATAAACTCATTATATCTAAGAGTCGATCTCGTAACTAGGTTAGGATTCCTCTTCATTGAAGAGAAGTTGGAAGGTATATTATAGTTCAATAGAGCAGTCTGTCTTAAAGTATCTAGCTCCATATTGTTAGTAATATGGCACGCGTTTCCAGTATTCAAATACCTTAACATAGATTGAAATAACATCGCTTCTCTTCCCAGATCAGTCCTAAGGTCTAACTTTTTGAACCATCTATAGCTTATATCTGACATATATCGAGGACTCACATCCATTATCAGGTTGTCATTATCCATAGCAACAACATAATGCATGGGCATTTGGTTGAACTGGTTTTGTAAAGGAAAGTAAATATCTGTGTAGTAATTAGATAAATTTTCTTTCGAAATAGTGGATCTAGCAAATCTCTTTAAACATACAAATCTTTTGGCTTCTTCAAAAAAGCATATATTTTCTATGACAAATATTTCACTTTCATCAGCGGGATTAACCACTTCCGTCCAAAAATAAGGATATAATAAATCAAAATCCTTATTTCTCTGTAACTTATCATGATCTAGCTTTGGTTGAGTTTTTGTTGGCCTATTGGTGGATAATAGAGGCAATGAGAAAACAAGGCGACTTTGAAAACCTAGTGATCTCAATAAAGCAGTGAATATTTGAGCACCAGTATCCCTATTATGTTTGAATTTTTTAGCCTTTGAAATTAAGTCTTTCAAGTCTATTATGGGCTCAGACGAATCAGGAAAATAGTCCTTCATATTGTCAAAAGCAGACGACTTTCGAGGTAGATACCCTAGGACTCTTAAACCATTTGAATCACATTTATAATTGAGTCTAAACCACTTAATCAAGTACTTAACAATATACATAAAATTAGCATAAACCTCATCTTTCAATGATGCATCTGTTGGTGCTGATTTAAACTTTTTTATTGCTCTCTTATACTTCTTGAACTTCGTGTTAATAAGAGACTCTGGTAACATTTTCTTTAGTTTCTTTAAGAGATCTTTTGAATTGAGCCATTTATTCCGTTGAAACCCATGCATCATATATGATATCATTCCAAGATAATGAATAGTTTTCCTTCTTTTTTTGTTCTCTATAGCAAGCCTTAGTCTATTTCTGTTGTCCTTTTCTTCCTCGTTTACCTTAGGGTCACCTATTGTTATATTAAAGGAATCCAAAACCTCTGGATTATTTAATGGAACATCTTCCCAATCACTAAAATCATTCTCAGAATCGTAGAAGCTCTCATTCTCTTCAATTTTTCTCCGTTTCAAGCAAACTTCATCTTCAGAGTTACTTTTTGAAAGAAATAGTCCTTCATTATTACGTGCTGAAGTATAACCCATAACAAAGAAGAACTCTTCAGGTAGAAGCCAAATCGTTACATACGATACGCTTTTATATATCTTACACGTGATCAAATCAAAAGACCATACTGTTATCAGATGCAAAATGTTTATTATATAAATAGTAACTAAGAATGGATCACCTCACTTATATCCTTCCATTCTTGTATCAATCCCCATTGACTTGTCAGTTCAGGCACGGTATCATGACCATAAACAGTAATTTCCTCAAACTTTGCTACCGGGGTATATGTGTTCACTGTTAAATAATCCTCTGATGTTTCATCTTCTACCCTGGCCAAACTTTCTGATTTATTGATTAAGTAGCCACTGTAGTCATTGGAAATATTCATGTTTTTGCCTACTAATTTGCATCCTCTATAATATGCCACTTCTACCTGCTCGCCAGTTGGTAAAGTATCTTGTTTTTTACTTGGTGTGAAATAATCCTTGGTATTGGCTGCTCCATTATATTGTATATGGCAGGGTACAATATTCCCATACATTATGGGTACATCCTCACTAGTATTTATAACGTCCGACATGATATCAATAAATATGTACTACAAAATGTTCGGTCTTTATTTAATTTTTGAAGTATTTTGTTGATAGTTTGCCCTACCATACACGACTTTTAGACGTGTTTTTGAACCTACCATAACCTACTTACAAAATGATCTACAGCAAAAAGATAGCCTTATTTAAGATATGGGTTCTTCAATATGGAATACACGAACAATCATGAACTAATTAGATCTATAAAGCAGTTGACTCTGGTTTGACCAAAATTAATTTGTCGGCGATGTGCGTAAAAATGAATTTTCAATTTCTAGATAAATTAGAACATTAACAACCTGGAGAAATATAGGATTATAATTTGACAGTATGAGTTCGAATACTTCAAACCCCTTAAAAATAGTCGATGTCACTTCCGTTGATCATGAAACGGCGGAAGAGATGTTAGAAGCTGCAACAAGTCAAGGATTTTTATTTATCGAAGGTCATGATTTCACACAAGAAGAAGTGGATATGCTATTCGAAGTATCAAAACAATTTTTTGCGCTTCCTGACCCTTATAAGGAAAAATACTTAATAGATAGTAGTAATCATGGGTATACTAACTACGGAGGAGAAAATTTAGATCCTTCAAGTCAAAAAAAGGGTGATCCAAAAGAAGCACTTAACTTTTGCTGTTTGAACTTCTTGAGTGGACTTTCTTCGCGTGCTATTCCAGATTGGTTCAATGAAGATCCAGCTCGTCTGGAATTGGTCCAGTCAACTATTAAGAAGCTATACGGGTTATCAATTAAGATTCTTAACCTTTTGGCACTTGGATTGAAGATTGAAGACACGGATGAATGTAAGGGAATTGACTGGTTTAATTCAAAGTACTTAGCGAGTAAGGAGTCAGGCTCTACATTTAGATTTTTACATTACCCAGGACAGAAAAGCCTTAATCCTGAGTCAGTTATTAGAGCTGGTGCTCACACTGACTACGGTTCTATGACATTGTTATTTCAACAAGAAAATCAAGAAGGTTTAGAAATATACTCCCCTGTATCAAAAAAATGGGAGGCAGTACCATTTGTACCTACTAACTCCCAGAAATTCCCAACTTCAGCACCTCCAATTGTAGTGAATATTGCTGATCAATTGAGTTACTGGACTGCAGGCTTACTCAAATCTACAATCCATAGAGTCAGATTCCCAGCTAAGTTTCAAGAAACAGACCAGGATCGTTACTCAATTGTATTTTTCAGTCATCCAAATGATGAGTCTCTTTTAGAGCCGGTGCCTAGTGAACTTGTTAGATCCAGAAAGGGTAGAGGAGCTAACAAAGACACAACTTTGTTAACTGCAAAAGAGCATTTGGATAAGAGATTAGCAGCTACTTATGGCTGGACATATTAGGATGTAATTAGGATGCAATATTCTAATGCTCAAAGCTGATCTGAAGTAGACGTATATTTAATTCGATAGCACAATCTTTCATTATGACGAATTTTCTCTAAGCCTCAAAATTTCTAGATTGCGATAGTTGCGAATTGATGCGAAATCTTCTTATCAGTAGATTTCATGCTGAAGATAAGATATACAAATAATTAGCATTTCTTAGATCCATATATATTATATATTATATATTATTTATTAAATTATTATACAAATAGGATGATAAATAAAGAACCCAATTCACCCTCGGTGTCACTTTTCATTAGATCGCCGCTCCTAATTAGTAACCTTCTGCATCTTGAAGAACAAAATTTTTCACAGAATTGCATAAATTCAATTGAAATACCCTCTAAAACTCAAGCAAGAAACTTTAGATGGGGGTTGTTCTTTATTATTGTTTCAATTGTGACAGGAGTTATTGGCATTGAGTTGGTAAATATTGTTTTGAAGGGAGACAATTATACTAAGCCATGGATGTTTGCATTTATTACTGGATCGTGCTTTAGTTCATTGTTGTTTCCCGATGTTTTTCATACTTTTATGAGTAAAAAATATGATGATCTGCCGTCACCAAAACTTTCAATATTGTTATCTAATTCTGATCTGCTGTTTGACTACAAATCATTGGATGAATTGGTCAATGAAGATCAGCTTTCAGATATCCCTATCGAAATGACAAAGAAAGAAATTACGTTATTGTCACTTCAGATAGCAATAATATACTATCTATATAATGTTTTTGTCATGGAATGTTTGAAGTTTACGTCAGCTTCAAATCAAGCCATATTAGGGACCACTACATCTTCTTTCACATTGATTATAGGAACCTTTCTTAAGATTGATCATTTCACTTTCAAAAAAGGGCTCTGTATAATTTTTAGTACTATAGGTATTCTTTTGATCAATTTTAGTGAATCAGATGAAAAAGGCAATATCGAATCTCCAATATTTAAACCAAAGAACCCAATATTAGGTAATGCCCTAGCTATTTGCGGAGCACTAATGTATGCTCTATATCTTATTATGATGAAAGTAAAATATAGTATAGCCAACAAGACTACTAACAAGAGAAGGCTTTTTGGTTTTGTTGGTTTATTCACTTTCATAATAGGAATTCCCATATTGTTTCTAATTGACTATTTTGAAGTCGAAAAATTTGAATTTCCACCTCCCAACAAACAAATAATCATTCTGATTATAATAAATGGCTTATTCTCAGTGATATCTGATTATACTGCTATTTTAGCCATGTTGCTAACTAGTCCTTTTTTTACATCGTTGGCATTTACAACCTCAATTCCTATTACTATTATGTGTGATTATGCTATTTCGAGATTATATGGAACAACCCCTAGTTCAGGTTCTACTCTGGTTTATTTTCTAGGTGTCATAAGTGTGCTAATATCACTCATCCTAATAAATATCAGAATTACAAGAAAATAAACCATTAAAAGAAAATTTACTATTTTACATCACATAAATAATACGATGAATATAAATTCTAACGGACCCGCAGAATGTACTTTTAGATCTTAGATCCTACGATTTGCTTATCATCTTAATGCCGAGTCTCATAAAACCAAATACGATTTTATTTTGTCTTACTCTATTTTATAGTACAAATCTATAGAACTATGCAAGCATTATCATCCTCTATTTATGCTTGAATGTAAAACATGTTCTCTCATGAACAACGAGCAAGCGACACCTAAAACTATTGTAGCTAAACTAAAGACAAACGCTCCCTTACAAGCCAACCCATATGATTCTTTAAGAGCGCCTTGCACAATCGTTGGAGCTTCTTTAATATAGTTGGTACTTTCCAATGCTTTGGCAATGATCTTGTCAGCTTTATGGATATTAGGAATTATATCGTGAACCTTAGTAGTTAATTGGCCCTTTAAAATATTCTGGAAAATAGCAGATGCCATTGAAACACCTAAAGTTGAACCCGTAGATCTGAAAGTATATTGAATTGAGGTCGTACATGCTTGGAATTTTGTTGGAACAGCTGCAATCAACGACAATAAAGTAACGGTTAACATCGCCGCATAACCAAATCCAGATGGTAACAAAAAGGTAAATTGACGGAATTCGGAAACATTCGGGTTAATAAAGATAATATTAGCAAAACCAAAAATCGAAAGAATGCCCATTAATATAGCTAATTTATAATAACGGCCTGTGCGTTTCATATATATACCAGCACTAATCGAGCCAATGGAAACTCCGAAGAAATTAGGGATCAACCGTAAACCATTTTGGGTAGCAGAAAACCCCATGACGGAGGTGAAATACACTGGTAAATAATACAAATTCAGAAAAATAGCCATAGTGTAGAACCAATTTGTTAAAGATGACGATAAAATTGTTCTTTCAGTTATCAACTCAATTGGTAATATAGGTTCCGCAGAAATATAAGCCTCGGTATAAAGGAAAAATCCTAACAAGAGCAATGATACAATTATCAAACCAATGAACGTGCAAGAATTGTAAGCAATCTCCCTACCACCTAACGAAGCGGCAATCATAATGCCCATAAGCGAAGTAATCAAAAAGAAAGAACCCAAAAAGTCAATACGCTTTAATTTAGATTTAATGTCTACTCCAGGAGTGCCTAATCCAGGAGAACCCTTTGGCAAATTCAAGTTCCACCAAATAACAATCCCTACTAATGCACCTAAGGGAACTTGTAAAATAAATACATATTTCCAACCCAAAGTATCTGCAACAATACCACCTAATATTCCTCCCGATGCAGCCCCAAGACTGAAAAAAACATTAGCCAAGCCTTGATATAACCCCCTATCTCTCAATGGAATCAAATCCGACATCGTTATAGTCCCTAAAGTGGTTAATCCAGAACCACCAATCCCAGTGATAAACCTTCCTGCAACTAGCCACATTAACGAATCCGTAACACAAACCATACATCCAATCAGAAAAAACATGCTACAAAGTACCAATAAAATCTTTCTACCAAATATATCAGATAATTTTCCAAAGAGAGGTTGGAATGCAGAACATGATAAGAGGTATGCCGTTGCAATCCATGAAATATTGGACACCGCATTTAAATCCGAAGCGATCACTGTCAATAAGGTTGTAACCACAGTTGTGTCCAATGCTGCCAAAAATGATGCCATAAACAACCCAGATACAATAGTATACAATTGTGCTTTAGGCAATGCATATTCGCTTTCATCATAATTTTCGTCCAAATTTGAAGCTCCATTTATTGAATTATAACTGGCATCCTTAGATTTATTTATTAATCCATCAGTTTCTCCGGCAATGTCTCCAACAATAATTCCTGCTTCTCCTGCCGACTGGTCTTTAATAATATTAGGATTTAGTGTTTGGTCTTCTACTCTCGCCATTCTGCTAATTCTTATCTGCAATATCGTAAGACTCAAAAAATCTCGTATAGATGCGAAATTTTCTGTATTTATAGTCGACGGTTTTTTTTCCCGGTTTCTCCAAATGTGTCTTCCCCCGAACTTATCGGAAAGATTCATTTGTTGATAAAGATGTAAATATGACGTATTTTATATACTTCAAGCTGTATATCGTTATAAGGTAACATTGTTGCATTAAGCTATCCCCACAAACTTTTGCAATCAATTTCTTATAAACGATAGTCACTTCCCGACATTCGTACGACCGTAGAAACATTTTCTATTGCTTGATTGTTTAATTATATCAAGCTAACAGACAAAAATCTATAAACACTACGTATTTGTATCATGATTATATGCATTGGAATTAACAGATAGAAAAACTCGATTGATATGGTTAAAAAAAAAGAATGATTTTGCCCAGGATCGAACTGGGGACGTTCTGCGTGTTAAGCAGATGCCATAACCAACTAGACCACAAAACCTTTCTTATGAGGTAAGTTTTTCCACAAAATTACTATTACATGTGTCATAAATTTCATATACTGTATATAATTGCAATTATTCGTTACTACAAGTGGAGATTCAATATCATATGTCAAGGTTGATGAACAAACGGATATAAAGCGGTGAAAAGTCAATAAATTTGAGGTATAAAAAAGATACGCTACGTACATCAATCCGGTATGGAAACGTTAGAAGTTCATTCTAAAGATTTTTTAGTTAAATGGGTGTATGCTCCCGATAATAGTATTATTGACTGGCAGGTCAAACCATTGAAGAAGTCGATTAATTTTGCGATTTACCGTAAAAATGAATTGTCGGAAGGTACGAAGGAAGGATCTGAAAATCCAATTCCTCGGTCAACATCATCTTTTACTAAGGATGATGTTTTGAATGGGAGTGTGGATAGTTTAGGAAGTAACATTTCGTCGGTCAACTTGGCCAATTCCAATGTGTACAAGACACGGTCACGGTCAAATACATTTACTAATAATTTGAATCACTCTGACTTGACTTTGGTGAAAGACTATAAGAAATTGATTTCTGATGAGTTGGTTCATGGGAAGTACGAAATCGAGAAGGGGGGTGTTTTTGCATTTATATTTGATAACTCGTTTTCCAAGACTATTCTGAAGAAGATCTTATTCACTTCGAAAATCTTGTTTGCTAGTCCTGACAAAAATAGTATTTATAGACGCAAGCTGACTATTCAAAGGAAATCCAGTACTGAGTTGAGACTTCGCAATGGTGAGAGTGCTGGAGGCCAAGACTTGCAAGTCCCAACACCCAATAGCTCCAAGGCCAACAACGAAGAATTATTACAGTCTGTGCTATTGAAAAAGAGAAGAAAGAAGCTTCAAGGGTTTGTGAAGAGGTTTTTCATACTTAATTTTCATCATGGCACATTATCGTACTTCAGAGTGAACGATAACAAATTGAGGGGACAAATGCCAATAAAGCAGTCTATAGTTAGCGCAAACGCAAAAAAGAGAGAAATTATCATTGATTCAGGAATGGAAGCTTGGTGTTTAAAAACTGTCAATGCGCAAGACTTTAATTTGTGGGTCGAAGCTTTCAATGAAGTTAAGAAATCACAGTATGCTTGCGAAAGGGATGTTCAAGAAAAGACTCCCGTTAAGTCTGACAGTGCTTCTGTGATACGTGATTTAGAAACGATTTCTCAGAAGCTAAACACCTTAAAATTTAAGAATGATGCGTCATCAGAATCATTGATTTTGAATATCCTGGGAATTTCAGACGACGTAGAACATGTACTTGATAAATTGAAGTCTGCTATATCAACTAATGGAGTCGCAAGAGGATCTGCGGGTGATGTACATTCAGTCTTTTCTTCTAATGAATTTTACGATGCCAAAGAGTACATCGATGCAATGAATTCTGGTGTAGTGTTATTGGATAAGCCAAATACAAAGCAATCACTTAACACATACTCAGATGAAAGTGCTGATGAGTATGAAGATCAAGAATCACTTTCTTCGTCTTCCTCTTCCTCTGGGTCAAATGATGATGATGATGATGATTATCTTGAAACAACCGTTATTAACAACTCAATAGCAGAGCCTACTTCGAATGACAATGATGATAATTTGTATCCTTTACCGCATGATCCAGTTGAACGCGATTATGATATCCCTGTTTGCGAGCACCATCCACCTAGTATATTAGGATTTGTAAGAAAGAATGTTGGGAAAGATTTGTCCACACTTCGTATGCCTGTTGACATCAATGAGCCAATTTCTATTTTACAGAAGTATGCGGAAATATTTGAATATAGTGAATTGATTGATAATGCGTTGCAGGTAACTCGTGAAGATGATACTGGTGAAAGGATACTAAGGATCGCAGCTTTTGCAGTAAGTTTTCTTTCTCCCATGAGGGTTAAGGAAAGAAATGCACGTAAGCCATTCAATCCATTATTAGGGGAAACATATGAATTGGTCCGCGAAGACCATGGCATACGATTGATAAGTGAAAAAGTTAGCCATAGGCCGCCAGTTTTTGCAATGTTTGCTGAATCAAAAGATTGGACCTTCTCATTTAGTCCTGCTCCAAATCAAAAGTTCTGGGGTAAAAACTTTGAAGTTTTTACAAATGGTATATGCAAATTAACGATCAGATCTACTGGTGAATTATTCACATGGAACCAACCAATAACTTTATTGAAAAATATTATCGCCGGTGAAAAATATTCAGAGCCGTCTTCAGAAATTATTGTAAAATCTTCAACCGGATTCAAAGCAATTGTTGAATTTGCTAAAAGTGGTATGTTTAGTGGAAGATCCGAAGACTTAACTATTAAATCAATTGGTCCAAATAAAAAAAATTTGCCATATTCAGTTACCGGTAAATGGACTGAATCATTGACTTTGAAAACCAATACTACAGAAAAATTAATTTGGACCGTTGGAGAATTGTTACCCAACTACACCAAGAAATATGGTTTTACTAAATATGCTGGTTCGTTGAATAAAATCACAGATATTGAACGTGGTAACTTGCCACCAACAGATACAAGATTGAGACCAGATATCTTGGTATATAGAAGTGGTGATGTACCTAAGGCTGAGGTGCTTAAGGTTAGTATTGAAGACATGCAAAGAGAAAAGAGAAAGGAATTAGATATTAGTGGGGGAATTTATAAGCCCAAATTTTTCACGCAGGTTGGTGGTGATGAAAAGTCTCCAGACACTGGTGAATGGGTTTATATCACCGGTGAAAAAAGTTATTGGAATAGAAGAGAAAATAACGACTGGGAAGACTTACCTAGTTTATGGTGATGAATCTTGTTCGTTTACTGAAGTCCTTTTTGCATATTTAAATTTATATATATTTTTTAGTATTTGTTTTGTAGTGTTGAAGTAATATATGATATTTATCAATAAGTTTTGAATAAAGATGCACGAATTACAGAATTTTTAAAAATGTGCGAAATAATTGTGAATAAGTTTAGAATTTCATACAAGCCAATAATACATACCAAATTAAATAACTAACGGTTAAACTATAGTTTGAGGTTTAGCCTTTCTTCAGAATTATTTCTTGATGGCATATCAAAGAGATCTAAGCTTTCCGGGTCCATGCTTGAATTCAAAGTTGAACTATTCATATTTCTCGAATTTCTTGTGAATAGTAAAAATTGCAACTGCTTCCGTAAACTATTAATCAAAACCCTTTGCAAATTTAAATCATCTTTCATCATAAAATTATCATTAACCAATCCATTGATTATTGATTTTCTATCAGTTAAAGAGGAATTCTCTCTATCTATAAACGGGATTATTTTTTCTTCCATTTCGAATTTTAACCTATCAATCTCATAATTTAAATAGATCAATTTATCTTGATCTTCCAAAGACGTAATCGAGGAATTATATTTGTTTATTTCTTCAATCGGTTCATTGTAGCCTAAATTTGTTATCTTACCTTGAATTATCAGACTTAAAATCTTATTGATTTGCTTCTGTAAAAAATTGTTCTCTGTTGATACAGAATCTATCTTGTCATTAAGCCTATTAATATATGGCAATAACTGGTTTAATTGACAATTGTTTTTTTGTAAATGAATTTCCAACGCAGGTTCATTATTTCCTATCCAGCTACAACCAATTTCGCGAGCTGGACACTTGAAATGCCGAATCTTGGAACAATTCTCTTTATGTTTATTTAAATGTTTAAGCGGTATCATATCGTTTAAACACAAGTCGCATGTCTGATAATTGTATATACATTCATCTGACAAATGCAGCTCCTCAGATATCCTTGTAAGATCTGTATTACAATATTCGCATGGGAATATTTCATGAATGCATTTAGTTTCATTGTCAGAAAGAAATCTTCGTTCTACTGTCATGGTGCAAACTTCGTCACTATCGTAATCATCATCAACATTATCGTTGTCTTCTTCATTGCTCTTCCTTATAAATCTTTTCCCATTACACTGAACACCTGTATAACCACAGTCCGATATTACATGATGTTCTAACTCCCAGCGACATCCAGTCCATTTGCAGCCTCTTTCATGATTCAAACAGTACACTTGAAGGTCATCAATTAAATTGGTAACAAGCAAAGGCGTGGGGAATAAGTCGTTCACATTGGATGCATCCAAAGGTGTTCTATCCAATGGACATGACCCTTTCAAGTCATCGTTAATATTCCCATTGAAAGCTTTAAAGCATTCATAAATGCAGCTTTTACAAAACGTATGCCCGCATATCGTTGTTAGTGGCTCTAAAAAAGGCTGCTGACAGACTGGACAATTCAAATGTTCCGTAGATGTCTTATATTTAATGTTTCTTAAATCTGGTTTAGCGTTATGATTAATCGAATTGAATGAAGTTGCGTAGTCTGTAATTTTAATTTCATCATCATAGCGACAATAAATGCTTTCTGTGTTAGTTAATGAAACGTTCTCTAGCATTTCATCAATACCATTTATCAGATCTTTAACATCGTCTGACATTATACAATCTCCATCAGCTAAGTCATAAGTTTCCTGACAAGATGAATGTTGATCATTCTACTCTATCATACGCTAAAATTTGGAGTCCTGACCTCGGTATATCGGTTGTCGCACGGAAGCCTTAGGGTTTCTTGTGATGATTAGGTATAATGTATTCTAAAAAATTGCTAACAGAAACCTAGAAGAATATTGTTCAAGAAAATGGGTTCTATATTGCTAGAAATAAAATATTCCATCTTGTATTCGTGGTATTCAATAATCAGACTAAAGATATACTAAAAAATTAGATATAGGTCGTACCCGGATTCGAACTGGGGTTGTCCGGATCAAAACCGAAAGTGATAACCACTACACTATACAACCGATTTATTTCATCCAAATGAATGGATATATCCAGTGATTTCTGAAGCTTCTAAAACCTAAAAAAATGGTGCAGCAGCTCCATCGCCTCGTAAGTCTGAACCAGCTGCATATATTAACTGACCATCTTTAGAAATATCCTTGATTATTTGAGCACGTCCAAACATTTTTCTGTCATGCCCAGTAACTACCTTTGTAGTATGTCCCAATTTTGATAATTCTTCAACAACATTTGGATCAATTCCATCTTCTAATGCAACTTCAGTCACAGCAGTTG
The DNA here is from genome assembly GCF_000006445.2 of Debaryomyces hansenii CBS767. Taxonomy (NCBI): domain Eukaryota; kingdom Fungi; phylum Ascomycota; class Pichiomycetes; order Serinales; family Debaryomycetaceae; genus Debaryomyces; species Debaryomyces hansenii. The sequence continues at coordinate 1,427,454 of NC_006049.2, forward strand.
ATACTGGTCCATCACTGCCTTTACCTCTATCTGAATCCATTCTATCCTTTGTAGCATTGAGACAAAACCTTGGCAGATCAATCAGCTGTTGAGGGGTAAAACCAAAGACACATAAATTCAAGACATGTTGCACTTGACCGACTGGTTGCATGTAACCACCCATGTTACCGAATGCTGCAAATAATGAATCATCTTTTGAATTTGTAATTAATGAAGGGATGATTGTATGGTAAGGTCTCTTACCTCCTTCAAAACAATTTTTAAGATCAGGTGTTAAGTTGAAATTAGCACCTCTGTTGTGTAAACAAAATCCGTAATCTGGAACAGCGATACCAGAACCAAAATCATCATATACAGAATTGATAAATGAGCAAGCGTCTCCATTCGAATCAGTAACTGCAAGGTATACAGTGTCGGATTTATATCTGGGGTTTGGTACTCCGTGCTCGATAACACTACTATCTAATATTTTATCCATGCTGAATAATTCAGCTCTTTTTTTCAAGTAGGATTCACTTAAGAGGTCATCAAGTGGGATTTTTGAAAATTCAGGATCTGTAACATATTCATCCGAATCATAAAATGCAATCTTCGATGCCTCAATTAAAACATGGAGGTACTCTGCTGAGTTATGTTTCAATTTATACAAATCAATCTTGCCACTTTTATGAAGCTGCTGAATAATTCCTAACGACAATAATGCAACCAAACCCTGGCCGTTAGGTGGAATCTCCCATACTTTGTAATCTTCGAATTTAGTATTAATTGGGTCTACAACAGTCGATGTATGGGTCGCTAAATCTTTCAAATCTAATTTATGATCTCTAGACGATGTTTCTCTGATAATTGCTTCCGCTACTGGACCTTGGTAGAAACCTTCCTTTCCACCTTTAGCAATAGCTCTAAATGCCTTAGCAAGCGGTTTATTAGTAACGAAGTCTCCTTCATTTGGGGCTGCATTACCAAAAAGGAACATGTTTTCAATTAGTTTGGGGTCAGGATTTTGTTTTTTAAGCTTATCCTCGGCACTTTTCCATAATAGACATGCTATCTCACACACCGGGAATCCATCTTCGGCTAGCGAAATTGCTGGTTCCAAAATCTCTTCGAGAGTTACATTTTTAGACCCCCACTTTTCATAAGAATCCACCCACCCGGCCACTGCCCCGGGAACATTTACCGTCAATACAGACTCAGGAGGAATTCTTTTCATTGGCTGACCATTATTGTAGCGATCACAGATATTTTGAATGGTCAAGTTTTTGGCTGACCTCCCAGTACCATTCATGCCATGGACTTCCTTAGTCTCACGCTTGTAGTATAACGAAAAGCAATCACCTCCAATACCAGTGGAGCCTGGCTCAACAACACACAATGCTGCAGAAACAGCAATTGCTGCATCAACACAATTGCCTCCTTTAGACAATATTTTAATACCTGCGTGATTGGCCAATGCTTGGGACGAGACAACCATCCCCTTGGTAGAGTACACGGTTGACCTCCGTGAATTGAACTTGATAAAATCCGTTACTAAACTTTCTTTCATTCCCTACTTCACAGATATCTATAAGCTTTTAGAAATTTCCAATAGTAATTATTCTTAGAAAATTTTCATTCCTTAATTTGTGGGGGTATTTATACAAATAAAATGAATTGTGAATTGTGGAGGTTCTTCACCTGTGTATGATTCATCCAACCACTTATGCCGTATTGTGAAGACCATGGATTGTATATAATCCCGAGGATGCATACTAAACAATAACACTTATGTAAACATTTGAGGTAGGTGAAATTTTATGAGAATAAAAATTATACTTGTCTAGCGTGCTAAAAAGCGAATCAACATGATAAGATGCCTAAACGAACGATATCACAAGCAGAATTAGAAGAATCAGGAGTCTTCGAGTCAGATTCAGAAGAATCGGAATATGAACCTACGAGACATTATGATAATGAATTTCAAGACGTTGAGAATCAAGTGATACGGTATGTCATGAGCAGAGAATTGAAAAGTCAGATTATTAGAAGAGAACACATCACACAACTATATTCGAACCGTCGAATTAACTACGATGCATTGATTACCAGGGTGAAACTTACTTTAAAGGAAGTGTACGGGCTTACACTAGTAGTTGTGCCACCAAAAAGAGGAGACAAGAAGAATAAGTCAAGCCATAGTAATGGGAAACAGCAATTGATGTTGACGAATTGTTTGAGTCCTGAAGGTCGCATCGTGCTACAGGAAATTTGGCTTACGGATAGTGAAGCTGGAATACCCAACAACAGAAATAGTGGTGACAATCAATACTTCTTACCCAAATACAATAAGACGTCGAGTTTGGGATCTAATACTGACATGGTTAAAACAGGGGTGACATTATTAATCATGTCGCTCCTCATAATATCAGAGAATCACATGTCGGAATACGAGTTGGTTAATGGCCTAAAGCGCTTTGGCCTATCCGACCATCCTAATTTTAAGAACTCGAGTTTCAATGCCAGTTTACCCGACCTCATCAATGAACTCGTCAAAAAGGAGTACTTAGATAAAGAAGTACAGAAGGATTCCAATAATGTCGAAAATGTCGACTATAAATTAGGAAGACGTTCTCTAGTCGAGTTTACACCACTCTCAGTGTTTGCATATATCAAGGCCGTTTACGGAGATGACTTCGACATCGATACCGAAAAGAAAGCATTGACAACAATAGAAAAAGCGTATGGTATATCATTAGATGTAGTACCGGCACCGGCACTTGTACCTGAACAAACCTCTACCCAAGAACTAGATAATCACGATCCGAACCCCGTAAATGAACAAGATGACAGAGACTCATCATGAGCCGAATACAAATGATTATATGATCGACTGAGACATTCAATTAGACTTGTGGTACTGGTTTACGTAAGTATCCTGAGTCCAGTTGTTGCGGCCATAGACCGTAGTAGTGCGTCGTTGACACATGCATAGTACGACCATATTTAAACAAACTCAAAAGATTGCATAGGATCATTTTAAAGAGAATTGTATGTAGTATTGGTATATAAGGTCTATATTTAGGTTCAAGGTTAAGTGGAGACCGATATTTCACAAGATTGTTCTTATTGCCCAACTTTATATGAAAGAATATCACACGCATTTTTGAGTACGATCGTATAATAAAATCGAAAGTTATTCACGACTTGATTTTCAACTATTTACACCTAAATCAATATAATTGTTTTCTTAGAAATAGACAAATCATTTGATATATTCATAGCGTATATTAATAATGGCTTTAGATACTTTAGATTATTCTGTAATGGTAGCGTTGGCGCTTGCCATTTTGGTATATTTTGGAAAGGATAAAATCTGGCCTGGAGACGATGGGACGTCGGCCGGTTTTGTTGCCAATGTATCAGCTGGAGGCCATTCCAGGGATTTGATAGAAACATTGAATAAAAACAATAAGAACTGCATTATTTTTTACGGAAGTCAAACAGGAACCGCTGAAGACTACGCGTCCAAGTTGTCTAAGGAATTAGGCTCGAGGTTCGGGTTAAAGTCGATGACAGTGGACTTTGCGGACTACGATTTTGATAACTTTGCAGAAATTAGTGAAGATGTATTGTGCTTCTTTTTGATGGCTACTTATGGTGAAGGAGAGCCGACCGACAACGCTATTGAGTTTTTCAATTTCTTAGACAACGAGGCAGATACTCTCTCAACATTACGATTCTCCGTGTTCGGATTAGGTAACTCAACGTACGAGTTTTACAATGCCATAGGTAAGAAGGCCAACGAAAGGTTACAAGAGTTAGGAGCAGAAAGATTCAGTGCTTACGGAGAAGGAGACGATGGTTTGGGCACCATGGATGAAGATTTCTTGAGTTGGAAAGACCTGGTCATTGACTCTTTGAAGAATAATTTAAATTTTGAAGAACACGAAGCCGTCTATCAACCAAGTTTGAATTTGATTGAATCTGTTCATTCGATCGATGATGCCGTAGTTTCACATGGTGAACCCAATTCCGCATATGTATCTAATTCGGTTGATTTGTCAAAGGGTCCATTTGATCACGCTCATCCATTTTTATCGAAAGTAGTAAAAACTCAAGAATTATTCAATTCAAAGACAAGGTCTTGTGTTCATGCAGAATTTGATTTATCCGGAACTAACTTAAGATATTCGACAGGTGATCACTTAGCCATCTGGCCATCAAACGCAAATGAAAATATTGAAAAATTCTTAGAAGCATTTGATTTATATGATAAGACAGATAACGTTTTTGAACTTAAGGCCGCAGATTCAACAGTTGCGATTCCTTTCCATACTCCGATTACGTATGGTGCCGTTGTTAGACATCACTTAGAAATTTCTGGTGACGTCTCTAGACAGTTCTTATTATCAATTGCGCAGTTTGCACCAGATGAAGAAACAAAGAAGGAAGCTTTAAGATTAGGTAATAGCAAAGAGTTGTTTGCCACGGAGATTCATGAAAAGTGTTACAACATGGCGGACGCTTTATTAAAGATTTCAGATGGAAAACCATGGAATAATGTTCCCTTTGAATTTATAGTAGAATCCGTTCCACATTTGCAAGCACGTTACTATTCGATTTCTTCGTCGTCTTTGTCCGAAAAAACTGCTATACATGTTACAGCAGTAGTCGAATCTGAGAAAATAGGGAATCAACTAGTTACAGGGGTCGTCACTAACTTATTAAAGAATATAGAAATTGAACAAAATAATAAAACAGATAAACCCACTGTTACATACGATTTGAAAGGACCGAGAAACAAATTTTCGAACTATAAGTTGCCTGTACATGTTAGAAGATCAACATTTAAGTTACCTAGCAACCCATCAACCCCAATAATTTGTATTGGACCTGGTACTGGTATTGCTCCTTTCAGAGGTTTTATTAGAGAAAAAGTTTCTCAAATTAAAATCAATAATGCCACCATCGGTAAAATAATGTTGTTTTATGGTTGTAGGAGTGAAGATGAAGATTACTTATACAAAGATGAATGGCCATCATATGCGCAAGCTTTAGGATCGCAATTTGAAATGAATGTTGCTTTTTCAAGAAAGGATCCTAAAAACAAAGAGTATGTTCAACACAAGTTATTAGAGAACGCTGAACAGATTAATTCATTATTAAATGACGGCGCTTTTATATATGTCTGTGGTGATGCATCTAAAATGGCAAGAGATGTACAGAGTACGTTGACTAAGATCATAGCTAAAGGAAGAAATATTTCTGATGAAAAGTCTGCTGAATTAATTAGATCGTTCAAGACTCAGAACAAATTTCAAGAAGATGTATGGTAGATTCGTTTTCGGAGATTTTCTACGAAATTTATTATATAGAGAAAATATTACAATAAAATTCTATCAAATACGTCTAATTAAATAAAGATAAATATCATATATTAATAAATCGAGCGTAAGTTTAAATTATATCACTCTTAGGTTCCTAAGTTATTAGTATTATCATGAACCTTGACGCAATGTCTCCAATCTGGATTTGAAGAATTATATATACTTTGCAACTTCTCTTCAGTATCAAGCCAATGTTTGTATTTTAATTTCGATTTCAAATCTAAATCATATATGTTACAGGTTAACAAAAATTTACCATATCCTTCAATATTGATTAGATTATTAATGTTGTTGTGTGAATTATGGATATTATTATACTTGTTATACTTCTCAAATTTAATAAATAGCCCAACATCTCTTAAAGTCATTACCAACGAAAGGTTCTGCAGGACATCATATATGGAAGTAATATTCTTAATCAAGTCATTCTTATTATTTATTCTTTGATATTCCTTTAATTTCTGAAATACATTATTTGGGTTATTTAAAAAAATTCGAAATAACTGCTTGACTGGGATTTTATTGGTTTCAGATATTTCTATTAGTAAATCTTGCGGTATGAGCAGGAGTATATCATCTAGGCCTTGATCAATTGTTTCTTCATACAATAAATCAAGGGGACAAAAATGTCTTTGAAAACCTCTTAACTGATTAAGCAGACAAGTTCGACAATAATTTGAAGAAATGTTGTCATATAACCATTTCGGTTTTATTTCAAATATAACTGAATCAATATCATTGTTGAATTGCTCTTGTTTCTGTAATTTCTTCTGTTCTTGACCTTGCAATTTTTCAGGTACTGTATTCCTATTTACGCCAGCTTCTTGGACGGTAGTATCAGTTCCAATATATAGTTGGCAATTTCTGGATAAGAATTGTTTACAATAATCACCATCTAGTATATTTGGCAATAACAATCCATACCTTTCTTTTACCATTAATTTATTCCCTTCATTATTCAATTGGTTAACAAAATCAGTTGTCAACACTACTAACTGAATATCAATGATTTGATGAGGAAATAATGGTTTGCATTTCAATTCGATAAAATCGTATAGTTCGCAAGTAGAGATGTATTGTTCATCTTCCTTCAATAATCTGACTCTTAATAGTTTATGCCTTAAATAATCATTGCTACCAGTATACTTGAACAATATATTAGCATTGCCTTTTGCAAAGTATGTCCACTCTCCTGGTGTGGTTATCTTATAAATTTCCATTCTAATTTAGTCATAAATATCTCGCAACGGCTTGTGGTAAATATTTGGTTGTGTAATTGAGTTGTAATAAATTCAAGGAGGCGAATTGAAATAATCTAAAATAAATAATGAATAACAGAAGTCGAATTGAAATAGCCAGGGTTATATTAATGCAGAAATTAATCAATAAGTGTTTCTTTCATGTACTTTCTCGTCGATAAAAGTTGGTGTGCTATTTTCCTTGTTTTCTAAAGAATTTTTTCAAATAGAATCAAAGAGCTCAATTTTGTAATTTTTATTTTTTAGAATTTTATAGATCAAATTAATTAATTATTGAGAGATATATACGAGTAAATGACAATTCACCACTAAACAAATGGCCTAAATTCCTTAGTTTCTCAAAATATCATTAATTTCTTTCTTAGTGAAATTTTTGCGGTTCGTAAGATGGACATTATTATCAAGAAGCAATCTTCCAGGACCAGTAATTTTGAAATAAATTGGCTTATTGTAGAACTTATTGATAACGTTATAAATAATAAGCTTTTTAAAAGAATGGTAGTAGCTTCTTAAGATCTTCATTTGGTTAATAATTCCAAGGGAAATAATTATTCTTGAGTATCGGGAGCTGATGAATGATTTAAAACTATTGATGTAAGAATTGAAAATAGTAGGTAACTGAAAATTCCTGGAAAATTTTAATGGTTCAGTCCAAGGGCGGTTAAGAGTTGAATAGCTAATTGATGAGTTAGAAGCAACTAAGCTATTTGGATTTATTAAAATCTGTTCATTAGGACTTAATGTGATATCAAATAGTTGCTCTTCTCCATTCACTATAATTATTCCTTTTCCATCGGTTTGAAAACTATTACACCTTTCAAGAAGTTCTATCGGCTTTAATTGTAGATTAAACCCGGTCCATGCAATAATACTCTTATCATTCAAAATAGTCCATTTGTCCTCTATGCTGTTTACTTCAATTATTGAATAATTATTCATGCCCCCATTAATTAATAACGATACAGATGAATTAGACGTTAATTCTTGATATTCGGTTTTATGTAATATTTGGGGAACACTTGATAGCTTCTTCAAATCTCCATTTATCCCTATGATAGTACCATTCCTAATGCTCAATTTCGATGATTGAGGCAATGTAATATTAAGCAAGTCACTGGGATTTCCTAATGGCTTGAATGACGGTAATTCTATAAATGGCCCATTGCCAGTAACTTTTGGTAAATTATCATTTGATAGTTCTTTGGATATATCCTGACTGGAATTAAGTTTGAATTTAGAAAGTATACTTATAGAACGTAATCCAATCGCCCTCCTCAATGACCTATTCGTTGCTCTACTACTCTTGACCGGGATCATATTTATGTTGTGTTTTCGTAGTTAAACTGTAGGTTGTTGATTATTTTTCTATATTCATATAAGGCTTATATAATCACAAACTCGCTTATCCTTTAAAATTATATCCTATGTATTAAACTTACTCTATTTCTAAATTATTCCTCTTGTATATGGAGATAGTGTAGAAACATGAATAGTATAAGAAATAATAACTATAAAAAAAAAGGTATAAAAATTATCATACAAACTCATGTAACCACTTATCAGTTTCAAGAATCGATTCATAGTAAGTATCATTAATCAAGGTAGAGTCTTCTGCATGAATAATTTCAACTAGTTTAATGAAATAAGACCAGAATCTTATACCGTTGTCTAAATCATGGAGTAATTGATTAGTAGTTACGCTATTAACCCCATTAACGTTAATATTGAACGAGGAATTATTAATTTGGAAGACCGAATTTAGGATATGGTCCTTGGTATTCTTGATAATTTCTTCTTTTGATAATTCTTGTGACGAAAGCCTCTGGTTGATAGAATATTCAAAATATATCTCCCCCAAAATTCCCAACAAGGTGTTATTACAATCGTTATAAAATGGCAACTGATCAATTAATTTGTACCAATCACTCTTATCATTAAATCTTGATTTGATAGTACTGTTTTCTTGATGTACAATGAAATCGACCAACAAACATTCAATATTGTTAATGACTGCATTAGAAACAAACTTGACGTGTGACCTGAAATTAATCAACGCCCTAGAAATAGGACCCTGATAATTAATTGGCGATACCTTAAACTTATGAAGCGAAAAAATTCTGGAAATTAAAGTTATATGTCTCAAATCGTCATCCCTTAATTTTACGTCTTCATTTCCAAATTCTTTGAAAAATTTTGGAACTCCATTATACTCTCTATTAGGCTCATTTAATTTGACTGTCTTTGACTTGATTAGCAATAAGATAACAATCAATTCCTGCAATTCGGTTTCATTTATCTCCAGGCCATATTTCGAAGTAAAGGATTTCAATATTTTACCAATCAGGTTCAATTTATTAGTTTTATTGTCAATAATCTCCAACAAATACAAATTTCTTAATAAGACGGTAGATATTAAGTCTACGTTAGTTTTAACATCTTTATTGGACACGGAACCTCTTTTAAATTCATCGCCTAAGTTATTAAAAAATTTAACCAAACTGAATTTGTCGCCTGGTGCACTATTAGTATGCACTAAGTGGCTAACTTGTTGATAAAATGGAGGTGTCAACCTGTTGTTTAATTCGATCACTTCATCTTTGAACCAGTAATCGACCTTAATTTTTTTAACTTGATAATATCTAGCCAATAATTGAGTGATTAAATTGAATTGAATGTCTAGTAATTTGTTATAATGTGGAAGAGAAATCAACTTTTTATATGTATCACTTAATCCACTTTCAAGTGGTGGTCTAATGTTCAATTGGCCTTGCGTTATAGATTCCAATATCTCAATACGTAATAATCCTATTGATTGATAGAAATAAATTTCAGGTGGTAGCCTTTGTGAAATAATATCATGTATATTATTAGGAACTTTTACAATATTCTTGGTAGCACCAGGTACGCCATTCGCTGCAACTGAACGTCGGTTCTCTGATTTACCCTTTCCTTTAGATTTTGTAGTCGTATCAAGATCAGTTTCAGTTTCGCCATCAGGCTTAGTTTCAGCATTGTTTTCTTCGTCGCTGTTTCTTATTAAATCTGATTCATCTAGCAAACCTAACTTAGCCATTTCAACCGAATACAAGTCAACAAATCCGTCCATATTTAAAACAGGGACAAATTTAAGAGCCGAATGGCCTCTGAAATATAAATCCAATAACTTGGGATCGTTTAAGCCCACAATATATGGATACAAATCAGCAGATTTATTGCCATTGAATGAATTATATTGGTAAATCATTTCCAAATGAAGTTTGAAATAACTCAATTGAGGGTATGGTTGACCTGGCGTTGGTTTAGGTAAAGGTGGGAAAGTTGGAAACGTTGTTGGCTGTACTTTACAGCCCACCATTATACTCAAATCCACAAATTGTTTTTCAGTCAAATTCAATTCGTTTAAAATTTTAAATTTATCAATGAATCTAAAGTCTTTTGATTGAAATTCCATTCCTAAAATGAATTTGTCGATCTTTGTTAATAGTAAGTCAGTAGATCCATATATAGAATCGATCACATTGTTTTGGTATAAATATGATAACTGAAAAGACGCATCATAAGGGGAAATCATGTAGTCAATATTGATTTCAATAAAATATTTAATTAAATCGTTTATCATTGGTCTTAAAGGCAATGGATCCGTAAATAATCTAAAGGATTCATTGTTCAGGCTATTATAACCATATGGATTCTGGTTCTTTGAATTGAGCTTTGACCACGTATTTTCAAGATGTTGTTCTTGTGGGGATAATTCATTTGTCTTATAATCATTGTGCTGTAATTGAATACCCAAACCAGATATAATAAAAACAGGCTTTATATTGAACTCTTTAAAAACTTGTAAATCAGAATGAATATAATCTTTTAACGAGCTTGGAATACCTCCAATTCCTGATAAAAATTGTTCTTTCTTGAAGGTATAAATTCTGCTCAAGTAATGTTCTACGTCGATACCAATAGTGGCATTCTGAAGAATTTCAATGGAGCTAGTATTAACCAATTTCCTTTCAAATAAGTATGATTCAAGTGACTTAATAGGCATTGTTGTACTATATTATAGGGGTCTTGTGTTACGTGTTGTTTTGTAGGATATATAGATTTGTTAGTTTTTCTTTATATCTGAGATTTTAATTAACACGACTGTACTCATTTATTGAACTGTACCAATACTAAATATTACATAAATACAATACAAAAGAAGAGAAGAAGTAACTATTCTTCACCAAACAAATTATTAAGAGGACCATTTTCAATAAAAGGGTCATTCATAACATCATTATTCTGAGGTTTCTTTTTTCTTGTAGCTACAGCATCCTCTAATTGTTTTTTTCGCTTTGTTAAATCGTTGTCAGAAGAATCTTCTTCAACTTCTTTTGAAATTTTGATTAATTCTAATAAAGCAGATCTTTGATGCTTCAAAGATTTTGAACTTACCAACAAAGTTTCAAAATTACTTATATGTTGTGTAGTTATATTTGGTAAAATCTGAACAAAGACCCTTGCTGGATAGTCATTCTTTGACCGTAATGAACAATACAAAGTTGTTAAAGCAATGGCCGCTTCAGAATGAGTTTCAACGAAATATTCATCCATTAGTACATGCAACAAGGCTTTGATTAGATTATCACAAAGATACTTATCTACCTCATCGTCCTTAAGCAAAATTTCCGACAATACATTTCTTATAACCAAAATGGTATTAAAGGAGCATTTAGTATCTTTAAACATGATGATATGACAACATATTCTCAAAAATGGAGCCAAAACTTCTTTGTTTTCAGCAATGAGTCTCTTACAAGCATATTGAGTATCAGTGACATTTTTAGCATTAAATTGGCTTACAATATCCATTAGGAACCTAACAGCAGTCGCTGTTAATTGTCTCAACATATGCTCCTCCATCATCTCTTCAGACAATGTTTCATCATCTTCATTACCTTGAAGTTGCAAGCCATTCATGTAAACCTTTTCCCATTTACTAACCAATAATTTATCAATGTCAGTAAATGCTTTGGTTAATAGATCAGTCATGAAAACATCCACGTATTTAACTGGGCAATTTCTGATAACACTCCGTAAACAGCTGTTAATCATATGCTTCCAACTATGTAAAGTTATTCCCACAGTGTCACCTGCAACTGATTCCCAAATCATACTCCCAATATTTGGAATCTCATATAGCGTATCTTCTAATTGAGAAAGTGAACTAATGGTCAAAAATGCATATTCTCGTGTATATCTAATTAAATGTCCAACAGAATCAGCGAAGTCTCTTAATGTTAATGCTGCTTTAACATTTTCCTCTATAAATGTTTCTTTGCTCTGAATCGAAACGCCCTGTTGCCAGAACCTTTCCATGCAGCTGTACTTAACGAACGATTGAACAGCATCCGGTAAATCTTTCCAATTTTTGGGATCATGATAAGCTTGGATTTGAGTTAAAAGCTGCAAGATATGAGGTATAATAGGCTGAACCCTTGGCTTCCATAACTTTAACAAATTTAAGTATTCTGGTGAATCATGATTCAATTTCTCAATACTATATTGGATAAATATTCTGGTAGCCCTTATGGGAAAAATTGAGGACCAATGATCCTTTAATTTATTCTTTAATATTTTGCCTTCGTCGTCCATTTTACTTTCCAAGAGATCTGTATTTGCCGTAATACCTCTGCTCTGAAAGTATGATGCAATTTCAACAATCCCGATTCTTTCCATAAACCAATGTAAATCCATTAACCCCTTTTCAGTTGCAGGAGCAGACCAAGCCATTAATTCAGGATCAACAATTTTTGCGAATAGTTCATCTTTATTTTCAATGGTTGAACGAGATGCAATAACTAATAAGAACGATTTAAATGCAACATTTTCATGATCGCTGACTTTTTTCGAAGACAAAATATTACCTACAACATTTTCTAAGTCACCGAATATCTTTTTCAAAGATTCAGGCATAATATATGCTAAACGATTTAGTTCTGTACCACAACTCGTACGCAAGTCTCTGATTAATTCTTTCTCATCGTCGTTTATGTTACTAGGATAGTCAAAAGTTGCGGTCGTTAAAATTTTTTCCAAGACCTGAAACATTAAAGGACTCACATCCTTTAATAACGGAGCAAATTGGACTAATGTTTGTACCTGCTTACGGATCAATAACGGGGATGCTAAATTCATGGCTAGTAATCTCTCACCGAGACTTTCAACTAACTTATTCAATCTATCATTTATAACGTCAAAATCATCTCCAGAATACCATATTCTCCATCTTGAAATACCTCGAATACAATTTTCGATTATGCTGAATTGTGACGTACCATAGTTCAATGCATCTGACTTTTCATTTAAACTATATTCATGAATACACTCTTCACCAAGTTTAGAACTAAAAAAGCTTTGCAATCTATTCTCAAGCCACATTAATCCTTCTTCTGGCTTCTTACAAACTGTTATTCTAACAATATCTTCATTGAACTTTTTATAATTTGATAAAAATGAATTTGCGTCTGGAATCGAATCAAAATCAATATTTAGAAATATCTTTGAAATATTCTCTTCGCCGATTATACTATAATTTAAAGTTCTATTGGCCGAAGTTTCTAACAAGTCTAATAGAATTTTAAGTATAGGTTTTTTTGAACTCAATTCATCAAACCTTAGGATAGTTACCCACATTTGCAATGATAACCCTGAAATTATCAAACTTGGGTGGTTCGTAGTTGTTAATATCAAATTTAAATAGTTATCGATATCAGAATTTTCCCATGATATTTTGTTTTTTTGGGGCAATGATATATTCAAGTACTCACTTAATGAGACTATCATTTCAACAGTTTTCTTCAATAATGAGTATACCTGTTCGTCAACATCGTTCGGATCAATTTCCAATGACTGATAAAACTGGGATAGCTTATTTATACCTTCATTTGTAAATATACTTCCAATAAAAAATTCAAAATCTTCATCGTTATTGTAGTTTCTTGTAAATAAAATGTGCAAGCAGTCAACTGCAAGAGTCTTCAACTTCACATCTGGAATAGTCAAAATGTTTATCAACGTTTGCATTACATTTTGATTTCTTAAGACAACAGGCTGGATCCAATGTAAGCATGTTTTAAATATAGATAAAATCTTAGGAACAAAAATTTCACAAGTCGAACTATTGAAATCATTATTCAGTAATATTTCAACTAAGTTTTCGCTCAAAGTTGTGAACCAACCAACAGTGGAAGATTTACAAAGGGATAAAGTAGCATTAGGTTCATAAATTGAGTTCAAGATATCATCGGGGGTGACAATTAATACGCTTAGCTGATTTAAAATTGCTGTTCTCTTTGATGCGACAGGGTCGTCTAGAAGATAGATGTCCTCGAATAATGTTCTTATTACTATAAGACTTAGTTCCCGACAACAGACATTCTTGTTCCATAAATTCCATAAATCTGAATCCATGGATGCCCACCCATCGGTTAAGTCTTGTTCTGCAACAGATGACTTATCATTATTTTGATTTTCAACGTCATTTTCATCCACTTTTGACACATCTCCCTTTAACGACTTAACTAGGAAACAGCCCCATATCTTTTTGGCTATAGAGACCCACAAAAATGCTAACTTTTCTTTCAAGTAATGAGGATCATCTTCATTTATTTTATTTGCTAATTCGATAACCCAGTTTCTTATAGTGGAAACTTTATCTGAATTGAATAAATGAAATCTCTTATTGATAGAATTTTGTAACAAAGACAATCCAAAGTGCCTAACTATGTAATTCTTACCATTATTTTCTGGTAACGCTAGTTGATAGCCCCAAAATGGTGATTCTTCATTTGTTTTAATCGATTCTAAAAATATTTGTGCTTCTCTTCGTTGATCATTCGTCGCTTTAGGATCATATATGACCTCCAAAGCATTGATTATTTGATTGACTCCGCTATTATCCATTGTCATTTGTATAACTGATAGTAATTAATAATGGAATCTGTATAAAATGAGAGACAATAATCTGTGGACAAGTTTAAAATTCCTATTCTTCAAACAGTTAAAAAAAAAAATCGAAACAATAATTCACTGTATTCAATACACCACAAGTAAACACTCAATAAATGTTAATCAATTTTAAATATCAATATTCTTTTCAATCTAAGTTATTATGATCGTAAAGGCGTTTAATGTTCTAGTAAATCCTTACAACATCAGACATCCTGCGTATAGCCTATTAATATAATACACGATAAATTTTGATAATTAAGTATATGGCGATATAAAGATATATAGATTACAAGTAGAACTTTCTCTTATCACGTTCCATATCAGGTCTGTGTTCCCATTCGACATCATCCTTAATACCCTTTTGTAATCTTCTTAATTTGAGAGTGAACTGGGGACCTAATTCCTGTAAACCCACCTTCTCCTCATTACGGAATATATATCTATGTCTCCTGAAGAAGATATAATCTCTTTGGTTATGTAATGTTATGACTTGTCTACCTTGGAATTCAGGTTTATGAGGAAACAATGATTGAAATAATCTACCAACAGTCTTACCTAACCTGGTATTGAAATTATTCAATATCAATTCAGGTATGTGATCGGTAGCCCTACCATGGCCAGCGATCTTCTTTCCTTCTGTTAACGAGGTAACTGAGAAGTAAAATGTAGGGCCTTCTGGTAAATGAATGAATGTTAAACCAGTTACCACCTTTTTATCTTCGTTTATAACCACAAGGTCGGTGTAATCTCTATTTTTACAAAATTTGGCCATATCTTGCATGCTGAATTCTCTTTTACGCTTGACAAATGTCACATTGGGTAAGAAATCCATCAAGAGATCTGCAAATTCATAAGCTGGTTTTTTAGCGTTTGCGTTGGTGGTGAGTAAAATTTTAGGTTCCTGTGAACTAGCGAAATATTGATCAAATTCGTCTTCCCCTTCTACTTCTTGTGTGATAGTTTCGTCAAATACTCTCTTACTTTCAATAGTCTCTGGTATATTTGCAGCTAATCTTTCTTCCTTTAATTCAGGATTAGATCTTTCCTCCTTGGCTCTTTCATTTCTTAATTTGTGACGGGCCTTGATTTTTTCTTGTTTCAAATCAGCAAATAACTTCAGCCTCTTCTGCTTATTCTTTATATTCTTCAACGCTTCACTGGTACTCATGTTGATTATTGCTTGTGAAACAAAAAGAGTTAATGTTCTAAAACAAATTTACTAAGAAAATAATTTTTTTGGTGATGAGAGATGAGATATTTTTGACCTAACTCACAATATCATGGGTTTAAGCAAAATAAGTTTAGACCAATGGTCTAGGTATATTAAACTGAAAACTTGGATATTTGAAGATACATGCTCTACTATAGCTTCTAATAACTTGTTGCTACTTTTAAATGATATATTTCCAAAAAAGTTTCAATCTAAAAAATTAGGCTTTGAGAAGAGCCACTTGCCCATCGGCTTCCACTTTTTGTATAATAATCAACCTAACGTGACGCTTGGATCTGATGGGTATGACAATTATCAGGCGCCAATGATAGAAAACAAACAGGCCTATAGAAGAAGAATGTGGGTAAAAGGAAATATTGAATTTTATAGGTCGCCATTGTTGAATGAATATTTAAAATGTACAGAACATGTTCACACAGTTAAGACTCTTGGAGATGCAACGTTTGTCAATATTAATAGAGAGTTTAGTAATGCACAAAGTCTTAACTTCGTTGAAAATAGAACATTGATATATAAAAACGATTTATATCACCCGGTAACGAATAAAGCTAGTTTCCCAAAATTTAACGATACACTCAATATCCAATTATCATATAATGACATTATACGATACAGTTATTTAACATATAATTGTCATAAGATTCATTACGATGGAAATTATTGTCGAGGGAAGGAAAACCTACCAGAAATAATTGTACAAGGTCCATTTATGGTTACTCTTCTATTATATTGGTTTCAAAAGTTGCATTCTGACTTCATTATCAAGAAATTCACGTATAAGAATATCGAGCCATGGCTTTTAAATGATAAAGTAACCTTAGGGTGTGTCGAGGGGGAGGATTCTTATAAATTACAAATTATTAATGAAGAAAGGGGAAAGGTGTATATGGAAGGAATGATCAAATAGATACGATGAAATAGGATCTTACTGAAGTAAAGAATATCGTAGAAATAAGTGATGAAAGTTCTAAAACGTAGCTCTTTTTTGTTGTATACCCATACATAAAATCCAGAGGTATTGGGTTCATTAATTGATAACTGGCTATCCTCGGAACTAATATTTAACTCAAATGCTCTTTTAGCTAGTAATAATTTACATAAGAGCCTCGGGTGTTCAATGTCAGAGTCCTTACTGAATTCTGTATCAGGTTGCTGATCATCTACATTACCTACTGTACACGAAAAACCAGCAAACTGCGTGTCGCCAACTGTGACTCTTACATTTAGTGCAACATTATACATATAAAACAACGTCATACATTTAGATATATATTTTTACCAGAGAAAGTACCACGATCAACGAATCTATTCGGAAAGACCAATGACACCACAGGCTGGTCTAGCACCAGCGTTACCGGTCTTCTTAGATTCAGCATTACCACCCTTACCTAAATCGTCGGTACCGGCGTGAATAACAACAGTTCTACCTAAAATGGAATTTTGACCGATTAACTTGACGAATAAGTCTTGTTTAGAACCCTTAGCAACACCAGAAGTATCAGTTGTAACGTTACCTAAATCACCGACATGTCTGTTATCGTCTTCTGGAGCACCATGTTCCTTTGTGAACGGGTTGAAGTGAGGTCCAGCAGAAGTACAACCGTTGGTGTTATCACCAAATGTGTGGACGTGGAAACCTCTTAAAGCATTAGCATCATTACCAGAAATCTCCCATGTAATAGTAGTTGGGTCAGACTCTGACGATTGTTCGAAGTTAACGACACCGCTAACCTTAGAATCACCTCTTAATACAGCAACTGCATTGTTGTTAGTATGCACCCTTAATACTTCTTTCTCCCACTCAATGCGAGCAAATAATCAACTGTCAGATACTTATTTCGGACGATGAGCAAATATTCTATCAATTAGTCAAAATTGAATAACAAATTGACTCAATTGTTCAAGTAACAAATCGATCGATTATATTGCTCATTACTCAATACATCAATTGATTGCATAGTATCTAACCAATTTACCTATACTATATATACATACCTGCTTTGGCCATTTTTTATAATTTGATTTAATAATAAGTATAATATATACTTTAAACTGTAGCAATTTGTTTATAGTCCTTTTATAGTACCGTTGGAAAGCAATTATGGCCAATGATTGTCCAAAACCCGCTCGAAAAAAAGTACACAAAAGCTTACACCAAATGACCGGCTAGACTACACGGTTCATTACTAATACGGAATTACCCATGTCAAAAAGTCATAATCGACAATTTGGATAGTAAATTGAAGACATCATGCAGCCATTGTAGACAATTAATTGAGGACTGGTGAATTTAATGGGAAATAGCCACTTATGTACTAAATGACAGAGTACCCTGCAAGTTATGAGGCAAACCCAAAGTACCCTGCAAGTTCAATACCTCACTGGTTATGGGATTGTAGGCCAGTAGCTCCAATAGACGATCCGGAAGAGATATTTAGGTGGATAACTGGCAACAATAAATAGAGTTGTTGCAGCAATCGTGCCAATTTTGTCCGTGAAAATTGGATGCAACATCGAGCCGTATAATTCCCAGTACTCCATACATGCGTACGGATACGGACTACATGTGACTGGAAATGACACAGACTACAACAACAGCCCTACGATTTGTGAACTCTAAGCAGAAAGCACTTAATTTTGATATTCTAAATACATAGATCCCTAAAAAGAGTGTAGCCACACCATTAGCCAATAAGGCGCCGATTGTGAACGGGCGATTCTGCCGCTTCTCACAATTGAATTATCGGTTCTCAAATTTCTTGCTGGTGAAACCCGATGTTATTTCTTTAGGCGTCGGACTCCAAACGTCGAATTTGACGTGGAAATATAGTCTGTAGACTCTGAATTTCGCTAGTCTTCTAAAGTTGGACTTTCGCCTTCATCTCGCTTACCGAGTGGTTTGCCGGGTGGACACCTACACCATCCACTAGACCCTCCCGTATCTCTGCTCGTTTTCTTCTTTCAGTCTTAATCTTTCTTTCACCGTCCTTCTTTTGATGTTTGATCTTACGTATCTTGCTTTTTGGTGAATTCTCAGGCTCAATTTTCAGCACATCTGGTAAGTGGGAAATTGTATAAAAAACATACAATGTCGACAATAATATGATTGAAGAATAGAGAAAGAATCCTTTCCTCTTGATCTTATTCAAAAATCTGTCTATTGGCGTATAATACCTCATTGTGTCCAGCAGATTCAGTATATCTGTGTTTATTTGCCGTTGGTACTAGATTGCTTATCTATTTATCATTAGAATTTCATACTGCATATAAATTGATCTACTAAAGGACTTAATTCGACATTTGATTCTAGGGATATCCTCTTCTTTCTATAGTTCTACAAAAATGTCAGACCTTAAATCATATATAATTACGTTAAAAGAATCCGCTAGCGATAGCGACAAGTCTCAAATCAAAGAGAAGATCCAATCTTTGGGTGGAAACGTCACTAGCGAATTTAGTTTGATCAATGGATTTGTTGCTAAGTTGCCATCAAGCCAATCTGCTTCGATCAATGATTACGATCATGTTGAACATATCGAAGAAGACAAGGAAGTCAAGATCCAATAAGTTGGAGAAATGTTTATAACATAAGTAGATCCTTTAGTATAGATAAGATATTCTGGTGTTGGTGGCGCTAATTAGTCTGTATAGGGTAATAAACTGATTTTCACGAATTGTGTGTAGATAATAAAGATATGCTTTAAGCATAATCTTGTATGTATGTCTTTAATGTAGATACAAATTAGGGGCTACAGGAGGCAAAATTACTTGAGAAAAGAGGGTCATATCGCTGTTTGCTAATTCTACTATTTTTTCCCCCCATGCCTTTAATGAACAGAAAAGAAGCTCATATTTCAAGTTGTAAGGTTTAATCGAGGGTATCTGAGTGCTTAGTGGTAATTATAAATCTGAGCGCTTAGTGGTAATTATAATACGAGGATCTCTAAATACATCTGAAACATAGTCCCTTTCATTGATGAATGTATTTTATTCGATTCTGTGAAAATGTACGGAGAACCTAATCGAACTAAACCCTAAAATTTTCATTTTTATTGCCTCTTGATAAAGTGTATTCTGCATTCCATTATAAATGGTCTTGTTTATGCATTCACGAAGTAAAAACTATTCTTTTCGGTTTCACCAACGAGTAAGCTCATTCTTAATACATCCCTCATGGACCCTAAACAAGATTCCCTGGAGAACCTACCCACCCTGAAAGACATATCTGGTATATATACGAGCTGTTAGCTTTTCGGTAGCCAGGTACTATCATTTTAGAGGGATCTAATTTTTTTGGCCTTATCTTATCTTCGTTATCTTATCGTCTGCAAGAACCTTCACTAAAACGAATGTTCTCCATATTCCGTTAGAATCTGTTATTAATACCCCGTAATAAATCTTTATTAGACAAGAATACTCCACTATTACTAACTCTTACATGCAATACATTGCAACACATGTTTCAAGTGGTATTAAAGTATAGCAATAGGAGAGGCGTGCACACAATAATCAGATAAAAAGCTACCGAGACCCCTGAATGGAGCAGTACTATTAACATTTCTACATTCAAAAGAAGAATATAAAATATAAGAATTATGAGTAAAGAATACGAAAAACATAATATACAACCTAACTTCAAACCAATTGATCATTTGTTTCAGGAAAGATTGAGACAATTTATTGATGGAGGTAAATATCGAGACTTGAATTTGCCAAAATTCTATGACTTCGATAGGGTAGATACCAACACAGAGTATATTAATATAAAAAGCTATAAGGTACCAGATGATAAGAATGGAAAGACTCAAAGACCTTTGTTTAAAGATATAAATTGGGATGAGGTCAAATGGCAAGATAGCAATAAGGGAGATAGTTTTGGTCCCTCGTGGAAGACATTTTGGTTCAAGGTGGAATTATCAATTCCATCAGAATGGTTGAGTAAGAAACCAGAGGCAATTGAATTTCAATGGGATAGTAATAACGAGGCAATGATATGCAATGACAAGGGGTTGCCTTTACAAGCGTTTACAGGTGGTAATGAAAGAACTCTATTTAGAATCCCAAAACGGTACTGGAAGGAAGGTGTCCATAGGTTCTACGTCGAAATGTCATGCAATGGGATGTTTGGAAATGGTAGTGATGGCTCACCCAACCCTAACAGATACTTCCAATTAAGTAAGTGTGATTTGGTATTGCCCAACTTAGAAGCAAGAAGGTTAATGTGGGATTTCTGGATAATTGGTGACGCTGCAAGAGAATTTCCAGGTAATTCATGGCAGAAGTGGCAAGCAAACCAGTTATGTAATGACATTATGAATACCTTTGATCCCGATAATGTTGAATCAATCTGGGAATGTCGTAAATTGGCAAAACGCTATCTTGGTGATAAAATTGATTCAGATGAAGTATTTGCTACTGATTCTAGAATTGATGTTTTTGGAGTTGGTAATTGTCATATAGACACAGCTTGGGAGTGGCCATTTGCAGAAACCAAAAGGAAGATTGTTAGATCTTGGACCACACAATTGAGACTTGCTGAGGAGTACCCCGAATATATTTTTGTTGCCTCTCAAATGCAACAGTTCAAATGGCTAAAAGAATATCATCCTGAAATTTTAAAACAGATTAAAGATAAGTTCACAACTAACCAATTTTTACCTATTGGTGGTTCATGGGTGGAAAATGATACAAATCTTCCAAATGGAGAATCGTTGATTCGTCAATTTCTATTAGGACAAAGATTCCAATACAATGAATTCGGAATCTATTCTAATATATTTTGGTTGCCAGACACTTTTGGATACTCGTCTCAAGTCCCACAGATTTGTCAACAGGTTGGAATTAATAATTTCTTGACTCAAAAGTTATCTTGGAATAACATTAACCAGTTTCCATTAAGCACATTCAATTGGATAGGTATTGATAGGTCACAGGTGTTAGTTCATATGCCACCAGCAAATACTTATACTGCTAGCGCAAACTTTGGGGATATCAAAAGGTCTTTGGAACAACACAAGAATTTAAGAGATGTTCCAACTGGATTATTATTATTTGGACATGGTGATGGTGGTGGTGGACCAACGGATGAAATGTTTGAAAAAATAAGAAGATGCAGAGGAATGTCCGATACAAGTGGATTATTGCCAACTGTTCATTTAGGTAATACAATTGAAGACTTTTATGACGATATCTTAGAAAGATCAAATGGTGGTAAAGACTTACCCTCATGGACAGGCGAAATTTACTTGGAATTCCATAGAGGAACGTATACCACCCAAGCTTATGTTAAAAAGTTAATGAGAATTAATGAAATTAAATTACACGACTTAGAATGGCTAGCAACGCTAGTTTCAATTACGAACAATAACTATAAATATCCAAAATCAGAAATAACCGCTTTATGGGAAGATCTCTGTTTATGTCAGTTCCATGATGTTTTACCTGGTAGTTGTATTGGTATGGTATACTACGAAGAAGTTTGGCCAATGTTAGAAAAGGTTTTAAAGAATGCCAATAATTTAATTAATGATGCTTTAAGTATTATTAAGGATGATGGTAAATTTACATTATCCTCATTGAACTACCTTAATACGTTGCCATGGTCTAGAAGTGAAATATTGAGAATTAATCAAAAAGAACACTCTGATTTATTTGATGCAATTAGCGAGGATTTCGCAGTCAAAGAGGGGAGCGACCTAATCATATCTGTTGCCAATAATCTGGGTGTAACTAAGATTAACTACAAATCAGAGATCAGGTACCCTGCATCAGTTGTTGAAGAAGAAGGAGTGTTTATATTATCTAACAAAAAGATTAAGGCAACGATTTCTAAAAACGGAATTTTAACATCTGTAATTGATTTAGAACATGGTCGTGAAATCATTGATGCTACTGCAACAAAACAAACGGATAGTGGCGAAAGTATTGGAGGTAACCAGTTTGTCTTATATGATGATGAGCCATTGAATTTCCCTGCTTGGGATACTGAGTTATATTCGTTAACTAAATATAAGCTTTTGACGGAGAATGAAGTAAGTATATTAACTAACAATGAATTAGAGTCGTCAGTGTTAATTAAAACACACATTTCTGATAAATCTTCTATTGAGACTGTTGTTTCAATTGAGGGATTGACTGATTTTAAAGCGGTGCAAAACAGCTTTATCAAGTTTAAGTCCAAGGTTGACTGGCACGAGACATACAAATTCTTGAAGGTACAATTTCCAACAACTGTTTATACATCTCAACAAGCCAATTACGAGACACAATTCGGATTAACCTCAAGACCTACTCATTATAACACTAGTTGGGATGTCGCAAAGTTCGAAGTATGCCACCACAAGTTTATGGATTTGTCAGAATTCAACTATGGTGTATCTATTTTGAATAACAGTAAGTACGGTGGATCAATTCGTGGAAATTTGATGACATTATCGTTGTTGAGATCAGCTAAGGCTCCTGATGATAAGGCAGATATGGGTAAACATGAATTTGAGTATGCTTTATATCCACATAATGGTCCTTTGGGCTCAGATACCGTTAAATTGGGTTACAATTTCAACCACAAATTATGCCATGGGGTCAATTCTACAAGATTGCCAGAATTACTAAGCTCGATTAAATTGACTGACGGAGGAAGTCTTGTCTTGTCCCATTTAAAGAGATCAGAAGACGACGAAGATGTCTCGTTGCACGAGAACATCCCGATTAGAAACAAGGGCCAAAAATCACTTATTATTAGAATATATGAGTCGTTAGGTGGCTCAAGCTCGGGTAAATTAGAGTTCGACCTTGACGTACTCCCAGTCGACAAAATATTCAAGACAAATGCCCTTGAACAGGAAAGCGAAGACATTCCGCTTCACGAGGGCAGTGTATCGATTAGATTGAGAGGCTTCGAAATCGCAACCTACAAAGTTGTTTTGAAGGCTTAAGTTTCGAAGGCTTCTATTTTTACATTCTACATTTTTTTGCCTTGTCAATTTAGTCTACCTATCCGTCCGATACACTTCCTAAAATGTCTAACCCCTTGCTTAATGAAGACTGTCATGACACACTGGTTCTCGCACGGGCCTCTAGCCACTTTTTTTCTCTTACATGCTGTATAGTGTATCTCATGGTTACAACATCTGGTATCCTACATTCATTCAAATTTCTCATTTAGACATCTGCGTTACCGTTTTCATAAAAATTGTGTTTCTAATCTACAGTGTAGGTATTGTGTTATTAATAGAAATAATGCTTGCTCAGAAGCGCTCAACACCTGTATTCAGTCTCATGTTTGTGAACTCAGTCATATGCTCACAATTGTATGGTTTTTGTTATTTCTTCATGTTTTCCCAAGGCTTTATTCGCTTACGTCACTTGTTGTCATAGGTAGTCATTATGCAGTCAAAATCACACTGTAAACAAGCAAATCAGCAAGTGTCACTTAGACTAATGACCCCTTTTTTTTTAGGCGAATCCCCCCTGTCCGTCGAATTCGGTTAAATTGTACGATCCGAAATAGCGAATTGTTGCAATGGTGCATAAGAATTTTTGGTCGCCAGTAGGAAAGCGCGTTTTACATATTCGATGGCTCAAAATTTATCGGGAAAGGCTGTTAGTGGGTACGGTTTCTATAGCAATTTTGCTTCCTAAGCGTGTATGTTGTTATTCTAGAATTAAAATTAGCCGAAATGTAGCTGGTTATGACATGGGGAAATTGTCTCTAATTGGTAATGCAATAGAACAATCAGGTGCAAAATCTGGGATATTAACTATTTATTTACCAGTTATGATACTTGAAGTATAACAGTAAAATTGTGAATGTGAATCATAGCCTCTCCAAAGCGTGTTGTGGGCGTCGTCACATAGCTGGTAACAGAATAGTATAAAAAGATGTGAATATCAGGTTGGAATTTGGAATTTTAAATGAATTAATTATAGTTATTCATTCGCTCAACAACTAACTTAATCAATACAAATATATAAAATGAAGTTCTCATCAGGTGTTTTATTATCCGCTGCTGCTGCTCCAGCTTTAGGTGCTTCCTCTGCATACACTAACGGTACCTCTACCGCTACTGACTTGCAAACTACTGTTGTCACCATCACTTCTTGTTCCGACAATGCTTGTTCCACTGGTGTTCAAACTACCGGTCTTACCACTGTCACCAAGGACGAAACTGTTTACACCACTTACTGTCCATTGACCGAAGGTGAAAGCACTTCTGCTGCTCCAGCTGAAACCAGCCCAGCAACTGGTGGTGAAGAAACCAAGACCAACATTGAAACCGCTGTTGTTACCATTACTTCATGTTCTGACAATGCTTGTTCCACTGGTGTTCACACTACTGGTGTTACTACCATCACTGAAAACGACACTGTTTACACTACATACTGTCCAGTCAGTGAAGCCCCAGCCGGTACTACCCCAGCTAGTGAAGCCCCAGCTGGTACCACTCCAGCAGGTGAAGCCCCAGCCGGTACCACTCCAGCAGGTGAAGCCCCAGCCGGTACCACTCCAGCAGGTGAAGCTCCAGCCGGTTCTGCTCCAGCAGGTGAAGCTCCAGCCGGTTCTGCTCCAGCAGGTGAAGCTCCAGCCGGTTCTGCTCCAGCAGGTGAAGCCCCAGCCGGTACCACTCCAGCCGGTGAATCGACCGTTGCTGCTGAAGCTACCACCCCAGCTGGTGAAGCTCCAGTCGGTACTGCTCCAGCCGGTGAATCTACCGTTGCTGGTGAAGCTACTACTCCAGCTGGTTCTGCTCCAGCCGGTCAATCTACCGTTGCTGCTCAATCTACTTCTGCTGCTGAATCTTCAGTTGCTGAAGTTTCTGCTGCTGAAGGTGCTGCTAACAACAAGGCTGTCCCAGTCTTCGTTGCTGGTTTATTAGCTGCTTTATCCTTATTGTAAGTTGATTAATTGAGTAATGGGTTAAAATTGTTTCTAATTAAGGTTCCAGTTAAACTGGGATTATTTGTTCGATTTGTTGAACACTTTTAAAATATGGGTTTTTTATTGTATTCTGCATTTTTTCTTAGGTATATAGTTTCTGCATTCTACATTAGCTATTTAATTTTACGTTTCTTATTATTTGATTTGATTGTAGTTCGAAGGAATTATATTATATCTTGAAAATGTTGCTAGAACAATTTTTTAATGTCTGAAAT
This sequence comes from Debaryomyces hansenii CBS767, assembly GCF_000006445.2. Classification (NCBI taxonomy): domain Eukaryota; kingdom Fungi; phylum Ascomycota; class Pichiomycetes; order Serinales; family Debaryomycetaceae; genus Debaryomyces; species Debaryomyces hansenii. Next base: position 1,453,454 of record NC_006049.2, read on the forward strand.
TGACAACAATAAAAGGTAAATTAGTAAGGCATAATAGTGGAATTGAAGTTAGAAAAAGTATCTTAAATATGTCATAGGGGCAAAATTTTATTCCAATATATCTGTAATTAACTATTATAAAATACATAATTATGTAATTAAAGTTAAAATAATATTTCATCATCACCTAAGATATCGGAATGATTTTCATCTATGAAACTATTAATGTCAATGTTATTAGTTATTGGTTCTTCATTTTCATCCAATTCTGATAACTTATCTACTAATAATTCGAATTCTTGATTATACTTATATGAATTAAATTCGCTTATCCCATAGGCTTTTAAATTGTATAATCCAGTAATTCCACTGTTCGACTTAAGTTGAACATAAATATCTTTAATAGGAATTTTCAAATTTACCAAACTTACCGGTAATTTAACATGATTAATGGGTTTGTCAGGGTCAAGTGACACTTCCTTAATCTTGTAAAATTTCTTCAAATATTTCTGACCATTGGTTTTAGCTATATCAAATTTTAGATTTTGTAAGTATTCTATTAATTCATTCACTTGTTCAGGATTTGTAGGCTTAATATAAATGGAAACGAAGCTAGGAGACTTTATACTATCAATAGGGGGATTTTTAAATATCAAATCAGTCAAGATAACAGGGTTAGATAATCTTAAACCAATTGAACATTCATTTGATTCACAATGCCAATAATTTCCCCCATCAATCAAAACATTATTAGCGTTATATTTCCAGTTCTTAGGCTTATGAACACCACTTGAATTCAAATAATCAAACCATCCCAAAAAAATCCTTCTGGGTAAGGATTTATGTGAAGTTTGACTACCTGTCGATGACATAGATGTACTCGTTAAGAAGCCCAATATTCTAGAACCGAGCTTATAATCCGCATAATTAACTTTGTTTGAACCTTTAGCAAATATTTCTAATAAGTTATCGAGCAAAATCGTATTCGTAGACTTTTCAAAATTTTTTGCAATAGATGTTGAGTTATTATGCACAATATTCAAATTATCAATCAAATTATTGTACTTTTCCCATATTTGTTTATTATTTTCATTGATTTTCTTCTGCAAGAAATGTTCAAGCTTTTCCTTACTAATATTAAGTAGATTAGTTTTTTTCATTATTGAATTAATATGATTATTCATATTATCCTCATTTTCACGTAAAAACTGGTCCCAACTTACGTGAGTGGTAAAATTTTTCTCCTTTTGGTAATTATCAATAAAGTTATATATGTATTTGTGAAATTCCGGAATATAATGGATCTTATTGTCCTTAATGTACACTGGTACCTTCTCTGGTAGAGTTGCTGAGAATTCCTTTAATATGCTGGTTTTAACCGACTCAATATTATCACTAATTTTCGAGAGTTTATTCAATTTCTCTGTAATTTCAAGCAATTTTGGTTCAGGGTTAGTATATGGTTCAGACTCACTTACCCTTGCCTTCAAGGCAGTGAATTCTTTCAATAACGAATCAAATTGATGCAGACTTATTATATTTGAATTAATTTTACCAAACCTGTCGCTAACTAAATCAAATTTTTCATTTATATTCGCTGATAACATCTCATGTTTTTGAATAAGATTCTCTTGTTTTTTAGATAAGTCTTCAGCAAACAGAGTTAATTTATTTACTCTATTTTCGAGATTACCAAACTTCGAGTTTATTTCATAGTAATTCTCAATCGGCTTATCTATGATTACCGGATGGAAAATGATTTCACGTTGGTATATTAATAGTACTATGCATGTTACTGAAAATGACATAAGCGCAAATAACGCATACTTCTTATAATTAGTCTGAGTAGTTTCCATGAATGGGTGAGTGCTTTCTCGAGCTTTCTTGAATTCTTCAAACAAACTTTTATTTGGTTTCTGTTTATCACTTTCATCTCTATGTTCTTTCTCTCCATATCTGTCCCCCAATATTTCTTCTTCTCTATGTATGTTTGGATAGTACCTATTTTCCTGCTTTTCGTTGATTTCTTCTTCATATTCATTCGCTGATTCCACCTGGGTATCAGCATCCGAATCATTGTCACTAAATTCAATTTCATTTGGAATGCTGCCACTTTTTTGGAATATCGCAAATTGTTTATTGAAGTCATATCCTGCGTCCAGTTCGTCATCCACCTCATTCAATATCTTTAATATCTCTTCATCGTGAGGATTAAACGAGTTTTGTTTATTTGGTAGTGGCCTCGCTGGGCCTACGCGAGACTGTAAATGAATTGAAGCATCATCATCGGTATCTCCTACAACCAAGGGAACCTTTGGAAACCCCGACATTTTTAGATTTTATCTAGTTTATTGCTTTATTTATAGAAGAAACAAAGCGTTTCCAAATTTTTTTACGCGTTCTGGCTTATCAACAAAAATCATAGTTCTTCTTATGCCATTTAGGAATTAAATATAACATATATGCTTGCACAAGAGACAACAAAGCCCTAACAGCCCATATAAAGGTCAGAGGAAATGTATTAATCAAAGACAGAAGTATTTGAAAGACGCAGTAATTACTCATATGGCATGTAGTATCCTCATGGCAGTTACACATACACATCATTGCTACTACACACAAATAAAAAGAACAATTTTTCATTAAATTATACAAAATATCATAATCATTAGCTCATAATGTTCCTTTAAACATACTTCTGGAATTCCTAAAGTCTTTCTAAGACAGTGGAAGCACTTGAGATTTCACTAAAACCCAACCCTTCTTCACTTTCCAAGAAAGAAACTTTACCATCATCAATGATAGATGTATATCTGGCAGTTCTGATACCAAGACCAGCCTTGGTTAAATCAGCCACAAAGTTATCACCCAATTCTTTGGATAAAGCAGCATTTGGATCAGATGCAAAGATAACGTAATTAGATTCATCTTTGCTTCCTAAGGCCTTGCCCCATGCTGCATTGACAAATGGGTCGTTTGCGGTAACCACAACCACTCTGTCAACCCCCTTGCTCTTAAATTTTTCCAAGTTTTTTAAGTAATTTGGAATATGTTCTTCTGTACAAGTTGGGGTGAACGCACCTGGAGCAGCAGTTAAAACGATCTTCTTTCCTGGCAATTCCTTGGCTAAGTCGAAGTCAATTGGGTTACCACAAGATGCAACGGCATCATTAGACTTTGTGTATGGGACGTATTTCAATTTGACGTCAGTTGGAAATAATTCGGACATAATCTATTAGATGTTTTTATTAAGTTATATTAAACTAATACAGTAGTTATAAAGCTTTCTTTCCTTCTTAAATCTTTAACTATACGATATTGAGCGACTTTTATATTAAATTCTATGGTCACTCGGTTTTCTGTTAACCGATTCGATATCACCTTGAGATTTCGCAATTGCTAAATTTTTTATAGTCAACTGACTGAGGCATCAAACACGTTGATTAGGAGAACATAAGGGAGTGCAATTAAATTGTTTTATATATGAATTACAAACGTCTATGATGTATCTGTGCTTCGAATTGAAAGCGTAACGTAGCCTTAATTAACGTATCAACCACATTAGAACTAGCTTACATACTTAATTTCAAAGTAAGTTGATCGGAGTTAACTGCTACATGTTGAGCGATTTGAATATTCTTACCATGCAGTTGAGGTTATTGAAATAAGAAACATGCTATTCCTCCGACAAAGGAACCTATATATGCTCCTGTTAATAAGGTAATTGGCCACTGTTGCCAATCCCTGTCCCAATCTAACGGAATCGGAATAACTCCGAACCACGTACCGATCACAGCCAAAACAGCACTTAGTAATATCTGATTTTTGGCTATAGCATTATACACACCATCGGCATCGAGGAATTTGACTAGCAGTTTATAATCATACTTGTACAAAACTAGCAGAGGATAAAATATCAATAATGACAAGTGAATTGACAATAGGTACGTTTCCTTCAAATGGCTAGCTAAGGGAGCTCCAAGTAATATTAGTGCAACGAATAGAGGAACGGATAAAACTAGAGAAATAACAATTCCTCCTGCTAATAATAATGGTACATTCTCTGAATTGTTATGACTTTTAGTTTTCTTTTCTTTCTCCGATCTTGTAGTTATTAAATATCCGTAAAGTAATTGCAAAGGAATCAAGCTGAAAATACCTTTCAACATTACCCCGTAAATATCATTTGTTAATCCAAACTTATATAATCCAAAAATCAATAAGGCTGAATGAAATGGTATTGTTAATGTTGATGTTTCAATTCGTGGAAACTCAGTCTTCAATATATACTGCGATTTCGAAATATCTTCATCGCTCAAATGCTGAAACGATACTGATTTCCTTGTAGCTTTCAACTTTGGTGGCATTTTACCTCAAATATTCCTGTGTTGTTAGTGTGAATTTTATTCTACAGTAATTTTTTGTTGATATATTGAGAAAAAAGGTGCGTGTTACAATATGTACATTATATTACAATCTACTATAAATTTTTCAATACATGGTCGAACTCAATAAGATCCTTCCAAATATCTTGGTATACATTCTTAGAACTTACTTTCATGGATAAATTCTTCCTCCTATCTTCATTCAATTTAGCAAACATTCTAATAACCTCGTAGTCCAATAAAGGCTTTGTATTAGTATCATTCACAGTCATTGATAAACCACCAAATCTGTTTAGTCTTGGGTTTAATCCACAGAAGTGATATTCTTTATCGGTGATTTGCTGTTGTAGAATATACATTCTTCTATAACTGGCTTCGTTGATGGGGAAAACCGTATAAAAGGAACCATCGATTGTTGAACCAATCGATTGAAAGACTTCCGTACTTGAAGGATTAATTTCTTCATTCTTAGGAATAGACCTGATACATGTAGGTGTAGAATTAATATTGAACGATGCCTTATGAATCAATCTTTGGCCATTAGAAGACGTGGGATCTTCAGGATCATATTTAACTAGGTGTAATGTACTATTATTATCAGCAATAAGTATAAAGATCTCTTCGTCCTTTATGATAAAGTCAGCACAGTTTACATCCAAAGATTGCAAATCTTTACCTAGCATAACCATTCTAAATGGCTCTGCATCAAACCCTGCAAGCCAAATACTTTTCAATGAGTCACCAAGAATTAACAAATTCCCAAAACTCTTCGCTTCCGAAACATAGACTGAAGTGTCCAAAAATGCCACAGGAACGACACCATCATCTTGCAAGTCCCGTATAATGATCTTTTGCCCTTGCGAAACCAAGAAACGTCCACTAATCTCACATATCGAGGTAACAGCCCCCTTCGTATCTTCCTGATGTATTTCCTTAAACTTGTGATTAGTTTCAGGTTTACCAGGCTCTGGAATAATGTCAATAATTTCAAATATTTTGAATGAGCCATTAGCACTTAAGTCCTCCATTCTATATTTACCAGTACCAATGACGATCAACTCTTTCTTATTTTTAAATTTTTTAGTACTCGATCCAACATCAAGAACCATAGATTGAACATTCATACCAATTTCACCATCAACTAGTTCAATTGTATCAATGACAGACCAATTATATGGAGAAATTAACTTGATATATCCTTTATACGAATTTGCAGAAGGCTTCGACTTATCAACACCAACAATTGGCTTACCTTCTTCATCTAAGCAATCATATGGTATTTCTTCGTAAGTTGAAATTACAAACGTATTTGAAAGCTCATGATACGTTACCGACTTGATACTCTCCTTAATAGGAATTTTCTTGATTGGCCAATTGTTTTCATAATTAAAATCAACTGGTATCTCACATATTCTTGCATTTTTAGAATTATCAAGATAAATTAATCCATTCTTAATTTTGTCATCCGAATATGGCGCAAATGATACAGCCGGAAGCTTTGTAAATTTAAAAATTCTCGGAACAGAATGAGTTGTTTTTGAAATGTAGTATGGTGTAATACCAGTAACAAATATAGATGTAAAGCCATTAACATTTGGAAAATAAACGAGTCTTCTTTCAATAGTGGTACCTAAAGAATATGCATTGTCAGGGGCACCAGTAATGATTAAATCTTTTTCTTTCACAAGCTTAAAATTTTCACCATCAAAAAATAGTTTGTAAACTAAAATTTCACCTCCAATGGTCAAAATAGTTAAATACTCATCTTTTGAGTATTCATCTCCTAGTTCATTAAAAATTATATTCTTGATAAACGGATCAGGGTAGGTGTCTCTTGGTTCAAAAAATCCCAATGAGAGATGATCTGTAAATTTATCAACATCATTTAATTGGTAGCATCTTTCATTATGAAATCTATTGAACGCAACTATCCTATTATCACCAGTAACTAATATGAAAGTTTTCAGTTTTGGTCCCAAATCAGAGTCAGGTGTATTAATACTTGTAATACTTGTATTTTTTCCACTGTGCTTTCTTTTAGTTCCTCTATTCTTATTAATCAATAAATTTATGTCTTTCAGTACTGCATTAAGCAAACTCGAATTTGTTATATAACCCGTAGTAATAATAGTATCATTCAATATTTTAGGAATGTTTATCTTGGTAAATGATTCATTGTATGTGTTAATGGAATAAATAACCACCTCACCACTGGAGAAAAATACCATTAAAAACTCGTCATTAAAAGTACTATAAATAATTTCATCATTTGCATATTTTTTCAACTCTTTGTTAAATGAGATGATTTTCTTGAACTTTTTATTGAATACAAATATTTTCTTTGGTGTCACTTGTAAAAAGAATTCACTATTATTCAATTCATGCATCCCAATCGTTGATTCGTTGTTGATAAAATCCTTGGAATTCAATCTTGCAAAAGATTTATTAAGTTGAAAAATTTCAGACTTGAAATTTTCATCGTCAGAGGTAATCAAAAACTCATTGTTAATTGTCCACATTCTATGGATCTGTGAAAAACTTAAGGATGACTGAATTATGGGCTGCACACTTGGTGTAAGTATGTTTAAACCACCCTGTTTATGGGATCCCGAATTGCTTATAATCGAAACTTCTTTGTAATTTGGATTCGGTAAGCTTGACTTGAATTTATCGGTGGAATAATGACCAAGCGTGAAATTTGAAATTGGACCATTATTCAACAATTCATCGTGCTTTATAAATTCAATCAGACTTTTATTAATTGAGATTTTCTTATTGACCTCATCCTCTTCATATAAATCGTCTTCTTCATCTTCATTATCTAATGGGTTGCTATTTTCCTCATTCTCTTGCACAATAACATGTTCAAAGTTCTTATATTTCAACTCAAGTAAAGGGTTATTACCATTTTTATTACTAATGAACATCAAATTATTATCAAGGGTAGCAATTTCACCAGGATATGTTAATTGGATATCGTCATAGTTTAGATCTGAAACTTTTTCTACGAAAAATTTCTTAATAGTTTTGCCATCAATTTTAAAATTTATATAATAGAAATCTCCATTATTTAGGATCATCAAAACTTTATTATCATTAGGAATAGGCTTTACGGAACAGTTTTCTAGCTTTAAGTTCAAGTCTGATTGATCATGGTAATTCTTGAGCGAGGTTGTAATCGACGATGTAAATTGATTCAATGCTAATCTTCTTGTAATACCACCATTATCGACATGAATTATTTCGTTACATCCCATTAGTAAACTACCATTTAAAGGCTGAGGTAATGGAATAATTTTATCTATATCAAATGGCAAATTATCGATCTTCAAGACCGTAGTGGATGCCTTAGTTACGAGGTCTAATGACAATACAATAAAATTGATATTGTCTTTTACTTTCGGTAAGTTACCAGCCCAAGCATGAGCTTTCAGGAAAATTATTGCAATCGTTGGTTCTCTGTAATTGTATAAGAATTGCATGTCTATTATATCTCCAATTCTAGAATCTAAGGTACGTCCATCAATCATAAAGCTCGATTCAAAAAGTTCTGATACTTCTTCTCCATTCGAGTTACCATTTTCCTTATTAGTGGCTTTCTTATCGCTGCCAGAGCTACCATTCATTTCTTCGTCGTCATCGTCGTCTTCCTCCTCCTCATCTAAAGTTTCAAAAGGTAAAAATGTCAACAAATTTTTAAATCTTAAACATGTACAGTTGTTATTAGGCTCTACTACTAAATCAGTAGTAGTCAATTTTTCATATGTTGAACTTTGGATAGAATTTTCATAATAGTGTAACGAAACAGTACTAATCGAATTCAAGTGATGGTCCCATTTGATTAATGACATCTTGGCGCCCTTGCTAGATACCAATAAATAGTCCAACTGCAGGTTCTCAACAGTTCTAATAGCCTTTATGTCAGTTATCAATCCATGGAGCTTGAACTGTTCTACCAACTTCAATTTATATTGCTGGGTCTTGGTTTCGGTAGTTATTATCTCGAAAACTTGTAACACTGTAGCCTTCCCAACAATCAAACTCTTTGACGTTGGACTAATAAAATTACATCCAATACATTGTGACACCCTAGTAGGTTGAATGAATTCATGATATGCGTCCATGATCCAACTATTACTGTTCGTACTATCTTCTATTCACTACTGTTTACTAGTGCTCAATCTTAACGATGGTTTTTTCACTATAAGCTCCTTTTAGGAGAGGTTTATTTTGTGTTCTCAAACTTGCGTACGTTACTGTAAATTTCAATACAAACTAATACTAGGCTTTAAAGTAGGTAAAATTCCCAATATCGTAAAAACTACATGGTCAGTAGGATAAATCGATTATAAATATCCTATTGAACTAAGTTCCGCTCCATAAAATACCCTAGTTAAAGTGTCATGGTACACAATAGGTGCTCAAACTAGAATACCATCATCGTGAGAACTAAATTCTCATTAGTTAGTAGTATCCCCGGTAACACCTTCATGGGTTAAGGATTTATTGAATAATTAAATTAATTCATGATTTTTACTTACTCGTAACGATAAGTAGTATAAGTAGACCTTTATGAACAATATTTGTTAGACAAGTATACTGAAAAACCAAACATTTAAGGGTGAAAAAACGCTATAATGTTGAGGGTTGAGTACCAAATATGTTGGATCAGCCACATTAGATGGTAAATCATATATCCTCTAGTAGTATAGAAATTAAAGAAATAATGGAAAGACATTATGTAACGTACTTCGAAAAGTCAAATGAAATGAAAGTAGGTTTTATTGCTATTTATATGGGTAGGTGACTGGAGTTTCGTCGCACATGTCTAGTGAGAAGAAGAAATACAGACTGTCTGAAAATGTAAAAATAAGGTCCCGTGGTTGCATTGTAACTATACAATTATTATACACTATTAACGAAAAAACATTTCTCTAAATGAAAGCTCCAATGGGCAAATTGGCCAGGTTAAAAGCAAAAGTAATTGAATCCCGCGAAAGGTGGGTATGTGAATGAAAAGACTGTTCCAAGACAGAACTTGTGATTATGATTATAACATCATAAAGATGAAAGAAATTAATAATCCGATAAGACCGGTGGAGCCAACAATAGAGTTAGCGGCACCTTCGAAAGTGGTGAATTGTGAATTTATTTGGTGATCTGCTGAAGTAGTTTGTTGCGAAACAGTAGATGATTCTGGGGTTTGAGTAACGATATTGTTGGTAATGACATTGACGGTGGAAAGCTTGTCGTTAGGAACAGAAGTGGAAGCAGTAGAAGCTTCGGTGTATGGAGGAGCGACTTCTGTGGCCTGTGTTTCAACTGGGGTAGATTCAGCTGAGATAGATTCGCCTTGAGTAGATTCGGCTTGAGGTGGTGGAATTTCTGTTGCGGAACTTTCAATTTCAACTTCAGAGGACTCAATCAAACCAGAAGTGGATTGAATAGATGGGGCGACTGTTTCTGCTGGAACTGAGGTTTCTGCTGAAGATGAAGTTTCGCCGGTTAATGGACAGTAAGTAGTGTAAGCTGTAACCATATCGTTAGAGGTTATTGTGACAACGGTTAATCCAGTTGTACGAGGAACAATAGAACATTTGTTATCATCACATGAAGTAATTGTGACAACAGTAGTTGTTTCTTCGGTCTTGGTAGATGGAGCATCTGTAGTAGATGGTTGAGTAATGGCAGATGTTTCGACTTTAGCACCTTGTCCACCTTCAGATGCAGTTTCTTGAGTAACTTCACTCGAAGAAGTTACAGCAACTGTGCTCTGAGCAGAGCTTTGAGCAGCAGCAGTTTGAGTAAACTCACTTGAAGAGCCAGTAGTAGTAGCACTAACTGGAACAACAGTAGTAATAACAGTTAAGATACCATCAATGGTAGTAGTGTAAGTAGTTGAACTTTCAAGATCAGTAGTCACGTAACAATGACTATAACTATCACAAACAGTATGTGTTACTTCGAAAACCTCGTTATCATAAGCAGTATCGTAATCATATATGGTCTGTCTTGCCTTGGAGCTAGGTTGAGCACTGCTAGTTACTTCTGAGCCAGCATTGATAGCAGTTTGTGATGATGAAACATCAACAACGTCATATGTAGTACTCAAAGAAGCAAATGTGGACACATTTGCATAGAAGAATTGAGATGGAACCACATTGGCCGATTGAGAAGAACATGGTAATGTAGAAACGAGTGTGGATTGGATAGTCGATAATGACTCTGAAGCTGCAAAAGCTACGGCCAGGAAAAGCGAACTAATAATAAACTTTTTCATTGAACGTTAAAATATAGGTAAAGTTGAAGCGAGTGTGGTATGTTTGGAAGAATTAAAACCTTGTTCTTGCTTCCATGGAACCAACCCTATTTATATCAAGCTGGGTCCCAGAAGCCTGACTCCTCGAGAATGCTGGTTGCATCCAAATGAAGCTCATCAATTTAGAGATCAAGTAAATCAAGCTTTCGCTTTTACCGATTAGGAAAATAATATTGGCGATATCAGAATAGGCAACCTACCAGCCTACAATATAGTCAGCTACATATATTTACGATACAACGAAGTCATCGCCTGTAGGTCAACAATAATACAATTAGCCAGCATACTGGTGGCTGGCTGGTAGAAGGTGTATATTTACAGGTTAGCGCGATTTAGTTTACAGAGGTTTACATGTTACGTGGAAGTTATCTATTTCATCTTCTCTACAGCATTTCTTAATTGGAACAATACAACGACGATGCTACAAAGAATACCAGCACTATTATATTTCATCTCGTATATCTGGTTAGCATTGTGTGAGCCAATATCGAAGCATGTTATAGAGTTTAATGATGATAATATAGAACAAACTTTGGCCGGAAGCGACTTTTCGTTTATATATTTTTATTCTGAAGGATGCGCTTATTGTGCACAATTTGAACCGGAGTTTGACTACTTAAGTATCCTTTACAATAATATCACGACGGATGATAATGGTAGTAACAGTCTTCGCATATTGAAAACAAATGCGTTGAAAAACAAGAAGTTAAGTCTGTTGTTCAGTGTGAACAGATACCCAACATTGAAGCTCTTGAACTTTGGCACCAAGGAAATCGTCTCGTACAACGACCACCGGGACTTGGACAGTCTTATCAGGTTCATGACAAAAAACACCCAGGCCCATCCAAATTTCGATAATATCAAATCTAATGTTCACTACTTGCAATCCGATATTGAAAACTTCATACAGTCATCCTCTAAGAACACATTAGTTGTTTTCACAGCTCTGCATATACAAGAGTGGACTGACTACAAATATCCAACACATTTTTATCAGGAATTGGCCCTGTCTGAGTACGGGTCGGATATAGATTTTATGCTTGTAGATGTCAATAAGCTAATGGATAATGATTTTCTTGCGAAATATGCTGTGAGTAATTTTCCATCAATGATTTATTTCACAAGGGAAGGAAAGTTTAAGACTCATCACACATTATCACAAGATACTTCAGTTAAAATTTTATTGAATCACGACTTAATAAGCGACTTTTTGGTGAATTTATCAGATTCAAGTCCGTTGTATGGTGAGTGGTACAACAATTACTCGGATTTCTCTGTAAAACTTTTAGATGAAAAAACTTACTCTGGAAATAAGCCAGTACGTAGATACGGCTTTAATACTGCCGGAGCGAGCCAAGCTATCTCAGAACTCACTATTGACGATGAGTACGATCTATTAGTACATAATATAGGATTGTGAAGAGGTTGCAATCCCACCTGCATATAAACAAATATACACTTTTTCTGAAGTATAGAATGTCGAACAGCGTGTTAATACTATTGATCTTCTTTAGTTTACCCAACTTAAACAAATAGATAATGAACATATTCCGTTTTGCAGGGGATCTTTCCCACCTTGCCAGTATTTTCATATTAGTGTACTCAATTGAATTGCACAAATCAATTAAAGGATTGTCATTGAAAACACAATCTTTATATGCCCTTGTATACATAACTCGTTATTTGGATTTGTTTACTACTTATGTTTCCCTTTATAATTCATTGATGAAGATATTTTTCATTGGATCTTCAGTTTACATTGTCCATATCATGGCATTTAAATATCGTAAGTCTATTAAGGAGGACATAGATACATTTCCAGTTAGATATTTAGTGGGAGGCTCGTTCTTGCTTTCATTGATTTTCACCCATAAATATTCATTTGGTGAAATCTTGTGGTCGTTTTCATTGTGGCTCGAGTCAGTAGCAATCTTACCCCAACTATTTATTTTACAAAGAACAGGAGAAGCGGAAAATATCACGACCCATTACATTTTTGCATTAGGTATTTACAGAGTTTTGTATATTCCAAATTGGTTATACAGATATTTCGGGGAAGGTAAGTTTGATTACATTGCTGTCTTAGCTGGATTAATTCAAACAGCAGTGTATTCAGACTTTTTCTACATTTATTATACTAGAGTTATGCAAGGTCAAAATTTTGAATTGCCAGTTTAATGGGGTCATTAGTTATGATATAAATTATATTATAATTTTGTATACTATTAAATCTGTTGTATAAGTATATAGATTAATCTAATCTCTCTTCAAAGGATAATATTCTTTTCTAATGCCATCTTTCGTAATGATAAAAATCTCCAAGCCATCACCAACGTAGATATGTCTCTCAGTAGCTGATGAAAATGCATCCTTAACCAATTGCAAAACTTCATCTAACGACAAGTATCTTAACTCCTTCTTCTCTGTACCGTTAGTGCCTGGTACAAATTGATTTTTGAAGTTCACTTGATTGTCTAAAAATGGCATAATTAAACTGGCAGCTGCACCCCCTGCTCTACATTGTTCTCTTTCGTAAGATCCAACGGGATCGTAAGAGTACACAGCACCCTTTCCTTCGTCGTCCAATCCGGCAATTAAAGTACTAACGTAATAAGGGAAAAATCTCTTTCCGTATAATAAATGTTGAATATATCTGGCTGCACTCTTGATACTCAATTTTTTACCACCATGATCAAATTTATACCACTTCAATTGATTTCTGAATCTATCTATCAAAGCAGCCCCATCTGCAGCAAACCCATTTGCTGTCATTGCTATGTCATCCCCGACATCAAAGATCTTTGGTTCGTAACGTGAATTAATGGAGTATCCAACAACCTGTCTGGTATCACCAGCAAGAACGGAAAAGTCTTCACCCGCAATTCCCAACACTGTACCACCATTGTCGGAGTATGGATTGAACCTGTGTTCAATTGGAACTGTGTGAACTTCTGATGAGTATTCAGATGCAACGGTAGCGTTCATGATTATACAATTGATTCCTTTTTATATCTTTGATTCTAATTTACAATATTTCCTAAGTGAATCCGGTAGATGGAACGTTTCAAATGAATATCAATATACTTTATATTCTAGATTATTAAATAGATCTAACAATTGATTGAAAACTAAAGATACTAATCGCCACTGGTTTGTTGAACGTTAATTGTCTATCCTGCATACAGATTTATAACTACGGTATTTACTGATAATAGGATCAACTATGGGTCAGGATCCGTGCAAGGCCCCTACCCATAGTCTTTTCAGAAATATATCTATCATTATTAGCAGTGTCATTATTCTGCGATTCAGTCAGTTTCAATCTCTATGTACTATCGTTTCGTAGACAGTCGTGATTTGAATTTTTCTGTAATCATAGAATGCAATTATATTCTACCAGGGGTATGGTAGTGTACTCGTAGTTGAATCAAACCTAGCAATAGATAGTGTAGTTCAGTATATTGTTTCAAATTACAGCAGCTTTTTTGGATCAGTAAATAATGATATCAAATTAACTTGTGTTCAAGTCTATATACAGCTCTATGTGCACTATTAAACAGGTAACCATCGCATATTCATTAACCATTCATCTCTATCAAGTCATTATGCTAGCATACCATCGCTATTAGGGTTGTGGTTTTGTTTAGTTGGATGATTGTTGGATTCTGGTGATGTACGATTTCGATACCACGTTCCACGATCTCATATACTTTTCTAAACATTGGTTAACACAAGCATCTTGTTGTGGGTTTAAACCATTTTGGGGCTGTTCTACACACTTTTCAAAGCAGTTTTCCGTTATCTTGTTCACTAATTCAGTAGCGTTGGCAACTGCTAATTCTTGACTGATTTGCTCTTGGATTTGTTGCTTCACTTGCTGGGATTGACCAGAAGTTGTTCCGGTAGATGTGGAAGTAGAAGGGGTACCAAAAAATGCCATATTGTTCCTTTATTATATAGTTGTTGGTGTATACGTTATTTAAGGTGAAGCTGCAATGATATTACTGAATAAAAGGTTGGATGAAAAATTTCTACCGCATTTACCCGGCTTTAAATCCGATTATGATCTTACCCTTACAAAAGCACTATATTCAACATTTATGACGCTTAAGTCAAATCTTTGACGTTCTGTTATAATGTATCCGAGTATTGTTTAGTTTGTGTATGTTTGAAATGTTCTGCTTGGTGTTCAGTATCACTTTAATGTCATAGCCATCGGTCCGAGATAATGCGTCGAACATAAAGAAGACTACATAATAAAACTACAAGCACTTACATAGGTCTTGATACATCCATAGCCTGACTAGTCATAGCGTTTTTCATAGCGTGTTTCATAGATATAATACGTTGGTTGTGTACCAATCATCGTCGTACGCCATAGGTTTGCTAAATTTGCCTATGCAGATTCCGAAAATCACATGGAACCCATCGGTTCAGCCGAGAGTCTAGTAAATACGAGTGATCTTATCTCAAAGTATATATTATTCTTCATAAATATTTAGCTAAATATTAACCTACATCCTAACACTGATCTAGTGCCCAGTTAAATTATTTCTTATTGTTCCTTATCGCAGCACGATAAACAGAAGTTCGGTCGGAAATTTTGAAATCTTTTTTTTTATATTGTTATCTTCTCCAAACGTTATAGACAACTATAATGGCAGAAATAGACAATAAAGATGAAGATTCCAAAGAACAGAGTGCACATTTATTTGTTCTAGTCCATGGGTTATGGGGAAGTCCGAATCATATGCTGACCATTGAGAGATCATTAAGAGAGTTACTTCAGGAATGCTCGGACGAAAAGATAGTGACATTGAAACCTTCTTCATTTCGGTTTTGGAAGACATACGATGGATTGAAACTAAATGCTGAAAGAGTCATCAGGGATATCTTTTATGAAATCGAGGCATTAAAACAAAAGAGTAATTACAAAGTCGTTAAAATTAGCTTGGTAGGCTATTCCCTAGGTGGTCTAATTTCCAGATACCTTATTGGTGTATTGAACGAAATTGGATTTTTTGAAATGGTAGAACCTGTTTTTTTTACCACCTTTGCGACACCACATGTTGGTATCCAATTTTTCAACGATAACATCTTTGACCACGCTGCTAACAAGGTGGGTCAATATCTTTTTGGTAAGTCAGGGCGCGAGATGTTCATGACCGACCATGATAAGATTTTAATGCAAATGGCGGATTCTGAAGGGGTATATTATAAAGGTCTAAATAAATTTCGAAAGCATATATTGTTATCCAATGTTAAAAATGATAGAACCGTTGCATTTAATACGTCATTCATAACCGAATACTCGCCGTTTGATAATTGGAGCAATATCAAGATTAAATATTTGAAGGGTTTGCAACAATCAAGGATAGGTAAAATCTACGTTAAGCCTAAATTTGTTGATTTGAATAGGTCGATCCAAATGACAAGATCTGAGGATGAAGTATTTGCTGGTAATATTCAGGAACAGACGTCTATATTTCGTTCCAATAGGATCTTTAGATTTTTAATTATATTTCTGGTGTCATTCTTCCTATTACCATTTTGGATTCCATTAGTTCTATGTTCAAGTTTATTTGCTTCGATTTATAGCATGATTAAAATCAGAATTATTCCTGCTCCAAAAATTAAACTGCATTGGCAGAGAGTACTTGATTCTGTATATGGCTCATCTCCTGTGGATGTCGAAGATGCAAAAATTGGGTTGCAAAATAGAAATGAAAGAAAATCCATGTCTAAACAAAATTATTTCAAAGGAGACACTTCCGAATTAACTGAAAATACAATGGAAGGCTTAATGTATGCTGAGGAAAGATTTACCGGCAAATCGACAGAAGGAGCTATTCAAGAAGAGGATAGAGACGAGCCCAATAATACCCAGAACAATGCAAGTAACGATGAAGATAACTCTGGTGATACTAATGAAGAAATGGATGATTATGATGATAGTGAATCTGACCATGAAGACTATGAACGGACTTCGATTTTATCTAAGAACACTAAGAAGAAAGTGGTTGAAATCGATACCAAGTCAAATGATCAATCAATTCGCCAGCACTACTCTACCTTAACTCAATGGAAGAATTCTAGATTTCCATTGTTTACGAAGAGTTGTAGATTACCTATAAATGAAGAAAAGCAGTTCGTTATTGATTCCTTGAATAAAATCAATTGGATCAAGATACCTGTTTATATAGATGCGTGGAATTCGCACGATGGAATAGTTGCTAGACGTGGTCCAAGAACCAACCCAAAGGGTGCATCTACTGTATGTTTATGGGCTTCTATATTGAGGAACAACATGAAAGAAACAGACACCTAAGACCGACGTATATTCTTTGATTTTTTATAGATTTAAGATGTTTTATTTATTTAATAGATAGTTCCCGATTAGCTTTGTGCAACACTCGCCGGATTGTATACGATTTGAAATTCAACTTCGTAAGTTGGCCTGAAAACATCTAGGAAAGCAACCAATTACATCATGTTAAACTTATTGAGACAACCTGTTGGTTCGGGTGTCATAATACGAAGCACTAAGCGTCAGATAGCGCAAAATATCAAATGTTCCATCAAAAAGAGACAATTTTCCACGCAGCAATATCAAATTCGTAGTTCGAATTTTATAAGGGGTGGTCTTATTGGTTTAGGAGGCGCAACCATAACAACTATACTACTTCGGTCAACGGTACTTAATGATATTGCACCTATAGATACGACGATTCACGAATTAAACCCCGTAAAAGGAGCAGAAACTTATGAAAATGGACTTTATGAAGCATCCCAAAGAGAAGAAATCGAACAATATAATGATTATCGCCATAGCAAAGTACGCACGGGAAATAAGCTAAAGCAGATATTCTACTACATCAAATTTTCTATCGATGACTATTTAATTGATCCAATAATTACTTTTGGAAGGTTTCTAGAATTATCCTTCCTTTTCGTTCCTGTGTTAATCAGTTGTCCTATTTGCTGGTTTGGGCACAAAGATAGATCCACTGGAGAGAATATTAGATCGGGAGCTAAGCTCTGGTATAGATATTTAAGATGGTCGACTGAAAAGGCAGGGGCATCATTTATTAAGCTAGGCCAGTGGGCTGCATCAAGAACAGACATTTTCTCAAAAGAAATGTGTGACGAATTAAGCAATTTGCATTCAAACGCAAAAGCTCATTCACTAAAAGATACAATTAAAATTGTGAGTAAGAGTTTTGAAGATTTACCTTTCGATGAAATATTTGATGAATTTAATGAGAAGCCTGTTGGTGTGGGAGCCATTGCTCAAGTTTATACCGGGAAGTTATCTAATAAAGCATTGAATAAGGTTAGATCCGGTGGTGACTTGGAAGAAAAGGTAAATCAACCCAGCAAAAGTAAACAATTCTTAGATAATATATTGGTTACAGAACATGGTGATCCGTTGACGGCAAATCAGTTCGTTGCAATTAAAGTTTTGCACCCTAATGTTGAGATAAAAATTAATAGAGACTTGAAAATAATGAAGTTCTTCGCAAACCTGATTAATATGATTCCAACAATGGAATGGTTATCATTACCAGATGAAGTTGAACAATTTTCCATTCTAATGAGATTACAATTGGATCTTAGAATCGAAGGTTTAAATTTAGCAAGATTTAGAAATAACTTTAAAAAGAGATTAGACATCCATTTCCCTAAACCTTACTTGAATTTTACCACTAGGGATGTGCTTGTTGAAGAATATATACATGCCATACCCATGAGCAAGCTTCTATCATTGAGTGATAATTATGGAAAGAACTTGTCAAAGGAAGTCAGTGATAAAGGTTTAGATGCTTTTTTGAAAATGTTAATTCTTGATAACTTCGTACATGCTGATTTGCATCCTGGTAATATGATGATTCGTTTCTATAAGAATGAGATGTTCAAACATGAAAGAGAATACAAGATCGTGAAGTCAAGTAACGAACATGAAACGAATAAAATAACCAATGAATTACTAAGCTTAGGTGAAGATAATGAAAAATGGTGCAGCAGATTATCTGAATTGTACGAAGATGGTTATCACGCAGAAATATGTTTCCTAGATGTTGGTTTAATTACTGAATTGAATCACCACGATAGAATAAATTTTATCGATTTATTTAGAGCGTTATCTGAGTTTGATGGTTACAAGGCAGGTGAATTGATGGTTGAGAGATCTAGGACTCCTGAAACTGTAATAGACAAAGAAATATTTGCGTTGAAGGTTGACAAATTAGTTGGTACTATGAAGGAGAGAACATTCACGTTAGGTAACATCAGTATCGGAGATTTATTGGATAAAGTTTTAGGCATGGTTAGAACTCATCATGTTAGAATGGAAGGCGATTTCATTACTGTTATTGTTGCTATACTTTTATTGGAGGGAATTGGTAGACAATTGTACCCAGATTTAGATTTATTTGCAAGGTTCGTATATGCTTTACTATTCGGATTCCCCACTGAAAATGAAGTTGGTATATCTTTCATTTGATATTATACCGTGCTGCCTCATTATGTTAATCCCATTTATGATGATATACATTGAGAATTTCTTCAAAGATACACTTCAATTTCAATTTATCATTACTGATTTATTGACTAATACTAACATCTATAGCTCATTGCCCGTATTAAGAAAATTAGGAGTACTGAAAGAAGGAAGAGAAATATTGAAGAATGAAGACTCTTTGAATATGATGAAGGTTTGGCTAGCTTTGGAAGTTAGACAATTCATTCATGCTTCAATTCAAGATGTACGTATTTTGAAACAATTATTATATATGCTTTACTTAAACTTTTACTAACATTTATAAAGATACATGCCTTAGTTAAGGCTGACATGCTAAGTCCTAACATTTAGATTTTATTATAATCGTTTATATATTTATTTGATATTTAGTATGGCTATTGTAGGTTTCATTAGATAAGTGTTATTGTGACATATTCGCAAAATTAAATTGCTACAATAATTAACTCTGGAACATCTTAAATTCATTACAAACAATTAGTAAGTTACTTAATCAACCGAAAAGGGCATTGAAGGTTAATATAGATATCGAGATAATAGACCGAATATATCTCTGCAATTGAGTTGATTGAAACATGGATGACAATCAAGATAGTATCCAGTTTAAGCTCAATACACAGTTCGAGTCAACTCCGAATTCAACTGATAATCCGGGGAAATTACCAGGTTTTAATAACAATATAGATAATAATCATGACATGGATACAATTCGTTCCAGAATGGAATCACATATATTTCATATAGGTAGGACTCGCGATAAGGCGCAAGACTTTATAAATGAACGAAGGCATGGCTGGACACATGGGGTTAAACCCCCGTACACAGTATTTAAATATGAAAAGGCACCCATTGGTAATCCGAAGAACATCTTCAACAAGGCTGAAAAGGAGAAGATATTCTCTCCAATGGCCGTTTTTGAAGAAATAGACCATGCATCGTTAAACAGAAATGGTAGAGCGCTATCTACAGAATCGAGCAATCAGGAGGATATTCCAATTGAAAGCAAACCAGGCGATGAAGCAGAAGATGATAAAGATGGACGTGGCTTTTCAGGTTTATACACTATTCCAAGGACAACGTTGAATGTTTCCAATAGTTTCACGCTTGATAAGCATAGGCGCAAGTTAGTAACTGAGCTTCCAGAGATCTGTTATCAAAATCATGTTGATATGGACGACATCACTTATACATTTGGTGGTGTATATGTCAATAAATATAGTGATTTTAGGCACTTGGGAATACCCATCGATGTGGACCCACAAAAGATTTCAATAAGTTTTCCATGTGAATTACCTCCTCATGTCGATAAGGATATTTTAATAAGTCCATATATGATGCAAAACCCACATCTTATTATATTTAATGCATTTCGAAGTACTTTGAGTTATTGTGATACGTTTTCATCAAGCGATTATCCAGCGTACTTGAATAACGCATCTGGTTGTCCTATTTCTAAAAGTCATATATTCTTTTATGGGGGTTTTGAAATCAAGGTTGAGTCTGTTGACTATTTTGCTGAAATCGACAGGTGGGTGATAAAAAAAAAATTAGTAATGAATGAAAACGGATATATTCTAGATATCAAAACTTTAAAGTTCACGAAAATTGAATTGGAATCTAAGGCTCGGGAGTTACTTAGAATTGGTAGAATTGGAAATGCTATTGCAGCAAATGTATTTGAGCTTTTAGGTGAGGATAAAGAAAAGCAAAACAGATGTATACTGCCTCCGTTATTTACAGACATTATCAATGATCTTCCCTTTCCCTCGAGTCCCTTGGTAAAACCAGTAAATCTTCCGGAACCAAGAGATTCCGATAATATCAAACTACCTGAGTCGTCAACTAACACTTCTGTATCAAATACATTGAATGAAAAAGGTAATATGTCTGATATTGACTCCATACCGCCCATTTCTGCTACAAGTTCTTATTCTCTTAATGTTCTGAAGCAATTAAATTCACAGAAGTCTTTTACTGGTCATTCAGAGACTTCAAAATTAACTCCTTCAACTTCAACAAAGAGTAGTATCATACACACTACACCAGGTCCTAAACTAACTCATGCATTATCGAAGTCATCAAAAATATTTCATAGGCATCAAAAACAAGCAAGTGGAAGTACGCCAAAGTCACCAACAAACCATCCATTAAAGAACACGTATTCAAATCAAGTGAGAGATAACAGGTCAAATTCTCAGAATAGTAGACCTGTGTCGCCAGTACTAATAGGCAATCCTATGCCAAAATCAAATTCACATAAGACACCTATAATTCCTGTCAGTGATAGTGTTGATTCCAAACTCTTCCAATCTTCAAATCAAAATGATAAAAAGAAAGATAACGTTTCTAACGTGGAAAGTGACCAGAAGCCATCGACTCCACTGATTTCATATGTTAATACAAATGCTTCGCCTGTCAAAAATGACAACCCACCAAATATTGAAGATACTGGTTTCAAGGCTGCAGATAATGATAATGGCTTCTCTTTTGACAGTCGAAGCAAAAATGCTTCATTCATCAATAATCATAATCATAAATCTCAAGAAGGGAGGGTTTCGATATTTATATTTGGTGGTTTCGAGTGCCACGAAGATGAATTTGGATATCAATCATTTAGGGCGACCAATGATTTATTAAGGATTGATATCGCCTGCAGAAGGATTAAGTTTACTATAGGGTTTGAAAAAGAAGCTTCGATTTCAACATTTAGTATAAATGGGGTATATCCAAAAACGGGTGAAAGCATATATTCTGAAACCTGGCCTTCTCCGAGGGGATATTTTGCTTATTCATTAATAGACCATAATCAAACTATAGACGAAAATTGTTACTGGGACATAGACTCCTTTAACCAATTGCCGTCAGAATCGGAAGAATTGGCAGACGACGAAGGTTTTGATATTCACTGTACAAGGGTCATATCTTCAGCGTCGGATAGCGTGTCCTCGGGCTCTACTTCTGTTCAAACTGCAAGCAGCAAGGGCATATCTACAAGAACACACAAATCAAAGACCGTTGAAGAATACTTCAATGGTAAAGCTTTACTAATTCAAGGTGGATGTAATGAAAACTTTGAAACGTTTAGTGACTTTTATGTTTTTGTTTTTGAAATCGGAAAATGGCAGACCTTATCGACCTACGTGCATGATTATTTCAATTCTCCCAAACAACCATACGAGGATGACGATGCATCCTTATTTGTCAAAGAAAACGAAGATCCAAATCCAAAGATAATAGAAGCTGAATTAAGAGCATGTCATCACAGCGCATTGTATTACAAGAACGATGAAAAGGACTATTTATTCTTTATGGGGGGCTTCACCAATGATTACTTGAGATATTTTGATACTGAGCCTTATAGAAGTGATAAGTTTGATGTTTCCAGGCTAAGTAAGTTACAATTTGCACCTACAAATGCAAATACTCTGCGCATTATGGTATTGAATTTACAGACCCAAACTTGGCGATTTCTTAAGTATTACTACGATGTGACCCATTCTACTCATGAGAATTTCTTGAACATACTAAATTCAAACTCAGCTTGGACCAATGCCAGAATTAACAATTTTGGTGGTTGTGTTTCGTTAAACGGCAAGGCTATTACTATTTGCCATGGTATGGCATGCGCGGTACCGGAAAAAAGAGACGACTTAGCGAGATTAAAGCTAGATGTACCTGACACTTCAATACTATGGGGTGCTCATGTTAGGTTTACCTTCCCTAGTTTGTAGAATAGCTAATGTAATACTATGTTAAATTTATCTGTATCGTTAATAGATGTTGCACATTGAAAAAAAAAGATTTTATATAATCATGTATGTTATGTAATCAGTTGGCGATTTTTCAAAGAACCACAAATTTCAAAGAAATAGAAGGCAACCAGAAAGAAGATCTATTTTCTTGATATATACTATTTTAATTAAGAATAATAACATATAAAATGTTCGGATTAGGTGGTGCTGCTCCTCAAATTTCATCTCAACAAAAGTTACAAGCTGCTGAGGCTGAATTAGACATGGTTACTGGTATGTTCAACCAATTGGTCGAACAATGCCATTCCAAATGTATCAACAAAACCTATAACGACTCAGAAGTATCCAAACAGGAAGCTCTTTGTTTAGATAGATGTGTTGCTAAATACTTTGAAACCAATGTCCAAGTTGGTGAACATATGCAAAAAATGGGTCAATCTGGTCAATTTATGGGTAGACAATAGATTTATTAACTATTTGATGGGTTGATGCTAATTCTACTTCACGGTTAAGTTATTATTTGTGTTAGCTATTTATTTTGTATATAATCATATTAAAGTTGATGAATGAACAGAGAATAATATTTTCATAATCTAGATATTTACAAGTAGGTGGAAACTGTGCCTATTCCCAGCCAAAAGCTCTTCCGAATCGTAACTTTAAACCTTCCCAATTGTTGAGCTTTGGTCTTACATCCAAGAAGAAGCTTGCCCCTTCACCATTACCTCCGTAGAAATCAATAACGTACTCTACTTCTGTTCCACATCTATCGATTATCCAATCATGCCTATCGAAGGGTTTTTCGTACCCTAGGATAGTTGAATTGAACCATGCTCTTGGTGTAAGCTTCTTCAGATCACCTTTGAAACTAGTCAACTTTATACCACCGCATTGCGCTAAAGATTGCTGATAATGTGATCTTTCCCAGTTTAAAATGTGCAGCCATGCCTTTTCATTGACCGCATTATGTATAGGTACAACAGTTTTCATATCCTGTGCTTCTGGTTCCCAATTTTTACGCTTCATTGCTTCGAAGAATTGCTTTTGAGATGGGTAGATCCAGTTGGACTGGCCGGAGGTACGAGGAATAGAACTAATCTCTCTCTCTGTAGGAAGCTTCGAGTTTGAGTCACTAATATGGGCAGCTGAAGTGTCCAACTTATCAGAACTACAAGTAGTTGTAGAGCTTACTTCTATGGCTTCTGGTTCTTGTTTCGTTGTCTGTACAACAGAAACTTTGCTTAACCAGTCGGCCCTAGCATCATGATCTACAGGACATTTTGGTTGGTCTTCCGGAACAGGAACTGGTTCTGGTGGAACGCTTGCTTTCTTCAACCAAGCATCTCTTGTGGAATGGTCGACTGGACACTTACCTTGATCTTCTTCTGCCATTTGATAATTAAAATATGTCAACCAAAAAACTGATTAATGTAGCATTTCTTATTGAACGAAAAATTTAGACTGTGCGCTCGTGATGTCATTACAAAAAGTAAACTACTTAACAGTATCATTTTAAGAATTATATTTTGGAATCCCAAATAATAATATATAGTATATAAATACATACATACATGATATGCTGAAGCGGATAAGTATCCAATTTTACTGTATGAAATTGGTTAATAGATTTTTTTCTTTTCATCCAACGATAACTCTCCAGCACCTGCGTTAACAATAATCATTAAACCACCAACAATCGACAAAGTTTGGAAGAATTCGTACTTCAAGAAGTCACGGGTAGAGTCATGAGAACCGTATTGCCAGAATTGATTAACAAAAACATTGTAGCCAAACAATAAGACTGTCAAAATAAAAGCAGCAAACTTAGTTTTATATCCCACGACAATTGAACCGCATGAAACGAATCCACTTAAAATGATCACCAATCTGGTAAATGACCATGACGCCGAAAAAACAAATCCTAAGAATAATAAAACTAATAATAATCTACCTGCCAACAAGAAATATTTCTTGTTGTCCTGGTTGTTTATCATTGGCAAGCCTGGCATCGATAACGATCTTTTGTCTCTAACCAAAGTATCTGAGAATGCGAGGATTAAGCCCCCCACAACCGACAAGTTTCTCAAGATAAATTGGCCATCGAAAATCAAACCGTAAGCCAACCCTTGCAAGGTAACAATGCACACTAATGCAACAGTTGCTACCTCCGGTTTTTTTCTCAAGATCAACAATGTTGATGCACTCAACATAACCAACACATTGGAAATTAAAAACACAACCGTGAACCAACGCCAGAGATGTCTGTAATTGTACAAGTAGTAGACTTGTTCTGACCATTGTGTCATTATTCTTAAGGAATCTTCGTAGAAAGTGGCCACGATAAATGCTCTACCAATGGAAGGTACATAAGGCTTCAAAGGTGCGGTATATTCATCAATTAAGTCCTCCACTTTCTTCGAAAAATCTTCAAATTGATCGAAAGCAGATTTCGAGCTAGAAACTGGACCTATATTTGCCTGAGGTTGTCCCCCGCCAATTGGCCCTCTAAATTGATTGTTAAATTGATTTGTTCCTCTGTAAGACATATTTTAGCTTTTGTTTATTCAACCAATAGAATATTTTTAAGTATTGATATTATATCTTACGAGTCTAGTCGCTAATGGCTTACAGGCTCAATTCTTTATATTTGAAACTAGATCTAGAAGAAAAGCCCTCTTTATAAGTCTTGACCTATATTTGATTTGTTTGGTGAGGGTTACTAAATTTGACACGCAAGTTGTTTCGTCCTGTGTGCAATTATCAATTCCGATACTTCTCTACACCAATAGCTGCAAATATCGTGATTTTGTATAGTATGTATACACTGTGTAACTTAGGATTATATTAGCCTATGTTAACTGCACTCATTGATTCAAAGGCCTTTTCAAAGTGTTCAATATTAACAATCTTTGCTAGACCTCGTTGTGAATGGAATTCTAAATGTCTTGTGAAAATCGCTAGAATAAATCGGTAATCGGGTTAAGAAAAAGTTATTCACCAAATATATAGCATACGCATAATGCGTGAGTTTTATATCGAAGGTATTCATTGAAATCACATCTATTTCTTTGATTTCAGTAATTAACAGCAATGAATGGAAATGTATGAAAAAGCTATGGCATATATTAGTTAAGAAACTTTATTGATAAGGGTGATGCGGTGGCTCAATGGTAGAGCTTTCGACTCCAGATCGAAGGGTTGCAGGTTCAATTCCTGTCCGTGTCAATTCCTTTCTTTTTTAATTTTTTTTGTTAAATCTTATTCATTACATCACGTCAAAGACGATCCAAGAAAGCCTTCGTTTAGTTAGATTTTGTATTTCGAATAAGGTTACAAACGTTCCAGCGAAACGTACAATTAATTTGCGAATTTATTTATCTATAATACATGCAGTTACTGGTCAACTAACCTAGACGATCTAATATTCCCATGTTTTCTAACTTCATTATCCATTAAGTCACGAACTCTGTGGCCACCTGCTATGCCGATAGCTAAAACAGATTCCAACATATCTAATGGCATCTTATCCTCCAAAAGCAATAATGCTAATTTTTCACTTTTGCCAACGACTCCGATAGTCAAACAACTCATATCATTTTCCTCTAACGTATTCAAGTCCAATAATGGTGTTTGGTCGTATAATCCAGCATTAATGGCAGAAACATAGTCGTACATCGCAATGCCAGCATCTATTAATGCTAATGTGATTGCATTAGTCATGCCAGCCAACAAACCACCATCCTGACATAATACATGCAAGTTTATCTGTATAACTGTTCTTGGGTATAATTTACATATAACACTTTGTTCGAATGTTCTTTCTAAAGTCGTCTTCAACTCGATTAATCTCTTTTCGTTCTTCAACCTTTTCTTTCTTTCGATCGTAGAAAAATTGGCTACGGATAAATTAATTTCTATGCTTGCTTTAGATGAATTCGTTTGTGATCTTAAACTAGGTTCCATCGGCCCTTGTACCATACATATGATCTTGGTGTTACCTTGTTCGATATAAGATGACCCATCCGATGAGCTTGGGTGTGTATTTATACGACATTCAAAACGACGCAATTCATTCCATCTCCTCCCGTCTATTCTCAACCCTTCTGGAGAGTATAATTCCATACGAGACATTATTGATTACTAGTATGACTTCATTTACTAGATATAATATGGGATCTTTTTTTTTCATTTCATCATCTACAAATAATTTATGTGCAGGATGTACAACAACCCTCCTAAAAGATTGCAAAAAAACGTTATTCTATATTCTAACTACCATCTTGAATTCAGATCCTTAATACCACGAAGATCTTACAAATCGTTATTCAAATCGTCAATAAATACGCTTAAAATCCAACAATTGCTTATATAGAAAAAGAATGAGGAAAAGAGTAACCCATTATCAAATGTGCTGATACCCAAGAATTCTAATTGATAGGCAAAGTATAGCCACGATCCCTGAGATACAATCCAGAGTAATAGAGCCACGATTCCTTTCATCATATGCTTATTTGAATAAAGTTTTGACTGGGCCAAATAATGAGGCAAGAATATGAGGAACCAAATGAAATATTGTGAGGTAATCACCTTATTGAATGTGACGAATGCAAATGTTTGTATGAAAATACAGGATATTAAATCACGGCGAGCAAATAACAAAGGCAAAATCAAGGCTGAAATTGATAGTTGGGGCAACATGACAAATTTTTCCATATTACCAGTAAAGAAACCGAGCGATGCTTCTGCAATTTCAGATAATGCCGATTTGTAGTATAGTGCAACATTGTAGACTGAAAAATTATGTCTATGATCAATTCTAATCAAATGGTATAAATAAGAATTGTACAAGAATTCATATCCATATATGGAATACATGATACCGTTAAAGGCACCGATTGTGATTAACGTAGTGATTAGGAACTTGATATTCGTTCGATTAACCCATCTAACAATTGGCACGTCTATGAAAGGTGTTCCTGAAGTAGATAAATAAAGCATAATACTCGGTAAGTATATGACTGGGTATATTTTGAAATGTATAGATAAACCTAGCCAAAATCCTGATGCAATAATAGACTTCTTATTAATCAAATAATATAATGAGAGCATAATCATTACAGTCAATACACTCTCCGAAGATCCCCTGGTACTTATGGTTATTACCATTGGATTCAAAAGCCAAATAGATGACAACATTATTATTTTATTCGTGCTTAGCTTCTTGCCAGCAATTGATATTCCACTTAATAGTTTAAGAATAATTATTCCTGTAATTAGATCACTGATCATGAAAATATATTTACCAAAATTTGACCACTGACCTCCCCAGCAGTTTGGTATCAACATCCATGCAAGCAATGGGGTATATCTATATGTCTCTCGCGAATATGGTGAATATCCGTTGTATACGTAGTTAGCGGCATCAGAAAAAACTACATAATCAATGTCAGTATATTTTACGGTCATATACTTATCTTGGTAAAGACCAAATAGAAAAAATCCAATTCTAATAAGGAGCGATAATACTATTATATGTGATATGGACAATTGCAACATCTTGTAGAACTAAGCACCTTAATTTTGTTTTCAATACAAAGGAAGCTTCAATTTTTTCAGTTCTCAAATATAAGCGAGATAAAAAAACAACCCCAGTATAACTTTTAACTAATTGATTCTATAGTAATATGTCATCAAACCCACAAGAAGAAGTATACAAAGATTATTTAAATTACGATTGGGACTCGTTTAGTGAATTCCAGGATGGCTTACAAGAAATTTTAGATAACTATCTAAATAATTTAAAAGAACAAGATCCATCGGTAACTAGTATTCCAGCATTAGATAAACAACAGCTAATTGACCAAGCTAAATGCTTCTTTTATTGTAGTCATACAGACCATATTCTAAATTTGGATGACTATAATGAGTGGAAGTTGCACAATGGGGACAAATACAACAAGAACAAGAAAATTACTGAGATAACGGATGATTCCGAAGATCAAGTCAATAACGCAGACAGCGACGAGCCTCCCTACTCTTCAAATTATCAAAAATTAGTAGAATTAATAGTTTCTGGTAAACCTGTTCCAGGTATCAAGCAAATCCCAGATACAGTTGTACCAGATCAGAGTTCGAAGCCTGAGGCTAAGCAGAGATTAAAACCATGGGAAATACAAGAAAACAACGAAGAATAAGACTACAAAAACGAAATATTATTGCTATATAAACCTCATATTCGTTCTATAAATATCTAATATATTATACATTAATGCAAAAATCTCATAACTGCTTCGAAAGCAGCCAAAGCAGCAGCATTAGCAGGGAACGATCTCAAAATAGAAGGGCCAAAACCTCTTGAAAACCCTCTTAATCCTTTTGTATTGTAAATGTATTTAACTGCATCAATCCATCTAGGGAACTTTTTCTCTGATCTTATTGGATTGTCTGTCATGATTGTCTGTTTAACCACGTCGGCAGGATATGCGAAAATCCAAAAAACAGTTGCTGATAACCCCCCAGACCAGAAATTGATAGAAGGCTTTGATAGTTTGGTATTATCTTGAAACCATTGTGTGAATAATTCGTAGGACCCCCACCAGAATATAAAATTGGTTCGAAATATCATAGTTGAGAGTAGCCCACTGTAGATACCTCTAACACCCGTGGTCTGATAGAGCTTTTTGGCAACGTCAACAGGTCCAGAATATATTTTTGTATTTGCATCATATTGAACTTGAAGTCTAGCTTTAAATTGTTCAATTGGTGCCGCTACAAATGACACAGTCCATCCACTTCCCAACCCTGCTATCACATGTCCTAGTATTGGTAACTTCTTTTCCTCTGGAAACAAATTGTCCTTAACTACTCTTCTGTATACATGTAATGACCCAAGCATCACTGAATCCATCAAAACCCAACCTACTAATGGGGGGGTAAACCCTTTGTAGAATCCTCTGAGACCTTCGTTTCTCACTGTTTGTAAAACACAGTCCATAGGTCCTTTAAACCTGCCATCCGAGGCTGTTTGTAATCTCACTTTAATGGTATCAAACGGATGACCAACAATGTTTTTCATCACACCAGAAAACATCCCTGCGACGAATCCAAGATACTTTGGTGGGGCATTCTGACTCGCCTTTTCCGATGAATAGATTTTATCTTCCTTTTCTTGAACCACGATAGACATTTTTCTTATATTCCAAGACTACTATTTTCCCTATATTTTGGCTCAACAACACTTTTCCCTTATTCTACGTAGATAAATATGAATTTTTAGATAAACCAAGTTGAAAGTTTGAAAAATTATCTCCAATATTCATTTTTTGGCAGATGAATCATATTCGGTGCGAAACAGCCGTTATCGGTTAAATTAATTGCAACAAGCCTGTATTCTTCTTCAATATAACTCATATTTGTTAATTATCAGCTTTCCAGATACGTATCTACTCAAAATTCATCTTTCGTTTGAGGATATGTCTTGGAGATATAAGATTTGATCTTTTTCTCTTTGACGCCCTGTTGTTTAACGGATTTTGTGAGATGCGTAGTTAAACATGGTTCAAAAAGCATACCGCTTCGGTACATACATGTCTGATAAGTATATGCTTTCATCGAATTGAACTATTATCAACATCAGTTTCTCCTATAGCCAATATCCCTTTTATTACACTTGGAAGGAATATTGACCTCATGTCTGGCACCGATGTCGTATTTTGCATTATGAGACATCATACGACATTTAAACTACATGCACAATAACTATTCAGTTCAAAGAAGAGAGACTAATTTTGATACTTCTTCATCTATTTTGATCAATATATATATCTATAATTTGATATGAGCCATCTGCCTGTAAAGAAAGAGGTGGTCGTTAAGAAGGAAGAAGCAGATGGGAGCTCTTCGCCAGCAATGTCGTCATCAAATGGTAAAAGTTCATCGGACCAAGGATGGCAAGACATCCCATTAAAATGTTGTACAAAAGAGGATATCAAAGACATTCGATACCACATAATGAAGTTTCAGTCTAAACAAAACGTGGATATCATTGAAAACTTCACGAAGCCGGTGAGGTTACATAGAAAGGATCCAAGAAATATCCAATTTCATTTGACAAGAGCGGAAGTAGATAAACGGAAGAGAGAAGAAGAAGAAGCGAAAATTGAGAAAGAAAAGCAAAAGCAGGAGTCAATTGAAGCTGCTGAAAAGGAAGCAATAGCGAATGGAGAAGATCCTAAGAATATCAACAGAGATGAGG
Organism: Debaryomyces hansenii CBS767; assembly: GCF_000006445.2. Classification (NCBI taxonomy): domain Eukaryota; kingdom Fungi; phylum Ascomycota; class Pichiomycetes; order Serinales; family Debaryomycetaceae; genus Debaryomyces; species Debaryomyces hansenii. The sequence goes on from NC_006049.2 coordinate 1,484,682, forward strand.
TAGATATGTCTCAGGTGGCACCAGATGGAGGAGCTAGAAAGCTGAAAAAGAGCTTGTTCAAAAGAAAGACCAGGCAAATAAATCTAATGGATGATCAGAAAAGAAAACTAAGATATGAAGAATATTACCCGTGGGTTGTAGAAGATTACGATGGAAAAAACGTCTTTGTCGGGAACTATGAGGCGGGCTCGTCGGATACACAACAAGTGCTATTTGTTTTTGATAAGGATGGGTTTAAAATGGTGCCAGCAGAGAAGGTTTATAAGTTTACGCAAAGAAATAAGTACGCAACCTTGACACTAGAAGAGGCTGAAGCCAAAATGGAAAAAAATTCTTCTGTTCCAAGGTGGTTAATGAGACATATGGAAGATAACTCCGGGTTAGAAGGTGCCACAGCAGATCAAAGATTTAGACATAATGTAGGTTCTTCAAGAGATGGTAGTACTCTGGCCTCGTCTAATAATAGGGGAAGATTAAGAACCGTTTTGGGGGGTTCAACTTCAAACGAACGAGATTCTGATCATGATGATCTTGATTTCGACGAGGAGTTTGCTGATGATGAGGAAGCTCCAATAATGGATGGTGATGAAGAAGAGAACAAATTGTCTGAACAAAAGATTAAAAAGGAAATGTTAAAAGCAGCCCATTTTGATGGTCAATCTGATGCAGAAGTCGATGATGATGACTTAGATGACTTGTTTGAAACGGAGAAGTCTAGAAAGGTTGATAAAGAAGGTAAAAAGTTGCGTAAGGTGTTGAATAAAACAGAGGGTGGTGTATATGATAGTGATGATGATGATAAGTTAAACCCATACTTATCAAAGTCTGATTTAGAAAGTGACGATGAAAGTGACGATGATGCGGCTATTAAGAAGGAAGATGAGGATAGGTTACTAGATAATATAGATTCTGATAAGCCGGCGCAAAGATCATTTACTGCGCAAAATATTGGAGACGGATTTGTTCTTGTTAGAGCGCCTCCTTCATTCTTAAGTGGATTCCCAAATGGTGATTGGAACCCAAATGGTCGCAAAAGGCCAGCAGTGGCTAATAATGACCCTAGCAAGAAGGCAAAGTTTGATGATGGCAAGACGAAACTAAAGGTATCTATCAAAAAAGAAAACGGCAGTCCATCACCTTCATTACCTGGAAGTCCTATAAACGCAACGCTGGATGTGGATTTAACATCAGGAGGGCCTGATAATGTTTTAGTTACTGTGAAGGAAGTCTTAGATATTGTCAAGGATAATCCATTAACGACTAAGGAATTATTATTCGGTTTAAAGAATAGAGTTAATGCTCATAAAGATAATAAATTAAGGATTATTAGTATTGTTAAGCAGAATTTGAGGTTAGTTGACGGAAAATTAGTCTTGAAGGATGAATAATTGTTAGATTTATACGTTCGAAATTTAGTGTTCACGCTATATATACTCAAATATACGCTATAGTTGTATTGTATTAATATTACATAACCTTATTATCTATCTATAAGATCTCAACAACTTTATCGTCTTCATCGTCTTCATCGTCGCTACTTTCCTCTTGATCTTGATTTGCAGCATCATTGGACTCATCCCTCATCAACATTTGAACCAATCTATCACACAAATCAACAACCTCTTCTTCATTCTCCATAACTTTATGCATTTCTCTAATTAATGGATAAACTGATTTTTCTCTAAGATACTCTCTTGCTTCTCTAGTGGTGCATAATAACAATAATGATTCTAAATGAATACATATAAGTGCATTTACTGGGTCCCTCTTTTTATCAGATGGTAATAATTGCAATTCATCAGGTAAGTTAAACATATCATCTTCATCAAGTTCTTCAGGGCCAGCAAGTGGCAATAATATATATGGCAAAATATTTATTTTTTCATCAGTCAATAATTTCATATGTGGTTTTGAGTCGAATAATGAATTCTTAATAGTAGATGCAACACCTTCTCTTCTAATCTTAGAGTCATATTTCTCAGTAAATACCAACAACTTAGATATTGGCACAACTTCGTCGTAGGATTGTTCTGTGATAAAATATTCTCTACCTTGTAAAAATCTAGAAATATCAGCAAAGAAATAAGCCAAATAATCATAGTCTGCGTATTTATTCAAGGATCTGTCAAAGCCTTTCACGAAACAATCCATTAAGCAATCCATTGCTTTAGTTGATTTGAAGATTTTTTGTTGTTCCTCGTTGTGACTGATATCGAAGTCAAAAACTTTAGTAATGCTATCATTTTTAGCTAAGTTAGTCAATAAAATACACATTAAGTCAGCGTTGCTGTTCTTAGTGTTAATCACAGCAGAAACTAAAACTTTTAAAAATTCTTCATCTTCCACAATTAGATTTCTCATAGTTAAATCATCACACAAGTTGGCTAATATAGTCACAGACTGGCTAACTGTGGTCTTGCCTTCAGCTTGTGCTAATTTCTTTAAATCTTTTATAGCCTCATAATTATCGTAACTGAAAACTTGTTGATGAGCACCTTGTGAATAGCCAACCAAATTATCCAAGGCAATTTGAATTACCGCTGGTTGGGGTGAATGTAAAAACGATACTAATTCTTCTAACTCTGAAGGCATATTTTACTATATGTTAGTATATTGGTTATATCTAGCTTACAAATGCAATTTACAAAATCATCTACAAAAATTTTTCAGAATATATTTTAAATGTTGCGAGCCTGAGATATCAAGATATTGAGGTACTGAAAAATATTTGCAGCTTTAATTCATTCTAAAGCAAATCATCATCCAACTTATCAACAACTTGCAAATAATAATAATAAAAGGCAATAATGTGAAAATGACCATCAACTATTAATTTTTCATCTATCGAATGAATATTATCAGATATTGAAATTCCAGGAGTATACCTAAAAATATTTCTAGTTAAATTCCAATAAGACTTCGTATCCGTATTACCAGTACTAATGAAAGGTGATACTATGAATGTTTCATTTATGTCCAGAGATGCTAACTCCTCATATAAATATCTCAACGACCCTCCAAATGTGTTCCAAATTTTGTTATTTATAGGTGTTATTGGCGCAGGCTCAAGCAGACCGACTAACGAATAATTAAAATAACCTTTTGGAGTAAATTTCTTAATTTCCTCTCCGTTAAAAATTATACCCAAGTCAAACCTTTCTGCAATATTCTTGATATGATGTAAAACTTTATCAGTAGTTACTTCCACAGATTCTTCGAGTGCTATACGGTGATTGACTAAAACTGATGCATGCTCTGGCAAAGCATTTGATTTGGTTCCGCCCTGAACCATGTCAACCGCCTGAGAAGTGGTAACTAAATATTTTGTCGCCGGATCTTTAGACAAGTACTTCAATACCTCTTTATTTGCATCTACGTCGAGATGAGATTTCAATATGTTTTTTCTTAAAGTTTTGTCGACCGTTGAAGAATGTTCTGCAATGCACTGCAATTGGTTCAAAACAGGATTTGCATTAGTTATAATACTCGTGAATTGTTCATCTTCGATATCGGAGATTAGCTTGGCTAAAATACCAATCAGTGTATGTTCTGGTGGAACTGAGGAATGTCCTCCGGGGGTGAATAGGTCAATTACAGAATCTACATAACCCTTTTCCCCGGTCGCTGGCAAGATGAACTTCCTTCCCTCTATAGTCTCATATCCTTGTGTCCCTTCATCTATAATAGCATATATCGAATCACGGCCGTATTTTTTCTCTATATGCTTGTAAATCTCATGAGCTCCCGACCCAGAAGACTCTTCGTCGTAACCAAAAGCTAAAATTATAGTCCTCTCAGGGTCAAATTTATCTTCACTAAGGAGTAATTCAATCGTCTCTAATAAACCTATTAACAAGTTTTTACAATCGGATACACCACGGCCGTACAAATACTCCCCATCGTACACACCATCAAACGGTGGATACGTCCATTGGTTCATTGTTTTCGGGTCTACTGGAACAACGTCCATATGAGCTGCAAGCATGATTGGCTTTTTATCTGACGAACCCTCCCATGTATATACGAGACCAAATTTATTGACAGTTTCAACCTTTAATTTCTGATGGACTTCAGGAAACGCTTTCTTCAAAAATGTATGAAATTCTTCGAACTTCTTCCATCTAGGTTCCAATTCATAAAGTTTTTCATACGTTTCGGCAGAACTGGGATTAATCATATCATCATATACTTCTGTGGGGATCCTGATCGAGTCGACCAACTTTTTAAGCGATTCATTTTTAAAGTTGTTATCATGCAATATCCTTTGCAAAGTATCGTTGTTGTATAAATATTTCAATGGATCGACCTTTTCTACTATAGGACATAAAGAATCAGGATTGTGAGGATCATCTGGAGATGGTGGATTTAATAAACTTAATACATTCGATTTATTTGACAGGAAGAAAAGAAGGACGCTAATTATACCAACGATAATCAATGGTATGTTCCACTTATTTTTTCTTGAAATCGCAAGATCTCTTGGTTCTTTGTGCATAGGAAGTACCTTTTCAGTCAATTCTATCATCTTAAAGAGGATTATCTAGGTTAGGATTTAGGACGTCAATTTCTTATCTTAGTTTTATATAAAATCGATAAGGACCAAAATGCGAGCAACCAATGTCAAAATTTATGAAATTTACTCTAAATGAAATAAAATTGACTATATTCAATTATTTCTATTTCTTACCATAAGAAGATTTATTAAATAGAGACTATATATATTCGTATTATTCTAATTAGAAGCATCATTAATTAAAAAATACAGTCTCAATTGAGATTACCGAACATTTTCTATTAATTTGCAGCATTTGTCTTTGCCAGATATTCAGCTTGCTTGATCAAATTAGTACTGGCATCCATACGTGGTAACATGACTTCAACCATACGGATCTTAGTATTTTCTTCGAACTCTTTGTCTCTAAAAATATCTTCAGCTTCACCTATGGTAGAAATTCTAATAGCATCGTAATCCTCAGCACTAAATAACGGTAATAAATCCAAGTTTTTCCAAGGTTGAACGTCATTATAGGTGGCATTTTCACCATGAATTAATCTTTCAATAGTGTAGCCGTCGTTATTTAAAACAAACAAGTATGGCTTCGTGTTCCACTTTATCATGGTTGAGATTTCCTGAGCTGTCAATTGTAAAGAACCATCACCTATGAATAAAATGACTCTTTTGGCGGGGTCAATTTCTTCCGCCGCCATAACGGCTCCTAAAGTTGCACCAACTGTAAAACCAATCGAACCCCATAATACTTGCGAAATACCGGTGGTATTATTAGGAAATCTAGACTGCACGATACCGAACGCAGATGTACCAGTTTCAGTTATAATAATATCACCTTCTTTAAACCAAGATGACACTCTAGTCCACAACCATTCTTGAGTCAACTTGGAGTCTCTTGAAGCTGGAGTATTAATCAATTTGACTTTTGGAACCGGTTGTGGCTTATATTTTAAAGCAGCTTGTCCAACTTTCTTCAATAAATGTTGCAAAGCCTCTTTCATTTGAACACCTGGGAAAGTTGCCTGTCTAATTTTGGTGTAATCGGAATGAAACTCAACTATATTTTTTGTCTTATAACTGTATGAAAAGGATCCAGTATTGAAATCAGATAATAAAGAACCGATCGATAAAATCAAATCTGCATTTTCTACGGCTTCTTTAACTTCAGGGTGAGATAAGTTACCAACGTAAACACCTCCAAATCTGGACGAGACAGAATTACCGTAGTCTAACTTCTTCTTAACCTTTTCAATTGAGGATGGGTCGTCCTCTAATAAACCACCAACACCTCCTTCGTCAATTGTACCTTTTCCCATTGGCGTAGTAAAGACAGGAAATTGAGTGATTTCGACCAATTCCTTGGTTTCTTGCTTACAATTATGTCTTGAGGCACAAGCATCAACCAAAATGATTGGATTCTTACTTTCTTCGATCAATTTTAAAGTAAGTTCAACCGCCTCTTCTTCTGCTTCAGCATTGTTTGGCTTCAATGATAAATCAAGTGGCTTTTCTAATAAGGAAGAGGACACAGTCACATCAACTAAATTAGCTGGTATACCAAGATATACCGGTCTTTGATAAACATAAGCATCTCTTATACATCTGTCAATTTCAGCCGGTGCAGTTTCAGAATCTGATAAGAACGCAGTGGTATGACTGATATTCTTCGACATTCTGTGGAAGACAGTAAAGTCACCATTACCCAAAGTATGATGAAGCAACAATTGGTTAGCTTGAGATGAAATAGATGGAACACCAACAACATGTAATAACCCGACGTGTTCTGCGTAGGCACCTGCAACACCATTTACGGCACTCAATTCACCGACACCAAAAGTAGTGACAAGACAAGCAAGGCCCTTGATTCTAGAGTATCCATCAGCAGCATATGCGGCATTCAATTCGTTAGCATTACCTGCCCATCTCATACCTTCCACTTCATAGATTTTATCTAATAAGGTCAAATTAAAGTCTCCAGGCAACCCGAAAATAGTTGATACCTCTACTTGCTTGAGTCTTTCAAAAAGATATTTTCCTAAAGTAATATCGCTCATTGTTCTTTATATTAATATGATTATTATGTTTATTATACTGTTTAACATTTCCTTGAATTATATGCTGATCCAACCTCTTATATACTTTACAAGCCAGTTTGCAGCTAATTTATGACTGGCTGCGTGTGAACTTAATTATCCGAATCGCACGGTTTTTCCGTGAAATCGCATGATCGTAATCGCATTCAGCTAATTATTATTAATGGTCTGATATCCGTAACTAATCTATAAGTAGAGATCCGTCGTCATTCGATGCAAGATCTTGAGACAGTATTCCGTTATATTCCGTTCCCAAATTCTTTTCTGTTGTATCTAAATCAACACCATTTTTATGCACCATGTAGTTGTCATTATGAATGTTCCTACTATACCCGGGCAACCATCTGTAAGACTTATTTACTATCGGAAGCAACCCTCTACCGTAGTTTTTGAATAAGATAATTTCAATGGCGATGGTGGCAAATAACAAAACTAGGGTAATAACGCCGAATGTGACCAAAGACGACCTGCCAGGAAAATAGTCACCCGGCCTGATCGCTATTTGGTATGCAGAAGAATACTTAGTAAATAATCTTATTGTTTTGAACAATACATAAACACACCCACCTACGTATGTTATAATACTAACGGTTATTAGTATTTTAGACTCTCTTGTAGCTGCGACATCACTAAGGAATAATATGATCAAAGTCAAGGGTAATACACAAACGGTCAATATGAATTCCACCGAACTCTTTTCATTGATCATAATCACAATGAACTGAACCGTAAACCCTAAGAAGAAAAAGAAGTTGAATATTAATAGTGATCTGTGAATTTGGAATGTAGTGTACATTTTTTTGATTTTTAAGTCAGCACCAATTTTCTTATATCTAAACCATTTAACGTTTTTCTTCAATACCACAAATATCATGTATGCTTGCAAAACCAATGTAACACCAATGACAGCGATCGTAGCTATATTCATCGCCTGTGTGGCCCGTTTCCACCCCCTCTCTAACACTAGGCCAACGGTCTCGGAAATTTCACTGTACTGAATTCCCGTATATATTAACATGCATGCATAGAATCCACATAACATGGTCAATAACAACATGTTTTTGCTCTTTAGCCCTATTACGGTCAACAAAACTTGGTATATGGCTGCGAAGATGAAAAACGATAGATATATAGATATCTCAACGTACTTGGCAGGTCGATCCATCTTCTGCTTATGAATGTTAATAATGGCATACATATACAGCTCAAATGCCAAAATAAGAATGGCAGACACTATGGAAATACCCAAAAATATCAATGAAGACCGCTTGTACTTCTTTTCGTCGTCTCTGATACTATTATCCGAATATGAAAATGATGACCGAGATTCGAATTGCTTTAATGGTATATCAAGCTGTCCATTAGATTCCCTTGATACCGACCTATATATTGGATCGGGAACTTCCAATTCATTTTCAACATTAGCATATTTATAGAAGTCTTCTTCGGAAACATTATTGTGCAAATTATATTGTGGGAGTTCTAATTGAGAATTTGATATAAAACCAGCCTTCTTAGTCAGATCTAATCGGCTCATTAGGGAATACAGATTACCTTCGAACATAACACATTGGTTTATCAATAATATAACTTACTATATATAATGTCAATACTGTGGAGTTCTAAATGACTACAATATTAACCGATCATGAAATATTCGTTAAAAGCCGATAAGACATTGCCGCGTTTAAAACTTCTGCACACAAGACAAACGTTGATTTCTTAGTATTAATCTATAATAAGCCACTATAGTCATTTACTTGCTCTTCTACAATACCATCATCTTCTTCGTGCAAATTCAACCATGCGACATTCTCGAACTTATTGTCTTGTTTGGTTGAATCCACAAATTCATTGATCGAATCTTCGATGACCAATAGGCATATAGCATCATAGCCCCCTGCACCTGGAACCATCCCACCGAGACACCCTTTAATCTCGTTACAGTTATCCAAAAGAATAGTCTGGGATTGGGGTTCTATTTCTGCACCCGAGTAGGCGGTTAGATCTCTCAAATTTGATCTTATATTTTTGATGGCCTCGATCAAATTGACGAATGGGGCCAATTTGGGGTCGGTTTGCTGCAGATTGGATTCAAGTACAGCGACGCTTGTAGACTGTAAATATGCGAGAAAATCTTTGTAGGTTGCTGGTGTTTCAGTATAGAAGCGATGCAAGCTGGATAAGGCATCAATGAAGTCGAGATTCGCTTGGTTTAGACGTTTGTATAATTCAGAGCTCTGCAGAACATTCTCACTCTTCCACTTCAACACTCTGGACACCAACTTAGGTGTTTCGGACCCGCCCTTGATATCACCCATTAATAGTCTTATGCCTGGAGGTAAGGTACATCTAGTGTTATTGAATTCCCATTTGGACTCCACTAAGTTGACTAAGGCAGTGGCGTAGCTCTGCTTCAACTGTTCATCATTTTGAGAGTTAAAAAATCCGTGTTGAAACAATTCATTTATCAAGCCAGGATCGAATCTCCGATATATAATCGACCCATAGACTGCTGTAGCAACATCAAATCCAGAACCAATTTTCTTCTGCGCATAGCAGTGGGCTATTTGGGAGCAATTGTGGATTACATTTTGCAAGTTACCTATAGTACCGTCTTCAAAAGCAGATATCAACGCGGTAGTTACTACTGCTACCAACCCAGCAGAAGAACCTAATCCAGTTTTGGCCACGGCATTAATTGGTTTCGAATGGTACAAAAATTTCTTTGTCTTGTTGACCGATAATTTAGTCGTCGTGTCATGTTGTGAATGATAGCCTGGGTCTGAAAAAATGGTTATTTCAAGATTGAATTTTTCCTTTGGTTGAATATATGACAAAACAGTAAAAACCGTAGCCTCTAAAAACGGATTATTACGTTGTTTCACTTCTGTAGGAATCTTTACTAAATTTCCATTATCTACTTCGTATTTCCATTCACCCTCTTGGAATTGGGGGGAGCTTATAGTAATGGTTGACGATGGTACTTCATCTGAATCTCTATTTTTAACAATCGCATGCATTCTTGAAGAAAGCGCTGTCACATAAGCATTGTATATTGGTTCTAATACGAGGTATCCACCCGCCAAAAATGCTTTTCCAGGAGCAGTGAATGCTCTAGCAGTGTTATTCATTGGTGTAATGTTGATTGACTGAAAAATTAATTCATGATTTTTTTTAATCGCGTTAAATATATTATACATCTATCCTCAACGGCTTAATAAGAAGATCACTACGAGGTAACAAACATGGTTGAAGTAAGTGATGCAGAAGTTAGTAAACTTCAAAAAACCAAAACAATTGGTATTATTGGTTTAGGAGATATGGGATACTTGTATGCTAGAAGATTTAGTGAAGCAGGATGGAAAGTAGTTGGTTGTGATAGAGAAGATCTATTTGAAGAAACCAAAGCCAAATTTGCCAACGAGAACTTCGAGATATTGTTGAATGGGCATTATGTTTCTCGTATTTCAGATTATATTATCTATAGTGTCGAAGCTGAAAATATTAACAAAATTGTTTCGCTTTATGGACAGTCTACTAAGTTTGGTGCTACAGTTGGTGGTCAAACATCCTGTAAACAACCAGAGATCGAGGCGTTCGAGAAAAACTTACCTCCAGATACAGAAATAGTATCATTGCATTCGTTACATGGGCCAAATGTTAATACCACGGGTCAGCCCTTGGTGTTGATAAGGCATAGGGCCTCGGACGAAAGTTTCAGACTTGTAGAATGCTTGGTGTCTTGTTTGAGATCAAAAGTGGTTTATTTATCAGCAGAAAAACATGATAAGATTACTGCTGATACCCAGGCTGTGACACATGCAGCGTTCTTATCGATGGGTGTAGCATGGAAGTCAATTAATCAATACCCTTGGGAGACCCCAAGATGGGTAGGAGGAATGGAGAATGCAAAGATGAACATATCTTTAAGAATATTTTCCAATAAATGGCACGTATACGCGGGGTTGGCTATAACTAATCCGTCTGCTCATGAACAGATTGTTCAGTACTCACGTTCAGTGACCGAATTATACACATTAATGATCCAAGGCAAAAAAGATGAATTAAAAGCAAGAGTATTCAAAGCCAAAGAGAGCGTCTTTAGACATATATCTGATCACAACTTATTGTTGGACGATGATATTTTACAAAACTTCTCATTGAGCAAAGTACCACCAGGAGGAAAACAAGCAAACTCGCATCTATCTTTGTTGTCAATTGTGGACAGTTGGTTCAAATTAGACATAGTTCCATACGATCATATTATTTGTTCTACTCCATTGTTCAGAATATTTTTAGGGGTCACCGAATACTTATTTTGCACTCCAGGTTTATTAGACGAATGCATACAAGATGCAGTAGATGATGTAACTTTTAGACAAGATGACTTGGAATTCACAATCGCTGCTAGAACATGGGCCAGTATCATATCCTTTGAAAATTTTAAGCTTTATAAGAAAGAGTTCGAAGAAACGCAAGCATTCTTTCAGCCAATGCTCCAAGAAGCTAATGCGGTAGGAAATGAAATGATTAAAACTATATTGCAAAGAGTACAAGAAAGAGACGCCTGAAATTATTAAAAGATGCCGCCCATGACTTGTGTACGTACTATTTTTTTTTTTTCATTTTCTATTAAATAGATTTCTATTACGAAATATAATTAGATATGGATTATTAATATTATAATTGCTCATCCTTAATAACGTCCATCAACCAGTCTAACCCTTCAGTTAAACCCTCGCCCTTAATAGCACTAGAAGCGACAATACTCCAACTTCTATCCTTCAAATCGGTCAAATTGAGCGCCTGGGACACCTCTGCCGCCGTCATGGCCCCCGGTTGATCCTGCTTGTTAGCAAAGACCAATAATGCACTATCGAGTAATTCTTCTTCCTTCAACATCGTATGTAACTCCTTGCATGCAATATCAATACGCTCCTTATCGGTTGAATCAACCACGAATATCACCGCTGCCGTATTACTATAGTAGCATCTCCAATAAGGTCTTATGGATGTCTGGCCACCCAAGTCCCATATGTTCAATGTTAAATTCTTATATTTCAATGTTTCTACGTTGAATCCGATTGTAGGCTTAGTCGTAACTACTTCCCCCATCTGTAAACGATACAAAATCGTCGTTTTTCCGGCACCATCCAAGCCTAGGATCAAAATTCGGATTTCCTTATTTATTCCCCATAATTTACCAAATATATTGGTGAAACTGAAAACTTGTCCCATATTAATGTTTAATACCGACTTTTATATGTTTATGTTTTGTAAATTGACGTGTTTAGAATGTGTATAGACGATCAATACGTAAATCTCACTAAACAAGCACCAAAGCTTATGCAAAATTGAACTAACTTCCAAATATGTTCTGTCAATCAATGAATCAACTGTAAATACCCAACTGATGTCTTATAATTGATACAATAATTGATTATTCACTATGTTTTTCACTATCAAACTGTTACTAAATCATAAAAACACTTATAAATCAAGAAAATGTTTCGAGGCTTTCGCTGGCAAAAACATTTGCGCTCGTGATTTAATTTTTGATTCTATATAACCCCATGATCATTCATTAACCATCAATTGAAATTAATAAAAAAAGACCTAATTACTATTATACATATACAATGTCAGAAGATAAACCAAGAGGTATTTTAAGAAATAAATCAGTGAGTGAAAGCGCCGAATCAAATGCGGATAGATTAGACCGTCAGGAAGTTATTAAAAATACTAGGCTAAATGCCCAATTGGCATCAGAATCGTCAAAAGGAGACAAAATAAGAGCCAAGATCGCAGAGGCTAAATCACATCAAAGAGACGACGACGGGAATGAATCACATGGAGAAAAGCCGTCAGATCACTTACAATGGGATGAGGTGAACTTGTATAAGACGGAGCAAGAGAAATGTGCAACGATGAAAATTGATGAGCCAAAGACGCCGTATGAAGGGGGATTCAATCCGGAGGGAGAATACTACAAGGATGATGAGGACGAGATTCCAGACTTTGAATTGGGAAGTGGAGAATACGATCATATTGAGGACAAGGGGTCGTCGCTCAATGGTGGTGAGGTGATTAAGGACCCTCGATACGAAGAAGAGGAGTCAAAGGAGAATGAAGAACCGGCCGAGACGACGGAAGAGAAACATAAGAGGTTTGAGGAAATGAGAAAAGAGCATTACCACTTGAAGGGAAATGCGTTGAAGCAGAAGATTGAGATTTCTGATGAAGACGACGAATAAGAGTATGGGGGTGTTGTCTTTGGAAGCGATTATATCATGTTAATGTATAGATGTATTTATATACAAACAGTATCTAAAATTAATAAATAACGTAGTTAATGATAGACTAAGCAGAGAAGTACTTCAAGTATGCTCCTTCGGCTTTACCAGCACCGACTAACTCAGCAATGACTTCGTTGAAGGCAGATTTAACAGTGTCAGCACTAGCACCAGTGACCTTAGTGGTAAGGGATGATAATTGGACATCGTCGAACTTATCAATCAAGTATTCGACATCGGCATCAATATCAGTAGCCTTACCAGCATCACCGAAGTATTCGGCATCCTTAGGAGCAGATCTGATAGATCTCTTTTGCTTCTTCTTGGCAGCCTTAGCAGCTTCCTTAGCCTTCTTAGAACTGACTTTACTGGCAGCAGCGTCTTCAGCGGCCTTCTTAGCAGCTTCTTCTTCAGCAGCCTTCTTGGCAGCAGCTTCTTCAGCAGCTTGTCTGGAACCAGCTTCTCTTTCCCATTTCTTTCTTTCCTTTTCTTTCTTGGCAGTATCCTTAAATAACTTGATTCTTGGATCTTCTGAGTATGCTCTTTCGACTAAGTCAATAACTCTCTTATTGTCTTCTTGCTTAAACTTCTTTCTAGTAGCTATGTTTTTACGTTCGATATAACGCTTGTGATCTCTGTTAGCAGTGTCATCTGGAACATCTTCATCTTTAAATTCAAATGTCTTCCACGAGTCGAATTTACCCCAGAAATTGTAGAATGCATCAACTTCTTCCTTAGTAGATTCTAAAGTACCTAATAATGGAACTGGTTGCTTTTTGGAAAATCTGGCTTCACTTTCGAAAACTGGACCGAAAGCCTCAAAGAAATCGTATTTGCTTTTTGGTGCTGGTGGTTTAACATCAGCGTTTTCATCAACAGAGTCATATTGTAATCTCTTACTTGGATCCAACATAATTTCGAAAGCCTTTTGAATAATTTTGAAGAATCCGTCTTGTTCCAAACCACCAGCGGCAGACTTCTTATCTGGATGATGCTTCAAGACTTGCTTTCTGTGGGCTCTTCTAATTTGATCTTCGTTGGCACGGAATCTTAATTTAGATAAACCTAAAACGGCATACAAATCAGCGGTCTTCCATTCTCTTGGGTCGATAGCTAATAATTCTGCGTCTTGTTCTTCATCACCAATGTCTTGATCTTGATCTTCTTCGACTTGCTTGACGTTTCTTTCAGCTTCCAACTTTTCGAATTCAGACCAAGTGTGGCCTCTTAAGGTTCTAGTAGCATGAGCTAAGAAATAACGACCAACCGGTTCGATTGGACGACGTGTGGCAGGAGAATATTTAGCAACTGGTTTAAATGCTTCAGTATTACCTGCTGGTAATGATGGTAAAGTTACAGCCATTTTATTCGATATTAAATAATATTAGTACCTTATCACCTTTAGCCATGATATGCTTGAAAAATTTTTGGGATGTAATGAGATTTATAGAGTGCCTAAAATTACGCGTACCGGTATTTAGTTTACACTCTATATGGATTTTGTTGAATGCTAACTATCTATAAGAGCTATATTTGGTCTAGATAATAGTATCTGACAACACGACAGCAGATAGTTAATAGAACAACCATGTAAATTATACTAATTCGCCAAAAGAGAGCACGGTGTTTAGTTTCCAGTCGCGTTATTCCTCCTTTATAGCAGCCATATCCAATACTTCAATAGAGCCTTCGCCCTTTTTAACCTTGGCATTCTCCCCCTGTAACAAGTCTACAATAGTTCTGTAATTTACCGGATCAATGATACAGATGCACTCGTAAAATTTAGTTTCTTGGTTTTCTTCCTCGACCTTATCAATAAGAGGTGAAATATGCTCTTCAAATATCTGCTTCTTAGCTTTATTCTCTAAAACAATCTTAACCTTCATCTGAGCTCTTGCAATAGGGAAAAGCTGTTCTGCGATTAGCAATTTAATTGCCTCTAATGCCTGTAACTTGGTGGGTTTATTTGGATTCAAATGGAACTTGATTTCGTTCAAGGCCTTCTGAATCATAGATGGTGGGTATCTCTTTTTTGACTTGGGATTGATGCATTTGGTTGATATTATATTTAAAAACTCATTATTCTTCTGTTGTAAATTGGCTGATCTTTCCTTTTCATTCAACTGGATCTCACCTTTTTCCAATATCTCTAAGATGATTTCATTACTATCGGTCTTACCGAAGTACTTCAACAAGTCTGAATTATTGGCCACTTGCCCTTTTGATACGTTCAAGAACACCAGCGGAATTTGTAAGACCTCATCAAGATCTTTTTCAACCTTCAGCCTCCAGTCCTGAACTTTATTCTGATAGCATGCAATCTCAAACCTTTTTTTGCCTTTCTTCATTCTCACTAAGGAGACATTCGTGAGCTTGATTTGACTCGCTGGCTGATTGATAACGGCCATTTTGTATGTTTATTGATCAAGTCTTTGTAAAGAAATAGATTACTAGAAACTCTTTATAAGCGTTATATAATATACCATCCGTCACGTGAAAATATCTACAACTAGTCTTCAGTGTACAATGCCATTAATATATATAAATATAGATAGAAATTTTAAGATCTAATGAAGGAAAGATAAAGACGAAATTGCAACAAGAATAAAATTCATGAAACCAATCTAAGCGGAATCCAGAACAGGATATGAAATAGAAAATCAAAGTGGAAAAATATACAAAATCAAACTAACGGTCTTGACGATCTTCCGTTCCAAAACATTCTATGGGCCAAATCATTCTTGTTGTGATGCTTGTAAAGTAAATAATTTTATAGTGAAGCTAAATCATTTATTCGTCATCTTCATCATCATCATCACCTTCGAGGAATTTACCCTTAACATCCTTCCATAATTTACCCTTGTTGTGATTTTCGTACCATTTGTTAACACCAACGTCAAAAAAACCTTGGAAGGCAAAAGCACCACCAAGAATAGTAGCAACGTAAACAGAGTTTCTCTTGAATAAAGCGGACAACTAAATAATGTTAGTAAACTGTACTGGCAAAATATCATGCTCCCAAATACACCAGTCACAAGAGGCAATTGATATCTTTCATGAGTACTACTGGAATATCATCTTACCCATCTCTAATACGACCAATCTCGTACTGACGAATATTCACTTCGATAAATAAAATTATCAAATTCTAATGCATCCAACTTCATCTCAAAACCTCTTTTTCTATATTTTCCCTATTTATTTCTCTTCCTTTTCTACTTCTCATTCTTTATGATATCTATTATCTATTTTTCAGAATTCGTGAACAATTTCATCCACAGGTTTTCCTCTTGGACTCAACATGCTTGGTCGCATCAAATAACCTTCAGTGACTTAAGAATACTGGGAATAACCTAAGAATTAGCTACCTCAACGATTGTCGACGTTAACTTAGTTATTCTATATTAACACATACCATTCTAATATTTATGTTTTGTAAAATTCGACTTAAACAGTTGGTACAATCTATTTGTTAATAGTTTTCAGATTTTGATTACTGTAGAGTGCACAATTTTTCAAGCGTTGTTGATTGGCTCATTATGGCGATTACATAAGCGATTTTACCAAATTATACCAGATATACGTTTATCAATTAAAATATACTATCTACTCTATGTTAGTTGATTCCAATTGTTCGGACACTTTGGAAACATTATCGCCTTCCTTAGTATTACCGGCACCTGGGTATCTTGTACCCTTATTTTTCTGTTTTTTGACTTTCTTTTCCGATTTAGGTTGTTCGACTGGGTAACCCTTTGCTTGAGCTTCCTTAAATTCTTCTGAAGCTTCGAAGGATTCTCTAATAGGAGCCAATAATTCTATGATCTTTTCGGCAACACCAGACTTTAAGTCGACAGGAGACAACTTTTCGGAAGCGAAATCGGCCTTTATTTCGTCGATCGAGTCGTACGAAATTGGGCCTCCGTACTTCTCTGGTCTGTCGATGTCCAATTTGAAGACGCCGTCCTTTTCGGCCTTTAACTCTTGGATTGGCTGGATTACGTACTCGATGAAAGCAATTAACCCGTTGTTTTCGATTTCACCAGGGGCACAGTACGCACTGTTGACCTTCTTTCTCACTTGCTTTGGATCTTCCAAAATGTCGATCTTGGAGTTTGGATCAGACGCACTCATCTTACCACCTTGTCCCAACCCTGGAACCATTGGGTTCATTAAATGCGCTCTCTTCTTGTATCCGATACTCTGTAAGTTTTCTTCGGCCAACACGAAAATCTTTCTCTGGTCAACACCACCGAATTGGGCGTCAACCCCCAAATACTCTTCATCCAAGGCTTGCATCAATGGGTAGATCAATCCTGATAACAATGGGTTAGCAACCTGCTTGACAACGTCAGCACCTGCCCTCTTAGCATCGTTTTGCGAAACACTGTTGGACATTCTGAAAATATCCATAGTATATTCGGCCGTCAATTGGTACGAAGAACCAACCACAAAGATCAACTTGTCGATTGGAACGTTGATAGACTTCAAAATAGCCTTCACAACACATTCGTAGTACTTGGCACGGTAGTTGACAACCTCTAATGGTGCCTTCATATTATCCAAAAACGCATGCAAGTCTGCCAAAAGAACCTTCACTTCACACCCAGCCTTTAAGAAGTGTGCTAACTTAAGCATACCCACAAAGTACCCACAGTGTGGTTTCCCAGTTGGCGCTGTCCCCCAGTAGATCTTAAGCGGTCTTTTTTCATTTTCTAACACGTTCTTGATAATAGCTCCATTTAAAACTTCTTGCAAGTTCTTGGTAATCAAGTTGTACTGCTCAGTAGGGTCACTAATAACCGACATCTTTATCTATCCTATTCTATACTTGTTGATCTCTAAGAGTCATAAGATGATAATCATTTCATCCAAAAAAAAACTGTTTGTGTAATAACCATCATATACAGGATCATCATAGACTTATAAAATTGTGCAACTGATCTAATGGTCTTCTATGATGGCTATAATTGCTTAATATAAAATACTTCGGTGAATACAACAGGTTCAGATATAATGAGTTTAGACAAATTAAGGGAATTTGTTGTGAATTTACCGTCGAAATTGGAGTTCAGTCATCCGGCGGCGGTTCGCCAAAACTTATTCAAAGCGCTATACCACGCTGCAACGAATGAAGGGACATATTTGAAGGATTTATTCCCTTTGATTGACGATGAGGAGATCGAGTCTTTAAAGGATTATTCTTTTGCTATAACAGAGATCATAGAGAGAAAGCCATTTTTTAACCACAAGCAAAAGTCTTCGTACAGCCATCCAGCTGATAAAGCATGCGCCAGATCGTTCAAGAAAGGAGAGCCAGTTTATAGATGTGAACAATGTGGATTCGATGATACATGTGTGTTGTGTGTTCATTGCTTCAATAAGGATGATCACGTTGATCATAACGTATATATGTACTTATCGCAAGGGGATAATGGTGGAATCTGCGACTGTGGCGACCCGGAAGCATTTGTCAATCAGCTTAATTGCAAATGTCAGCTAGGTGATAAAAGCGAAACCGATAGCAATGAAATATCGACAGCATTTGCGGAGTCGTTGAGAGAGACCATTAAGATCTGTCTTGATTATATATTAGACGTCACTAATTTTTCAGTACAAACGTTGCCATATATTCATGACAGTATCAATGAAAGGGGCAGTAAATTCACTTCAAAGTTCTTGTCTGACTATTCAACATTACCTAGTGAACGATATGGTGGTGCTACAGATAATAATTCTGATTCGTTGTGGTATTTGATTTTATGGAATGATGAGCACCATGATTTCCCTAGTGCCACCAAAGCCATCAAGGCTGCTGTTGGTGTGAATTATTCACGGGCTCATGAAATTGCATCGGATATCAATGCTTCGGGTAGATGTGTTTTGCGGGAAAGTGCGGACTATACCGAGTTACTTAGATATCAAAAATTAGCAGAATCCGATGGTTTGGTTGCTACGATAACTAGTGCAAGAGACTATATGAGAGAAGTTATCGTTCAATACATGTTTAACTGGTTAGTTGATATTACAGAATTCACAAGCAATATTGAGTTCCGTGAATTGAGTAAGCAATATCTAGCCGATCTACTTTTAGAACCTGGATTCGAATTTGCTAAAAACTTTCCCACAATGCTCATTTCTGAGCTGCTTGATTCTGAAGCTACATCAGAAGAAATATCCAAAAAGTTATTTGAAAATGGTATGTTGATAAATGGACAATTCATAAACTATGGGAAAACCAGCGTGAAGCTGTCGCTAGAAATGGCGAAGTACAAGTCAACTACGTCAGGGATATTAAAACCTGATGCAAGACTTGATAAGCAACAAAATTCTAGATTACAATTCTTATTGGACTTTGAAATTCGACTTAATTGTGTTATAAGAAAAAAGTTACCTGCGTTGATTATACCCCCAATACTTGCAAATACTAGGATGAAAGAAGTATTCTGTGATCAGCTTGTATCAATATACCCGCAATTGATAACAAGTATGGCCCTTTCGGATCGTGAAGATCACTTGAATTCATTATGTGAGATAACTACCCAATTATTCACTTGCCCTACTAGTGTTCTGAAGATATTACGAGATGGTAAGGCAGGTTTTATTTTAGGTCCTATTACTGATATTATAGAAAAGCATTCTTCAGAATGGAATATGTATACTCTTTTACCCAATTTTGTTGAAATTGGAAGAGGCCATCCATTAACATATAAGGCAAAAAAGAGGGCTATTATCAGAGGTATTCGTGATATTTGCTATCTTGTCGATAAAAACCTTGAAGTCAATAAACTTGACTATTTTCTTACACATGATAATCTTGTTTTGCTATTACTTTTCTTAAGAAACTTTCAAGGGTATTGGACTATTGAAAGAAAATATGGAGAGCATGTGGAAAGGGAACTTTTGGATTTTGTTGTTCATCTAGAATACTCAGTTCCTATTCTTAACATTACTAAGTTTATAGCAAGTTGCAAAACTTCAAATGTTCAATTGGTTAGAGACGGAGTCAAATTTATTACCGATTACTTATGCCTCCGTGAAACCATATGGAATGCTCCAGGAATTGCAGATTTCCGTGTAAGTAAACAACCTGTTTCGTTCGTGCATCCAGTGAACTCATTTTTGTCTTACTTATTGCAGTATCAGGGTTTTGAAGATCTTCAGCATATTTTCCTTCTGATGAAAGGACCATTCGTACAGATATCAGATGTATCTTTACGAAGTATAGTGCTAGGTGCGCAAGTTAAGATTGGATTTTGGATCAGAAACGGTATTTCAGTATCAAGACAAGCTTCATTATATACCGACTCTTTAATGAGCGACTTGGCTTATTTCCGTGATTGTCATTTGAATCAAATTGCTGCCATATTTGACGATCCAAGAGCTACTTTGTTTAACTTTTTGGATAGATGGGAACTTTTGCCATGGTATTTAAGCGAGGTCAACCATGATAAGACCGTGTATGAGGATAGGTTTAATTCAATTTCGGAAAAATTCATTGTATTTATATATAATTTGATTACAGATAGAACAAATTTTATCAAATTGACGGCTGAAGAAAGGATATCGCATAAGGCTAGACAAGCAATATGTTACTCGTTGAGCGATGAACCAAGAAGTTATTCGTCATTAAGAAGCGAAGTGGACATTGAAGTAAGTGAACTTCCCGAATTTGATGACTTATTGAACGAGTGTACTGATTATCAACCACCGACTGGTTTGATTGATTCGGGTATATATAGATTAAAATCAAGTTACTTTGAAAAGTTGGATCCTTTGAGTTTGTATTTGGACACAAGTCAGTTCCAAACTGTATCCGAATACTTGATTAAGAATATAGCAATGGAACAAAATATAAAGGAAGAGAAGGTGGTATTAATTCCCCATATAACGGAATTGGAGAATCAATTGGTAAATGAAAAGTTAGCTGGATTTACGAAGACAAAAGATTTCGCCAAATTGATGTATAAATATTTGCAAGTATCAATTGATACATGTGATGAAACTTATTTACCACATCTATTACATTTAATTCATGCTGTTTTAAGAGATGATGAGTTATTACATGGATCCAATTATTTAAATGAACAGTTTGTCAGCATTCCTATTTGCAATTTGTTACTATCCGTATCTGAAACAACAATGTCTAAGAATGTAGTAAGGAAGGCGGAATTTTTATTAGATAGCTTTATTTCTAAAGATACTAGAATTATTGAATCATTAGTCGATTGTTTTGGAGAAGCCTATATTCAAGATTATGAAAGAAAGAGATCAGGTTCACTGAAATCAGATTCTGAAAAGGGAAAGAGATTAGCAGAGGAACGTAAAAAGAAAGTTATGAAAAAGTTTGCAAAGCAGCGTGAAAACTTTTTGGCCAAAAATGTTGAATTTGCTTCTAAAGATAGTTCTGAAGAGGTAGCTGAAAGTAGCAAAGATCCAAAGGTTGAGTATCGTACATGCGTTCTTTGTGGTGAACCTGAATCAACCGAAGAATTATTTGGTTTGTTAGTAAGTGTAACTACCTGTTCAAGTTTTTGGAAATTACCGGAGAATAATACTCCATATTTCTCACTAGCATTTCAAAGCTGGAATGATCAAGCCTCGCCTAGCAACAATGGTATATATGGTGATGGTTTTGACTATCATGATCCTGAATCACAGGAAAGAAATAGAAGTCTTGAGGGGCGAGTTACTTCTACGTGTGGACATGGGATGCATTATAATTGTTACAAAACATCTGCAAATAATTTGAAATATTATCCTTGCCCGTTGTGTCGCAATCTTTGTAATCTTTTTGTTCCAAGTTACCTTCTGCCAGACAATGGGGGCGGTCTTCACGATAGTGATGTTATCTCTGGCTTGCCAATTCATAATAGGTATAACCAGATTACCTCGTCATCCGGTTTAACAAAATCTAGTAAAATCATCAAAGGCCTTGTGAATGATGAAATCGTGAATCAAACGAACGAATCGGTTATGAGAAAGCTTTTTAAACCCGTAGTTGATGATTTCTTGTCAGAAATTAAAGCTAATCATCCTCCAGTTAGTTCGAACAAAAAGAAGGATTATCTTGATGAATTGCAAACCTCCTCACTTCTAATAGCAAATACCATTCGTATGAATGAAATTGCAACTAGAATTGGTGGTAATAGCAGTTATTCTAATTTTTTGAATGAGATTCCCTCCTCATCAAAGACCTTAATGAAGTCCTTGATTCAGTGCAGAGCTTTCATGTTTGAAAATAGAGAACTTCCTTTCTTCTTAAATTCGGATGAGGATTTGTCATTAGAATATCAAGATTTCTGGAATTCTGATAAAATACTTGATAGCGTGTTTAACGAAGTTGTTCTGTTATTTTTCCAAACTGATGAATCTTTAAATACGCTTGCAAGATTAGGATATACGAAGTTATTCACGATTTGTATATATTCGTTATTGAGAATGATAAACGAAGATATTGAGTACTACTATTTGCTTCGGGCACAGCAACAATTTAATCTAGGAAAAGCTGAAATTGAAAATATGGAAACCATTCTTGATTCATACGAAAATGAAATTGAGGTTTCATTAGGCCATGATGAAATGGTTTCATTGATTAACGTTATATGGTTTGGTGTTGAAAAATGTATGCTACCATTTTTGAGACAAGTCACTATCTTTCAGGATTTGCTTACGTCCCTCAGTAGGGGTGATAATGATCATGATAGTCACCCTAACTTTGCTGATGTTGAAAGTAAGATACAAGGGCAATCGTACCTAGACTCTTCCGATGTGTTATGCCAGAAACTAAATTTGCCTACCTTGAAAGAGTTGGTACAGGGGATTGCTGTAAATGAAGACCGTTTCAATTTTGAGTGTAAAATATTTGACATTGTACTAAATGCAAAAATTCCCCATTATATTGACAGTGGAATACTTGCTCTCGATTATCCTGGTGTTGTCAAATTGATTGATATGCCCAATGATTATAATTCTTGCATTATTGAATACAACGATAATTCTACAAAGGGAGTTTTTGATTATATTGTTTGCTTGAGTTGTGGTAAGAAGATTAAGGCATCAAAACATTTTACACATATGACTAGTTGTTGTAGTTTTACTGCTATCTACTTCCATCCTAGAATGAATAATCTTAAACTTGCAACACACATTGGGACCAGTCCGATATTTATCACTGTTCCGGCACCGTACCTTACCAAACATGGTGAAGTAAAAAGGCCTAGAAATTCTGGTAAAGCTTTCTTGAATAATCTTAGATATCAATATTTAAATAAGCTATGGTTAAACCAAGGTTTGTATGGGTTTATTACAAGAAGCATATTCGGATCTAGACTTCAACAAAATATGGGCGATACCATTAACATAGGTATTAGTGAGGATGAAGAGGACATTGATGAGGACGAAGAATATGATGATGATATATTTTTGCGTCCAGCAACTAATGAAGATCGTGCGTGGTGAATAGTATATGTATATTTATAGTTTATTAAGTTGATATTCACTATAATTTAGGTCGTCGGCCGCATTTATAAAAGATATATATTTTTACTAATGTAATTTCTATAAAGTATCCCAACCACCGGCATCCATTACACTGTCCAACTTTCGGACAATATAATTAGACACATTATGCTGAAGCCATACGTTTCTAATAAAATTATTATATCTTGGTTTCATTAAATGAAGGGTCTTACCTCTCTTTGTATCTCCTGCTAACTCGCCATGCTGATCTAAAAATGGCGCATTATAAAACGAACCTCCCTTTTTATGCATCAAAAGAAAAAAGCGTTCCTTCGGGAGTAGGAATAATCCAACTGAATTGCAACACTCTTTCATAAAATGCGTGGTACATTGTCCCTCATTATTTCCGATAGCACATTTCTGGGCATCAACAACTTCTCCACAAAATAAGCAAATTGCGGGATCTGCAATTGACATATGAGGATTATTATATCTGTCCAGGTAATAATATTTAGTAAAAAAATGATCTAATCTCTCAGGTAAATCTATTAGCTTTACTATTCCAGGATATTCTAAAGCTTTCCGCATATAAGGCTGTTCAACCGTAGAAATTTTCAACGATTCTAAGGACTGAAGGAAACTATTAAATTTTCGAGCTTCATATGTTTCCTCAGAGCTGCAAATATTGAGCAAAAGCACCTTCAAACTATCTATGTTCATAAAAGAGCATAATTTATCTGCCTCGCTACTGTAGTTGTCATATTGACTGAAGTCAATCGAATCTATTTCAGCGCAATTTATGAAGGAAAAAACAGCAGCTCTTCTCAAAAACGGAGTCGAAGCCTTTATTAGCATTGAATAAATAACCTCACCAAACCTGGAATCATTAATACAATCCTCGTCAAAATGGGTAAATCCAGAACAATAACTAATCTTTTTAAAAATGTTAATCATAGACATTGACATTTCCTCATTTGTATTTGGTATTATAGGAATATCAAGGATAGAATAATCTGCACTTTTATAAATTCCCTGCTTTGAAATCTCAGTGCAAATTGTAAATAGATTTTGAATAACATGACCTAAAAAGCACAATCTCAATATAGAATTAAACGAAAAGCCCGATTTAGGTAATGGGAATATATTAACCAATAATTCGAAGAAATCTCTTTCCAAAATCGAAGAGTTAAATGTATCCGAAGACAATGTTAACATGTTTGCCAAAATTTTAACGTAAGCATCAGACTTTGGATTAGGAGTAGGTATCCAGTTCATTATTTTCATTAACAAGCTAGTATTGCGGAACTCATTCAAAGTTCTTAAATTTATCAACGAATTATTATACAATTGGTTGATTATTAATTCACCATTAGAATCAACACCTCTCAATTCAATCTCTGTAGATTTTATGGTATTCACTAATAAAATTGTTGAATCGGCTTTTAGAATTTGAGGGAACGTTAGTAAAGACAAAATTTGAAACATATTAGATAGAAGCATTCTAAAATGTTGTTGGTTTGAGGTGGCATTAACTGTGGAACTTTGGCCTATCATTTCTTTAGCCGCAGGTGTTAAATTAACGAATTCTTCAATATCGGCATCGGTTGTTTTTGTGAAGTCTTCAAACCAATTGTTATTATGAATATTCTGAGGTCCTAACTTTTCAAATGGGTTGAGATCATCAGCTGGTTTTAAAAACTTCGTGAGTGATCTCTTGTTCGAAGTCCATAAGATAGGTACAAACATATTGTTGATTGCTTTACATAGAGGACAAAGAAATTCTTTATGTTCTGTATTTTCCGGAGCACTTCTAGTAATTTGATTCAGACGATTCCTATTACTGTTCAAAAAATTCATGTAACATTGGAAATGCATACCATGACCACAACTCAGAGAGACCAATTTACTATCGACATGTTCTCTGTGTGGAAATCCTGGACCAATGACATTTGAATCTTTCACTTTTTTCATGTAATTTTTCCATTGTTCATTGAAATTTGTTTCATCCAACTCGTTTTCATCATCGTCTAAATTTTGTGAATCCGAAAATGACTTTAAAAACCAATACTTGTCATCAAACGGTACATTCCTAAATTCCGAAGATTTTGAAATATATGTTATTATTCCAAATGGTCCAGCATCTTCTGATGCGTTTTGACAAAGCAAACAACGTGGTTCTGGAAATTTCCAGCCAGCATCCTCTTCTTCATAACCTTCCATTTCAGTGTCACTGCAATCTGTGGCCTCTATATTATTATTCAATAAGAACAGTGATTGCTGTTTCTTGAATTTTGCCATAAGCTTTGATTGTCTTTCCTTGGCTACTCTTTTCTTTCTCTCAAATTCATTTTCATTCAGATCTTGATTCGGATTTATCTCTAGTTTAATAGGATCAAAATTATTCACTTGATCATTCAATATTCTACTCAAATTGTGGTATTTATCTTCAAATACTTTAAATATAGAACGAATCTTTGAGTGATGGTCCTTAAACATCCCATCTGATACGATTCTGTACAATAAAACCGCAATTGATAAGTCGTTGTCATCAGAAGTATAGATAAAATTATTATAGAAGCTTCCATATCTCTCAATGTCTATTGCTTCTTCAAGTGAACAAATATGTATCAAATGTAGCGTTGTTTCTAGTATTATATCAATTTTGTCCGCATCCTCATTTGAACAATACGTGAGAGTTCTAATCAAAAAATCACGAAAGTATATCGATATTGAGAAATTGCCAATATGCTTATAAACTTCCAATTCATCAGAGCTTCTCTGTTTAGGCGGTATAACTACCTCTGATATTGGAATGCATGTTTTCTTATGTATATGATTTTTCACAAATTTTATTGCGTCATCTTTAGTATTGGTTGTATAATTGAAATAATATGGATTTATTTGATCGAAATATTCATCCTTCAATCTATATATTCCAATACCTTTCGAACCACTAGGTGGTGTAAAAATAGTAATATCTTCTAGAATAAGATCAAATCTTTTTTCAACTGTTATATGGTCTGGTATATGTGAACAAAGCTTAGTATAATTCATTGGTCCAAAGCATAAATTATGAATAATTTCATTTTTTATACGCATCTCATTTATTGTCTCATTCTTCAAACCACATAAGTAGAGATCCTCTGTTAAAATATGAACGAAGAAACTTAAGATTTCCTCTATCATATATGGTAATGTCTTCAGATCATATGCTTGTAAATTTTTCATCTCGTCAATACTTACATTTTCCTCCTTATTTTCTTTCACAAATCCATCCAACAATAGCCAACGACTAAACAATAAGTGGCAGACAAAATTAGGGCTACTAGAATTTATGAATATTTGAGTTAAGAATAAGTCCCGCAAATATCCACTTTCTCTAAGTCCTGTATTCCTATAAAGCTGTAGTTGAGATCTAACACTGAAACCATTTCTCACCCAAAATCCTGATTTTATTTGTGACATTAGAACAATTGTTCTTATAGGGTATTCAAATATTGAAGCGAAAGGATTTGGTATCTGAAATGGCTTGGACGACGTTAATGCCTTGTCTTTGTAAGCAATGGTGGCATCGTTTATTACTTCATTAATATCCGTTGGAGTACTTAAGTCTGATAGTTCAATAAGCCAAGATAAGAAAGAGTGAATCGGATGCAAAAAACTCACCTTTTCTCTGTCGATATAAAATTCTTGAACCACGTTACCATCGACTAACTCTTCGCAAAACTTCTTTTCGCTTGCAATATTTATATCCACATATTCATCATTTAGTCCCGGATAATCTTTACTTTCTAATCTTAATAAAAATTGTGTAACATAATCGATCGCCTTTTTTGATAAAGTTCTTCTCTCATTGTTACCCGTTTCGTCTAAATTATCAAGGCTGCGTGCAATATATTCTGCAAATTGGTAAATAACCAGGATAGCATGAAAGAACGCAGTATAGTCTGGGCTTTCATACTCTACGTGATTCTTACTTTCTCTTTTCATTACTGGTCTACCTTGGAATAAAGCCAAAATATCACAAGCCATGGGGATAATGTTGCTAGTAAATATTGACTTTGAGTCACGACTCCTACTCAAGATGTAACCAATATCAAAAAAAATCTGACCCCATCTTCTATTCTTCAAGCTTTTCATTGAAATTTCGTGAGATATGTCAACACACTCAGGGGATTTAATTTCTTCGACGGTAAGAAACCCATAAATCGATGCGAAAATTCTTGATAAATCTCCATGTCGAACTATTGAAGTAGAATTTGATGGACAAGTGAATAATTGAGTTGATAGTGTACACATGACGTTTAACTCTGGCTCTCTATCCATTGTTAAAAACATGTCTGAAACTGCTGGATAAATATCCACATACTGACAGGATATAATATTCTTGTAATGCAAATTTGTAATTAAGGAACTTGAATACATATCATGCAA
Source organism: Debaryomyces hansenii CBS767 (assembly GCF_000006445.2). NCBI lineage: Eukaryota > Fungi > Ascomycota > Pichiomycetes > Serinales > Debaryomycetaceae > Debaryomyces > Debaryomyces hansenii. The sequence goes on from NC_006049.2 coordinate 1,512,476, forward strand.
TAGTACCCTTATAGATTTCCAAAATCTGATATCCAAATATATAAAATATTGCAATCTAGAGCCCAAATGACTTTTATGTGGTAAATAATCTTCAATCGATAAATTGTAATCACAATCGTGGCACAATTGATCTTGCAACTCCCATTTTGAAGGTCTAAAATTCCAATGAGGTTGAGAAGCCTTATCGTAGACTCCAAACATAGTATACATGTTTGATGGAATCTTAGGTATCTTTAAACATTGGTCTAAAGTTCCGACCTTATATTTATAATTAGTGTTATGATCAGCGTAATTCAACAAACCAATATTCCATTTACCGCAAAAAGCTTTACAGAATAAATCCTTTGCTCTGTTGTGGCTTTTAAACATTTCACTTTCAGTCAAGGCATTAATCCAAGTTAATATTTCGTTACACATGTCTTCCCTAAACACATCTCTATAATTCCTTATGCACGTTGCAAGACCAGTCGCTTTTAATATGTTTTGTCTTTCCCGCAACAAGCTAATATCGCTCGAGCTTATAACCTTTGCTCTTCCATAGTTTTGAACCTTATCAGCCACCATGACTGCAAACTGAGGTACTTTTCTACTAGCCAAATGAATTCTCTGTACCGCGTCTCTATAATGCCTTAATTGGTCATTATATACCATCAAATAGTATTTATCGCTGTATTTATCAAAATTGTCGATGTTTGCATTCACATACCCATACTTTGTAGGATTCAGGCTACTGAAATTCGTATCTAATTGTATACGGTAACTTTCTGAATCTTCTATATCGTTAAATTGTGAATTACATTGACTAATAATGTCAATAACGTAATCCAATAAAATCTCTATGGTATTGAAGAACGATTCCTCCAAGTCGCTGGGTATCTCTTTATTTCTCATATTTGAACTTTCTTTATCCTTCGATGCATAACGGCAAAAGTACTCCTTAACCCACGCTTCAGGATCTCCACAATCACACACACCTCCATTTTCTCGTTGACAGATGGTGATATGAATTTGATGGCCCTGATGGCATTCAGGATCGTAGCAATCAGAACACAATGCACAAGTCTCATCAAAGCCACAGGTTAAACATCTATATATTGGTTCCCCTTTGCGGAATATCCTTGCACATGGCAGGTTAGAATGGAATGCATCATGATTATGCGTGTTGTACTTGGAATCTGATTCGCAAAGGTTGGACTTATAATAATTACTAAAAAGCCATTCAAACTCAGTATCTATCCTCTCGATTACATCATCTCTGTCTTGTTCTTGATTATTGAATGCGTTTGGAAAAAACCAATCCAAGTATTCCCCATGATTAGATATTGCCAAAAATAATTCTCTTCGAATATCTTTCCGTACTTCACCAGTAAAATTGAATTTTGATTTCAAAGGAATATCAAATAAGAACCTCCTAAGATTGTTCAGGTTTGACAGTATATCAGGCATCCTCTGTTATTTCATTTACTGTCCATATAAAAGACTTGATATCTTCATACAATCTAGTCCGCCACCATAATTACCAATTTTGCGCACACAATTTTTCAGTCAATATCAGATATCAAAGAACATTATACTTTAGTTCAGTAAGCGTCATCTACATCTTAAAATCACAATGAGTGAAACAGAGACAATATATTACATTTCAAGCATAGAAGCAAATAAGAAAAAGCTCCAACATGTACATGATATTATGGCATTGGCGCTAGGAGTTGGTGCTGGTGTTTTGACCTTGGAATCGGTATACGGGTTTCTCTTCTATATAATAGGCTTTACAATCACAAACTTGGCTTTTTACCGGATCTGTTGCGAAGGAAAGGCCTTTGAGTTCTTCAGAAAGCCTCTACATGAAATATTCGTTGACGGTATAGCTAGCAATGTTGCCGGATTCCTTATGATGTGGTGTCTCGTGTTTGCTCTAGTTAAATGAGCGACGGGTTTGGTGTGAGTAGTGAGTCCCAACCAGGGCCCAAAGTGATTGAATACAACGTGAGTAGCGGGTTCAATATCGAGTTTCTTGTACAATAGATAATAAACGAGTTTAGTTTTGACATGATAATCCAAATCCTTGTCTAAACAATGCATGTAGACATTCTGAGACGGTTTAAAACGAATCATATTAATAGACAAGCAGACTTCTATAGGCTACATGCTTAAGTTTATATGCTTACATCTACGTTGACTGCTCTGTACGGCCGATGGTTAGTCTATTAAGCTGAGCAATTGCACCATATTCGAACCTTTTCTCTTAAAGATCTAGTAATCTAACATGATGTTATTGGGTACTGCGATTACTCCTGTAGATGTACATACTCTAATTCAGCAGTTGTAATTGTTTTATCGGGTCAATGGTCCTACCTTATCCCCAGCAAGCTGAAATATGGCTCTCGCACGCTCGAGATCAAGATCGAGAATTGACCTAGGGTCAAGGAACTTAGTACCCTTTTATGATCAATTGTCTGGAATACTCGTTGTAACTAGTTATATATTAAATATCATTCAAATATGGAGAAGATTGATTTATCTACCAATTCTAAAAAAATTAAAGAAGCTTACGAAAAAGTTGTTAGGGGGGACCCTTCTTCTAATTACGTGGTTTATACCGTCGATAAAAACTCTAGTTTAGAAGTAAGTGAAAGCGGAGATGGTTCTTTAGATGAATTTATTGAACACTTTGAAGATGGAAGTGTTCAATTCGGTTTAGCGAGAGTTATTGTTCCTGGATCGGATGTTTCAAAGAACTTACTCGTTGGGTGGTGTCCAGATAATGCACCAGCAAAATCGAGATTATCATTTGCAAACAATTTCGCTGATGTCTCTAACGCATTTAGTGGATATCATGTTCAGGTCACTGCTAGAGACCAAGACGATTTAGATGCTGAAGAATTTTTGCATAGAGTTTGTGCTGCGGCAGGTGCAAGATATTCCACCCAGGCCTCGTCCAAGCCAGCTCCCAAGCCGGCTGCTTCGAAGCCGGTTGTTGCTAAATCTTCACCAAAGCCAGCTTTTTCTAAGCCATCGGTGCCAAAAAGTACTGGTAAGCCACTCTCCCCAATTACTCCGAAGCCAACCATTCCAAAACCTGCTGCCGCATCATCCAATAACGATGACGGATGGGGTGATGAAAAAGAAATTGAAGAAAGGGATTTTGAAAAGAAGCCATTGGAAAATGTACCATCTGCTTACAAGCCAACTAAGGTTGATATTTCTGAATTGAGAAAGCAAAAATCTGACACCATCTCTTCGCAACCAAATAAAAAGCCATTTGCTTCGCAGGACAAGTCCGATGAAACTAGCAAAGATGACGATGAACCAAAATCGTTATCCGACAGAATGAAATCCTTTAAAAGCAGTGACACTTCGGATGGTAGATTGACGTCATTACCTAAGCCTAAGGTCAACCATTCGGTCGCATCTCGTTTCAGTCCAGCAAATACTTCTTCAAAAAGTCCTTCATTTGGTTCCAAACCTACGCTTGGCTATGGTTCTGCTAATGATAACAAGAAGGATAAATTAGTTGGTGGATTATCCAGAAATTATGCTGCTGAAGGTGGGAAGACACCAGCTCAACTTTGGGCTGAAAAGAGAGGTCAATATAAATCTGTTAAGTCTGAAGAAGACAAGCCAACTCAAAACGAAACTTCTGAATTAGCTGATAAATTTTCTAAGAGTTCGATTGATGATCACGAAGAAGATTCTACCGAAGAAACAGAAGAGCCAGCTTTGATTAAACCATCCACTGGTGGATTCCCAGTGCCTCCAAAGAGAAGCTTACCTCCAAGAGTTGACGAACCAGAAGAGGAACAAGAAGAAGAGCAAGAAGAACATGAAGAAGAAGAGGATGATGAAAAACCTGTTGAGCCACCTATCATAAAACCATCAACAGGTGCATTCCCAACGCCACCAAAGAGAAACTTACCACCAAGAGCTGAAGAGCCAGAAGAAGAAGAGGAAGAAGAGGAAGTAGAAAAAGAAGAAACAAAAGCAGCACCTGTCCCTTCTTTACCAGCTCGTAACTTACCTCCACCACCAGCAAGAACGACAGAACCTAAACAAGAAGACGTTGCTCCTACTTCGAAACATACTGAGGAAAAGTCTGAAGTGATTACTGCAGTTGCTGAATACGACTATGAAAAAGATGAAGACAATGAAATTGAATTTGCTGAAGGTGATTTAATTACTGAAATAGAATTTGTTGATGAAGAGTGGTGGTCTGGTAAACACTCTACAACCGGTGATGTTGGTTTATTCCCAGCATCTTACGTTTCATTACAAAACGATTCAGGAAAAGAAGCTTCCACGACCGTTGGGAAGACTTCTGCTCCTGAAACTTCGTCTACACCTTCCGGTTCTGCTGATGCCAACAAGGGTCCATCTGCTACAGCAGAGTACGACTATGAAAAGGATGAAGATAATGAAATAAGTTTTGCTGAGGGCGATAAGATTGTTGAAATTGAATTTATTGACGAAGACTGGTGGTCAGGTAAACATTCCAGTAGTGGTGAAGTGGGATTGTTTCCTGCAAACTATGTTAAGTTAGACCAATAAGGATAGAAAATATTCCTGCTAGTCAAATATTAGTTTATTTAGATTTTATGATAAAAATGTACCATTTTATATTTTAGAAAGTAACTGTGTCGCTTGTAGAATGACCATTTAAAGATTGAACAGAGATTATTACAACGTCTATCTCAAGAGCTTTACATATCATAAATTTTCGGTAATTAGTTATTAAAATACGAAACAAGATGTAAATCAATTTTATAGAAATCATAAACTTATCATAAATAACAATAGCAATTGGGTTTAAACTCATAATTAAACATCGACATATGCCACTAGACCAAATACGGGCTAAACAATCAAATCTTTCATCATTATAGTTTTCCTGCTAGTTAACTGCAAAGTTTCGATGTTAGGATAGTTTCTCAACAAGTTGCTAACAGCGAACGCTTTTTCTCCCTCTAGGTGTTCATCATCAATGTAAACACCTCGAATTCTACCTACCATAAAATCGGTCTTTTTCAATATATCCTTCACAATTGACACTACCATGTTAAAGTCTGCATCGTCGGACATAACGGTTGAATCATAGTAAAAGTATGTATTTTGCATCACCTCCACAGACTGGCTCTTGTCATTATAATCATGCGCTTTGTCAATCATTGAACGCATATGATAGTCAAATGGTATGTCTCTGGTTGCGGTGCACTTATGTGAGTGGTCTATGGCATCACACAAGATATCTTGAACAAATTCTAATCCGTTAAAAAACATGAAGACTATCTTCCCAGTATACTTGACTTCATCATTGTTGCCGTCCTTGTAAAAACTAAGATATTCAACCAACTCTTTGAATGTCTTTAAGTACGTTATGCTGGAATTCAAAGGTATTTCATCATTATTTTGTTCATTTAGTTTGGTCAATTTCCCTTCTACTTGTGAAACAGTACCATTAGTAACTATCAATACCTCGTAATCGCAAATTGGAACACACGTATATTTTTGCATCATTTTATGATCTGTCTTCTCTTTCGAAATGTTTGCCATTCTGGACCTGAGTGGTTTATATACTAGCGAGTCACTTGTGGGGTTTCTTTTAAAATATAAACTTTCTACTTTTGAAATGCCTTCGAGGGAATACCATCTCTCCACAATAACGGTTTTACTGTATATTAAAAGATTTAAAAACCAAGAATTTAACACATAAAACCATGCAAAGGTTTACAATACCCAGCATGTCAGTTTGTTTCATGATGCATCCTGACATATATTTGGAACCCAGGTCAATGGCATTTGTACGGCAGTAGGGTGCGAAATTCTCTTTCAAGTATACATTGCTCAAACATATACCAAATTTTAGCGGAATAGGAATTTTGTAAAACAAGAATCAGACTAGTATACTCATATCCTGACTGTAAGCTTGCAGTTGCCATTAGCAAACATAATTAATCCCAAAACCCAAATTTAATGCCTTACTTATGGGGTACTAAATCGCCTAAATCCCAATGCCCGCGGGCCGAAAACGTTTAGCGAAGACTAATATGCAGTGAGTAGTATTATGTTCTGAGGTTAGAGATGGCATACAGCAAAGTCCCTCTCGGAAACTAACGGTAACTAAAGGGGGGAGTCAGCTACGTAAAGCGTAGGCCGTGTTGTAATGTGAGAAAGAGAGAAGAACAATGTACAAAGCACAAATGACGATGTAATGAAATCGTAGAAAAGGAGAGTACAAAATATACTCCACGTTTTAGCCGAATACTTGGACAGAATGCTAGGTCTAATGCCGCTTAGAGATTGTGATTTAGTCTAAATGAAATTAATTACAAAATAAATTAAGTACAATACTTAGTTCAATAGTTTTATGGGATCAAATCTAAAGGGAATGTATAGAGATAGAGAGTACTTACAAAATATGGTTCTATGTGCAAAATCAAATTGCAGTATTGTATTGCGCTAGAATATGTCATCAACCGATATACACCTATATATACCTGTTATGTAGTATTATCGGAGTCTCTATCAGGTGTTGTGTCGTGTATGTGGTGCGATTCGTGGTTATTGTCAAAACGGTGGGCTTCTGTGGACGCCAGACCATCATTTATGTCATCATCCAGTTCATGGTCTCCATCATATGAAGGAGGTTTAATAGGGATGCTATTCAACGTTATTCTCTCATGATTCGAATTTGAATCACTGTATGCATTATAACTGTACTTGTCGTTGATTTCGTCATCATCTATTGGATTGATTTCCCAGAAATTAGGAGGGAAATCATCATCACGATCGCTCAAATCGTTCAGTTCATCAATCTCGGATCGTTCAAGTAGAATATCTGCGTTGAATTTGTTGTATGCTGGTGGTGCCGGACCATTCCCTTCGAGGGGACCAAAGCCCCATTTTTTTACATTACCCTCGATAAACACGTAGCCCATCTGGCCAACATTTACATGCACGGAGCATAAATTATTCGCTCCAACAATAGGAAATATTTGTCCCTTATGCAAAATCTTGAAGTTTTTAATGTGGCCCCCAATTTTCAGTTCGCTGACTTTCTTCCCGTTCCTGGTGAAAAATATCGTTCCGCTTCTGACACGATACCCAACTCCTATAACGTCACCCTCGATGAACTTAGGAAATGGTGGATCGTTGGTGATCTTGAATGGCTGATTATGGCGTCTGTATCCATCTGAATCATAACTTACCGAGTTCGCGTGTCTTCCTGGTAATCTAAACCACGGGTATGGCTTGATTCCAAGCCCTATAGACACAACCGTGTCCTCTGGATGCGGCAAGTGGTGCATTTTACTTTCAAAGTAGTACACTTCGTTTTTCATTGGTATTGGCAAGTTTGTTTGCGTCGAGCACTCAAACTTCTTGAAAAATGTGATTTCGTACCGGTTCAAAATCATCATATCGTTATTCGCCAACATAGGGTCCTTCACAAACTCCCACGCCTTCACACCTTTCTCCTGTATTGCTAAATTTTGCGACAACGTCAACTCATCTCTCACATAGGGGTTGTTGTTGAGGTATTCCTTCGATTGGAAATAAAGCTCCTGTTCGTCCGAATTCAACTCAAGGTATACCTGGTTTTCTTCTTCCCTGATCATCTCTCTTTCCGTCAACCTAATCCGTCTTTTGACCACGAAAACTATTATTCCAAAAAACGTCACCATCACGCTGAACGTCACCACCGAAAACAAGAAAACCGTCACCAAATCATTGTTATTATTCCTTTCACTTTTGTTATATTTATAATTTAGAGGATGTGCGTAGCCTCCTCTAGCTGCCAAAACCACCATGTACCATAGTAAACTCGACATATTCTCCATGCTGGTCTTTGTAGTATACTAATATCTAAGCAAGGAAAATAAATTCTATTATCAATTTCCCTGATTGGTATTCACACGAATATTTTGCGATAAAAGCTGAACCTCGCTTAGATCGGTAATTATGACCAAAATGGGCGCAAATTAGCGTATAGATAATAGTAGCTGACTTCTCAGATCTGGATTAAAGAACCACGGTTATTGATGATATTGAGTGGTTATGTTGATCCATTTTTGTAGAGATAGCGATAGAACTCCAAGGCGGAAATCCTGTCATCTAATACGAGCTAAAATCACTGTTATAGTAAAATTTGGTCTGCATTTCTTCATACAGATAGTGTGGACCAATAGTGGATATTATTATTGACGCCGTATGGAGTATAAATATGTGCTGAAACCATTGCGATGAGCCATTGTAGCGGATTTATGAATTGTGTAATAAGTCGTATATACATAGCTGTGGGGGCAGGGATATCGCGACGGTTACCATGCGATGAAGAGCCAGCATCGCAATCCCTGCGAGTACAAAACCATCACTTAACCGTTCTACAAATATGCCAAGGACCGCATACGTACGGCCGGCACAAGAAGGGTACACGAAGGGACTAAATTAGAAATCGGGTCGAATAGTTGTTGCATTAATTTCTCTTTAGTACCGGACGTAATTAGACTTTTCTCGAGCCAAGCGAAACTGACGATCTAAGCCCTGATAAAGTATTATTGAATATGGTTTGCAATATGTTTGGTCAGACGCAGACCAAAGCAAACCCCTACACTTCTCAATTGGGTCTGGTTGGGTAAGGAAGCGGTTGTGTGGGCATTGATCACTTGAACTGTAGGCAAATGCGCATCTCTTACACACCAGAAACGAATGATGGTACACACCAAGTATATATGAATTGACAATTAGAGCTAAATAGGCAAATGACTGTTAGACCCTACTAACGGTTCGTGTGGTACGTCATACAAACCTGCATTAAGAAGGAGGTTTTGTATGAGAAACATGGCTCATATGGGGCTTTGGTTAGTCGTAATCGCGTTTTGGAACAATTTCTATATTTAGGCAAATCACTCCTACGCTAATATTTTTGTTTTAGAATCGTGATTATAATTAGAATGCATCTATAACTATATAAGCCACCCAATTGTATGGAAGTTGGCTTTGAAAGTTTTAACCTATAGTAGTATAGTAATATGAGAGTTAATTCTTTGTTAAAAATATGTGCACTTGTTCCAAGCGTATTATCGTCTTGTAATCCATTGAAAAGTACGAATTGTGACGCGGTACAAGCATTAGGAACATCATTTAAAGAAGACTTTAAATCTAAATCCCCATACTTTGATATTGTTGAGGCCAATGGTGTATCTTTCGGTGATGATGGGTTAGAATTGAAGCTAGCTAAGAGGTTCGATAATCCAACTTTGCAATCGAACTTTTACATAATGTTCGGAAAGATTGAGGTTACAATGCAAGCAGCAGAAGGTCAAGGTGTGATTTCGAGTTTCTTTTTACAATCAGATGATTTAGATGAAATCGATATTGAGTTGTTTGGAGGAGATGGTTACGAATTTCAGCTGAATTACTTCTCGAAAGGTGATACCACTACATACGACAGAGGTGAATACCACGCCACTTCTTCAAATCCATTGCAAAACTTCCACACGTACACCTTAGACTGGACAAAGGATTCGTTAACATGGTCATTAGATGGTAAAGTGGTGAGAACTTTGGATGCAGACAATCCTCAAGGCTACCCACAAAGCCCAATGTTCTTAAGAATGGGTATTTGGGCTGGTGGTGATCCTTCTAGTGAACAAGGTACTATTGAATGGGCTGGTGGGTTAACTGATTACTCAGAAATGCCATTTTCAATGTACATAAAGTCTCTTATTGTCACAGATTACTCTAGTGGTGATAAATACGAATATGGTGACAATTCTGGTGATTGGACTTCTATCAAGGCTATCAATGGTGAAGTTAATGGTAGACAAAAGCAAGCTGATGAGGATTTCGAAACTTTACAGGATGGTGGTTCAGTTGACACTGATTTCGAAGCATCCAGCAGTTCGAGTTCTGCAGCATCATCTTCTTCATCCTCATCCTCTTCTTCTTCATCCTCATCCTCTTCACCCTCGTCCTCTTCTTCTTCTTCACCCTCATCCTCTTCTTCTTCTTCACCCTCATCCTCTTCTTCTTCTTCCTCATCCTCATCCTCATCCTCATCCACATCTTCATCTTCATCTTCAACCAAAGCCTCATCCACAACCAAAGCCTCATCCACAACCAAAGCCTCATCCACAACCAAAGACTCACCTTCAACCAAAGCCTCGCCTTCAACATTGATATCATCTACCTCCGATGAGGAATCATCTTCAACAGACACTGTATATAGCACCTCCAGTGCCTCCACTTCAACATCTGCCAACTCAGCTCCAACCAGTGAAAGTGCTTCAAGTTCAAATGAAGCAAACTCCGTTAATACAAGTTCTGAAACAGCATCAGCTTCATCCTCGGCTCCACAAGCCCTTACTAATGAAAATATGAGTAATCTTATAAGAGTGTCATCATTTTCAACCATTCTCACATCCTTTATTTGTTATATATTAATTTAGAGAAAGTATACATCTATAAAACAAGCTTATGATAAATTATTGGGTTCCTCGATCCCAAATAACTGTAAAAGTTCTTTTTTTGTTAGGTTGTTACTAATACTATTTGCATTAATTTTTGAACTATTTGACGTTACGGCGTTAGCTAACTGCCTCTTTGTTTTCTGTAACTTCAAAATGTTATCTTCTACTGTATTTTTAACAGTAAGTTCATAAATGTCAACCGGCTTGGTTTGACCAATTCGATACACTCTGTCTATTGCCTGTTCTTGAATTTGAGGATTCCACCAAGGATCAAATAGAATTACCTGTGATGCACACGTAAGATTCAACCCAACTGATCCACACTTTAAGGAACAGAGTAAAACATTCATATCTGGATCATTTTTCAAAGAATTCAAAGCAAAGTTCCTTGCTTTTATATCCATAGATCCATCATAAGTCAATATTTTAAAACCTTTCGTGCTAAGCGTATCTCCTAGTACTTTAAATAGAGATGGGAATTGGGAGAATATGATAGTTTTTCTATCACGGTTAGTCATTAAGATCTCCAATACTTGTTTTATTTTTGAGGATACATAATAATCATCTTCGTGATGTTTGGGAACTTTGACACTTTCGCCGCAAGCTTTACAAAATCTCGTACCATCAGTGGATTGATTATTTGCATCAAGTCGCTTCATACAAATTTCACAATTTTTTGAGTCCACAGACAAGCCACCCATTGAAGTTATTAAGTTATCTAGAGATGTATCTTTATCATTGGATGTGGTCAATTTTCCCTCAAAATTTAAGCTATCTTCCGTATCTTCAAATAGCAAATTCCAGCTACAACACAATTGTCTTAATCGCAATAAATATACCAAAGCACTCATATAATTGACATTCCCGGTTTTCGCTTGAGTTATTTCTTTCTTCAATTTAAGCGTGGGAGCATTATCCCTAACAACTTCAGTTTTTTTGTCCCTTGCAGGTCCGTTGTTCAAGTTTGATAAAATAATATGTTTCACATTATTATATATTGATCTCTCAAATTCCGAAAACTCAACCATAATTTTATGAACATTCTTTGGTGGTAATTTAAAGGTATTATGACTACTGCTCAAAATGGCTTTCGTTCTTCGTAACATTAAGTTACTCAACTCATCTCTTAATTCAAATAATGCAGTGTACATATCTCTTTCCTGAAGAGACCGTTGAATTGTGTCCAGCCATATCTTATCGTCTGCGTATTTACTGACTCGAATAAATTTGAATAATGATTGCAATTCACCGAGATTATTTTGTAGTGGTGTACCAGTCAAGCACCAACGACGGTCTGCATCTAAGTTGAAAACCGCTATTGCTTGCTTGGAGTTTTTATTCTTTATTTGATGAGCTTCATCCAATATAATTCTCCACCACCTAAACTCTGGAGAATACAAAGCTGATGGCGATCCACTCTTGTGAAATTCTGAACTTACCGTTGCATACGTTGTTATCACCACATCATACTCAGCTAATTCTTCGTATTTCTTTGGTCTGTCAGGACCATGAAATATCATGACACTTAGCCCAGAGGCTTTGGATTCTATTTCAGATTTCCATTGATTAGTTAGAGATACGGGACATACTATTAGGTTGGTCTTATGTTCACATTTACCCTTATTCTCTAATATCAATGTAATAGTTTGAATCGTTTTACCCAAACCCATATCATCACACAACAATCCGCCTTGAGAACTTCCCTTGATTGCCTCACGTCTCTTCAAGAATCTTAAACCGGATACTTGATGAGGTAATAATGACACATTCAAGCCATCTACTATACAATCTTCGGGCTTCACCTCCTCCTCCTCAAAATCATGTTCATATTTATTGGCAAGATTAGCCAATAGCGAATTACTTGCACTTTCATCGTCATTAGTTCGCTTAGCACCAAAAACTTCTGATTCCTTATTCCTACTATTTGCCACTACTAAGCCTGGATTCTTAGTCTTCGAGTAGTTGGCCCATCTATCATGAACTTTGAAGTACTCTCTAGACGAATTCTTAGTAGTAGGGGGTTTTATTTTTTCAGTTCTTGGAGTAGCTGCTTTCTTGTGACTGCCTAGAGATGCGTATATATTACTTTTAAAGGTTGTTACGACTCTATTGGTTTCAACTTGTGTTCCGAATGATTTATTATTGTTCAAAGAAGAAAATTTACCACTTTTTAGAGTAGACATTGATTTCCTAGTATCAGCTGAACGAATCGATGTCTTTTTCTCATCTCTCTCAAGCAGGGACGGCTTAATGGTTTGCTTTGTGCTTGCTTTCAGTTCATCTGGCTTAGTTGTTCTATTTTCTATATTATTATATTTCGACTTGGCTATTGGAAACTGTGGCTTTGGTTTATATTTATGTTTATCTTTAGATCTATCATTAGATTTCACTTGAGCGTTCAAGCTTGGTTTCGGTTTCTCTTTACTGTGTTTTCTTTGGGATTCATCCTTTTCCTCATTTAATGACAATTCGCTGAAAGTTAGCGATATATCAGGAGGACCCAGGTTCATTAAGTAGGAACTTCGAGAGGATATATATTAATTTTAATGATTTCTTTTGATAAAGATTTTGCAAGCACGATTCGATAAAATCAAATCGAGAAAAAAAAATGCGACCTCGGTGAGGGTCGAACTCACGATCTTGAGATTAACAGTCTCACGCCTTAGCCAACTTGGCCACGAAGTCGTATTTTGTTTTTAATATTATTTCCATATTGTAGTACAGTTCTACTAAATAATACTCAATAGTATATCAGAAGATTTAATATAGATTAAAACTACTTCATAGGTTGATAACAAGCACTTCATACTAGGGGTTTAATCATTCATACCCATATAATCTCGTGTATATTATAGTAGAAAATATTTTGTTGCAAATTAAATAAATGCAACAAGACTGATGATATTTTCAATTATATAGCGAAGGAATATAACTATTCCTCCAATTTTGACTGTGGACAACAAAAGAGTAGACTGTATATATTTCCAAGCGTTCTCTTGATTATGTGAATATTTTTTAATTTTTTCACTTTTAATTTCTTATTATTACTAAAACCACCAAAAATTGCTAAAATATCAAAATGATGTGAATACAAATTTAATAATATGAATTTAATTAGGACTTCGTAATACTGATAAAATACAAGACAATAAATTAGAGCAGCATCAGATATAAGGAGGACAGTAATTTAGTTATCGTCTACATCAATCTTTATACTAGACTAATATTCGTCAATGACATGGTTAATAATTCTGAGTAGATCTTACATTCCATCAATATTCATAATAGTATTTTAATAATATATTTCTTCTATATAATCGAACCGATTTAAAATTTGTTTTGTTGGAACGTCAGAAGATAAAACTTAAGAAATAAAGACTAAACATCAAGAAGGGGGTATAAAAATAAAGGGTTTTTTTCGTAGAAATACAACTTCTAATTGTAATCTAGTTAAACTTAGAAGTCACAACTCAAGTCAAACTTTGGCTTGTTGTTCTCATCAAAGACACCCCAGTGCTTTTCAACGTCAGAAGTACCAGAAGTGTTTGGCTTCCATTCTTCATCAAAAGCTTCGAAGACAGCAACGTTAACACCCCATCCTCTGATAGCACAGATAGCGTTTTGCCAGTAGTTCTTAGCGTTTTCAAGAGTTGGGTCAGCAGATTCGAAGTTGGTACCCTCAGTTGGCCATCCAGTTTCACCAACCCAGAAATCAATGTCGGTACCCTTAGCGGCTTGGATGGTTTGCAAGGCTTGCATGATGTCATCGAAGAACGAGTAAGAGGCGTTCTTACTGGTTTGTCCTTGCCAGTACGAGAAAGCGTTGGCGAAAACAAAGTCAGCAGCATCAATAGCTGGCTTGGAACCACCATCGACTAAAACGTTCCACGAGTCAACAGTACCAACTTGAACTGAAGAGTAAGACTTACCGTTCTTGTCCTTGATGTCCTTCAAGGTGTCCTTGATATCGTTGATCTTTTCGGCCAATTCGTCGGCAGTCAAATCTTCTCTATACAAAGCTTCGGATCCAACTGTGAAAACCTTGACGGTATCAACAGAAATGTTTGGCAAGTAATCTTTCAATGCCTGTTTTTCTTCCTCGAAGTGAGCGTCATCATTTGGCCAGATACCGAACATCACTTGGAATCCGGCTTCCTCAGCGGCTGGTCCCAAGTTTTGTAAAGTGTTACAGTCAGAAACAGCGTATGCCTTAACAATCTTGGATTGTGATTCTAAAACAGAGAAGTCACTTTCGTATTCTTCTATCGATTTACAGTTACCGGAGTTATCCTTAACACCAATATTGAAAGCAAGCTAAAGAATGTGTTAATATTATGTCTCCACCAAATTTCAAATCATATTCGAAAAAAACTTACATCTCCAATAGCAGAAACTGATGAAACAGCTGCAGCAAGAACAGTCAAATATTTTAATTGCATTTTCAGAACTATCTATTGATTAAACGAATGAGTACTAATTCTAATAAGAACAAAATTAAACAAATAAAACAAATAGAACAAATAAAATCAATGAATATTCTATAAACAAATTCCTCACCATCCTTACAGAAATGTTTACAGTTCTAGACTTGTGTTCTAAATTTAGAAAAAGCAAACAAAGACTCAAATATACGCATAACAAAACAAGCAAGCGATGACTTAATAGGGGTGTAGGGATGTTGAAGCCATATAGAGTGCGTGAAATGCGCGCGTAAACTACATCATTAACAAATATGTACGTTTTTTGCAATCTATATAGTCTAGTGGTATACTTTCGTAAGACTGATTAGCGTAGCATCTTCTATTTTAACACCTTTTGGGATTGGCAACTCGCCGTCGAACATCTGGGAAGCATTTTCAACGCCAGGCAAATTGGCTTTGTCGTTCTGGAAACTATAGTCTATGTCGTTGTAGTTACCGAAAAGTAGGAGAATCTTCCCGTCGTTGGGGGAGAGGTCGGGGTTTTTGTTTATAGAGTTTCTGGCTTCAATGGTGTCGTTGGAGTTGAAGTAGTCGTCGCAGTTGACGTAGATGGTAGATGTGTAGCCTTCGGGGAACGAGCACTGAGTGAAGATAGAGCTGAAGTTGGCACAGTATCTGACATGGTACCCGAAGGACAGTTTGGAGCCGATCAAGCCATAGGCCTGGAGGGGGGAGACGATTTTTTTGTTTTTCAAGTCCACCGTGACCCTGACGTTGACGGGGACTTCGTGGTCCAATACAAACGGCTCGGCGTCGCCGATATTGACATATTTGGTGACGGACAATTTTTTCAATGCACTGACCTTTTTGTTCTTTTTGGTGACCTTTGGCGTGGCCTTGGGGATGGTGAGACCTTCCTTGAAGTCCTTGGAGACGTGGTTGTTGGACATAAATGGGAGGGTCGATATCTTGGGGAGTTTTTGGGCGTATTTGAACTTGGTGTGGAATTGGTTGTTTGCGAAGACAGACTTGACCAAATATGGCGGAGTCATGAAGTATTGCAATAATGTAGCGAAGAGTAAGGTGTTGTTTTCGTTAAGGTCAGACGAGAGGTCCACAGGAGTCTCTGGTTCTTTGGTTTTTTCGACGGCGGTTGGCTTCAATATATCCTCATCGCTGAAGTTGAACTTGATCTTTTTACCACCTTTGTTACTGCCCAATTCAACAACCTTGGCAGCCTCTTTTTCGGCAAGATCTTGCTTCTTGGACGACGTGGGCACGTCTAACACCACGACTTCGGCTACGTTATAAATCGTTGCAGCTTTTGCTATTTGATATGCAATAGACGTTATTTGTTCTAAATTCTTAGCATTTGCGGCTGATATTATAGTAGATGGAACACATATGGAGTATTGGGTTTCTGGAATTGCCTTGACAGGCTTCTTCACAGGCTTCTCTTCCTTGGCTTCGGTCTTTCTTTTGGCCATGGTTAATGTATAAACTTGGGGATAGATATTTGAAATATCATCTAAAATAAATTTTCAAGAGCTCATCTTAAGAGCGCGCAGTATCTGACATTGTACAATAAAGCTTGTAATAAGATAAAAGACAAGCATTTCGTACTTTCAAAATAGACTATAGACCTGATTACACGTTTACAACGACAATAGTAAATACTTGTTGTATATTAATAAATCTACGAAATTTTAATTGATATTGGACAATATACTAGCTGCACGATAGCCGGAGGGACAAATATGAAAATTATCCCAAAATTCAAGCTTCAGTGGTTTCAGCAGCATCAGCATCAGCAGCATCAGCATCAGCATCAGCTTGGTCTTCTTCAGCTTCGAGCTTGGCAATCTTAGCCTTTGCCTTTTCAACGTTGACTTTAGTTTGTTCTTCTTGCTTATCTTCAAGGGCATTTAAAGTTTCCTTCAAAGTGTCTATGGTTGAAGAAACATCGTCAGCTTGAGTTGGTAATGGGATGCTCAAGTCACCTAATGCAACAATAACATCTGGTTCAACGGTGAAGTTCTTAGACTTAGACTTCTTTTGTTTAGAGGCCTTCTTGGACTTAGAACCTTGGAAGAAAGATTCTTGTTCTTTCTTAAGAACAACTACGTCTTCAGGCATTTCAATCTTTCTACCGTTTACAGAGGTATTGACATTGTCGCTGGTAGCAGTGACATTTTTCTTTGGTTGTGGCTTAACGTACGATGGGTCGAAGTAGGCCAATAAGGTGTGGATAGAGTTGATTTCATCGCTGAAAGCAGGAATAGAAGCCTCAGCCAATTGTTTTTCGGCTTGTTCCTTTCTCTTTTGCTTCTTATCTTCCAATTGTTGTTGTTTGGATTCTTCATCTCTCTTCTTTCTTTCTTCGGTCATTAAGGTCTTGAATTTTTCGAATTCAGCGTCAAATTCAGATCTCAACTTTCTAATCTGGTCGTATTTACCGTCCTTGGTCTTCTTGATTTCATTTCTCTTGCCGAACAAATCGTTTCTCTTGTCAACAACCGACTTGTTGTCGTCGTTTATTTGATCCAATTCTTTTTGAATCTTTTCAAATTGTTGTTGAACTTCCTTGTTTTGAACCGCGTTCAATTTCTTCTTCAACTCGGCAATCTTGGCCTTGTCCTGGTCAATCAGCTCTTGCTGCTTTTCGATGGATCCGAAGTCCTTACGCAACTTACGTAACGACGACATTTCCTTGACGTATCTTCTTTCATCCGCCAATTTCAAGTCTCCCGCATCAACCAACTTGTCTAAGTAGTTGACTCTCGAGTCGATTTCTTGCACATTCTTGAATGCGTGTTTGGAGGTCTTGGTTTGGATTTCTGAGATCTTTCTCTTCAATTGGGCCTCGACACCTTTGATTTGATCCAAAATAGCCCCTCTTTCGTTCTTGATAGTGCTTTGCTTACCGACTAACTCCTTCAATTGACCTTGCAATTCTTTTCTTCTTTCAATCACTTTTGGGTCTGTGACAACCTTGTTAATTTGTGCGTTAATCTCATTGTTCGTTAAGTCCAACTTTTTAATTTCATTTTTCAACCCGTCGATTTCTTGTTTCAAAGCTTTGTCATCCGGACGTTTGATAAAACGTCTGTTGGGACGTCCAGTAGAATTTTCGGCGACGCTAGACATGTTTGGCTTATTCAATTGTGGGGGTGCTTTCCTTGTGGTCTGAAATAATGAGATCAATAGTAGAAGCGCCGGCTTTGGGTCGACAATTTTTTCAGACCAAATTCGAAAATGTTCGAGAAGCCCAGGGCTCCACAATTTTTCACTATGACAGAGACAAAATGGCCCAATCTTTGGCACCGTAACGGCAATTAAATCAGATCCAAGTAGATACGACTAATACACTACTGATTAGCTTCGTGGATATTTAAGGATTATATTGTTAATACTGGGAGTAACAAGTTATCGTGGATTGATGGCATCATTCGTCGTATAGGGAAGTTTTTGTTCAGCCGATCGCGTTTATCAGAAAATTTATTTAGTACCCACTTCAGGTCAACAAAAGGTTTTCAAGAATAAGTGTTAGAAATCACAATAGACGTTAGACATGTCAGATTACGCTAAGCTAGTTGCTGGGTTAACGGGTGAAGACATTTTGAACAAATGGAGCGAAGTTACTCCGTTGAAACAGATCTCTGGAGTTCCGAAATCAGCAGGTTCAAGCACAGACAATTCCATCATCAACGAAACGATATTTGAAGGCCACAACGAGGAACAAATTAAATTGATGGATGAATTGTGCATTGTTTTAGACTACGAGGACAAGCCCATCGGAGCTGGTACCAAGAAGTTGTGCCATATAATGACCAACATCGACGAAGGGTTGTTGCACAGAGCATTTTCTGTGTTTCTCTTCAACGAGGACGGAAAGTTGTTATTACAACAGAGAGCTGACGAAAAGATCACATTCCCACAGATGTGGACCAACACCTGCTGTTCGCATCCGTTGTGCGTGCCTGATGAATTAGGCATAACGGCAGAGGGTGGAAGCTCGAACCAAAATGACTTGTCGACCGCCATTGCGGGAGCCAAGGTGGCAGCGCAAAGAAAGTTGGAGCACGAACTAGGCATTCCTTACGGAGATGCTCCTCTTGCCGACTTTCAGTACTTGACCAGAATCCACTACAAGTCGCCTAGTGGAGGTGACGACTCCAAGTGGGGTGAGCACGAGATCGACTACATCTTGATCTTGAAGACCAAGAACGACATCACCATAAATGCCAACTACAACGAGGTCAAGGACTACAAGTACGTGGGTCAAGACGAATTGAAGCAAATGTTTGAAGATGACTCGTTGGTATTCACCCCATGGTTCAAATTGATCTGCCAAACTTTCTTGTTCAACTGGTGGGGTAATTTGGACGACTTGCACTCTTTCAAAGACGATAAAGTCCACCGTTTACTCTAATATATATTCCAAATAAACTCTGTATAAATACCTATTCCAATATTTTTCACTCCGACCCAGAACCCGAGTCACATGTAGCCAGGCCTCTTTGACTCGACCGGGATGAACAGAGAAAGTGACACAAAATCCCAGAACTTCTGTTCATAGAGGAGAAGGAAATTTTACGGTTACAATTTCCACATTCCTAGTATATATATAGAAGAGTATTAGAGTGATAATACTTTGGATACGGGGAGATAAGAAGAACAGGAAGCTAGGATATAAATGATTTCATTAAGGAGTATACTGAGAAGTCCTGCGGTTCAACCGGCACGGATTTATCGTACGTTAGCGACAGCTGATACGTCGGGTATCAATGAGCAAGCCAAACCTAAGACCAAGAGAAAGAAGACAGTGTTTTCAGATTCATTAAATAAAGGACCATCGTTTGAGGACTTTGTGAACGGGAAAGCAGCGGATATGTTGGTTGATCCATTAGAAGCGGCCAGACAAGATCCGAACCAAAGATTGCCCAAATGGTTGAAGGTGCCAATCCCCAAGGGAAAGTCGTTTAACAACTTGAAAAATGACGTGAGGGAGTTGAAATTAGCAACGGTGTGTGAAGAGGCCAAATGTCCAAACATCGGTGAATGTTGGGGAGGAAAGAAGTCGGAGGCCACTGCCACGATCATGTTGATGGGGGACACCTGTACCAGAGGATGCCGTTTTTGCTCTGTGAAGACCAGCAGGGCGCCAGCCAAGCCAGATCCTATGGAGCCGGAGAACACGGCCGAAGCTATCAGTAGATGGGGGCTTGGATACGTTGTTTTGACCACGGTCGACAGGGACGATTTAGTGGATGGTGGTGCTAACCACTTGGCGGAAACGGTGAGAAAGATCAAAGAAAAAGCACCCCAAATCTTGGTAGAAGTATTGGGAGGTGACTTCAGAGGAGACTTGGATATGGCTGCGATTTTGGCAAGATCGGGCTTAGATGTGTATGCCCACAACATCGAAACGGTCGAGGCATTGACACCCTACGTAAGAGACCGCAGGGCCACTTATAGACAATCCTTGTCAATCTTGAACAAGGCCAAGGAGACAAAGCCATCGTTGGTGACCAAGACGTCGCTTATGTTAGGATTCGGTGAGACCGACGAACAGATCATGCAAACGTTGAAAGACTTGAGAGAAATAAAGTGTGACGTCGTGACATTCGGCCAATACATGAGACCTACCAAGAGACACATGAAGGTGGTTGATTATGTCAAGCCTGAAAAATTCGACTACTGGAGAGACACCGCTTTACAAATGGGCTTCCTTTATGTTGCCAGTGGTCCTTTGGTTAGATCGTCCTACAAGGCAGGTGAAGCCTTTATTGAAAACGTTATTAGAAAGAGAAGACACAATGTTGGTGAAACCCCAAGATTGGCCCAAGAAGTCAACCCAAAGATTATATCCCAATCCATTTGATGAGAATATTGCTTTAAAGCACAAAAAAAAAAGTACTCATTCTATACCTCGAGGAACCTGTTTAGATAACTTAATAGACCGTAATATAACAGACCTTGTATCTATCTGAAATCTTGCAGACCTGCTTGTAGCCTAACTAGTCTAACAATAAGCTAACACAGAAAGTTGCAAATGATTATTTTCAAACGTACACAAAATCGAAAAACCAAAACAAAAGCTGCATCGTCTGGATCAACGTCACTCAATTGCTATTATTAACGAATTAGTATACTATATCATACAAATAACACTTTATACTAGGTCTACATAAGGCTAGTTGATAGAAGGAGACATATACTTGATTTCAATTAGATAGTTCTTGGAAGAATGTCCAATCTACGGGAGACCCCAGACAAAGATGATAGCGACGAAGAGTCATTGATCACACAGTTTGAAACAACATTGACAATCAGACCTTCGTCAAATGAAGTGCACGATGATGGAGATATATCTATTGACCATACTACATTTATTCATAATAACACATTTGGGAATTTTACTAGAGATCAGAGTATTGTTGACATTGATGAATTGCAAGAGGAGGAGATTGCGCTGGAACAGATACCTAGGTTTAAAACAAAGAAGCATTTACAGCCTAGTCTTGCGGCCAGGGTGGCCAAGTCTCAGTCCCTCAGCCCAAGCCCTACTCCTAGTGCGTCCGATCTAAAGTACGAGAGACTTTTGACGCCTTCCCCATTAATTGATTATTCGTTAACCCGATTCACCAAAATCTTTACCGAGTTCTTGAAGTCGAATCCGCATATCCAGAAGGAATCGCCCAGATTCCGTAAGAATAGCGATAAAACATTGATTGTTTTATCGCCATATTCGGCAGAACATGCATTTGGTAGAAAATGGGTTACTAAGTCGTATCTTAGCACTATTTTCGAAAGGCCACAGAGGTTATTAGCATCTTGCATAGGTATTTCATCCGCGATTACAATGTTTCCATTCTTCTATAAATTAACCAATTCCACCAAGAGGGGGTCAATTTTCTCCTCGCATGTACGTAAGATACACGGAAAGGCGTGGCCTAAAAAATTGTACGAGTTGTGTTTAGCATCGCATGAAAAATTACAGAACGACGACTTAGAGGTTCCTGAAGACTGGAACACAGGAGATATATACTTAACGCCGAAAACTATAAACGCAATTGAGGGTGTTATTGGAACCATTGAGACTGCAGTCGATTCGTTGTACATGGACAGGCATGATAGTCATAATTTAGCATTTGTTGTTATTAGGCCTCCAGGTCATCATTCTCACGCGTGCTTACCTAGCGGGTTTTGCTTGTTAAATAACGTTCAGATTGGTATTGAATATGCGTTTGAACGTTATGGCGTTACCCATTGTGCCATATTAGATATCGATTTACATCATGGGGATGGATCCCAAGATATTTGCTGGGAAAGAGCCGGATTCGCAGGTGATTATGGGAAAGATGAAGACGACGAGATCGATGGACAAGGTCCAAGAGATGATTACGGTAAAAGATTTGCTACTTATCCAAAAGTTGGCTACTTTTCATTACATGATATAAAGTCATATCCAACTGAATTGGGCTATGCCACGAAAGAGAACATCAAGAATGCGTCGACATGCATTATGGATCATGACCTTAATATATGGAATGTTCACCTTCAAGAATGGTCCACCGAAGAAGAGTTTTACAAGCATTACCAAATAAAATACGTGAACATTTTGAATAGAGCAAATCAGTTTTTGAATCACGCGAAGAAGCAGTACGATAAGGAATATCAGGAATATTTGGTTAATTTAGCCAAATATAATAAATACGTATTGAAGCCCCATTTATACAATCAACCACTTTCGAAACCAGCTCCACCTCCACCGTTTAAACCTTTAATTACTATTTCTGCCGGATTTGATGCTCTGGAGTATGAAAATCCTCAAATGCAAAGACATGGAATCAACGTTCCTACCTCGTTTTATGCTACATTCACCAAAGATGTTGTCAAACTAGCTAAAATCCACACCAATGGAAAAATCGTTTCATTTTTAGAGGGTGGCTACTCTGATGGAGCATTATCCACTGGAATATTTTCTCATCTTATTGGTTTAACCAACAACCCTAATGACTCCCATGACGATGAACTCTTGTGGAACCCTACTTGGGGGAGTGAACAAGTCATGAAGGAATTAGTTAAAGGCTGCAAAAAAACCTGGGTACCCTACAAGAAGCCTCAAACAGATGTTACTATCTGGGCCAATGAGGTTATCAAGCTAGGCAGATCTATGATGCCAAATTCAATTTTACCGTCAGGTTATATCTATCAATACGAGGAACCTTCCGATAAGCCTGTCAAATCAGAGTACGTGTACGAAGACCCTGTGCCTGTAAATAAAATGGTAAAGGAGATTCTTGATAGTGACGGAAATGTATTAAAGGACGTTTCCTACAGTCCTTTGAAAAATGATCCGGAAGATAAACGGAGAATTGTTCGTCATACCAGGGCTTATTATAAGAAGTTAGCTTCCGCCCAAAAGCAACAAGAAGCCTCAAACTAACAACGTCCCTTAATTGCCATTTGCCATTAATTTATTTTCAAAGTTTAGCATATTCATACATATATATATTCCAGTATCGATAACGCTGAAAAATTTAGGTGCTAATAATTACCTTACTTGTAAAAACATAGCATGATATATCTGTTTATCATTGATCATTTCTTGTAAGTTTATTAGTATTCTTAAGCATATCATACCCCATATATTCTTTTTATTTTCATATGATCCATTTCGTATGTCTTTGTGAACACAATAAATTCCTCGTATTCGACCTTGAAAATTCACGCGTAAAAGACTAGTATCATAATATACTCTGACAGGATAAAGTTTTTGATATTAAAAGCATCGTCAGCAAGTAAGGCGTATAATTGGCGTATATAAGTGAAGCTTTCAAAGATGGAGGGCTTACGTATACATAAATCCGACAGCACGAAGGAGATTTTGAAACAAAAACCAGAAAAAAATAGCAAAGAATATCAACCATCGAGCGCCAGTATGGATAGGTTGAAGGTAACAGATGAATATATCAAGAAGCTAGAAGATGAGAAGAATGAATTGCAGGAAAAATTGATGAGACAGGAGAAAGTTATTGACATATTACAAGGACAATTGACAGCTAATGGAATTCCAATACTTTCAGGGACTATAACTTCTATTTTGAATGGAGAAATCAGTGAAGCACCTTCAACAAGCGCGAAAGAATCAAATGAAGAAGATATACCACAGCGTTCTGTAAGACGACAAATGACACCACAGAAAGGTCTTAGGAATAAGACATCGTCAAGCTCATTGGGGTCCAATCGTAGCCTTCAAATACCCAAATCTCCAATAGGTCATTTATCACCCATGACGCCCGTTGATAGAACAAGGGATTACGAATCTAATAGGTCTTCAGTATATTCAGATATTGAAGATGGAACGTCGTACAGGAGAAGCTTTACACAGGCAGAAGACTTAAGCAAATCCAGCAATAAAGATAATGCTAATGAAACAATTGAAATGAACCATAATGACACTATTAACGAGGATTCAGATTTGAAACAAGTTGAAGAATCTAATCGTACATTTGAACCGAACGATGAAAGTTCGATTAACACAGTTTTGGAAAATACGAAAGTCAAACCTACAACTAATGGGGCCATGGATAATAAGCTGCCTATTAATGATAGTATATCTACAAAGAAGGAAATTTCCACTACTAACTTGCTTAATACGAACGATGAAATGAAAGCCTCTGGTCTGGTTACGCAACATAAGAATACAAGTACCAGCAGTTTTAACTCGAATTATAAATCGAGAATCAAATTACCACCAAGCTTACAACCACCGCAAAAACAAGGTAAAGACTTATCCATTGACACGTCTATAGCCTCATCATCGGGAATGAAGGCTCTTAATAGTGCCGAAAGAAATGACTCGATTGGACGCCAAATTTCTAATGATCAAATTTCTATTCAGTCTCTGATAACTACACCTATGGAAGGGCCCCCCAGCCAAAGCACCCCAAAACTTGGCAGTGATACCGGAAGTTTTAGGAAACTAGCATTGACTCCAGAAATGGGTGGTTTCAATGGAAAATTTGCGCAACGATCAAATGATCAACTTACAGGGGATTCCCAAACGCACATTCAACAGCCTATGCTCGATAATGACTCTACTTTGTTGAGGACGCCAATAACTAACGAATTTTTGTCACACGATTCCGAATCTTTATCAAGGTTGTCTACACAGACACCTAATTCTAGCTTTCAAGTCTTACATACTCCAAAGGCAGAAGAAGATAGTGCGCTTTTTATTAAACCTGATGAATTTCAGACAATAAGTCTTACGGTGGTTAGTACCATAAATATAAGCAACTCAGCATCATCAAAGAAAGATGATCCTGCCTGTACTATATCAATTAACGACAGAGAATCACAGAAAGAAATGTGGCGAATTCGTAAGACTCACTCACAGTTGATGGCTTTTGATAATGAAATTAGACCAATAGTTGAGTATTTTGGTTTACCACCAATACCTGATAAGTCTTTATTGTTGTCAACTTCCCCGAACAAAGTTGATGCTCGTAAAAATAATTTGCAAAATTATTTCAATACAATCTTTCTAATGCCTCATCTTCCTCACATTATCTTATATCGGATTTGCAAGTATCTTTCATTGGATTTCATTAATCCGTTAGATGATTTTAGGAGTGGTGCAAGAAAAGAAGGCTATTTGATTCGCCGTTATAAGGGATTGGGTTCATCTTGGAAAATTAGGTGGTGTCAAGTCGATGGTCCATTCTTGGAAATATACGAAATACCTGGGGGTGTATGTATAGAACAAATTAAATTGAAAGGTTCTCAGATCGGTAAACAGACAAACGACTCAGTAGCGGAAGAAAGAGGTTATAGACATGCATTCTTAATTATGGAACCCCAGAAGAAAATATCGTCTTCTTCATCGAAGTACTTCTTTTGTGCTGAAAGCGATGAAGAAAGAGATGACTGGGTTGAAGCATTAGTTGAATTCAATGAAGTGGGTGACACATCTATGACATCTTATGGATCAAATGATAACGATAATTCCTTTTCAACAGATCTCGACGAAAGGTATAAGGATAATCAAGAAGAAGAAATAACTAAGCAATATTCTTCACAGACATCTAATCCACAGACAGGATTTGTGGGTGGATATCACTATCAACAAAGCACTTCCAGCATTGACCTTCCAAATAATAATATTGCTGAGAAGCCAAGTCAGAAAGATTTGAAAGAGGCTAAAAGATTGAAGAAAAGAAGTATATTTCCTTTCCGTAACAAGCTTAATTCGCTGATATTTGATTCTAATCCGACGGATACAGACCTGTCTCAGACAATAGTTGCAACACAACCACAGCAAGAACAACAACAAGAATCAAATATACAGCTGTATTTAGATCTGATGAATTTGGATGATGATCTAACAAAAGCAATATTTGGTAGAGAGCTTTCTGTGGCGTATGAATTATCCAATCATAAGCTTTTTGATAGAAGCATTCCAAGTATTTGCTATAGATGCTTAGATTTCTTATTGAAGGCAGGAGCTATATATGAAGAAGGTATCTTTAGATTAAGCGGATCTGCATCTAGCATTAGACAGTTGAAAGATCAATTTAATACTAATTTCGATTTAGACTTATTCGAATCACCATTACAACCTGATATGCACACAGTATCTGGATTATTGAAGACATACTTGAGAGAATTACCAACACCAATATTAGGGGGCCAACAATATAATGATTTGAAACATATAGCTGATACTAGAGGTGAATCAAGTTCAAGGTCAGAGTTAGCCTTGATATTCCGAGACTACTTGAGTAATTCGTCGAATATCGATGATATACACTACAACGTATGCTATGTGATCTTTAAATTCTTGCACCAAATTATTGCGAATAAAGGGACGAATAGAATGAATTTAAGAAATGTTTGTATTGTTTTCGTGCCTACATTGAATATTTCTCTTGAAGTCTTGACGATTCTTTTAGTTGATTTTGATTGTATATTTGAAGGGGGATCTCCTATCGCTAATGATAAAAGGGAAGTTCTAGACTTATACATTCCAAATTTTTAATTCTAGTATTTTATATAAATTATTTCTTGTATTATAACATAACTTATCATATAGTATAATTTCAAGTATCAAAGGTATTCTGAATAATCCTAACAGCTTTAGATTGCTTGAAGCCTATTAAATTATTAAAGCGTTTAATGATATGTATGAAATATAGATAATAAAGTACTATAATAATGGTTTCGGTATGGGGCCATACCGCAAGTTAATACGATAAAAACTAATCACCATTCACTCTCTCCAGTAGCCTTCTGGAAGACATAATCTCTTCCATTAATATTAGCCACTCCTTCCTTTAAATTAGACTTCCATTTATTTTTAACTCTTTGAACTTTATCATACAAGCATAACATGATTTGGCCCTCTTGGTCCCCATCTTCCTCGTCTGATTTTTCACTTTCCAAACCTTCATCCAAATCAGAGTTAATGTCATCTGAATCATTGAAAATATCGTCATCATCATCATTGTCATCATCGTCATTGCCATCCGCTTGGCTGATATTTTTATTGGCTGATCCTTGACGATTGTTTTTCAATTTTTTCATTATGTTGGTTGCCTGATCAGTATGCATAGTAAATTCAAAAGTTCCATCGGCTTGATTAATTCTTGGGAGCATTAAACCGGTACCATTATCATCATATTCCTGCTTAGGAGTTGGGTCTATATTTGGAATTTGAATATCACTATTATTGTTACTGCTAAGTCCTGTGGTATTATATGATAACTGAGAATCAGATTGCATATTGGGTAATTCTAATACAGAACCGGCACCCAATGGTAACGAATTATCGCCCAAGACACTACCAGTAGGCTCTTCTGAGTGTTGTGGTAATTGATTATTATCTATTTCATAAGCATTAGTTTGTTCGTCATCCCAGGTAAATCTGGAAACACCAGATTGACTTAGTTTCTCACACCATATTTTACGTAAATCCTGTAAAGTAGATTCATCAATTCCACTATCCTCAAAATCCTGCCTTGAATCGCTAATCACTTCTTCGATAATAGCTTCATATAGCTTACTTGCTTCAACGTTCGACATTATTTTCTCACTTCTCGTAGTTTATATATGCCTCGACTTTTGAAATATATTTTTTTAAGCAAATTCTCTACCGAATAAAACGAACCCAATAATAATCACAACAATCTTCTCCTCTATAAAGTTGTAAGGTTGGTTCCGTTGATATTTGCCTTAAATTTACCATTTCATTAATTTGTCAGCTCAATTTATACCGACCAGAACGTGACACAAAAACGGGAGCTCACCTTCTAAGAATTTATTTATTAAATTATATATCCTACTAATATCTCAGAGGTTTCTTAATGCCAGATTTTTTGGGACTTAGCTTCTTCTTAGGATTATGGTCAGAGCCGGATTGATATTCATCGATCAAACGTAACAATTGATTTTTTTCCATGTTAACAATCTCTAACTTCTTTTGTAAACTATCAATATCTCTAGCTTGTGATTTCTTCTCAAAGTGCAAGTTATCAATTTGCTTCTTGAAACTGGCTCTTACCTGATTAACCTTCAATTCATGTTTCTTTGAATATTCGAAGTATAGCTGTTCAGCAACTTCTTGAATTCTTGCGTTCGTCTTGGCTTGGCCTTGGGAAACTTGCTTCTTTAAATCTTCAATTTCGTCATTCAATGAAGTATTTTCGCCCTTAGACTGGAGAGATTTGATATCTTCTAATGCCTTTGAATAATCTTTTTCATAATCTGCGATAACTTGTTTCTGTTTATTTACTTTTTGAACCAATTCACCCATTTTTTTAGTATCACCACTTATTATTTCGTCTTTTTCAGTATTAATAGATTTTAGCAAATCCATTTGAGTTTCTGACTCACTTACATGCTGATTAAGCCTTTCGATTTCTTCAAGCAATCCACTTACTTTATTCTGCAATGATTCATTTGCTTCATTAGACTTATTTAATCCTTCCTGTAAACGATTAATCTTGTCATCCAAATCACTTCTAGCATTATTATAATTATTCAATTTATTCGTTAGTTCCTCAACGTCATCCTTATATTGTTGCAATTCGCGTCCCAGGTTCTTATTTTCTTCAGTTAAGTTATCAATTTTAGTCAATAACTCATTTTTCTCAGTCATTACTTGCTTGATTTCTTGTGTTTTGGAATCAAGCGTATTTTCGAGAGTCATGATCTTATCCTTAGCAAGATTCTCAAGCTTGTCTAATTCTTCTAGCAATTCTTGTTGTTTTGAATTTATTTCCTCTAATCCGTTGTTTTCCCTTCCCAAACGTCCAGTCTCAGTTAATAATTCTTCCTTTTCGCTTAATAAATTTTCAACCTTAATGTTGTAATCGATATTAGCATCGGTCAATGACGAGATTTCGGTGTCTTTTTCTTTGATTTCATCATTAAGGATCTTTATTTGTGATTCGTATTCTTTCTGTGAAATGCTTTTGTCTTCAACGCTCTTTTCTAGTCTTTTAATTTGCTCTCTTAAGGTATTACCTTCTTCAATAACAGACTCCAATTCATTTGCAGTAGATTCATATTTACTTTTACTCTTGGATAATCTTGATTCTAATTGGGTTACAGTATTTTCTTTGATCCTTAAAGCCTTAGTCATCGAAGCTAATTCCCTTTCATTATGTTTGAGCTGTATTAATAATAGATTCTCATTTGCGATCAATTTTTTCTTATCTTGCTTCAATTCCTTAATTTTTTGATCATATATTAAGAATTTATTATTTGTGGCTGATAATTCTTCAGAGAATTTTAAAATCTCTTGATTTTTATTATTGATCACTTCCTCCAAGTTCGCAACCTCCTTAAAATGATCATCTTGAACCTTTTTTATATGGTCTAGCGAGAAAACAGGTTTTGAATTTGGCGATAACAAAAAATTGATTGTTGGTTCGTCTTCTAATTCATTAAATCCATCAGAATTTTCGTCTTCCATTCTATTAGATGAAACGTGATTCTCTTTTTGGTCACTATTGACCGATAACATATGATTCTTTAACGGACTGATGGTCTCCTTTGATTCTGTATTATTGATGACGTTTTCTTTGATGCGATGCTGTTGATTTATTTCGGGACTTTTGGCGACTGGTTCGGTATATCTTTGGGGTGTAACATAATCTACCTCATCAGTAATCTTTATGATCCTACTGAGCTGAGTACTTTCATTGCCACGCATTTTAGACGTCATTGTGTGCGATGTGTTAACTTCATTATTATAGATATCGCCGTCACTATCTTCGTCTATGACTGTGGGCTCGTGTAATTTAGCAGGTGAAGCTCCAGAACTGAAGCGACCAACCAAATCTTCTTTATTAAATACCTGGTCAATTTGGATCAGATGCTCGTCATCAGATTTATGATGTGAAACTTCTGATTCATTAGCATTAGTGATTACTTTGGCAATCTTGCGAGAATTTTCAATAACAGAATCATCTTCAATGCTACGTTTGTCCGCTTTAGAAGGACTACTTTTGGGAGGAGAACTCTTCACATTTTTCGCAAACGAAGAATTGATCTGTTTGATGGGAGTATCTATCTTCGAAGGTGACGACTCAAATGGACTTTTATGCGATATAGATGAGTTCACATCACTAGACAATTGGCTGGCCTGTGTACTTTTACCCGAATTATGCATGTTTTCCTTATTAGATGGACTACCGTGGCGGCTGGACGACTTTAATTCATATAATCTGGCGTCTAATTTCGTTTTGGATTTTTTCAACGAATCCAAGTTCGGTTGATTAGTAGCTCGAGGTGATGTTAATGGAATTCTCTTATTCACCGAATACAATGGTTCTGCTTTCTTCGTTAATGGAGTAGCCGTTAAGCCCTTTGGGGTTTCATTATGTACTGTATTTCTTCTGGCATCCTGCTTAGCACTTAATCCATGAGGATGTTTTGCTAAGATATCAGGGCTCGTTGTGTTCGTAGAAAGTCTAGATGGAGGAATCTTTATTGGTGATAGCTTCTCACCTTCAATCATGGACATATCAGCTTCAAATCTAAGCGGAGAGGTCATTGCTATTTCCTTGTCCTTCGAGGTTTTCTTTGTTTGTTTATATGATTTTTTGTTAATTTGAAGGAACCACTTTTAACGCGTTTTTAAGGCGCAAAAAAATTCGTGTCGCTTTCAAACCAATTATTAGTTCTGTAGATAAGTTTGTAGTATGGAGGTTTCTATGGTTCTATAAGGCTTACAAGTGGTATAATGCAAATATGTTGTTTAATAAATGAAAAAGTTATAATATTCATAAAAAAACATAGAAAAAAATCCTAAATAGTAGATAAATCCGAAAAAATTCAGCTAAAGTGATAGCTATAGGGTATCATAACAATCTTTCAATGTAGAATGAATGTCAGTAATCACTTATTGAAACTTAGAAGTTAAAAACGAAACCTCTCTTAGCGTTAGCAACTGGTTCGTAGCCAGTGGTTGCACTTGGTAAAGCAGATGAGTAGTAAGTACCATTGTTACCGGCAGTTTGGAAAGACGAGCTAGTGACTGGGATGCTAGAGTTAGCATAAGAAGAAGAACCAGCAGCAGTAGTGTAGACTTGAGTAGAAGTAACTTGAACGTAACTGGTGATGGTAGTGATGTCATCACCGTGAGTAAATTCAGCTTCAACTGGGTAAGAAGTAGTCAAGGTTGAGGTTAAAAAGACTGTAGAGGTAACGTCAGGAGTAGAAGAAACAGCTTTTTCATCTCCCTTAGTGACAGTGACAGTGACAGTTTCTGGAGTACATTGACCACCAGTTTTGGTTTCAGTATCAGTTTCAAGAGCGGAAACAAATGTAGAAGAACCTTGGGTGATAGTGGTGAGCTTGGTGATGGTGGAGGTAGTGACTTGACCGGTTGAAGAAGGAGCTTTAGTAGCAGCATCAGAAGAAGCTTCAGCGGATGATGATGGAGGAACAGTGGTGGTGTAAGTGTTAGTTGCTTGGACAGTTTCAGAACCATCAGAAGAGATGGTTTGGTATTCAATGACGGTGGAAGTGAGGGTAGTGTCAGCCTCGCTAGAAGTAACAGAAGCAGAAACAGCAGAGGCTGATGATTCAAAGTCATTAATTTCGTCGGTAGCAGAAGTTGGGATGGTTAAAGTAGTGTCTGGCAAAGTGATGGTAATGTACTCATCAACAGTGATGGTAGTATCCTGTTCAACATCAGAAGATTGAGCAGCATCGGAAGTCAAAGCAGCATCAGAAGATACTACACCAGACGAAGCACCACTAGCTGCAAGAACAACAGCAGAAAAACCGGTGGAAGCACTTGGGGTGACCGAAACCTCAGAGGAGTTTTCATATCTCTTGAAGTTGACTGGTCTGAATGGAATGGCCGCAGCTGAAGTGGCCAAAATTAATGGAATAACACCTGATGATAAACGCATTTCGATTTATAAATTTCTTTCTGAACTAATTTCAATCAAATATTTGATCAAGGTTTTCTAAATCAAATAGTTATCAAAGGAGTGGACGCGATTAGGTTACGCAAGATTAAACAGAGCGAATGAAATCAACTAATACTTAAGGGAAGTAGAATTAAGCAAGAAAACGATTGGAATCTTCAAGGTGGAAATCCCATCCAATATATATCGATAAAAATATCGTGTTTCAAATAGCGCTACATTGTAAACAAAACATAATAAGGACAGACAATTTATAACGGTATGCATCATTTTGCTCTTAAACAATCAGGGGTGTCCGATCCTTGCCCTGTTAACTATGTAGCTGCGCTTTCTTGGAATGTTTAGTAAATAAATAGACAATACGTGGAACAATAATTAAGCTGCAAAATGCGCGATTCGTGTTTTTGTACTACATATATTCGCCTGGCTTTTGACTGCTAGCCAAATTACTCTTTTTCTATTTGTTGGACCGCTGTAAAATAGCCATCATAGGACTTGTTCATATTCGAAGCATATTCTGCCCAAAAAAATTATTCAATTATCTAAAATTTTGAATATTTTATGTTTTTTGTTACGAAATATCGTACAAGTAGCAAACTGAAGTGGGATTCTTGAATTATTGTGACTTTTGAAGTTTCCACACTGAAATAAATTTACTTAAACTAAATCGGTGCTAAAACACATTTATATAGGGTCTGAGCAAGTCTTCTGTAGCCTGGTAGCTCTTCTTGAAGTAATTTCTCTAAAGGGGAACTCATTTCCGCATACATTTAATCTAAACAGCTAGTGTATCTAATATATATTCTTAATTACTTAATTCTAAGAACTTCAAGCTACCTCGTGATACGTCCTAATTTAATGAACCCATTTATCAACTCGTAGGTGTTAAAGTATTCTGCTTGAAATACCTCAGTTGTTGAAATATTTGGTGAAATATTTAGTGGGAATTATTTTCACAAGGAACAATTAAAATGAGAAAATGCAAACAGGTTGCAAAATCAAATAATATTGGTTTGAGTAAACAATTGAATACAACATATGAACATTCCGTATTCAAGACAAATGAAATGACCTAAGAATTGATGACTGGACAAATAATTACTTGTTTGAGTAGTTAATGAGAATTGAAGTTTGAATATTAATTAATAGAAGTAGTAAAGAATTCAATTGGGTAATCCAAATATTCTGTTATAAAAGGAGGCCGATTTGATGGCCAATTACTTCTTAGTTTAGAAGATAAGTAATTTAAATTGTATATTTGAATATAGATTACACACTGTTTAAACTGAAATGAATACTGAAATGAGTACCCCTTTAGAGAAATTACTCCAAAATTATCACCGTAATCTAAACTCATATTGTTGATTCTAGCCATTCTGGCATTCACCATCAATGCCACCATAACCATTAGCATACACTTCTCCAACCCATGCTGAATCCTTGGTTCTGGTATTACTCATACCACCTGCTAAACATATTTTGCTGTGTACGCCGTAACACCGAAAGTCATTAGTACAGGGTTGAACTTTCTGTAAAATTGACTGATCACCCAGCTTTTCTTGCGCTGCTTTTGAGAATTCGTCCCAATACCACCAATCATGTACGTAACCTCCATTTTCACCCCAATCATTGTATGATTGCCAATACAGATTTCCTGTACGTTTTGTCATGGACATCAGCCTGTTTTTGCCACTACCTTTTTCATTCTGATCGACCCACTCAATATTATCACTAAAACATTCATTTTCATCACCGCAACGGTGCCAAGTTTCAATCGCATCATTTTCAGACCCTGATTGTATTACCACAGATTTGTTGTGATTGCCATGATCTGCAATAAATTGATACCCTATATATTCTGCCTTACCCAGTGAGGTATCATACAACAGTCCATGATCTAATATCTGACTAGCGATACTATCTCTTTTAGTCAAAAGCTGAAAATACTCATGTTTATCGTCCCTTATAGAGTATAAGTTATTAACTAGTGGGCGAACAGCACTGTCCGGCAAATAGCCAAAAGTTTCACTTAATATGTCAAAAGATCTCTTATCTCTTGCACTATCAGAATCCCAGTTCCATCCACCGTTGTCATTGTGGCTACTTACTACGTAAGATGTCCAGTTCATGACGGCAAGTACTGCGCCAGACCAACCGCAAGCAGCTAGTGTTGCACCAGCTCCAGCAGGGTTTGCTACTCCTAATGCTCCTAAGAATGTTGGTGTACAGGCTGTAGCGTAAAAGGCATCGGCTGAACTAACAATAAACGAAAACATCGATACCGTACCATCGACAAAACTAGTTTTCCAAGACCTAGCTCTTTTTTCAAGCGCATTTTCAAGTTGAGTTACACCCTCATCATTATTGATCAAATCATTACTACCAAGTTCACTGATAACATCACCATTGTCACAACTTTCGC
The DNA here is from genome assembly GCF_000006445.2 of Debaryomyces hansenii CBS767. Lineage (NCBI taxonomy): Eukaryota > Fungi > Ascomycota > Pichiomycetes > Serinales > Debaryomycetaceae > Debaryomyces > Debaryomyces hansenii. The sequence continues at coordinate 1,547,235 of NC_006049.2, forward strand.
TGGCATATAGGTCCTGACTTTTATAAAACCCTTGGTTATTAGCTGCCTGAATGTCACTCTTATCATCGTATTCATGTTGTTTAATATCATTCATTAATTTGTTCGTGATTATTAAGCTGTTCACTATTATTATCGAACACATTCACCATAAATGCTATAGTACTCAACAAGATTAACATCATCGTCAAAAAATAATAAGCTATATTTTTAAAATTTTTATTCACACGTTCTTGTTCTTCATTATTAATATTAATGAACTCATCATGGTTATTTTTACAATTCATTATTTTAATTAACTTTCCGTACACCGTACTCTATTAATTATGTTGATTGTACAAGATTAACATGTAATGAATTATCACTGTAATCTAAACTAATATTGTTGATTTATCGAGATATTAGTACGGAGATACTAATTTTCACTTGAATCATGTGATTAAATTAGTACTTCGTAAGTGTTTTACTTCCAACAAATTCGTGCATTACTTAGTCCGAGCGCCCATTCGTAATCTACGCACCAATCATATCGATATTTGTCTTCATTTCGTCAGAGTGCATATTATTCAGAACGAATTAAGTTATGTCAAATTGATACTAATTGTCAGATTGCAGGTAGAGAATTCAAATACACCTTCGTCTAACAATAACCAGTAACGCCATTCATAATTTGCATAGCTGCACCATTTCATCATTCACTGACAGGAAAACACAAGAAGCAGCTCATAACGTGATTTTTTTTATTACCGGTATTTCTATTTATGGACATTTTTCTTGCTCAGAAATGTTTATGTAATCTGATTCTACTATATACGGAGGGCGATCTACTAGGTAGCTACATACAATTATATAGGAGAAAGAATGTTGACTATTCTTACTATTATTTTCATTTTATCAACAGCTTACTGTGTCTATCAAGCACTTACCCAATCCTATACATGCTTATATTATACTTTTATTCTATTACTTTATAACACTGCTATCGGCCGCCAATATGACTAATTTCTAGGCTCTAGGACCATCATGCCAGCGAGCGGCAATTATGAATATGTCGCATCGTGTATTCATTCATGCAAGACACCAATTATGTGTCAATGAATTTCGCTATTTTAAGTAATAAATACGAAGTAAGCAGAAATGCAACGCACATTACCAACTGACAACCCTCGCGCGCTATTGTACACCCCCCAGTAAAATCAAAAAAAATGACAAGGAACCTTCGTCTTCGTCTAATACCATGGCTCGTCACAAACGTTTCACGGCTCTGGTTACAGACGAAGGGTCTCTGAATTGCGGCCCGTGTTACAAACGTTGTTCGTAGTTTAAATCCACCGTAAGGTGTCATTCGGATTTGCCACAATTTCTCACATGACTGTCTGACATCCTTTTGTTGCCTACATTCCCAAACTCATGTTAGTGTGACTTCGAACAAGGCTGATAGAACGATTTATGGCGTCTATTATGGCTATTGTGCTCTTGGGCTTCGACTGATCGTGGAATGTCCGTATATCGTGAGCTATGCAATATAACATTCCGTTCGGTGGGCTTCTATTCGCTATATGTAGTCTTCCGAATTATCTGGCATTCCTTTGGTCTTACATTCCATTGGTCTTGGGTATGTTTACGTACCAGTGACATTGACATTCCTATTGATCGTTATATGCGTCATACAACTATATTTTTAGCCTGGCATATTTGGTGCAATACATTAGTCTGTAGTACAAGTAAGAGTGCGGAATTATATCGGCTGGTGTATTTCCGAAGTCTCTCCATGTATAATGTCCAACTGCTATATTGACTGTAATATCACTTTTTGCTTTCAAATATAATACACTAATTCTCAGTATATACCTACTCTCCAACATTGTGCCGTGGTATGATCGGGTTTGAGAGTTGTCCTTGTTTTGGGCTTATCAGGTGAATAGATGGGGTCATTCGCTTATCAATTCCTAATTAGGTGCCCTACCCAATTTTTCAAAAATGGAATATAAGGGTGAACATCTACAGCGACTTCTTAGTACATTATTTGGAACAGAACCAATTGACAGAACCAATTGACAGAACCAATTGACAGAATCAATTGACAGAATCAATTGAAATATAAAATGATTGGGCTTCCATTAGATGATAGTTCGAGAAAACAAATCTTCAAGAAGAAGAATGTTATTTTAGGATTGAGTGCACTTGCACTCTTGATTGTATTACTTGGTACCAACATTGTTGGGTACTTGAAAATTTTGTTTCAGTCAACAGGAGACAAGTCAATTTGTCCAGTATTTGAGGTTAAGAGACCCAGCACGTTCGTGAACGACAATTCCACTGTCAATCTGATTATTCAGGATGAGAAATTCAGGTTACTGTCTGTTCAAAAATTAGCTGGTGCGGTCCAAGTTGACACGCAAATTGGGGATAACCAACCAGATGTGCCAGATGCTCCAGAAAAATGGACTCAATTCAAGAAGTTCCATAAGTACTTGCAGAAAACATTCCCAACGGTGTACGAAAACCTTGAGGTTGAAACGGTGAATACTTACGGATTGGTTTTCTACTGGAAGGGGTCGAATTCCAAGTTAAAGCCTGTCATGTTAACTGCTCATCAGGATACGGTTCCAGTGCAAAAGGACACGTTGAATGATTGGACATATCCTCCATTTGATGGCCATTATGATGGTGAGTTTATCTATGGTAGAGGTGTTGCAGACTGTAAGAATGTATTGGTTGCTATTTTAGAATCGTTTGAATTATTGCTTGAAAATGGATTCAAGCCAGAAAGGGGAGTAATTGCTTCGTTTGGGTTCGACGAAGAGGCTTCCGGTGTTAGAGGGGCATCGAACTTGGGTAAATACCTTGAGAACACATTTGGGCGTGATTCTATTTACGCCATTATTGATGAAGGTCCAGGTTTAATGGAAGATCCTTTCAGTGGTCAGATTGTTGCCATGGCAGGTACTGGTGAGAAGGGCTACCTTGACATCGAAGTCGAATTGACTGCTCCAGGTGGCCACTCTTCTATGCCTCCTGATCACACCACGATTGGTATCATGTCTGAAATTGGTTACCTCATTGAACGTGATCCTTTCCAGCCAATTTTGACCACAGAGAACCCAATCTTAAACTATTTGCAATGTGCAGCCGTACACAGTAAGAAGATGCCTAGTTTGACGAAAAAGACTATTTTGAGAGCCGGCTTTGATAAGTTGGCTAATTCCAAAGTGTTGAAAAGCCTTCAAGCCAACAATATCACTAGGTACTTAGTTGAGACTTCGCAAGCCCTTGATATCATCCAAGGAGGTGAAAAGGCCAATGCTTTACCTGAGGACGTTAAGTTACTTGTAAACCACAGGGTCGCTATTGAATCTAATTACGATGAAGTCAAGGACCATTTCGCCGACCGTCTTATCCAAGTGGCCAAGGATCACGGTTTGGGATTAAATGCCTTCGGAAAGAAAATCATCCCAGACCTGCCAAAAGGTAATTTGTACCTCAGGATTTTCAGCCAACCATTGAATCCTGCTCCCGTTTCTCCATTGAACGATAAGGTATGGGAATATCTTGCAGGTGTCACAAGACATATCTTCGAAGATTATGTATATCCAGATTTACCTTACCCAATTGTTTTGACTCCAGGTATGATGACAGGTAATACTGACACAAGACATTACTGGAACTTAACTAGAAATATCTTCAGATATACTCCATTCTTCTCCAAAGATGTCATGCATGAAACAAATATTCATAGTGTCGACGAAAAATTAAGGTTTGACTCTCACTTACAGCTTCTTGCTTTCTTCTATGAGTATATACAAACGGTAAATACGCCTAGTGCAGACAATAAGTAGTTAGAACGATAAATACATATTGGACATTTTTCACATCCAATCGTATCTTCTTCACATCCAATCATACCTTTTTGACTCCGCACTATCTCCTTTTGACTTGGCCTGCGAAGATCCATAGTTGAGCACTGACAATCTATTTCACCTGCGGAAGATGGGGCCGTCGATTCTCCGAGATAGCCAAAGCAATCAAATATGCCATATATGGCAACTCCATCGGGGAGTTGCTGTATATAAATATAGAACAATTTCATGAAATTTGAATAATAAGGAAACAGTAAGGATGTCTGAATTTCTGAGCAACGAAAAAAACGAAGCGGCACAAGCTAGAGCAGCTAGGGTTAATAGAGGAAATACTACATCATCAACGCAACTGTCAAACCAAGGTGCAAAATGGCTTATTTCTGGAATATTGGTATTATTTTTGTCAGTGATATTTGTTAGTAGTAATGGGCTAGGACACTTGAAAATTGCATTACAATCGCCGAACGATTCGTCAATTTGCCCAATTTATGAACCAAAGGTCCCCCAGACTTATTTGAACGATAAGTCAAAGGTGCACAATATTGTACATGATGAAAAATTCCGGTTACAATCGGTTAAAAAGTTATCTGGTGCGGTACAGGTTGATACTCAGATCGGCGATAATCAACCAGATGTTCCCGACGCACCAGAACAATGGGTGCAATTTCAAGCATTCCACGATTATTTGGAGAAGACGTTCCCTACGGTGCATAAGCATCTTCAAGTTGATAAGGTTAACACTTATGGGTTAGTATTTACATGGAAAGGATCAAACAAGAACTTGAAGCCTTCTATGTTCATTGCGCATCAGGATGTGGTTCCAGTACAGAAGGAAACATTAAAGGATTGGACATATCCTCCTTTTGATAGACATTATGATGGTACATATGTTTACGGTAGAGGCGCGCTGGACTGTAAGAACCTGTTGATTGCTATGTTAGAGGCCCTTGAATTGTTGATTGCCGACAATTTCAAGCCTCAAAGAGGTATCATCGTGGCATTCGGATTCGATGAGGAGTCAATCGGTATCAGAGGAGCTGCAAATATCGCCAAACATCTTGAAAAGAAGTATGGCCATGATTCTATATATTCACTTATTGATGAAGGTCCTGGATTGACGCTTGATGCTGGCACAGGTCAATACATTGCTACTCCAGCTAACGGTGAAAAGGGTGATCTTAACATCCATGTGTTTTTGAGCGCACCTGGAGGACATTCTTCGTATCCACCAGATCACACAGCTGTTGGTATTATGGCTGAATTGAGTTATAATTTGGAAAATGATCCATATGAACCATTCTTGACATCCAAGAATCCTGTTTTACGTTACTTACAATGTTTGGCTGTTAATACTGGCGACAAGTTGCCAAAATTTACAAGAAAGGCTATCTTAAGAGCTGGATTTGATAAATTGGCTAATAGCAAAGTTTTGAAAATGTTGCTTAATAATCCAATGACTAACTACTTAGTTCGTACTACTCAGTCTCTTGACGTCGTTCAAGGTGGTGAAAAGGCTAATTCCTTACCAGAACACGTTAAATTAGTTATCAACCACAGAGTTGCTATCGAGACTCCATTTGAGGAAGTTGAGAAACATTTCTGTGGCCATGTCGTTGAAGTCGCTAAGAAATACAATATAAGCGTTGAAGCTTTTGGCGAACAAGTTCATAGTGGTGACCCAAAGAACGGCCAATTCTCGGTTGTTGTTTACCACAAAACACCTGCAGCACCCGTCTCTCCATCTAATGACACCGTCTGGGAATATCTTGCTGGTACTACAAGACACGTTTTCGAAGATGTTGTTTTCACCAACTTAAGCTATCCAATAATGACGACCCCATTTAGTCTTACAGGTACTACTGATTCCAAGTATTATGCTAATTTAACGAAGCATATTTACAGATATACTCCAGGCTACCCAGCAGACTTCAAGGAAAATAAAATTCACAGTGTCGACGAAAAGGTACCTTTTGATTCTCATTTGCATGCATTAGCATTCTACTATGAGTATATTCAAAATGTTGATACCCCAGACGCTGGCAATTAAATACAAACACAATCTAGTCTGAATATCTAGAAGTATATATATATTGCAAATCATACAAAATTGAATGTTTTCTGATTTACTTTTATTCATAATAAACAAATATACGTAACTGGAGTAAATAAATGAATAGCCTAAAAATACAATATTTATAATAACAACACCTTTAACACATTTCGGGGCGAATGAAATTGCAGAATAAAATAGTTTGTTTGTTTCAATGTGATAGTTCTAACCTACGATGAAGTCGCCTTGACTTGTGTATGAATATGCACTATGATTGGATCACCATCCTTAACACAACCGAATCATTAATTAACATCTTTCTTTTCTAATGGATTGTAACGCAAGAATTTTTCAATCAAATCAACATGGGTCAATACCATTCTTCTACAACAGTATCTTTGTAATTTCAATTTATCTAAAGCGTCACCTTCAGTCATGGTATCATCTTGTAAATACTCTAAGTATGTTTCCCATTTGTCACCAACAACTTTACCACACGAGAAACAACGAACAGGGATAATCATTATAGATATTTAGTGGATGTATTCGTTTATTATCAAGGGTATTAATCTTCATTTAGAGAAAAAATTTCAATTTTTGAATTTGACTTATTTATTCACGTGATCATCCTCATCGATCACAAAATTGAATTTTTTTCATGAATTTTGATTCTTACATTTAACATCCATCGGAAAGTTTTACTGTTAGATTGAACTTTCATATATAAGGATAGATATTATGACAGTTTCATCGAGTGACTGGTCATTGAACATGGCATCGGGCGGAAAGCCGGTGTCTTTACCATATTCGTCAGCATCAGCATCAGTATTCTCGCAAGATGGCCGCTACGATATAGTAATCTTATCATACCAAGTAAGAGTTTACTTTGTTTCAACCCGCCAATGTATCAGAACAATAGATATAGACTTGAGTGATGTGACAGATGTCAAGTTAGATGTTTTAAATAGCAGTCACATTGTTCTTTTCAAAAGTTCAGGTGAAATTATTACACTCAACTGGAAAGACAAGATAAACCAACCAATAGTTTCCACCAGTAATATTGAGACGGAATGGCCAATATTATCGGTAGCAGCAATTAGAGGTGATGCATACTATGTTATAATTGGAAAAAAGGACAAAAAAGCTAGCGCATCTCCACATACTAGGTATGTTGTCAGAATCTCCAGAGACCAATTAAGTGTCATGAATCTAGCTGAAATTAATAACGTTACGAAGTACGCTATTTCGCCAGATAGTCATAAATTAGCATTTTTAACTAGCAACAATGATACAATCGTTGTGGATTTGTCCAAACAAGACCAGAATGATGAGGAAGAGACAGACTATACAGAGTTATCCCAAGAAACCATCCCATTCATATATAAGTCACCTGTAACTTCGTTAGCAGTTTCAAATGACTCTGTGGTTGCGGTTGGTACTTCTGCAGGAGCTATTCAGCTTTTGTATGGTGGATTAACATCAGATAAGCCTCAGGGTTTATTGAAATGGCATATAGATCAAGTCAGAGCCTTACAGTTTACTCCCGACAATAATTATTTATTGTCTGGTGGTATGGAGAAGGTGTTAGTTTTCTGGCAATTAGAAACAGGTAAAACTCAATTTTTACCTAGATTAAATGGCAGTATAGAAAGAATTTCCCTTGATAATAATAAAAATGATTATTATTCCTTGATGTTAAAGGTTTCATCTAGTGGATCCGATGTGGCTAATGACGAAGATACATATGAAATTTTGGTTTTATCGGCGGTGGATTTGGTATCTAGATTATCGATTAACAGTATCAGGCCTAAATTAGCCAATAATATCAAACAAACATTATTGAAAACAAAGAAGAAATTTGCTAAGTCTGAAACTACATTTGACAAATCAAAGCTTAAGCACGACTATACATCTATTTTTGAAATTCATCCAAAAACAAAGAATTTGTATTTCCCTAATGAAGCTGTCATCCAAGCTTATGATTTGATTAAAAATGAACAAAGTTTTGTTCAGACTGCTGCTCCATTATTGTCAACAGGTAAAGTTAGATCTGAGAATAAGTTATTAGATCCAACTATCTCATTATTATCATTCACCCAAGATGGTCAATGGATGTGCACCTTTGACAGTATTTCTACATCAGAAGTTGACAACTTATTGTCTAAAAACGATAAACAATATGCTTTAAAGTTCTGGAAGTTTATTGAGTCATCCCCATCTAAAAATGATACAAACTCAACGAATAGTGTAAATAATAAACAAGGTTATTGGGAATTATCGACAAAGATTATTGATCCTCATGGCAACTCTAATCCAATATTATCATTAACTCCAGCTCCATTATCATACCATCATGGTTTGGCATTTTTAACTGCTGATAACAAAGGTGGTTTAAGAATATGGAGACCTCGTATTCCAAAAGAGATTTATCAAACTGTTAAGCAGGGAAATAATAAATTACAACAGACTGCTTGGACTTTGAGGAAATCCAAACCATGTGGTGCTTTAGTATCTGATGCTATTGATACATGTTGGTCAGATGATGGATCGGTTATTATATTAGGACATGAATGTTCAATAACTACTTTTAACACGCAGACATTTGAAGAAATTCCTAATGATTCCTTCAGAGTACCGGCTCTTTCGGGCTCTAGAATCAGATCATTATCGATTTTAGATGATTATTTGATTGTTTTGTCAAAGACCAGAATTACATCGTTCAACTTATTGTCAGGCGAATCGACAGACTTAGTTGCAAATGTCAATACTACAATTGGCGGGAAGAATTTAATTGCAATTGACCCAGTCAAGAAGTTAATTTGCTTGGGAGTTAATTACTATAGTAATAATGCGGATAACTTTGGAATTAAATCAAAAATTTTAGTTTTCAAACCGGATGAGTTGACACCAGTACACGTTAGTCACCATAATCAAGGTATTTCATCTATTCGTCAATTTCACTCATCATTCATTTTTGTTGATTTAGATTCAAGAATTGGAATAATCTCGTCCACTAACGACACTTTTGAATCATCTACTGAGTCGGTTCCAGAATCTGATTTAGCTAACGATATGAACAACATGTTGCTCAATGCTCAAGCAGCAGCAGATGTTATGACTAATCGTAATGTTTCTTTCGGCAAGGCAAATGGTAAGCAATTATCAGACGATTTGGAGACCGATGACAGTGTGCAGATTAATAGAGTGATAGACGTAAACACGTTCCAGCCAATGTTTGAGAACTTAGAAGGTGCTCAAATTGACACATTGTTTGAACGTATTATGAAGATTATTAAGTAATAAAAAAGTACATAGCATTGTATAATCAAACGCAGTAAATTAAAAAGTTGTATATTAATAAATTAAATAACATTCATCTCATTATTGACTATTACTACAGTTGTTAGTATATTAGTACCATTTTTCAATTTCATTAGCTTCTCCAATTAAATAAGAAAGAATCGTTCGATTTTTTATTACTGTCTTCTTTATTTAAGTGATTAATCTTATTTCTTTGAATTGCCAAGACACCTTCAATTTTATTTAACGCCGATTCTAATAAATCCTTTCTCTCTTGTAATTCAATATGCTTTTTAATCTTGGGATCTTCTTTAGCAAATACTTCAATTTCCTCTTTAGACAAATTATTGAAGAATTTCAAATCCAATTCTCTAGGGAAGTTATAATAAAAATCACTTAATAATTCAACGTTCAAGAACAATATTGCAGTGGACGTCAATTTTGTCGATGCTGCATCCAAAAATATCTCAGGACATTGATACTTATTTTCCTTCTTTTTGCACTTTTTAGAGTTCTTTACAAATTGATACCTCATCTTTAATAAAGATAATCTATCTTTCAAAAAGATAGCATCTTGTCCCCTTTGGATCAAGTTTGGCGAGAACCCTAATGCATCATTAGAGTTAAAGTCAATTTCGATTGTCTTTTGTTTATTTAACTTCTCCAAGTAAGCAATGACTTGTTGTAACTTTCTACCTCCGATTTGTTTCTTTAACAGTCCAAATGCTTCGTCACATTGCCTCATTTCCTCTTTCAAAAGAGTGACAGCATTTTCACGACTTGCTTGCCATTCTCTATCTTCTATTTCAATTTCATATTTGTAAGGTTTAATGCAATTTTCTACTTGGTCGGCCGTAGAGAAGTATTTAGCACTCAAAACAGATTTAGCTGCGTCTCTTACTGCAGCCTTAGCCATTGGATGATTACGCAATTCAATATTATCAACCAAATTTTCGATTTCAGTTATAATAGCGTTTGTTACTAGACTTGTTGATAATCTACCAATGCCTAGTTTAGTTAAAGAATTTGTAGCTAAATCTAACTTTTTGTGCCAGTAGACATCGTCATCAATATTGCTGATAGCTGATAATTCCCTTAAGTCAGGTTCCACACTTGAATGATTGTCTTTCAAGGAAAACGGTCTATTCCAATACCTCTCGGCTAATAAATCCAACACTTTTTGGTCAATTTCATTTTTCAATAGAGATCTCAATTCACGGCGAGAAAAATTTTGACTTAATTTTGTAGTTGATAACTTTAAAATATCAATGTTATTAGCCAAATACATTTGTGGTGTTAGAGGACGATCGTTGAATTCAACTTTGAACTGGTACGATGTTTCTTCCAATTCTTGTTGGATAGCATAATGAGTTGGTTTCAACGAAGCGGCCATTGACTTTTCCAACACTTTCATTAATTTTTTCTTCAAGTTACGAGTACCATTTACTGTTCCAAAAAATTCATCCTTATGTTCTTTCAAATAATTGTATTCAAAATTTTGCTGAGCCACAAAAGCTTGGTAACCTGTAAGCTGTTTACGGGAAAATATCCCACTAGAATGTTTCACTGGACTAGGGGCCTTTGTAATCACACCAACATATCCCATTTTTAAAGGGTACTTTCTATTCACTAATATATTTCTTGCTCTTTCAGGCTCAACTAAATCTAACTTAGTTACAACTCCAATAGTTCTTTCACCACGAGGATCGGCCATTTTAGCTGCTCTGAGAGCTGCTGAGTTGGCTAAATCTACATCGGCTGCAGAAATTGCCAAAATTATGTTTGGCGCTTCTAAATATCTATTGCATAGTTGCCTGATTCTTTGCTTCAATTCAATAGGTTGGTCAGCTGCTTCTATCTGAATATAGCCTGGCAAGTCAACCAAAGATAAATCAGGTACCCTTGGAGATCTGATAGTGATCTGGATTGGATCATTCGAAATACATTCCAGTTCAGGGACAGCCATATTCAAATCAAAAAGAACCTTCTGTACTTGCTCAAAATCAGTCAAGTTATGCATTTTCAAGGCTGGAAATTCAGCCGCCTCTCCTGCCGCATCAGGCGTATTAATTAATGTTAATTCAATTGGTCTTCTAGTAACCATATTAGATCCTTTTGGTAAAAATTCTTGCCCGACAATAGATTCTAATACAGAAGACTTACCACTAGATTGGGAACCAATCACAACTATAGATGGTAATCTTAAACTGTCCGAATGGTCGATTGTAGATAACAAATTTCTTATTTCAATCATTTGACGGGTCAAGGTTAACATCTCGTCATCAGTTTCGTCATTGTCCAAGTCATCGTCGTCATCATCATCAATTAACGTTTGTTCATCTTCATCATCTGTATTATCATCCTCTGCTGTTGTATCCGAATCCTCATCTGACGAAAATCCTACCGCTGCTGCTGTAGCACCCACCGCTGTAGCCGTGTCTCCGCTGTTACCACCCCCATCTCCACCTGACGTCGCATTCTCTCCGCTGCCCACCCCCTTGAAGAAATCGCCAGTAGTACTGAAAAAACCATCAGTGAAATCCTTAATAGTAGATAACTTATCCTGGGCATAATTAGATGCCTGATCGACTTTGTAAGCAACGTACGAACCACCTGCAGCAAATGTACCGCCTATGTACGCTGGAACTTTTCCAGCCCTAGCTATGATCTTTATGAATCCGATGTTTCTTTTAGCCACCAATGATGCTGGATTTAAATGGTTCCTCGCATGGTGAGATGAATTATTGGTTAATATGGAATAGCATCTGCTATTTACAGAGGAAGTATATCTACTCCATGATTGTGCGTTCCGCGATAATATTCGTGATTTTGATACCGTTCTAAGAAGCATTTTCTAGCATTTACCTCAGATAAACGCTCTTTGCCCTTTACGTAGAATTTATGAATGCAAATACGTTAAGTCCTATACAAGAAAGCATATGTAATGTTGTGGCGAGATAATTCTAATAAATACAAAAAATATATCATCCTGCAGATAAGTTATAATATGAACTGAGAAGAAAAAAATTGCCTGCCTCCTGCCAGAATTGAACTAGCGACCTTTGCATTACAAGTGCAACGCTCTACCACTAAGCTAAGAAGGCTTATTTTGCTGATTCTAAAACAACATAGTTATACAACTTACATCTAATAGTGTATTTGTAAGAATTATTTATTCAGACCCTTTTAACACAGATGTTAAAGAACTGTCAACATATTAGTTTAACTAAAGTTACTTGGAGCTTTAAAGATTGGGTTTAGGAGAAACTGCAGTTTGATTTATATACAAATATAACAAATATGGACTTGAGATTAGATTTATCAGAAAAAATGACGGTGTTATGAAAAACTTGCAACTAAATATAATTTTATTAAAACGACACTCTTAAAGCACGTAATTAGCGTCTCGCGATTGTATAGTTGAGTATGGATCTCCCAACAGTAAAAATGTTTCTATGTGATTTGAGAGGTGAAGTCATAAATCAACTTAACTTTCCTCTTTGGGTATAAATGACAACAATTCTACACTCCTAGATTCAGGAACCGTAATTATACTACTAACCTCTCAATGGGTTTCTATATGCCTTCCCGATATCCTGGCCCGCCTAAAACATTTCGCCCATGTTTCCTTCCCTACAATATGTCCATAATGAGTCACTCTCTGTTTCAGACGCACCAACATTCATCATATGCTTTCATGCGAATATCATAATTATCCAAGCAAAACCAGTCTTTCCCCGTGTACACCAATGTTTGGAAGCATAGCTCTATAGAATACGCCACAACTGCATTTCTAAAAACCGAAGCTTGGAACTCCAGGCTCATTATTCATTTCTTTTTGTTATTTCGCGTTCAGCCACTGAAGTCTTATCTCCTATATTTGGTTGTCCACAGCCTTTCCTCCCCACGTCTTTATCCAACATCTCAATATTCTAGCCAAAACTTCTACACTGACTCACACATTATCCGTATCAGCCAATACTATTCGTCCCCAATATTCAATGCAACAAGGAAGGGCTGCGAAAGATAACAGGCTTCTCGTGCTCGCCTATCGCTGGGGTCGCACATATTCTCCCTACGCCAAATCGCACTCCCGGAACATTAGGGAACATGATTTCTACACCCACCAAAGTCGCTTTCCCTAATAGGTACCCTCAATGTTCTCTGTCAAGCCGTACTATGTATCCCTTATCCTTTCATCCTCCTACCCCAAACTATTGTTTCGCTGTTATTGAGATACGCTGATTATCTTCAACCGACTATTGGCCAAGTCTCCGACCTGCACACAAAGCAAACTGCGGGATCGATAATCCGACTTGAATAAATGGACAGGCGGATCACTTTCACCAGAACTAGACAATTTATCCGCAGACCAAAATCGCTGTGATGGTATGAATAACTCTCCAGTTGTACCCAGGTCAACCTCTATAGACTCCGCCAACTTACATCTACTTATACTCACTTCTAACGTTCAACAGGCGTCTCTGTAGACCACGATGCATCCTTCTGGAACACTTAAAGCTCGCCCAGGGGACCAACGATCGAATAAATTTAGCACGCGCAGGATCCGACCAAGAGGAACTCCTGTCTTATCCGCACCTCTCCAACGCTAATCGTTTACCGGGCTCAAGCCCGCGTAAACCGGATATATCGAATTTTGTCACGCTGATTGGCTATGATAACGAAAAAGCTCTTGTGATGGATATGAACCTTCGCTTATGTAAATGCCAAGGCCGTACTATCAGGACATAAATTTCTTTTTTGCCCACCGAAGCATTATCTGTCATTTTTAGGAATCAATATATATATAGTATATAATAGCAACTATTCCCAAATTGAATAAATTACAAAACTATCTATTTTCAAGGAAACAGATAATTTTGCTTCAATACATTCAATTCAACCCCAGGTTAGAAGAGAATAATATTCAACAAATACAATAATAAATTCAGTGTTCTAGTACCATATACTTGACACAAAACAAAAAGCAAGAAGACGCATACTTAAAAATCTTCTAATCATATATAGTTGATCAAATCCCGCTTGACAACAAAATTAATTAATACAATACAATATAATAATATAATACAACATACAGAAATGGTGTCGATTACAGAACAAACTGCTATTTTAGCCAAATATTTGGATCTTTCTCAAAACGGTAAGGTGTTAGCCGAATACGTGTGGATTGATGCTGATGGTAACTCTAGATCTAAGTGTAAAACATTAGACAAGAAGCCAAGCTCAGTTGAAGATTTACCAGAATGGAACTTTGACGGTTCTTCTACCGGTCAAGCTCCTGGTCATGATTCCGATGTGTATTTAAGACCAGTCGCATTCTACGCAGATCCTTTCAGAAAGGGTGACAACATCATTGTTTTAACCGAATGTTGGAACAACGACGGTACTCCAAACAAGTTCAACCACAGACACGAATCTGCTAAGTTAATGAAGGCCCATGCTGATGAAGAAGTCTGGTTCGGTTTAGAGCAAGAATACACCTTATTCGACCAATTTGACCAACCATACGCATGGCCAAAGGGTGGTTTCCCAGCTCCACAAGGTCCTTACTACTGTGGTGTCGGAACCGGTAAGGTTTACGCCAGAGACTTAATTGAAGCTCACTACAGAGCTTGTCTTCACGCCGGTGTCGATATTTCTGGTATCAACGCTGAAGTCATGCCATCACAATGGGAATTCCAAGTCGGTCCTTGTGAAGGTATCCAAATGGGTGACGAGTTATGGATTGCTCGTTACTTGTTACAAAGAGTCGCCGAAGAATTCGGTGTTAAGGTTTCTTTCCATCCAAAGCCTTTGAAAGGTGAATGGAACGGTGCTGGTTGTCACACTAATGTTTCTACCAAGTCTATGAGATTACCAGGTGGTATGAAGAGTATAGAAGTTGCTTTATCTAAATTAGCAAAGAGACATAAGGAACATATGTTGTTATACGGTGCTGATAATGATCAAAGATTAACAGGTCGTCATGAGACTGCTTCTATCGAAGGTTTCTCATCTGGTGTTGCTAACAGAGGTGCTTCTGTTAGAATCCCAAGATCTGTTGCCAAGGAAGGCTATGGTTATTTCGAAGATAGAAGACCTGCTTCCAATATAGATCCTTACTTGGTTACTGGTATTATGGTTGAAACCATTTGTGGTTCCATTCCAGATGCTGATATGTTCAAAGAATATGCTAGAGAATCTTCTGATTAAGTTTAATATAATATAACCTCCATACAACTTAGAGTTTCATTTCCAGACGTTTTCTTATACGCAAAAGTTTATTTATATTATTACAATTTGTGATTTCATGTCCTTTTTACGCTTTTATTTAGCCTAAATTTATATATAATAATTTACGTTGAATTAATTTATGACATTGTTATTAGAGTACTCTTAGTAAACTTATTAAAGCGGAAAAATTTTCCCCAAATGGATACAATCTATAATACTATTTAGTAATTTCATTGCAGCGAACAAAGAACAAATACGCCGGTCTAGTATAGTGGTCAGTACACATCGTTGTGGCCGATGAAACCCAAGTTCGATTCCTGGGACCGGCAGTTTTTATTTTTGCAATTCAATTGCCTATCGTTTAGTCTAAAGGATGTTGTTTCTGTAAATGATAAGGTCCTATTTCTTTTTTAGCTAAATATCCTATAACACGATAGCCACATATAGCCACATATAGCCACATATAGCAGGGATACAGAGAAGAAAAAATAAAGGGTTACCTGTAGTTTATGCCCAAATTGATATCAACCATAATAGAGAGGTCGTGTACCATAATTTTCGAGACAATTTATCATAGTTAATCCAATTATCAGTTAGTTGCCTATCCATTTTACATCAAGCAAGATTCACCACATATATCAATATGACTGTGGAATTTGTACGTATATAATTGATTAATTGATAATTGACATATATTAAAGTTTCAATTTTTGAAGCAATGCCTAAAACATTTAACTAACATTATTAGACTCCTTTAATTATTGATAGTAATCATTTATCCGATTGTAAGAAAATCATTAGAGAAAGGATTATCCCTTGGGAAGGGTTAGCAAGAGCAGATGTCATTAGCGAAGATGATGCGAACCTTATCAAGATATTAGAGAAGCAATCACCAGAAAACAAGAGATCTACTGTTTTATCTGAGTTACAATTATACACCAATACTATATTAAATTTATTGAATAAATTAGAAATCAATTCGAGAGATGATGTATTGAAAAATGTTTTGGTATTGATTAATGACCTATTAATGGAATTGCCTAACCAAGAATTTATTGACTCGTCATTGGCTTTAAATAAATTGGATCAATCATTACCATTTTATCCCTTTTTAAAGCATACACAGAACAATGACATAATTATTAAGGCTTTGTGTTTGTACAATTTGACTATATTATTGACTAAGGCAAATTACCGAGCGAGACATCTCAAGGTCGATAAGGAGATTTTAATACAAATTTTCGAGCTCTTATCGTCAGATTCCTTTATTGGTAATAGCCAAGATTTAAATTTGCAAATAATCGGTATCCAGTTATTACAAGAATTGGTAATCTTAAAACCATTCAAACAGGTTTATCAAGAGACTCATTTGGTTGCGAACTTTAAACCAATTAACCAATTAATTGCGTTTCAAATTAAAAGGCCAAATTCATCAAATTTACAATTACTCTATAACTTTTTATTAACCACTTGGATCTTATCGTTTAGTCCACAAATCAACCGTGTTTTGGTACATCATTATCCAGAATTAATTGGTAGTCTCTTGACAATTTCAAAAGATTCGATCAAATTGAAAATCGTTAGAATGTCTGTTTCGATTTTAAAAAATTTTATCTCCTTGGCAGTATCTAGTAATGAACAATTTAAGACCATCAAATTGGTATTATTCCATGATGGGTTGAATTCAATCAAACTTTTGCAAGAAAGAAAATTTGCCTCTAATGGTAGTGACGAAGAATTATCTAATGATTTGAATTATTTGTATGACACTTTGTCGGAAATTGTGAATAATAAGTTAACATCATTCGACGAGTATTTGACGGAATTAGAGAATCCGAATTTGATCTCGTGGTCTTCTCCAACTCACAAATCAGAACAATTTTGGATAAACAATTCGGGAAAATTCAAAGATTCTTCTTTTAAGTTAACAAAGAAATTATTTGACACCTTATCTTCAAGCAATCAGAATGATGCTATAAAGGTTGTTTTATTGAATGATTTGCAATGTTTAATTAAGAACTTAGGGGATGACATCATTAACTTCATTAATAATGAGAAGAATGGTCAGTACAAAATGTTAATCATGAATTACTTAGAAGGTAGTAGTGATAATAATGAATTAAAATATGAGGCTTTGAAAACAATTCAGTTGTTAGTCGGTCATAACTTTTAGTGATAGTTACGTCTTCCTCATACAACAAATTGTGATTGACTGCTTAAATTTTTAGTTCTACGTCATTTTCTCATCATGATTTAGCCAAATAAAGGCTTTGTATACTTGATATATATTTTTTTACATTGTTCAACTATCTTATAAATTAAGTCACTTTAAAATCACGTAGATCAGATAAGTTCGCAGAAAAAAATATCAACCTCAACGATAATACATAGATTTTCTGTAAAAACTGTATTTAAAACAACTATTACTGGTCTTAGAATATTAATTGTTGATAAACTTCCTTAATTGTACAATAGGTCAACTATATTATAAAATTTTAAATCTTTGAATCCAATTTTGTCATATATTTACTTACAGATCATAAGATCATAATAGAACAATAACATGAATTATAATGCCTCCAAAAGTGAATGAATCTATGCAATACAGAGAGAACCGTTTGGAAACGTTTCAAGATGGCTCTTTTCAATATAAGTCAAAACAAAAGCGATACTGGACTCATAGCACGCCCGATATTGTTCAATTGGTTGACTGTGGTTTCTACTTCACTCCAACGAAAATAAATAACGACCAAATAACGTGTGTCTGTTGCAGGAAGAAAGAAACTAACGTGGAAGGAATAACAAATATCGCTGATTATCATCTAACTAATAACCCTCTGTGTCCTTTGGCATTAATTATATCATCGCAGATTAACCATTTGTCGAAAAATACTGAAGACTTTTGGTCACATCAACCTCTAAAATTCAGTGATCCTTTAAGCAAAGAGTCAATCGATCTAAGAAAGAGAACATTCGGTAAATATTGGAAATATGATAAAAATAAAGGATCTACAACGACTAGTATAACATTGGCGAAAGCCGGGTTTTATTACTGTCCACTAAGATATGGAAATGATAGAGTGCAATGCGTTTATTGCAATTGCTCATTAGATACATGGTTATCTGATGATGATCCAATAGAAGAACATAAAAATAATTCCAAAGGACCTTGTTATTTCTTGGAGAAAGTCGACCAACCTAGACCTAGATCAAGATCTAATTCTAGATCTTTACTGGAGTCTGAAAATAAAGAAAATGATGGAAAGAAAATAGAGAACTTGAATATAAACAAAGCCCATAAGACTACATCTATAGAATCCAATATTAAGGGCTTGACTATTCAGTCCGATGATGATTCAACGTCGGATGAATTTGAAGAAACCACAGAAAGTGCTGCACTGTCTAAAAAGATCGTACCTAAAGATTCGCCGAAGAAAACAAGGAAATCTTCTTCCAACAATACTAAATATAAAACTCTTTCTCAGGACAAAACTGCTATATTAGAAGGTGAGTATGAATATCTCACTGACGATAATCGAGATGATGATGTTTCAGTTAATGAACTGGCTGATATAAATAGTGGTCGTATGACACGATCTAAACGTAGGAATCTTGCTCGCGAAAATAATTCTAAGCAAGACTTTTGGGAACCTAGAGATATAGATGAGGAAGAACCTGGTAAGGGTAATGATAATGACATTAGCGTTGGATACGATAATAATTACGAGATCACAGGTAGTGAAGAACAGAACTACCGCAAATTTAGGCATTTAGACAAAAAAAATGAAGATGAAGAAGAGGAAGAAGAAGCAGAAGAAGCAGAAGAAGCAGAAGAAGCAGAAGAAGCAGAAGAAGCAGAAGAAGCAGAAGAAGCAGAAGAAGCAGAAGAAGCAGAAGAAGCAGAAGAAGCAGAAGAAGCAGACGAAGCAGAAGAAGAGAAATCAAGTAGTGATAATAATGAGAATAGCATTGATACAAAGTACAGTCATAAATACGAGATAACAAATCATAATGAAGGCATTAACTTACATAATGTTGACGAAATTGAAGAAGGCACATTATCTTACACAGATAATGATATTGAAACTGAAATTCCAAAGAAAGGCAATTCAAATAAAGACAGAGAATTTCCTAGAGATTATCCTGCTAAGACATCCATTGTAAGTCAAAAAGCTTCAGAGAGACAAAAAGAGAATAAATCTCCTCGGAAGCTTGTAAAAACTAAAAGGGAGAGCGTGTCAATAGAATACACTGATGATGACGGTGATGACGGTGATGATAATAATGATATAAAAGATATCGATCAACTAGGTTCCGATGATTTAAATGAATTTGGTGATATTTCATATCATCAGAGTCAATCAGACTCTTCAGATAATT
Organism: Debaryomyces hansenii CBS767; assembly: GCF_000006445.2. Lineage (NCBI taxonomy): Eukaryota > Fungi > Ascomycota > Pichiomycetes > Serinales > Debaryomycetaceae > Debaryomyces > Debaryomyces hansenii. The sequence goes on from NC_006049.2 coordinate 1,567,056, forward strand.
CAGCGCATTCAAATATAAGCAACAAAACAGAAACCAAACGCAAGAAGAATTATAGAGATGAATCCCGAAAAGAGGACTTAGTAAATGAATCTATCAGCAGTCGGACTAGACGGGGAAATAAGCCTCGCCGAGTCCGCAAGCTGAAGGTTGAAAAGAAAAATTTGGATAATCTCAATAGTGATACAGCTTTTGATAGTGTTGATATAGATGACAGTTCGAAGCTAGATTTCAGTTTTCAAACGGAAGATAGCGATGATATAGATTATCATGTATTAGATGATAAAGATGCTGAATTATCGGGCGAAATACAACAAAGCGCAAATGCTGATAAAAATGCTGAAAAGATGAAGAAGCGGAGTCGTAAAGAAATGATAGATAATTTATCCTTCGATGATGAGAGATTTAAGCAGGTTCTTGAATCACCTAAAAAAGCTAAAAAATTAAAGATTACGGATAAGAGATATTCACCATCACCTCCAATATATGATTTGTCAAACCAAAACATAGGTGATTATCAAGAAGATAATATTCATTTTCTTGAGAATGATATTAGACCGTCAATTAGAAATGGTTCGATAAATAAACCTGGATCCCAGGTCCCGATGATAAAAACTGAGCAATCCAATGAGAAGACTATGAGTGCATCACCAAAGGTAAGTAAGATGAGTTCCGGCTCACCAGGAAACTCTAATAATATAAGGTCAGTAAAACTTAGAAAGAAAAACAAATCTAAAGGGAAAATGGAATCTAAGAAAACTCATAACAATATTCTAGATATGTCATATGATGATTCATCGAATGATATTTTTGATAATAATTCAAAGCCATTTACATTTGATATTAGAAATCCTTTATCTAAACCTACAAAGATGGACATTAATGAGACTGATAACAGAGAAAGTGCTGATTCTATTTCAAAGCGTCAAAAAACTGAGTTTAATTTATCCAAAAGTAGGGATGATGTTGAGAGTTCTCAAATTAATGATGTCTTACCATCCGATATTCAGAATAAACTTGTAAATAATAAGTCTATAGACAATGAGATAACAGAAGCGTCAAATCCACAAAATTTATCTAAAGAAATACAAAATTCCTCAGAAGTTAAAAGTATGGAAGATATTGCTTCACGGCAAACGGGGGATGCCAGCTCCGAAAATGCAGTAATTGATATGGAGGATGCTAGTTTAGAAAATGCAGAGATAGGAGTGGAAAATGCTGCTATACGGGAGGGAGATAGGAGCGTGGAGAATAGCATGTCTCATGAAATCTCAACAGTGAATACTGATGTCAAGATTTCTCCTGTTATGGACTTAAAACTTGACCTGAAAAACGAACATAGCTCACTCGAGGATGACAGTATTATCTTATCAGACAACCCTAATGACTCGACGGTTACGTCAAAGCCCAACCGATTTTCAACCGATGATCATATTCGGATAGATAATACGGAATCTGTAGTTGCGAAAAACCTGGAGGAAAGCGAACTTCAGCAAAAAACAGATGATGTACATAAAGGCACATCTAGTAAAGAGGGATATTTGATTGAAGATAATAAAGCTGGTAATGGCGGTCATAACGAATTGCCAAATATGGAAGAAGCGCCTGTTCCACGGGAAAAAACTATAGCAATATCAATGGCTAAGTTACTGCAGCAGAGTAACCGCAATGAACGATTAGGGTCCCAGTCTGCTTATGACGAATACATTCAAGATATGAATGAAATGAATAATGAATTGAGATCCTCCAACGCATTTTCAAGTCCAAGCAAAGTGTCTAATAAATCAGAACGTGTGGACAATTCAGCAGTAACATCCATTTGGAAGGAAATCTCGAAAGGAAATAGTGTTACACGCAGCCCGAGCAAGGAGGAAACACATCTGCGCTTGGCGGAAAAGGAAGTAGATCCAACCAAATTTGTGCCAAATCCAAATAACAATAATGTAGAGACGGATAGTATCCCAAAAAACGAAATATCAAAGCCGCTTCGTGCATCATATAGTGCAATTGAAAGATTTTCTGGGAACTTCACCAATCTTTTAGAATCAAGCACTCCCGAGAAGAAGAAAGAGACGTTGGATCCTGTACCGGCAACCACGACACCGCAGGTTCCATTAGAATGGGTACCTGTATCGTTATCAAATCTTTTGGATAATCTACAAAATATGGAAGCTGCATCGGAATATTTAAACAAAAGTCTAAACTCAAAATATGATCTACATGATGACTATGATGGTGAACTTACAAATTTGATATCAAGCATGCCAGAGGATGAGGAGAATATGACCATACAAGAATGGGTAAAGCATAATGCAACAAATTGTCATAAGCTAGCTAAGCAAACATGTAATGAGATGATCGAAGTATACAGAGCTGAGTACCTAAGGGCGATAAAAACCCTTGAACAGATGCCTACCAGCGATTAATATTTTGCTAAGTAGAGAAGGACTAGAAAATTCCTATTTCCAATTAATGTCGCTATTTAAATACTTCATGTGTCGTTGGTGTTACTACATTCAAGCTGATAATTTATAATGAACTCTTGAACTATTCTTATTTTTTGTTCAAGTCTATAATACCTAATGATCTATCGAAGCATGATATAAGTCGTCGAGGTGTGTATCTCAGTATATATACGCTTGGATAATAAACCTATATATCTTCACTTTTGTAAGTTTCTTATCTTATTCTCTACTTAATATATAAATAACACATCCACATTACCTAGACCACGATTTTTAGAGCATGTCTAGCAAAATATCGTGCATTGGAAAGTGATCTTCGTACGGAACTATAACAGCAAAAAACCCAAATGGTTCTATGCGTTGCTATATGCAGTATTAATCCTTTTGATGAATCGTCACTTCTACGGCTACTTCGAATTCAATCTTATCAACTGTACAAACCTACTACAATTAATAGAAGTATATGGCTCACAAATACTTAGGCAAATTATTTATTATATACTAATTCATCCATAAACCCAAAGAAAATTGGATAGTGTTTGACCTATAGATACTTGTTACTGTAAACACGACTATTGAAGACAAACTCCAAGATGTCATTTTGGCCGTTTTCAAATCCATTGCATAGTAACAATCAACTTCATAAATTTTTGGATTCTATTCAAGATTTTTCACAGGTAACTGCTGATGATTTAATAGGTGATCCGACATTACTGCAAGAGTTAATTAGTGAACTTCATAATATAAAGGGAAGCTATAATAATAATAACACAAGCTTTCAATTTCTGCAACAACAGGGGCACGATACCAATCAAACTAATAATTCCTCCAATTCCGATACGTTTTCTTTGACATCATCCACCAATGAAAATAATAACACTTACAATAAAGATGCTCGAGGACCAAGATTATTAGAATTATTATTACAGCCGCAGGTAATGAATGGGTTTCTCGATTACCTTATTAATAGTGTAGACTTTTTTCACGAATTGAGTTTAAAGGAGAAGGAAGAGTTGGAAAAGCTTATAAAGGAAGATGATGAAGATGATGAAGAAAAAGATGCAAAGCGTAATGGAGAAATTCATCCAAAGGTTGATGAGGATAATGAAGTTGAAATCGAACAGGCGGAAGATATGAACACGGATAGAAATAGTGAAGACAAGGAAAGCGAAGAAGAAGAGACTAAAGAGGAAAGATTACGTCGCTGCATTCAAGTATCATCAGAGATTTTATCAATTGACTTGTGGGTGATACTGAATCACATTATTGAAACCCCAGCAATCATTAATAAATTATGGCTGATCCTCAAGCTACCAAATTTGGAAGAAAATTGTTTGTCTGTTTCATATTTAGTTCATATCTTGGATCAATTGATGGACAAGAATAGCATCTCTTTATTGAACTTCATAAGACGTCGAACCGACTTAGTGGATACATTTTTAAATAAGATCGAAATTCCTATGTTGATGGACTTTCTCTTAAGAGTTGTTCAGACGGATAAAGCATCCTCACCTACGGGAATTGTTGAGGTTTTATCGCAACAACAATTAATTCCAAAATTAATAGAGATATTGAAACCGCATCCATCCCAGTTCGCAACAAAACCTTTAACAATTCCAAATTATGAATTATTCTTCAAGCAGACTGCAGCTTCTGATTTTATAAAGGCTCTAGTAACCATTTCTTCTAATACTGCATTGGCAGTCGTTTTGGAGAATAATATTGGCCCCAACCAGCTTACAAGAGAGCTAGTTTCTCCAGATATAATTAAAACAATGATAAATGATATCATGTTGTTCAATATACCATCTGAGACTGGATCTATACAATCAAATAAACATGGTATTAATAATTGTGTCGGCATCATAATTGAACTTATTAGGAAAAACAATTCAGACTATGATTTGAACTGTGGAACATACAGCTCTATGCTTCAAAATTGTGGCGATGAAAATGCTGGCAGCGAAGTCAATTCCTATGTTATGTTTCACTGGTTGAAAGACTTTGAGCAAAATCCTCCGGGTCTTAGAGACCCTATCTATTTGGGAGAGATGCTTTCGATATTTTCAGGTCATTTAGACAAATTTGCAGAATTGATGAAAAGACCGTCCGACGCGCCATTGCATGTTAATGATTCACATGTGCTAGGCTTTACTAAATTTAAGATTTCTGAATTAATTGCAGAATTGCTCCATTGTTCGAATATGATATTATTGAACTCAAGAAAGATAAGAAAGATTGTTAAAATTCGTGATACATTAAGACTTCAGCAAAGCGATCGTTTGAAGAAGGCTTTGGCTGAAACATTTGTAAATAAACATACAGATCAAAACAGTCATTCCATAAATGATGTTACAAATGGCTTAGATGATGTTTCCTTGGATGATATTAATTTTATAGATGGTGATAAGAGAGACGAATCTAAGATTGATATCCCGGACGATTCAAAACATATTTTTTTTGATGAGACTAATGATTATTCGAATTTGATTGAATCTTTAGAAGCAGAAGATGACTCAGATGATGATGAACCCAAAATCTCCACCCAGAATCCATTTGTATGTTCTGATAGAGAAAAAAGTATACGAATGAATCCCTGTATTGGAGATGAATTTAAGATTAAATTGAGTGAACTGGAAATTTTGTTTGATATAGTTTCGAAGTTTACAGTTTATCCATGGCACAATTTTTTTCATAATGTTGTTTTTGATTTAATTCAACAAATTTTCAATGGAAAGCTTAACTCATATAATTCGTTTTTAATTGTGGATTTGTTCAAACTGGACAAATGCAATTTAACAGATTTGATTGTAAGATCATATCGTGAATCCCATGAACCTCGACCCGGTTATATGGGTCACTTAATTCTTATCAGTGAGGAAGTAGTAAAATTTACTTCGCTTTATAAACCTGATCTTATATCTCCTATAATTCTTGATGCTATTTTATCTAAAGACTGGGATTGGTTTGTTAATGAGATATTGCTCAAAACAAGAGAAGTTTATAATGTTGTATTGGGATCCGAGCAAGATGAAGAAGATGAAGGCCATAGATTAAATGACAAGGATCAAGATTCTTTTGGTTTTGATTCATCTACTGTTGGATATCTTGACTTAGACTCATATGATAAGGAACAGGGAAGTTCCAATAAAAATTTAATAATTTTAGGAGATAGATCGAATCATGACTTATTCGTAAATGATCGTCAACATGCGTCTCGCGAAAGTAATGAAGATTATCATGAGGATGATGATGAGGATGATGATGATGATGAGAATATGGAAGAAACTCCAGTTCCTGATGTAAGGCTTGAGGGTTCACCGCTGGTTGAAGATTTACATAATCTGGACTTCTACGATAATGAGCATTTTCATGATGAATATCAAGAGAATGAATTCATAGACGACTTATCAGGCTCAAGTTCCTCAGACGAAGAAGATGATGCTGATGAGGAAGGCGATGAAGGTGATAGTCGAGAGGAAGATGGTAACGAATTACGAAGAGTGTCAAGACACAACGAGTAAATAAATATAAAATATACGCATTAATAGGTACATTATACTAAATGACATGAGTAAATACTAGTCCTCTTAGAATTATTGATGTACAATAAAACCGTCTATTACTTCTGTTTTCTCTTTTGAGTAGTTGATGCGCCATTTCTTCCATAAACTTTTTTACCATTAGACAATTCAAAGATTTGGCCTCTCTGAATCTTCTTCTTTGTTTTCTGCGTTTGCTCATTTGAAGTGATGTCTGCCTGTTTGTTTGGATTTTCAAAAACAACAGTGGTATCAATGGTCTTATCTAATGCTTTACCAAGAGAAACATTCCATAAAGAACAAGGAAGTTTGAAAAAAAGAGATTCCTTAAATCCTGGGTTTAAATTAATGTCATTTTCATCGAGAGAAATGAGGTACGATTCCTTTTTAGGTTCAGAAACTATCAACGAAACATTCCCATCTGGGGTGATCATGAACTGCTTTCCAGTAGTATCGTTAAAAACCTTTCTACTAGAACCATCAGCGGGAGGTATCTGCGAACCCCCCCAAGCCTGCTTCTTGGTTTCTTCTTTCAAATCTTTAAGACGTTTGAAGTCCTGTTTCCGACTGATTTTCATGGCAACAAAGTGAATTCCCCCAACAATAATGTAAAGTATCATAACAGTCATGATAATTCCTGGGCGGAATTTTGAATAATAATAGCCTGTCCCTTTCCATCTTGGAAACCCTTTAGAATGAAAATAATCGTATCGTCTTCTCAACGACTGATCTCTCAAAATATTCCCAACTAAAGACAACCGTTGAAATCTTTCTTCTGCTTGTTTTTTTAATGACTTAGACCCAGATACTTTATCAGGATGCAAAATACGCGACTTCTTTCTATAAGCCTTAGAAATTTCTTGTAACGTAGATTTAGGACCGTTTGGCAATTCTAACCAAGAGTAAAAGCTGGCACCTTTGCCTAAGTCTTGCTGAACTTTATCATTCAAGCTAAAAATCTCGTAATCTTCAGGCGACCAATTTGACGCTTCCACAAGTGAGATTGCCGTAGCAAATATCAATATAAGAGACAATAGAGATATGTACTTCATCTTTATGTTTCAATATAATCCATCTGCTTCTTTTAACCTGGTTGTTTGTTATAATAGTGAAAAATTCAATAAAATTTTATATACAGTATTTATATTTTTAACAGATCAACTAGTTTTAACTAGTATAAAACCACCACGTAGCATTATTCTTCATTATAACAGGATAAACTATTCATATGGCACACTTATACCCTCTTTCCACAAATCTCAAGCTTGTGTTTTTCTATAACACATGTTCGTTTGTCTTATGGCTTTGCTGCTTTTGTCGGTTTTTAATATTATTACCATTGGTAGGTAGAAAGTTTTTGCCAGGAGGAATTGCTGATTTCTTTCATATTGTATCATTATTACCCTTGTGTGGGTTTTTCATAAAAAAGACATTAATCAAGTCCAAATTGCAGGTAAGTGATGCGTGGTCGTTAGCAAATGGTGTTAGAATGGTATGGGTTTGCTATGGTGTTATCTTCCCGCATCCAAGGATAGCGAAGCACACGTCATATTCATTGCTTATATTGTCGTGGTGTTTGATGAACGTAGTTCACTTTGCGTACTATAGTTTCAAAGTTAAGACCCGCAGCACGCCTTCGTGGCTCTTTTGGTTACAATATCATCATTTTTATTTAACATTTCCATTGACGATGGTTGCAGAAATGGTATTAATATTCTTGAGTCTTGCGTTTGTCAAGCAAGATCATATGTATGAAATGTTTTTGCAGGCTGCTTTATTGAGCTACATACCAGCAGGTTATTTTGCATGGGGATATTTGCAATCAAGGAAATCTTGCAAGTATGACAGCATCATAGAAAAAAGAACGCAGCGTTCTTCAAATCAGCAGCAAGAGCAAAATAGAACCGTTGCATCTTCCATTTCTTCTCGCAACCAATATGCGGTAGATGAACACGAATTGCGAGACGTGAGTTCCAATCAATGATTCAATGCCTATAGTTGAACCTATAAGGTGATAGAAAAACATCAATTTCAATTTGCACTCGTAATATGCATTTGCATTATTGCAATACATTTTGTAATACGATGGAAAGTAGGATTTGACATTTGTTTATTAACTATATAGAAAGTCTATTTGCAGGATGGGTATTAGCCACTTGTTATGCGAGATAAGATATACATAGAAATCTGATATAAAAATAATCATTAATCCACTTAAATTTTTACATTCAATCTAAATCCAACGATTGAATGTCTACTCAAATACCAGAATAAAGTACCAATGACAGAGCATACACACACCAAAATTGAAAACATATTATAGTTATGGACGCTACCATTTCCAATAATAACAGCTGCAATCGGAACACCGAACAAATTACCCAAACTAAGGAAGAAGTTCAACAAACCATACCTTTCCCCAAATTCCACAACCAAACTAACTTGGGCTAAGCAAATCGGAACCATTGACAAAATCAGTCCCAGAAAAAAACCTCCAAGAGCTGCAAAGGCATACAAAACCTTCAAGTTATGCCCAAAAGGAACCCACAATGCACATATGGATAAGTTGTAGCCTATAAGCATCAATATATTCACATTGAACTTCCCAAGGAAATCAGAACCCAAGCCTGGCAAAAATCTACCTAAAATACCAGTGGCATTCCAAACAGTTAACAATATGTAAGCCGTCGATTCGGAAACTCCCTGTGCAATCGCGTAAGTAGCATAATAGGTGACAATCAACACTAATGAAAGTTCTGCGAAAAATGCACCAATAATAAGAAGAACGTATTTAGTATCTTTCAAATGTTTGAAACTCAAAACTTTTGATTCCTTCTTTACTTTCTTCCATTTTGACAATGCTTCAGGTCTTGCATCAGATAAGGAACCTACTTCTTGTGGCTTTCTCTTTACTCTTACTCTGATTAAAGCAATTCCAATTAACATACAAGCGAAACAGATACATCCCAAAACAATAAGCGCTATCGAAAATCCATAGGTAGGATATAAATATCTCAATAATAATGGGAATGCTAACCCACCTAAGGACCCTGCGCTAGTGGAGAGCCCTTGAATCGTACCAATCTTTTTATTGGAAAACCAATGGTTGATTACACCAACCGATGGGGTAAGCGATAACCCATTTGAAATTCCAACAGCCATAAAACTCAAAATAAATTGATACACGGTCTTACTGTAAGCTGCACCGAATAAACCTACAACTATTAACACAGCCGATACGATCAATAGTCCTAAAGGACCTCTCTTATCGAATACACTACCTGTAACAAGCCCTACCCCATACGCAAGACAAAGGTAGATAGAGAAAATCCATGAAACACTTATAGCATTTATACCTTCCAACTGATGCTCAGAAATATATGTTTGAATCGCACCAACAGAATTAATAAGACCTAAGTTAGTCAAAATCGTAAAATATGAACCTACTAACACGGAATACGCTTTAAAGCCACCATCAGGTGGTTTATCGTCAGAATCTTCTAAACGTACAGTGGTCTCTGCTGCAGCATCTGCATTGTCTGCGATATTTGCATCTTGTGCACCATCTGTTCCATCTACAGCATCTGCGTCAGTATCAACCGCAAATGTGAGTTGTTTATGCGGGTCAATCGCTTCATTTATACCACTTCTAACCATAATATCATCTTTTTTTTCGATATTAGAATCATTCTTGGTATCATCAAGAGGTTCGCTAGTAGCAGTACCTCTGACTCTCGAAAGCTCAATGTCGTCTGGATGTCCGGTTGACATTTGAAATATATAGTTGAAAGTTATATATCAATGATAATTTAATTGTATAATTAATATATATAGTTGCTTAAAAGGAGAAAACTATTTAAAGTACGGCGGAATATGAAAATTCAATTTATAGTGTTGTCTTCATGATTTGATGAATGCACTATTTTTTAGTGAGAAAAGTTTTTGAAAAATTCTGGGACTTAAAGGTTCATACATACAAGTTATAGCATATTTACCGTCGATCTGGTGCCATATCGTGATATATATACAGAATAATGATTACTAAATACTTCACTAAAGTGTCGGTTAAGTTTGATCCATTTACGGCTAGTTCCAGATCAGCCAGATTATTTCTTTCGAGGATTCCACCTTCAATGAAAGGTGCATGTAAAATAGATTACAAAGTGCTAACAGCAAACTCACCAGCATCAGAGAAGCCATTAGTAGAAGTGACATTCAAAGACAAGCATATGATGCAAGCAGATCCAGAAACAATGAACTTCAAGGATTTAAGTGTATACTTTGATAGTCATTCCAGACAGTTAGCGATTAAAGAAGCCATATCGGATTGAGGGACGTTAATTTTGTCATTAAGAGGTGCATTGAAGTAAAGGGGATTTTCGTGTATATATAAGTTAATTTATGTAAGTTTAATAAATATTAGATTAAGCAGGTACTATGGTCATGCAGGTATGATAGAAGTGTAACACAGAGGGTCACCTTGAAGCATTGCGGTTCAGTATACGTCCAAAGAGTTATTGTTCTTTATTTAACAATTACCAGGCTCAGCGAAATCGTTCATATATTCTTGAAACCACTGTGGGATAGTTTGGTTAAAAATGTCGTTCCCTGTAGTGTCATCGATAGTTTCGAAGGACAAGCACGAGTTAACAGGTGAACTCTTCGGTGAGTAATGGATTTTAAATACCCTATAGTCGTTATCATCGCTCTCATTTCGGACCAGGTCAACAATCCATTTCAAGGTACATTTATACCATCTTACTAGCTTCTTGCAGGTGATGGTAGAGTAATCTGGAAGTTTCAACGGGTGTAAGTTCAACAAGTTAGCTATTTCGTTGGTTTGATACATTTTTATAGATGTGAGATTATAGCCCTTTGAACGAAATCCAATAACTACATGCTTACCGTCAACCAATTTTGTCTGACACCAGCTTGACATTAATTTGGAAGCCAATTTGAAGTCTATTTGTGACTTAAATTGGCTATGTGTTTTCAATTCAACATAAGAAGACAAAGAGGCAACATTATCTATTCCAGCATCAACTTCAGCAGTAAAAACTGTATTGAAATTATCATAATTCTGAGAGACGAGCGTATAAAAGTCATTAGATTTATCTGGTGCCAGCGTGATTAAGTTTTCGAATTTAAAGCCACTATACTGTAGTAAGTCTGTATTATTTCGGCGACTCAAACCCAAATTTGACAAGCCTATTGTGATATCGTCCTCAAAATATTCCCAATCGTAGTCTAATATGATTATTCCTTTCCAGTAAATCACGTTGAATCTATACTCTCTCCAATGATTTAAAGGTATTAGCATTAGCATAAGCAAGTTTCGTCTTAGTGACACTATTGAGGACTGAATCCTGTCGAGCGATGTTTTCTTGTCCTCTGCATTCTCCAAATAATATTTTAGAGAGGTAAATAAACCATCTAATTGATATATTTCTCTAGCAGATGCTTTCTTGAAACTTTCATACCCTGCAGTCAAATCAGAACCTATTATCCTTTCTGATTTTATAGATTTTGACTTCCTTCCTTTGCCTATAGAAATATTCAATGATTTTAAACCTTGTTTGTCATTTATCTTGATCTCGCCAGCCAATGTTCTGGTGTAATGAAGCAATTCAGTTGGCTTTTCATCAGTTAACAAACCAATGGAAGAAATTAGCTTCTTTTTCTCGTCGTCAATACTTGCATCCTTATGAAATTCATTCGAAAGTTTACTGAATAAAGAAAGGGGTAATTCTTTCATTCGAAAAAGAGATAGTACTTTCTGCAATAATTAAGTGCGTACATAAATTTTCATATAAACGTCATAATCTAACATCAGAGAACTACTTATTTCTTATTTCTTTGACCATAGGCCTTCGTTGCGTAGTCACCATCGATAACAATAACATCCTGGGGTCTATAGTCACGCTTACCAGTGAAATAACTGTTTAAGATACTCTTAACCCCGTTAGCATATCTTGCTTGCGCATCCAAGGAAGTACCACTGACGTGAGGAGTCATTGCATTACCAGCATTATACTTGTTTTGCATTTCTCTCCAAGGGTGGTCTTTTGGTGCTGGTTGAGGATACCAAACATCACCACCGTAACCACGTAATTTTCCACTCTTGACTGCTGCAGCAACATCTTCTGCAACACAAATGGCACCACGGGCAGTATTAACTAACCAAGCACCATCTTTCATCTTAGAAATCAAATCCTTGTTGAACAAACCCTTAGACTTTTCATGCAATGGACAGTTAATGGTGACTACGTCTGCTTGGCCAACCATGTCTTCTAAGCTTTCAACTCTTTCTACGATGTTGTCCCTACCATTGAATAATTTAGAAGCCTGGTTCAACTTATCAATTGCATCTTTTGGTAAGTCTTGATAGTCGTAGTATAACAATTTCTTTGGATTGAAGGCAATGAGTCTTTCCAACACCCTATAACCAATTCTACCTGCACCAACTGTTGCAATCACCTTATCTTCCAAATCATACTCATCTTTCGCAGCTCCTGCAATGTCCCATTCACCTTTCTTGACTTGTTCATGAGCAGGAACAAAGTTTCTAACCAAAACTAGCATGGTCATGAGAACGTGCTCTGCAACTGAAACCACATTAGAACCAGTAACTTCAGTTACAGCGATCTTCTTTTCGTTGGCTGCGTTCAAATCAATGTGGTCGGAACCCACACCCGCCGTGATACACATTTTCAATTTGGGAGCGTTAGCAATTCTTTCTTTGGTGATATAGGCCGGGAAAAATGGCGTGGTGATAATGATTTCTGTATCTTTCAATTCCTGATCGACCTGGGACGAGAGGCCTGAGTCTTTATCATCGGTAGCAACAAGTTCGTATCCATTTGATTCAATGAATTCCCTGATCCCTAACTCATTTTCCAAACATCCCAACAACTTCTTTTCTTGCTTGGCATGTTCATTTCCCCTATATAAAACTAATAAAACTTTTCCTTTAGACATCTTAATTTATACAATTAGAATTATTAATTAATATTTTAATTTAATAATAAACTATATTGATATATTTAAGCAAAGATAATTTCCCCTATTTATATGAATGATCTACGACGTTCCTATTTAGATTATCTACTTTATTATTGCTATATAATTTGGCTGGGGTCGTTAGATTACTTCGCTTAGAGTTGTTCTCCGCCAACTCGGACTTTGCTAACACCAATCTATGTTACCCGAGATATTTTTTTATCAGATGAAACGAAATATAATAGAGAAAATCACTCAATTTAACGCCCTATTGTCAAGCAGGCAGTGGCCTTCATCCTGAGGTTTCCTACGGTTAAATTGTGGATGCTACCCCATATTTGGAACAATTATGGATTGAGAAAAATGGCTCGGGAAAGGAAATCGCAAAACCAACCAATTGCCATTTAAATACAAAAAGCGATACAGCAGCAACTACGGATAGTAAATAATATCAATAAATACATTCATGTGCAAGATCAACCATATTAAAAGCATTGACTATATAATGACGATGACATAGGAATCAAGACGTGAACAAAATCCTTTGGAGAAATAAAATAGAATATATATTTAAAATGCAACTTTATTAATTAGAATTCAATTAATCAAAGGCTAATTGTTTTTTGATTTCAGCAATGGCTTTACCAGGATTCAAACCCTTTGGACAGGTTCTGGAACAGTTCATAATGGTGTGACATCTGTACAAGGACATGGAGTTTTGGAGCATTTCCTTTCTGGCTCTCGAGGCTTGATCTCTCGAGTCAATCAACCACCTGTAGGCTTGCATCAACACGGCAGGACCCAAGTATTGTTGTTGGTTCCACCAGTATGATGGACAAGCAGTAGAACAACAAGCACACAAAATACACTCGTATAAACCATCTAACTTAGCTCTGTCTTCAATACTTTGCAAGTTTTCACGTCCGTCTTCTGGGTGGGTGTCTCTTTGTAAGTATGGTTGAATAGACTTGTATTGCTTGTAGAAATGGGTCAAATCTGGTACCAAATCCCTAACAACGAACATATGTGGTAATGGGTAGATCTTCAAGTCCTTGGATGTGTCTTCTTCTATACGGCACAAACAAGCTAAAGTATTTCTACCTCCAATGTTCATAGCACAGGATCCACAAATCCCTTCTCTACAAGATCTTCTGAAAGTCAAAGTGGCATCTTGTTCATTTTTGATTTTTATAATAGCATCCAAGACCATAGGACCACATTGGTTCAAGTCGACTTCGTAAGTATTCATTTTTGGTTCGACTTCTGGGGTATCAGGATTCCATCTGTAAATTTGGAATTTCTTCATTCTGGTTTCTGCGTTAGCACTAGTGGCCAAGTTTCTGAACCTCTGTCCCAAAAAGCTGCTTCTTTGACGAATAATTGATTTAAACATGCTGGATACCTTGTATATCGTATGTTAATGAAATAACTGGCTTAATTTATCAACTTTACTTCTTACCTACAAAAGAAAATTTTATGACAAATCTTTATTCTTTATATTGTTCCCGGTGAATTCACCCGGGGAATATTTGAATATGTAATTAAAAATTAGTGAGCGTTGATTGGATAACAAAATGAAATGCTCGCCAGACTACCAGAGGTATTTGGGTGTACTATATTTACCAAACGGTCTAAGGATATAGTATGGACGTATCGGATATGGTAGTATATATACTTGTAGAGTAAGTGGACCCACAGAGTTGATATATTTGCTTACATGGTGGATATTGTATGAGCTATAGTATAATAGCTGGTTGGTCTCGAAGTGCCGTGGAAAAATTTATATCCGAGAATGGTGTATGGATGAATGAATGTACGTTTGATCTGGAGAACCGATTGTTGCTTAAAAATTCAGGAGAGGGAATATATAAGCTTTGGTATCACGGGAGAACAGTAGATACTACTGGTATGGATAAAGAGAATGAAATCTTGTGTATAAGTAGAAGTGTAGAAATGGTTTTGGTGTAAAAAATTTGGGGTTTCGGAAATATGGAAACAGGTTTTCTTACAGTTGCAGGTAATTTTTGAATATATATTAAAAAACTGGAAAAAATACAATCCACGTTAAAAACACCAAAATGATCAACGCTTACTAAGCGTATAATATAGACGATTAATTCCATTAAATATCTTCTGACGGTCTTTCACTAAGAGCGGAATTTGGACCTAAGAGGGGGGTAAATGCGGTGTAGTATTTGCAGCAATGAGGAATCTGAATAGGTCAAAAATCACTTCTGATAGGATCTTTGCTATTTAAACAAACTATATGTTATTATCTGACATGTCACGATATACATATATGGTTTTGGAGCCTTTTAAGAATTTCTGTTTTATTAGCTTTCGGCAATTTGGCCCAAACCGCCTAGTTTACTTCATGAAAATAGTTCAAAACATTATATGGCAGCCTTTTCTACCAAACTACAACTGACGTCAACTTACCAGGCGCAAATCCACTATGCTGTTGTGTCTTCTTACAAGTTGAGCTTATAATTCCGAATTATGGGGTAACTATTACATAATCAGTAATTCTAATTAATGCTAAGGGATTATACCCAACTTCCTATCTTCAGACACCATATAGAATTATGGCTGCTTCAAAAATCGAATTATTCAATGTTCTTTTTTGAGGTGCCCTTAACGTTTATCTTTGCATATTGATATCGCATGTAACACATTTTTCGCAATAGTCTTTTTCTAGCTACATACAAAATACACTATTCATCCAGTACAGGTAATGAGAGCGATATATATTATGCTTCAATTAAATCCTACTTCGTTGTAGTTGTAGTTTTCGTATCGTGCGACTCGAAACTCATTTCTGCAAGCTCAAAATCAGAAGAGGTATTTTCATCACTTTCATCATTATGATTCGTATCACCTTTGTCATTAACTGCAACTTGGCTTTTCGTTATATCTGGATTGACTTGCTCATCTTCTTCTTTCTTATTAGTAGAACTATTCACCCCAAATATGTTATCAAGAGACTCAAGGTCATCCTGTTTGCTTTCTTCACTGCATGGGAACTTCGATAAGCCAAAGTCAATTAAGGTAATTTTACCTGACTCTGAAACATGAATGTTGCTCCTCAGTATGTCATTATGTGAGATTCTCAACAGATGGAGTTCCTTGAGCCTCAACATAATAACCTCATATACCTTTTTCTCGTCCCATTGTTCTCTTGGTATTTCTTTTCCTAAATATTCAAATATATGCATTGGATGGTCAGTAAGCCCATTCCAATACCCTGATGCAAAAAGCTTTGGAAAATTCGAAGCAAACTGCGATTTTGCAATTTCTTCATTAATTACAAGTTCATTGAAGAACATGTCATAGTAACCTTTTCTATCAGGAATACCAAAACATGTCAAATCATTCTGTCTCCATAAACGACTAGAATAATAGTACAATTTCACAAACACCGTGGATGGGAGGTATACTGATAAACTAGGATAACATTTTGCAGAATCGTAAATTACCCGACAATAGGTGTTGCCATAGATTTTGTCCTTTATCTCGTGGACGTTTTCTTTATCAGCCGCTTCAGATACTGTATCAAATGATCTCATTGATGAGTCTCTGAGAGATTTAGGACGCACGTTAAGTAACGGGTCCGACTTCTTGGCCGTGTGCGCTATACTAACATATTTTCTTAACCTGTTTTGTATCTCAATTGCATCATCTTCTGTTTGGTAGAAAAAGCCAGCCATTGCCGACCTTAAAGTAATTCCATGTGCAAAAGTTTCTGGGTCACTAATAATATGGTAATCTACGGACATTTGACCTTCAACAATGTCATATTTGAAAAACCCTGAAAATGATTGATGGTTCGAGGTTAGAATTCTATTCGTGCCACAGAGAAAAGCATCGTAAAAATATTTACTTAGAACTAAAGCAAATAATATTCCAGGATTCCAATGTGCATCTTGATATAAATATTCTGTCTGTTGATCCATTCGCCTAAAGTCTTCTATAGCTTCTTTAAATTTCTCAAATCCTTGAGCCAAATAGTAATTTTCTGTTTTGTAATCACCTAATCCGAAACAGATTTCAGGAAAATGCCCATCTCCTGATTCGTATTCAGCGAAATGTATAATATCAGGCTCTATAAATATATCTTTATTCAAAGGAGGTCTTAAATATGAGGCATTGCCAAAATAGTGGTGAATACCACAAATATCTTGGTAAATGTCGTTGATTGGCACACATATTGTTCCATTAAAGTAATATTGGATATGATTCTCCACACGCTGAGGATTTCCAAATGGATAACGATATGAACGCAGTAAAGGCCATATAGAAAACTTCTGCCCTCTGATACCAGTTTCAAGAGGAGCAAGATAGCTATTTTTAAATTCCTTACTACTCATCTCTCTGAATTCAGCATTAATCATTGCATCAGTAATATAGGCTAGTGCCGATAAATCAGGTGCCACGCCTACGCCTATGGATGCATGGTTCTTGCTCACGAATTTCTTTGGAGCATGTTCTACTAAACCTCCTCTACTTCGAATCCTTAACAAGTGAGTATCCAAAAAGACCCTAACATTTTGTTCTTCATCGTTCTGGACCCTAGCAAATAATGTTGGATCCAATACAAGACGATTCCTGGCTGGTTCGTCGAAGGTAATATCATTGCTGTCTTCACCGGAGAAGTACATAAGTGGCATAGTGGTTAGTTCTTATAACTGTGTTTATAGTGTTTATCCCTAAATGCATTGATGGGGATAAGCTCAATTAAATGTTGATAAGCATAAAATAACACATTTTGATTCATGAAGATTATCTTGTTTTAAATACGTTTCACTAATCTGAGTAATAAGACATAAGCGTATCAGATTATTGTCTCGCAGCCACCAGTTTTCAGAAATACTAACTTCTTTATGGTCCTTATTTGGACTTGAAGTAATATTTAAAAATCACTGATAATTATACTCAACGTAACTTTAGCGCAAAAATGCGCTGCTTCACAATATTACAAATTATGCCATACGCTACGAACATTTTTATACAGAAACCATAAGGTATTATGGCAGCTTTGAAAATAGGTTCTACAACAATATGCTGGTAAAAAAGATTTCGTTATTCCGTGTCCTTTACCCACCCCCATCGACCGATACCAGCATCTTGGTGGTGGATGGGAAGACAGTATAGAGACAATGCTGTTAAACAATAGTATGTACAGTTTATATCTTATAATACCTCGCAAATAGAGGTTCTATAGTGACATTTGATGAATGACTGTCGCCTTTGATAAAAAAGAGTGGATTGCAACCTTTTCTCCTCCATGCCATCCACCAGAAGTTTCCACCATCCACCGGAATATCTAAGAGCCTTTGAAATACATGGATGCAACTTTTCGTTTATAAAAGAAACTACTTGCTTACCCGTAGATATAATCCAATTATTTGTAAACAAATTACAACCATAATGACACTTCAAGACCAAATTATGCAAGGTGGAATATATACACCAATCCCTACGTTTTTCAAGCTGGATAGCAAATACACGTTGGATTTAGAAACCCAAGTTTCCCATGCACAATTTTTATATAAGAATGGTATCCGCGGACTAGTAGTATGTGGGTCTATGGGTGAATGTGTACACTTAACAGCAAAGGAAAGACACGAAGTTGTGGCTGCAATTAGGAAAGCTATTCCAGACGAAAACTTTAAACTCATTGCTGGAGCCCCACCAATGGGCAGTATTCAAGAGGCTATTGAAGAATCAGATCTGGCTGCCACAGCTGGAGCGAACTTTATTATTTTGCTAGTTCCAGGCTATTTCGGGCCGTCATTGATAAGCCAGCAAGGTATACTTGAATATTTTACCCAGGTTGCAGACCAATCTGCCCTTCCTGTTATGGTATACAACTACCCTGGTACCTGTAATAACGTAACAATTACACTCGACACCTACGAGAAATTAGCTCAGCATCCAAATATCGTGGGTACAAAATTAACCCACTTTAATTTGGATTTATATACTTTGTTAGGAAAAAACACAACCATCTGCAAGACTAACAATTTTAGACCATTTACTGGTTTGGGCCAAGTCCTAGTTCCTGCCTTATCAGTGGGAATTTATGGTGCCATTGATGGATTATCTGCATTGTTCCCTAAAGTCATGGTCAAGCTATACAATTTATGTAAAGAAGGAAAATCTACCGAAGCTTCTGATTTGCAATACTTGGTTACCAAGGCAGATATGATGATTTTAGAATTGAATGTCGTCGGTATAAAATATGCTATTAAACAGGTACACAATTTTGGAGATAACTTGACAGGAAGACCACCATTAAGTAGATCAATTGATATGGATGCTTATAAAAAATTTCAACCTGATATCGAAACATTAGCTAAGATCGAAAATTCGTTATAGTTAAATTCGCAATCATAAAGTTTATCCTCTCTTTTCTATTAAATCTTTAATATACCTTTATAATAATGAATACTAGTACAAGCGATCAAGAATACTATAAACATGGATATGATAATTATGTAGCTAAGACACACGAGTGGAGAACTGCTAA
Source organism: Debaryomyces hansenii CBS767 (assembly GCF_000006445.2). Taxonomy (NCBI): domain Eukaryota; kingdom Fungi; phylum Ascomycota; class Pichiomycetes; order Serinales; family Debaryomycetaceae; genus Debaryomyces; species Debaryomyces hansenii. The sequence continues at coordinate 1,586,588 of NC_006049.2, forward strand.
AAATTGTTCGGCCTATATGCTTTCAGTTATCAAACCAACGGACAAGATTTTAGATGTTGGTTGTGGTCCAGGAACTATTACTTGTGACTTGGGTACATATGTTCCCCAAGGAAGTGTTATAGGAGTAGAACCTACGAAGGAAATAATTGAGGAAGCTAGTTCGAAGAGTGCTGAGAACGGAATAAAAAATGTCAAATTTGAAGTGGCATCTGTGTACAAGTTACCATACAAAGATGATACGTTCGATATTGTTCATTCACATCAAGTAATTATCCATTTGAAGGATAGAGTTGATGCAATAAAGGAGATGAAGAGGGTGACTAAACCTAATGGATATGTCTGCTGTAGAGAAGGAGATATGGAATCAGTTATAGTATATCCAACAAACTACGATAAGATTAGGGAATATTTTACCAGTGCGGGTTTGAGTGGATACACAAGTACTACATGCGGTAGAAGATTACGGGAGTTAGCACTAGACGCTGGATTCAATTCAGGTAATATAAATTCAACGGCTTCGAATTGGTGTATCTCAAATGATGATACTAGAAAGTGGTTTACCAATATGTATATTGAAAGGTTAGAACGCTCAAAGCAATGGATAGGAAAGGATGATACTATAAGGAGTGAGATTGTAAAATCTATGAAAGACTGGAGCTCCGATGAGAAAGGATGGTTAACTATGATACACGGTGAAATTGTTTGCCAGAAGCAATGATGGGCCAGTGAGTTATATATATTAGGTAGTAATTTGTAAAAATATTGAATAAATCAATGTTAAGTTAACGTATATAGGCCCGAAAGCAGACGATTTTTACAAATCTCCAGCACCCGACCTAATTCATTAAATGTAGTAATACAATTCATTATATTTATTAGCTGGATAACATAGTAGATCATATAATTCTTCAAGCTATTAATAATAATATAACACCTGGAAATATAGTTCATATAATTTCTAAAGTTTGTCCATGTTTAATAAAATTATAAGCAAATGTATCTTATTATAACATATAATATGAAAATAGATAAACTAGTTGAAGGTATATCAAATATTGCTAAACATACTGGAGAATCTGAATGAACACATATCTATTGTACTAATGAGTTTATATTAAAACTTATACAAATATTAACTACCAGCCTCTCCATGGTACCCAGATATCGACAACTTCGTCAGAGCCATCAACCACAAAATACCAAGGATAAGATGCTGCCGTAATACAGCTGTGCTGCGGCGTAATACTGACTTGAGTACCTAATGGGATAAAGGTTGTATCTTTTGATTCATCTAACGGTGTGAGTATACCATGTTCCTGACTTATTCTACCGACAATCCAATTGTTATACTGGCGGGGCTCCAATATTCTGCCGTGACCTGGTAATGGTCCAAATTCTCTAGCTAATGCGATAACTCCAGCGTTTACTAATTGCTCACCAGGTGATTTAGAACCCCTATCTGGATAGGTAGATATGACTTCAGCAATAACTTTAGAAGACACATCTTCGTAACTTACGCAACCTGTAGCCACTTGTTGTAGATCACAACACGGGTAGTTACCGGCATGTAATTCTAAGATACCAGCTAATTTACCACCCAATGAGTTCTCTAACTCTTCTTGAGATAATATTTCAGATGCGTGAGCTGTTGGGGTTGCACCCACAGATAATTGCAAATTTGTCAAACTTGGGTCTACCTTAAGAGCTGCCTTTGCTGCTTTATTTGCGTGGCTGATTTCGTCAATAAGGACCCTCTTGGCTTTGTTCTCCGAATCAGCACTATATGAATGACCGGCATGGCAATAAAAACCATAAATTTCAACATTTTTCTTGACTTCTTCGTCATTCAATGCCCTTTTCAAGACTTTGTTCAATATTTCTGAGTCATTCAACAACCCAGCTCTATCAGTTCCCATATTAATCTTGACGAAAATAGACCATTTCTGATTTCGTGAATTTGAGTTATTGTAGGCAGTTAAGATATCCAATTGTTCCGGGCTGTCTAGCATTAAGCGTAATTTTGGAACTTTCGTACTCAAATCTGCCAATTCGTCCAACCTTGATTTGACAACTGGCAAACTGAATAGAATGTCAGATATAAGACCTTTCTCCACCAATGGAACTAGATTCCATGCTTCCATTAACGTAGAAACTACAACTTTATCAGTTTTCAAACTTCCACTACCTAATTGTAACAAAGTTCCTTCAGTAGATTTGTGAGTCTTTACATGTGCCCTAAACTCAGCATTCAACTTCGATGAGTTGTGAAGCATCTTGTCGCTATTTTTCCGGAATACATTTCTATCAATGATAAATGATGGTGTAGGTAATTCTTGTAATCTTTTACCTTTGTAATTTTTCAAAAGAACTTCTTTATCAGCCAATGGTGTGAATTTTGATGGATAAGCCATTTTTATTTTCGATAATAAATGTTATATTAAAATGCATATGAATTAGAGGATGTAGTCAATTTTATAACCACCTGCAAGGCATAATCAGTTTAGAGGAGAACGCGAAATATGTTCCGGAAGCCACCCACCGAGTCAAAATATACATCCACCAACCCACCAAGAGTCAATTTAGTATCCATTGTAATTTTCATAATATTGACCAAATATGAATGTTTTCTGATTGACTACGCAATTGCAGTCATGATCAATCCATCAAGTATCCCCCAATATGTAGAGAGGGTCAGAAATGAATCAAATGCAACGTTGCATTGCCGATAATATTGATGCCATCCACCAGGACATAATGAGTGAAAGTGGAGGAAAGATAAGGCTGGAACCACGAGATATACCGTGTATTTAAAACTGACGAAATACTATGCTACTGATAATTTTTAGTCTGGAAGTAAATTATAACGATAATGCCAGACTATAAGCTCCAATCAGACTTTTCATTTGCCGGTGGTATTCCTGAAGCACCATTCAAGCTACATGAGTCCATGACTAAGAAATTGGATCCAGAATACGTGAAATTTTTCAATTCCACTTTGAGTAGCAATCCTAACATAGCTTATACTCATAGAGTTCCATTAGAAAAGTTAAGGAAGGCAGGAAATGTGATTCCTGGTCAAACACCATTAACTGAAATGGCAAAAACTTATGACATAGAGATTCCAAGAAAGCATACAAAAGCTGCTAATTCAATCCCTGCTAGGGTATTTGTTCCTAAAGGAAATAAACCTAGTGAAGGATGGCCCTTGTTAGTATGGTTTCATGGTGGGGGTTGGGTTCTAGGAGGTTTGGATACGGAGAACTCATTTTGCACGAAAGTGGCTGACCTTTGCAAATGTGTGGTTGTTAGCGTGGATTATAGATTAGCTCCTCAAGATCCGTTTCCAGCATGTGTTGATGATTCATTTGAAGCAGTTCTCTGGGCGTTAGAATTAGGCCCTACTGAATTAGAAATCAACTCTACTAAAATATGTGTGGGAGGGTCTTCTGCCGGTGGTAATTTAACAGCCATAGTCACACATAAGTATGCTAATTCGGAATTGGCTAGTAAATTGCCTCCCATCTGCTTCCAGCTTATGGTTGTACCGGTTACTGACAATTCTGCTACTGCAGAAACTCAACCATCGTGGGGGGAAAATGAATATACACCTCAATTACCGGCTGAGAAAATGATATGGTATAGGACTTTATATTTACAAAAAGGAGGTGACGAGTATATTAACCCTGAATCATCACCATTATTTTATCCAAATGAAAGTTTTGTTAAACTACCTCCTTGTTTTATAGCAGCTGCAGAATGCGATGTTTTAAGATCAGAGGCGGAAGCATATGCTAAAAAATTGAAACAAAATGGTATTCCAACTGAAATAGTAATCTATCCGGGTGTACCACACCCAGTAATGGTTATGGATGCAATATTACAGCAAGGTAGAGATCTCATCCAAAATACAACAGACGCACTTAAGAAAGCATTCTATAATTAGTTTGATTTATATAATAAATCACATATATAGAAATAAATGTATGTTTTACAACTATATTGATTTATGAATCTTTATGGAGTATTTTAAGTGTTTGAATACATGCCATCGCAGGTAATTTTTCTTCTACCTAAACTCCTTTCAATACAATTTTTGAGTAATCTGGAGTATTCGCAGCCAATTTCCCAATTACAATTTTTGTAACCTTTGTAAAAGATTTTCATTAGCCCAACTATGTGATTTTTATTCTCTATTCTTTGTAGAGATTCTGCATGTAACTTTATAGAGTTGTGGTAAACAGTGCTATTTGAATGCTTAGCTGTATGGAATTGACCTCCAATAGTTTGTGATAGACACCGCCTTATTCTCTTCAAATATGAATAGCCATCTTCCTTTTCTGGATAGTAGTCGTCAGTTATGCTTCTTTCTTGGAATATTAAAGACTCTGGCCCTTCGAGTGAAAAGTTATAAGCAAAAACTACCAAGGCAGCACTTGCAATAATATTCTTTCTATGCAAAAATGGATCAGTATTTGGTGCATACGTGTATATAATATCTTCATTATCAGGGGATAACAACATCTCGCATAGAAGCATATACGCATGTATCACACTTATTCTGCCATTAATACTGGTTGACCATTCTTTTACTCTATGTGAAACCACTCTATATTCGGAAGTTCCTGCAACCACATTCATTCTACTAGGTGCCCCAGCATATATAATATAATCATAATGAGTAATGCGCATATAAATTTGAGCAATATGGTACAAGCTAAATTTACATCTTGTATCATCTACTCTTAGCATTGGAGGCAAAAGTTTCTGATCCTCTTTAGGAAAGTAAAGCGATGTTTCTGTATCACAGCAGTTTCCTTTCGAACAAATATCAATTCTCCAAACATCTATTGCCAAAGAAATAGTTTCATTCCATGAATCCTTTATTGAGTCCCATTCCAAAAATGATAATTGCAAATCTTTCTGCTGCATTTGGAACATAATAGTTAATAGTCCAGCTAATAATATTTTTTTTCCGAAAGCACTAGTATGCACTTTACGTTTATGGAGTAAACTTTTCAAAGCACCCAAGAATTTTGGAGTTTTAACAGGCGGTAACGTTTCAGTTGTCAGTTTTGAGTTTTCAAATTCCCATAATTCGTCCTCGCAGGGTAAGGATAGTTTAATTTGATGAGCATACAATATAATAATATGACCATAAACTGTTGCATGGACGGTATCCAAATAAAATGCCATTAGCGTAGCCCTTTTCATTGATTCGATTTCAATCCATTTTTTCCACAACTCATCTTTTAGAATATATGCCCCTTCTTCATTATCATCTTTTAAAGGGTCCCCACCTAAAATTGGAGATCTTCTTAATATTTGTATTTTTGCACCATGGTGTAAATAAGCTCTCTCATGTAACGCCCTACTACTACTGGTAATTTCAAAAGTCTCTAGTAATAATAAGCTCTGTACCACCCAAACTTTCGCAGGAGGTTTGCAATCAGGATTTGAAAAAATTAACCATCTCAAAGGTTCAGCAATCTCATTGGCCAATTTCTCTGGATTATGAAATAATACAGCCTCCTGATAGCCTGTGCAACTAGTTAAGCTAGCGCCTAACATTATCATTGCAAGTAATAATAATGGATGGCATTCAAAATTAGTAAAGGACGGCCTATGTAAAATAGGGTATTGTGGGTGGTAAATTAACCAGTATATCTCCAAAAATCTTTCGATTTGAATTAAATTGAAATCAGGATTTAAATCCAACGAAGAAATTATTTCAATCAACCGATGTCTAACATTTTCATCAATGGTTTTCCTTGTATTGGAATGAGGAAAATTGGGTGAAACGGCAAAAATATTCTCCAACAAAGTCATTGGTGAAAAGGTACTTGTTATATCAGTGGCATGTCTATTCGGAAATGCACTTGCGTTATGATTCGCCCCAGATAATGAATCTGGAATTGTCTCATCGTGGAAGAGCCATTCAATTAGATCTGATGGTGACAAAGTCTTGCCAGCCATATCTGGTATCGCGTCTTCGATTTCATTAGTTTGTTCTTGAACCAGGTCTTGGATAGCAGGTTGAATTTGATGGAGGTGATTTTGGAGATTTTGGGCTACTGGCGGCCGTAATTCGTCTAATTCTTGGTTTACGTGTGTGTCACTTGCCGTTTCTAGGTATTCATTTGCTTGAGTCTTCGACATTTCATGCGTGGTACTCGTATCAGTATTTGCGTATGATAAGTTTTGACGTTGATTCTTCTCATCAGGGCTATCGTAATTTACTCCTTTTTCTAATCGTGTCTGGTGTCTTTTGTAATGCTTCTCCTTGACATCGTTCCGAAAGAATTTTTGCCCACAACCTGGCCAATTGCACACATACTTTAAATACTGGGGATCATGGTTCCGTTTATGCCTTACAAGGTGATCTGCCCTAATAAATTGTTTATCACAGACATCACATCTAAATTTACCATACACCCTTCTTCTTTTCTTTCCCTCGATTTCGGTTCCATTCATACCTACCTTCTAACACAATATAAATTATACATCAACTCATTAATTATTACCAATATCAACCTTTCAAAATGTTGGTTGCATTATTCGATTACATAATACATATTTTTCACAATAAGATAAGCTTGTTTAAATGATATAAATATATAGCTATATAGCGATAGTATACATGGTTAATCAGTCGAGGCAACTACTTCTAACTCAACTTTGATAGCGGCATCCATAAATGCAACAACAACGCAACTTCTTGCTGGCTTTTGCGGAAAGTGTTTTCCATAGATCTTATTGACGGTGGCAGAATAATCGGAATGAGAGATGAACATCAACACCTTGAAAACTTTATCTAATGAAGAACCAGAGGCTTCTAAAACCTTCTTGACATTTGCTATGGCTAGTTCTGTTTGTTCCTCGAGCGATTCAGGAATACGACCATTAGCATAGTTCTGCCCCACAATTCCTGAAGTAAAGACATGTCCATTGCTTTTCCAAGCAGGACCCAAAACCGGGTGTTCTTTGCCGTCAATAGCAGACCATTCTAATTTTTCAGCTGGCATTTTGTAATACTGTGATCTATTGAACTATTTTAGAGAAAAAGTTGAAAAAGTGATATTTTCTGCTTGGAGGTGATCTTTTATATTAATTATATTAATTATTAGTATTGATTACGGCACTGAGTTAATTCTTGTTACATTGTTGTATGATCTTATTGGGAAATGCAATTCCGTAATCTGGGTACGGGTGCTATTGTCCCCCCCCCCCCCCCCCCCCCATAAATGAGTGGATGGCATTTTCCATCCACCATAGCTGCGACATAATTCTCCTCGTTATCAAAAAATGCCCTCTATTAGTACACTTATTGAATCTACGTATGATAAGATAGGGCGAGAGTAGAATTCTCTATATATATATATATGACTTGTATCTCATGTAGTATATGTTTGAGAATAACTTAGATTAAAATATTTAACCTTAAGTGGAAAGTGTCCAATGAGTGATAAAGTTAAACGCCCATCCGAAGTTGAAATTCAACCCAAAACATCTAATTCAAGCAATGAATCTTTAGGATTAGACCATATCACTTCAGCAAATGGAGATATTATTCCAGTGAATAATCATTACATCGATCATGCGCTTGAGAGGAGAGTTTGCCGCAAGTTAGATTTTAGAATTTTACCACTAGCTGCAGTGATGTATCTTTTCAATGCATTAGATAAGGGTAATATTAGCAACTCTAAGACAGATGGAATTGATATAGACTTAGGAATAACAGGTGATAGATGGAATTTGATGCTATCGATTTTTTATATACCATTTGTATTATTTGCATTTCCTATATCGTTGATAATTAAGAAATACAATCCAGCTAGGGTTATTCCTGTATTGATGTTTACATTTGGATCAGTTACTTTATTGGCAGTATCTGTATTTGATTTCGGATCATTAATGGCCGCAAGATGGTTTTTGGGAATGGCAGAACTGGCATTTTTCCCAGGTATTATTTACTACCTAACCAGGTTCTACCGTCGTGGTGAATTAGCTAGAAGATTATCAATTTTCTATGCAGCAGCAAATATTGCCAATGCATTTTCTGGTTTACTTTCATACGGTGTTTTTCAAATCAATAGCCCTCACTTGCATGGCTGGCAGATATTGTTTTTGATCGAAGGTAGCTGTACGGTATGCATTGCAGTAATCGCATATATATATTTACCAAGGTCAGTGGAAGCTGCAAAGTTTTTCACTGAAGAAGAAAGAGCTTGTGCTATTCACCGTATTATGACAGATTCTTCTGCTGAGATAGAAGAAAAGCTTTCATTAAGCGATGCGATAAAGGTCTTCAAACACCCAGTAGCTGTTGCATGGATGTTTGTAGAAATATGTATCGGGGTTCCAATCAATTCAATCAATAACTGGTTTCCCCAAATTATTGGGGCCTTAGGCAAGTCCACGGTCGAAACTAACTTGTTCACAGTAGCACCAAATATATGGGGTGCTATATCTTTGATCATTATTGCATTTTCGTCCGATTTCTTAAGAATCAGATCACTCTTCATTTGTATTGCAGTGTTGTCTACGTTAATTGGTTTTGCAGTTTTCGGTGCAATAGACATCGAAAATAACATACTGGCTGCATATTTTTCGTGCTTCTTGATGACTACTGGTACCTCGGCCGCTTCGGTTCTTACATCGACGTGGTACAATAATAACACTCCTAACGAAAATCGTCGTATAGTCATTAGTTCCGTGGGTGTTCCTTTAGCAAACGCCGCAGGTTTAATTTCCACCAACATTTTCAGACCAAAGGATGCCCCAAAATATGTACCAGCTCTAGGTATCACTGCTGGATTCGGCGGCTTAGCAATTATAATAGTTTCTTCGATCGTATTATTCATGATGTATGATAATCGCAGGAGAAACAAATCGCAAGGTGTCAATTTGACTTTCAGAGATGTGCCCACTTCCGAGCTTCGTGAAGGCCCTGCCAACCCAAGCTACAGATGGATGTACTAGCTACAGTGTGGAATTCCAAGTATAATGTCTGATGTTTCAATTCTATGGTTATTTGTATACTAAATATATGATTTTGTGATGTAATGATTTATTGTGTGTATGGCTCTCATTTCTGAGATTGATTTCGTCATTGCGCATAACGCTATTAAATGAATCGTACGTGAGCAATGTTAAACATTCTCATCGTGCGAGGTAGTCACCATTCGACTAGCCAATTGAGGCGTATGTTCACGGAAGTACTTAGTTAGCAAGAAGGCTATACTAGGACTTGCAAATACGTTTGACGGGCAAATCACGTGGATATGATTGCAAATTGGTATTGATGATCATTCATTGCTACCAATAGTTCAATAGTCAAGACATATATAAAAGTATTTAAAGTATTTAAAGTATTCCTTACGTCTCAATTCTTCATAAACAATAAATAGAACATATTTAAATATAGCAAAATGTCAACAGTAATTGTATCAAACGTTCCACAATCAATTTCAAATGAAAAACTCCACGAATTCTTCTCATTCTGTGGAAAAGTGAAGTCAATCAATTTGATTGAAAAAACGGAAAAAACTGGAAAATATGAAGTTCAATTCGAACTGGAAAAGGCATTGCATACCGCATTATTATTAAATGAAGCAGAATTGGATTCTGTTCCAATTCAGGTTGAAAAGTCAGAAACTCCTCCTGATTATGCTGCGGTTGGTAACCAAAATGCATCCTTTGGGGGTGATAATAAGATTCAGAGCTCGGTTTTAGCTTCAGGGGATAATAAGGATGCAGATGCATCTACCGTGACGGGAGATAGCGAATACGATGATATTTCCCAAGAAGAGAAGCCTAAATATGCTATAATGGCTCAATTATTGGCTTCCGGTTATACTTTGTCTGATAATTTGATACAAAAGGGAATTGATGTTGATAAGGAAAAGGGATACACTTCTAAGTTCAAGTCATTTTTGACTTCGTTAGATGAAAAATACATACACTCTAATAAGCCAGATTCGGCTGCAGGCAAGGGAATTTCCAAGGCTCAATCTACATTTGGTGACTTAGCGAAATCCTTCAATGAATCTGGGTACCAAAAGAAATGGAATCAATATTTAGAAAAAGCTTCTAATCATCCTTATGGTGTGAAGGTGCATGATTTCTACAAAAATTTGGCTGAAGATGCCAAAGAAGTACATCTTGAAGCCAAGAGATTAAGTGAATTGAAGAAGGAGAGAGAACTAGAACAAAATGTTGAAAACGCGGCATCAACTGCCAATGCAGGAGCTGCCATTAACACTGTTAATGAGTAGTACTGTTTTATATCTACATCTATATAGTGTGTATTATTTGGGATTCATATAGTTTAATGTATTAGTTACGAAAAATTGCTATGTGGAATGCTCAGCGAAGCCGCATACACCACAAATGTCCCTCGTATCAATTGCAAAAAGAGCAATTGGAACATGCTATCATACACTCGTCCATAGGGTATCCGATGCTAAACTATGTATTGCAATGAAAACCCTGGCTCCTAGCGTCGATGAGTTAGTCTATAATAACACTAATCGCAATCCAACCCCATTCACCCTAGATAGAACTAACTCACCCTACCTATATATGGTCTATAACCATCGAAAATCTACTCAACCGAAACAGCACTACACAATTGAAGATACGAAACTCCCTGAGCGTTCTAAGATGTACCACTGTGATTGCAACAGTGGTATTGACGATTATCTCAACCACGTTCTGTTTGAAACAGACTCGACAGTTGCCCTCCATCTATTGCACAACAAAGCCCTTCAGAAACTTGCTAACCAACTACCTGTCATAAAACGTACTACTACTACAAGGATCCATCGCATAGACCTGCTTTTAGTCGATTTGTGTCTTGTCTCGAAGATGATAACCAGAGAATTGAAGCTGCAGTATGTATCCTATCTACACACCTCGATTTCTACATACGATGATTACTAACACATTTAGTTTTGACATCCTTTCCGAACACGTTAAGACTCTAAAATATACCACTTCTCCGTGGGTAACGAAGTTTCAAGACTGTGCTATTAGGATCATTCTTGAATATCTACGAAATATCCATATAGACAGTAACTGTCCTATAAGTGCAACGTATTCTATTCTGTCGGCGATTTCGGGATTGGAATTCATTCTACAAGAACACTTTGTCAATCGCATACATAATTTTCATTATATAGACGGACTTGTATAGTTATGTACATGTATTCGATTGTTCCGTGCCTATCACGGAAGGTTTTGCCAATACACGAAATGATTAGGCCCTCGGCGTTATCTTACCCCGGAGAAGCGGAACAGTTGACTAACTCCCCCACAAAAAATGAATCATATATAAAGCCATTCTTGAACGAATTTTGAAAAATTTGTAAAACGATAATTATAGTCCTTTAGTTGCTTATATTGAACTAGGTCAAAAACGCTTCAAGTTAGTCAAAAGTTAAATATTCAGAACAAAAATGTCGACCACTAAACCTCAAAAACAAACTAAAGGAAAGGGTGTTACTGATTTAATTGCTGGTGGTACAGCTGGTTTGTTCGAAGCCTTATGTTGTCATCCATTAGATACCATTAAGGTTAGAATGCAATTATACAGAAAGTCGGGTCAAAAACCTCCAGGTTTCATTAAAACTGGTATCAATATTGTCCAAAAGGAAACATTTATGTCGTTGTACAAAGGTTTAGGGGCAGTTGTTATTGGTATCGTCCCAAAGATGGCATTGAGATTCTCCTCATATGAATTTTATAGATCGTTATTATACAGACCAGATGGGTCCATTTCTACTGGTAACACATTCCTTGCTGGTGTTGGTGCAGGTATCACCGAAGCCGTTATGGTTGTCAACCCTATGGAAGTCGTGAAGATTAGATTACAAGCCCAACACCACTCTATGGCTGACCCATTAGATGTTCCAAAGTATAGAAATGCCCCACACGCTGCTTATCTTATTGTCAAGGAAGAAGGTTTCAGTACCTTGTACAGAGGTGTTTCGTTGACTGCTGCTAGACAAGCTACCAACCAAGGTGTTAATTTCACTGTTTACTCGAAGATTAAGGAATACTTGCAAGGTTACCACAATACCGAAGTTTTGCCAGCATGGGAAACTTCGTGTATTGGTTTGATTTCTGGTGCTTTAGGTCCTTTATCCAATGCTCCTTTGGATACCATTAAGACCAGATTGCAAAAGACCACTTACGCTTCGAATGAATCAGGTTTGGTTAGAATCGTTAAAATCGCTAATCAATTGATCAAGGAAGAAGGTATTCATGCCTTATACAAGGGTATCACCCCTAGAATTATGAGAGTTGCCCCAGGTCAAGCTGTTACATTTACTGTTTACGAATACATGAAGCGTGTTTTAGCAGGCGAAACCCAAATTCCTGTTCCTGGCGTAAGCTCTAAAAAGATCGATTAGGTTATTTTTATCACTTGGAGTTGATACTAATCTCATGCATTTATAGAGTTATCTTACTCGCTATTTATATATCATTATTTATTGTATTTATTACTGATATTGTATTTATTACTGATATTCGAATAAAATTCACTTAGAACAGTTTAGGCCAAATTTTCCACCCATAAATTTCAGTTCGTATTTTCCCCGGATTTTTTCATTTTCATATTTCCATTCCCCGGGGCCGTTACAGGATGAATGAATATCCGTTCATCCGATCGTTTTCCCAATTTTCATCACTGAGCTGAGCGATTCGGTTATTCCTATCAGCGAATCATTTATCCCAACATTGCAGGATAAATTCTTGAAATGAATACGTGTTGGGTGGTATTATTATGTCAGACTATGACGTAGGCCAATATCATTTTCGAGAATAAATGCACAGTAGATGTCTTCCGATGGTCCCTAGTTTTAACATTATTCACATCACTAGTATATGTTCTTAACCTACTTGAATCGATTATAGCGGTTTGGAAGCTTCTGTTCAAATTTACAGCATTCAGGGAATGGATAGAAAGCGAATGGGAATGAAATAGAAGGCGAAAAAAAGGGTAAAATAAGAGGTTAATTTTCTAAACCACGGTCATAGAGCGCTCTTGTGATCTAATCTGATAGCGATATGGATATTGGGACCATTTGGACTTGATATGGATTATTCAACTGTGAACTGCTAATCATTTTGCAATCAAATGGCCAACTGTACTGCATATAGCAAACCATAGAATGGTTTACTAGCGCCACAAGAATCTTCACTACAGAAGTAGAGTAGAAGTGCTAAGCAAAATGATAATAAGGAATACAGGGATATCAGTAATAAAGCATGGATTGAAGTTGAATTCCATTCGGGGAATTTCGAATTCGGGAGCTGGGCAATTGGCTCGTTACAATAAGACTCGTAGAACTCAAGAAATATCAGCCGAAGAGGTTCGGAAATTTCAAGAGCAGCAACGAAACCAGGCGAATAAAGATGACTTTTATTACGAAACCAAACCATCAAGCGACTTCCAACAATATCGTGACGAGCCATCAGCAAACCATACAGTGTTTTCTGTTCCACCGAATAAGAATGGATTGATTACTCCTGAAGATGGAATTTATGAAATATTGAAGGAGCCAACATTAGTCATTGAGAGACAGGTCGAAATGATGAATGTCTTTTTGGGCTTCGAGCAGGCGAATAAATATAAGATTATGAATTCCTTGGGTGAACAAGTAGGGTTTATGGAAGAAAAAGATATAGGATTCATGAAAATGTTGGGGAGACAGTTTTTCAGATTGCATAGACCATTTGATATTGATGTATTTAATAATTACGGAGATTTATTATTGACGATTAAAAGGCCGTTTTCGTTTATAAATTCTCATATAAAATGTTACTTACCTGGTTACGATGACCATGGCGATTTGATGTTTGAGAATTTAGGAGAATCATGTCAAAACTGGCACTTATGGAGACGGAAATATAACTTATTCAAATTAGAGGACGAGGTAACTGATGAATACGAACAATTTGGTGCAATAGATGCCCCATTTTTATCGTTTGATTTTCCAGTCAAAAACGACCAAGGAGACGTCATTGCTTCGGTGGATAGAAATTGGGTGGGCTTAGGAAGAGAAATGTTTACCGATTCAGGTGTATATATAATTAGAATGGACCCTGCTAGTTTTTCTGGAATGGGAAACATTTACCCATCGGTAGCTGGACCATTAACATTAGATCAAAGGGCGATATTATTGGGTAACGCTGTTAGTATCGATTTTGACTACTTTTCAAGACACAGTACTGGACCAGGTGGCGGATTCCTTGCATTCAGTGATATTGATTAAAATTTGGTACCAAAGTTATATATTTGAAATTGAATAATTATATATATATATATAACTCAATTATTAGCAACATGGTTTTGAGTAAAGTTTTGTAGTAATTTTAGTTGGCCTTTATGTCTAGCTTGCTTTATTATATCTTCATATTCATCGTCAGATAAATCCTTGCCTATATTTTTTAATAATTCTACCATTAATCCAACAAAATCATGTCTTCTTAACTCGTTTTCTCTTTTCCATGTTTCTCTTTTCATCATTTCGGAATGCATCATGGCAACATCGCCGATTTCTTGATATTGACGCAATTTGTCGTTCGAAATTGCCAACAACGAAAAACGTAACTCATCACCATATTTACTTATACGTCTCATTAAGATCTCCGGTAATTTTTGACAAAACTCCTCGTTTGACTTGCACTCACCATGCTTTATTGGATACGTTTTTAAACCATCCAATTCGTATATTTGGTCGTTGATATTCAAGTATCCAACAAAGTGGAACAACCCATCATTTTTGTCATCATACTTGGGCTTTGGTTTTTGCTTATCCTCATCAACCATAAGCGATGGCGATGAAAAAGAGTTGTGAACAGATCTGATAAGTTCACTGTTAGAAATGGTTTCGCCACAGATCTCGCTATCAAAACCTTCCACGAAACCCTTAAAGTTTGTAAGCTCCTCTCCTATTTCGATCTCTGACTTGTTCAACAACACGTTCAACACTGCTTGTGTAGCACATGCGTTCTGAATAGTTTGATTAGCGAAAAAAATCCCTTTCTGTTGGTAATCTTCATCGTATGTTCCATCTATTGGCTTATTGTTATCGGCCGCATAGTCTCTATCAACCTGCCCATACTTAAACAAAAAGATAACCCCATACAAAGGACTGGAACTTTTCAATGAATCGGAATCTATAGAGTATAAATCATCGAATTGAACATTCTTGATCTGCAACTTATCAACTAGTTCTGTGAAAACCCCCTATTCTGTTAGAATTATTATCTATTTGAACTCAATTGTTGTTTATGTTACATACTGCATCGGAATCTATTGTATTCCAACCACTTTCTGACATATTTTAATTGATACTTTGTAATAGCTTCTTCTAATAGTACAGTTCGGCTTTATCATTCGGCGTTAATCGGTTCTAGAAATTTGAACACACACGCACATGGATACATTACCCGATATATAAGCGTCAAAGTCTGAAATTCTTAAGAGTTCATTTATATTACAATACAAAGAAATACGAATATGGCATCAAATAAACCAGGCGCATGCTGCTTAAAAGTTGTCTACCATGAAGGTGAAGCAAAAGGTCAATTTAAAGAAATTGCTGGATTAGATTCTTACCAAACAGGTGAAAAGTTTGGTGATGAAGAGATTATTGTTATCTTAACAGATATTTATGGATATAAATTACCTAATGTTGCATTGCTTGCAGACCAATTATCAGAAATGAGCTGTCGTCAAGTGGTAATTCCAGATATATTAATGGGTGAACCAGTTACATCGTATGCCGACGAATTCCCAACATGGATCCAGAAACATTCTCCCGAGATCACCAGACCAATTGTGGACGGGTTCTTGGCTCAATTAACTAAGGAAAAGTCACCAAAATCACTTTTTGGTGTTGGATACTGTTTTGGTGCTAAATATTGCATACAAAACTTGGCTAAGGACGGATATTTTACTGCTGCTGCTGTGGCACACCCTTCGTTCGTCACGATTGAAGAAGTCGAAGCTGTTACTAAGCCGATATTGATTTCTGCTGCAGAAACTGATCCAATTTTCACAGAAGAATTGAGAAATAAGACAATTGAAACCTTGGCTGCTAACAAGGTTACGTACCAATATGACTTATTCCTGGGTGTATCTCACGGTTTCGCCGTCAAGGGAGATCTTAGTATTCCGCAAGTTAAATATGCTAATGAGAAGGTTCTTATCGACCAGGTATACTTCTTCTCTCAATTCTAGAGGGCTTATATAGAAACAACTCATATAGATGGAATGAAATATATAAAGTAAGAGACATACATACATAGGAATCGTGCGAGGCCCAATAATTCTGAGTCTCATATGAACAGCATATTAATACGTCTATAATTTAGATCTATTTACGCCAATACAGTCTACAACTTCTTCCAAACGATGTCATTTGGTGTATCATACGAGGAATATACTCAAATCTTTAATTTTGAATCCAACCCAGTTGTTGCAAGCAGTTTGAGTAAATATTCTACTCTTTTTGCTGTGATTTTAGTTATAATCGGTACGTAATTTAAAATTAAATGCAAAAATTTACAAGGATTGTAATTGTATACTAATATCATTTTAGCCTTCTTTTCATTGGCATTAGCTTTATTAGTGGATAAGAAATCACAATCGCCTTTCAATTATTTCTTTCATGCAATTTTAGCCTCTTTATCAATTGGGTTAGGCTCCGTGTATGTTGCCAACAGTTTTGGCGTATACGTCTGAAAGAAGAGGATTTCGAATAGTTGAAAATAAGCATGAACCGTGCTCGATTGAATCGAGATCAATTGAATAGAGTTGGTTGAATGGATGAACTAGAGCAATACTAGCTGGAAAGAGCATATAAAAGAAGTTTTGCAATAATTGATGAAGATAGAAAAAATACGGTGTATATTAGTTAGTTGTCGCCTTTGAACAATACATGATATAAATATTGAGATTTGATTAAGTAGAAGATAAAGATCAGTGCTTGTATTCGAAGTGTCCGTATTCTACACATCTAAATGCAAGCGTATCTTCGTATTTTATAATGACTATGAATTGAATCTATAGATACATTAAATATGTAGCCAAATGTCTTGTAATAGTGCTGTTGGGCATTAGAGGTTCAATTAATTATAAAAATGTATTCACCGAAACTCGCTCTATGTGCTGAAAAAACAATGAGCTGTTCTACTTTCATAAATCAGAAAATTCAAGGTATAAGCGGTTAAAGTGCTAGACAATAGAATAATGTATTTATGGAAATACTGCTTGATATTGGTTCATGTGATAGTAGCTATAGCTGCAAGAGCCCAGGGGGATTTATACAAATCAGATGACAATATATATGAGTTATCACCATCGAATTTTGACAAGGTTATTCAGAAGACAAATTATACATCTCTAGTCAAATTTTACGCTCCTTGGTGTGGATATTGTAAACAATTAGAACCTGCTTATCATAAATTGGCCAAGTTAATACATAATGATGGTCAGTATGCTATAAATGTTGCTAGTGTTAATTGCGATGAAGATAAAAATAAGGAACTTTGTGCCAAATATAAAATCAGTGGCTTTCCTACATTGATGGTATTTAGACCACCAAAGTATGATTCAAAGAAGAAGAATAAAGTATACAGCCATGCAGTTGAGCCATACAAAGGGGAAAGATCGTTGAAATCAATGTATGCATTCGTAACGTCTAGAATCAAGAATTATGTCAAAAAATTTGCAAACTTACAATCAGACGGATTAAAGGACTGGTTAATGGAGAATAAAGAGAACAACAAGGTTTTACTCTTAACAGAATCAAAACAGATTAGTCCCTTATACAAATCCTTAGCCATTGATTTCATTAATACATTGAAATTCGGAATGGTTAACATAAAATCACTTAAGGATGTAAATAATATTAAAATTGAAATAAATGATAAGAAAATTGCCTTACCCATCGGTCAAGATGATAAGTTACCAATTTTGCTCAATTTTGACGAGAAAACTCAGGAATTTTCCAGGTTCGAATCTGAAAAGCTTACTGATAAAGTGAAATTAAGTGAATGGCTTATAGAATCTAATAATGTTCAACCTTTAGAGGGCCCATTATCGAAGAAAGACAAAAAGTATTATTCCAATTATAGAAAAGGTATTAAGGGCAAGAAAGTAGTTCATGATGAATTATAATATTTCTTTATATATCTAAATAGTCTAAAATCTATGCCTTTCCCAAACCATCCATCATGTCCATAAGTGAATCTAAATCATCTTCAGGTTTCGAAATTTCCTGTTTATTTTCCATTATATGAACTATCCAGTTAGTCGTTTGATCCACCATCAACTTCGAGTTAGGTACAAAATGGCCTCCCGGATGCTTTAGAATATCGGAATTGTCTTTGGTTATTTCATACAACGAAAGAACCCGGTCTTCATGCACGACAGTGTCCAATTCTCCATAAATATGAAGTACCTTAAATTGATCAGACTCTCCATTATCGGCTGGATAATAATCTTTGTATTTTGCATTACCAGACTTTTCTGATGTATCAATTTTAAAACCTGAGTATAGAATCACGAACTTCAAAGAATCAACACCAAATAAATCCTTAAATTTATGACTTAATAAACCAGCCAAAGCAGCACCTTGCGAAAACCCAATTATACCAACTATAGGGAGCCTTCTTTCTTCATCGGATTCAGTTTCTTGCACCAAATCGTTATCTGGGATAATTTCACCTTTATCTATATAGTTTTTAATCTCGGCAAGTGGTTCGGATAGATCGATGCCATCGTTTGTATTGTGAGGTTTTATCCACCACGACCTATAATTTGTCTCTTCATCGTCTGATATGACCGTATTAAACTTAGAGAGTGAATCTGTTGATGGCAAATCAGCTGGGGTTAACTTTGTTGGCCCATTCAAGTAGACAGATTTATAATTTAACTTTAAAAGTTTCTTCCTCAAAGCAGACGTTTTGGCGTAAAAGACCGAGGAAGATTGAGTATATCCATGTAGAAACAAGATTTTACCCTTGAACTTTATTTCGTTTTTAGGAGGCATTTATTAAAAAAAGGTTTTAAAATACTAGCCTTATCGTGTATTCTTCAGCTTTTTTAACTTTTCTGGCATCGAATTTTTTCGATAACGAAGATCTACAAACTAAAAAAAAATCGTGAATTTGACATTTTTTGGTTACTATAAAGCTTTATTTAAGTCTAAAATATCTCTTATAATTTTAATCTTCGAGGAGTCAGTGTTATCGCCCTTACCATAATATTCAAAGAAATCAGGCTTGGATATAATTTTTTCGTAATCTGCATCAAGCTCTATGAAATGAATCACATTACCAAGGTGTAGTTTATGAGCAGCCTTCACATTAAGCTCACTATCATCCACAAAGTATTGATAGGACATTGTATTCTGATCATTATAATCTACCTGTGTTAGGTTAAAGCACTTATAAAAATAATCATTCATTGGCTTACAGAGGATTGGATACGATGCATAATCACAGAATGTTAAACCATCGAAGATATCGCCCAATCCAAGAAAGGAAATGACCCGTAAGGCATGGTTCTTGTAGGCATTAGTCACCAACCAAAAGTAATCAAAATCATTAGTTTCTTTAATATGCTGCAACAGTTCCCTCAATTTCTTATTATATTTTAATACCGACTTCAAATCTAAAGAGTCATCGACGACTGCATTATATTCCATTGCATCTACTTCATGATTCCGAACTAACCCTTCAATAGCCAAGCCATACGTCTTATAGTAGTTCAGATGTAAATTATGAGCATCTTCGTCATTTAATTGTAAATTATCTTTGAAATATTTATGTATTTTGACCTGCATCATATCATGAATTCTAGTTGATCTATTATACAAACAGTTATCAATATCGAAATAGAAAATCTTCTTATTCTTAGCTAGTGGGGGAAGAGGGCCAAATCCATACGGTAATGTAACCATACTTCCCGGATGTTCGTTTTCTTCGATTTCTGGGTTCTTGAAGATATACGGTTTGGTTTCTTCTGTTAATGTCATTGATGTCTTGTCTTTAGATGTAAAGTAACTTCTATACTGATAATAATAGTTATGTCTTATTTGCTGTAGGTTTAAATTTACGGGGGAATAGTATTTGCCAGAGATCCAACGTACCGCGTGGTTCATAATATTCAACTTTCGAGTCACCATTACGCAATGCTATTAAATTATATTAAAATTATGCTATATACTTACTTATTGGAGAGGTTTGTCGTCGTAGAATGTATCCTTGTGGATTAACATCATATCTTTGTCACACTTAGTAGCGAGATAGTGCAACAAATGGTAATATTCAGTGATTATATGTATGACATCATCTTTATAAGGTGACGATTGGCTTATCAGCGAAATATTGGATAATTCACCTAATTGCCTATGGACATTGCCTTTTAATTTATTAATGGTAATAGCGAATTGCCTGAGATTCAAATAATTAGACAGCTTTATTCTTTCGAAATCCTGTTTGTTTTGCACAGTATTCAGATTTGAATGGAAGGTTTTAAAAACAACAAAGTTGAATAACAACAGCTTGTAATAATTTTTATATATCAAGTTGATTTGTTCAATTTCATTTGAATCAAGACATTCGGTTATGTTCAAGGCATTCAGCTTATTTAGGATTGATATAACAAATTTGAACGAGGGAGTGAAATTGCAGGTTCCAAAGTTTAATTCCTCTAATGTAGGCTCTCGATTGTATAAATCACAAAGAGTATAGTCAGAATCGGCCATGAAAGTTAAGCTCAAGCTAGTGACAAGTCTCATACAAAAGGGTTCCGAATTGAAACGTGTTGATAAATTTAGTAGCCTTAAAATGTTGTAGTGCAACTCATAGTCAATTTTCCTAAATTTTGGCTTATCTGTTTTACGATCTTCTCGGTCTTTATAAAGACACGTATGTAATTCACTCTTTATGGTTTCATTAATTTCTGATAATATAAGATCGTGAACTACGTATATTTCTTCTGGGGTGGTTTTATCTTGTTGTTGCTTCATAAGCTCACCCCGCCTCCAATTAACAATATTGATAAATACAGGAGTCACGAAGTTGGTTATTAACTCATCGACATTACCATCATTTAGATTAAAATCACATAGCGATAGTATAAATGTCTTCAACATCGTCTTGTAGAGTATCTCTTGTGTTGCCGCATGGACATTCTTTGCAGCGAAAAGAGTGTAATGAAAAATAATTGATAGTCTCACAGTAGTAAGTCTATATTGAGTGTTATAATGGACTAGCTTAAGCGGCATTTGGAGATCTGAGTTAGGCATGATATACTTTATCTCACCTCCGATGGTTTTGACGTAATTCACAAATTCCTTTTCCGTAATACTGTCTGAACTAATAATGCTTGATTTATAAAGAAATTCCATAAATCTGCTAAAAAGAACCAAGCAATTCAAGTCTTGAACATTTGCTAATACGTAATTAACGAGTTGGGTAAAGAATGAACTGATATTCAGATACAAATTTTCATAGTTACCAGGTTGTAGCTCGTTGCAGAGGGTGCTGATGCTAACGGGAAATGGCAACTTCGTATTCAAATCAATTTGAAAAGGAGGATTTGAATATAAGTAGAAATGCCGTTGAGTAAGGTTATCAGTTTTAGAACCTTTCAAATCACTTTGAAGCAAACGTTCAACAAATTGATTATCTCTGTCATCACTCAAACTAAAGTTTTGCCCAATCACCCCATTATCATTTAGCTCGTCAATAATTTCTTGTTTTCTTTGTTGCAATAGTTTGTATTCCTGTTGCATATGAATCTCATCTTCAATCAACTCTGCTCGTATTTTGGCATTCTTTATGGCCAATTCTTCGTTCTTCTTAGCATCAGTAAGAAAAATAGTTGGCAATTCTATATCAAATTCATCTTTTGGTTCCTGAGAAAATATATGGCTACCCTGATGGGTTTTATTGGATGTTGCTTGAGATGGGTCTTCCGTATCAACGGTGTGGGCTTTTGATTTGTATTTTTTAGTATTTGGGATATCCTGGTTTCCTATTATATCAAGTATCGAGAATTCCTCACTATCACTATCCTTATCACTAATTGATGAAGACATTACTTAATGGACTGTCATCAGTGCTTTACAAGCATAATCAATTATTTTGAGTCGTTCCTACGATGCGATCGACCCAATTATTTTCCATTGATTACCAATATCTCCATACTACAAGTTAAAACGGGGTCATAGCGTAGTTATACACCCATATATACAATTGGATATTATTGCCGTAGATATATTCGTTCTATTTACTTCGGAAGTTATATAGTACTAATATAATCGGCATTTTTGCACGGCCATAAAGGTGAACGGCTGCCTCACTTTTTTCGAATATCCTCAAGATATATTTTATATATTATGTAGATTAATTGTTCAAGATATTTAGTTACACCAAGTAGATATTGACCATGTCATACGAAAAATTACCATTAGAACCATTGTTCAAGAAGATTGATGAATTGAAGCCACAATTCATCGAAAGATTAAGAAAGGCAATTGAAATTCCATCAGTTTCTAGTGATGAAGGCTTAAGACCAAAGGTTGTCGATATGGCAAACTTTTTAAAGACCGAATTAACCACTTTAGGATTCCATGATATTCAAATGAAGGATTTGGGTATTCAACCTCCACCCGTGGCCGATCCAAACTTAAAGTTACCTCCAATTGTTTTAGGTAGATTTGGTAATGATGCATCCAAGAAGACGGTGTTGGTTTACGGCCATTATGATGTTCAACCAGCATCCAAAGAAGACGGGTGGGCCACCGAACCTTTTGAGATGTACCACGATGAAGCTAAAGACATCTTGTTTGGTAGAGGTACCACTGATGATAAGGGTCCAGTTATCGGATGGTTGAACGTGATTGAAGCACATAACGAATTGAAATGGGAATTGCCAGTTAATTTAGTCGTTTGTTTCGAAGGTATGGAAGAAAGTGGTTCTTTAGGTTTAGAAGAATTAATTGCAAAGGAAGCCAAGCAATATTTCTCCAAGGTTGATACAGTCTGCATCTCCGATAACTACTGGTTAGGTACTACCAAACCAGTATTAACTTATGGGTTAAGAGGATGTAACTACTATCAAATAATTGTTAACGGGCCTGGTGCTGATTTACATAGTGGTATTTTTGGTGGAATTGTTGCCGAGCCAATGACCGATTTAATCAAGGTTATGTCTCAATTGGTCGACTCAAACGGAAAGATCTTGATTCCAGGCATAGATGACATGATTGCTCCTTTAACCGACAAAGAAGACGCATTATACGATGATATCGATTTTTCAGTAGAAGAATTGAACGCCGCTTCGGGTTCTAAGACTTCTTTACACGGCAACAAGAAGGACATCTTGAAGCACAGATGGAGATATCCATCCTTATCGTTACACGGTATCGAGGGTGCCTTCTCGGGCGGCGGTGCTAAAACCGTGATCCCAGCTAAGGTTGTTGGTAAGTTTTCCATCAGAACTGTGCCTGATATCGAGTCCGCAAAGTTGGATCAACTAGTTTTCGACCACGTCAACAAGTTAGCTGCTCAATTAAACTCTCCAAACACTTTGAAGGTCGAATTAATCCACGATGGTAACTACTGGGTTTCAAACCCTTTCAACGAAGCCTTCACCGCTGCTGCCAAGGCTACCGAAGACGTATGGAACATCAAGCCCGATTTCACCAGAGAAGGTGGTTCTATTCCAATTACTATCACCTTTGAAAAGGAATTAGGAACTGACGTTTTATTGTTACCTATGGGCAGAGGTGATGATGGTGCTCATTCAATTAACGAAAAATTGAACCTCGGTAACTACATAAATGGCTGTAAGACATTGGGTGGCTACTTGCATTACTTCGGTAAGTCTTAGGTAGTCTTTAGCGTCTATATTTATGATTAATATACTTAGTTGTTATAGTATTTGCATCTGGTAGTATACTATATATGGGATTACCCGCACATGGAATCTGCCTGTATTTTGTGTGATGAAAAATTTGTAATATTTTTTTGGCATTAATTACTGAAGTAGAATAAGTATAGCTTGTAAAATACTTATTATATTATAGCATTTATAGATTTGTTAATTAAAGTGTGTTATTATCATTAAGTTTGTGGTCCAAAATTGAACCTTATATTTAATTTTTTAGAGTAACAATTATTCATTGCATCATACATCATAAATAAAAATGTCAGAGAACTTGAAAAGGGCCGAATCATTGTTTAATAGAATCATGAACCAAAATGGAATGAGCGGAAGAACAGATAGTAATAGCTCGTCGAGTAAGAACGTTGCAAACCCGAACTATAACCAGAGCAATAATACCAGTCATAATAATAGTAATGGTCATAATGCCAGTGGCCAGAATAATCATTCACAATCACAGAATAATCACCATAGTCATAGTCATCATAAAACATACAAATATAATAAAGCATCTAATTATAACAACAATTTTAATGGGCAATTCAACCAGCCTGCCAATATCGATTTGCCGAAAAGAGACCCATTGAAGTTATCGCAAGAGACCTTAGATGACATCCCAGAGAATCATCATGTTTTGCCGTACTGTTGGACCATATGGCATCATTCGAGATCAAGACCGAAACAAAAGGAGTTAATCAATATCAATCCTGAACCTGTGAGCGAGGATGCTAATAGCGAGGACAGTGGACAACAAGCAGCGGCCGCTGTCGATTCGTACTTACAGACAACGAACGAAATCGAATTTTCAGCTGTCCATGATCAGAAAGCATCTACCAAGAATATTGGATCTTTAGAACAATTATGGTTGAGCATGTCTTCGCTCAAAAAGACCTACGAATTAGCCATTGGTACTGAATTGTTAATTTTTAAGAGTGGGATCAATCCAGTGTGGGAGGATCCTATGAATACCAAAGGGGGTAGATGGGTGTTCAGGTTTAATCGCCGCTCCAACACCGGTAGTAATGCGTCTAACATAAATGACAATGATACGGTTCTGAAAGTTAGACAGAGAACGAGCTTGATTTGGGAAAGATTGTTGATCAAAACTATTACAGGATCGATCATTCCAGAGGGTAACTATTCCGAGGAGATCCAGGAATTACTTTTGAATGACATCTGCGGTTTGGTTTTAAGTGTTAGAAAAGATGAAGATATCATCAGTATTTGGAACTGCAACTTGAACTTCAATAAAAAGAGAGTCAACCCGGAAGAAAAAGATGAAGACAGGAAGAACCAAACAAAGAAATTGACCTCGTTCCAGGCCAGAAGAATAATTTGTGATTCTATTTTAAGAGTTATCAGAGAATGCGACTTGATTTCCCAAGGTTCCGATTGTATCAGCACCTTAGACTCTGGTTCGAACGAGAGGGTTTTTGGAGTTTCTTTTGAATACAGACTTCATTCCGATAACAACAATCCTTCTATTATAAATAATGGTGGCGAAGGTAAGTATAACCGTCGTTTTACCAAGCCGTACCATAGCCATAACCATCATAATCAAAATCACTCTAAGAATGATTCAGATAACTGAAATCATTATCTGCCACCTGTATATATAAAAATATACACTGACCTGTATTCGTATTGTAAACTCGACATCCTTTTGCATACTTCTATATCTTGATTCTGATCGGTATTATCCGAACCAGATGATTCTTGTGACAAGAATATTCGATGATGAGAATTTTGTGTAATTATGAACATCAAAAAATTATCATCAGATATAAATTAACTAATACAAAAAGACAGAAAAAATTGCAAGTATCGGAGTAGCAGAAGTTTTTCTACGTATCGATAGTTGGAAAAAATACTAATAGAATATTGACAGATCCTTATTTTTATACGTATATTTCCGATTGTTGTGATTTTTTTCAGGTAAAAGAATTAGCCAGATTAGTCACCAGCAGGAACCCATACAGTCATAAATAAGCAATAGTGGACTGAAATTAAAAGGAAGCATGTCAAGAATTGAAAGTGAGTTAGATACTGCCCCATCAATATTTGAACTATTTAATTCAGCAAAAAAATTGCTTTCTTTGCAGACCAGAGTCGAGAATAGACAGTTACGAAAGGATTGTTATAACGTCCAGAAGAACCAAGTAATGGCCGACTACAACGACCTTAACAACAACGACAACAAGTTTCTCGACTTGTTGTCACCGCTTTCGATAGATGACTTGAAAAGCAGCCCTCAATATGGACAAAGACATGGCCGAACAAATGAAACCCGAAACGGTAGTATTTCTGGACATGAAAGTAGAAGAGGAAATAGCAATATGCAGATTGACATTACGCCATCTAGTATTAATGATTCGCCCTATAGCGGAATTACAGATGTGAAGGCTACACCGTGGACCAACAATAAGGGTCCTACTGTTATTAAAAAAGAGCCAACTACCACAGTTTCTAATATCCAAATATCATCTTCGACCTTACCACTGGATCCTCAGCCAGTAAATACCATCAAACCTATGAATAAAATACCGATGGCAAAGCCATTACCCAAATCAAACCTTACATCGTCATTATCACAGCAACGACAAGAAGAAAAGCTGACGGCTGTAAAACCAGCCGAAGCTAGTGCTACTAATGATGAAACAAAGCAAACTGAATGTTTTAATTGTCATGCCTTGAAGACTCCATTATGGAGGAAAGATCCGCAAGGCAAGACCTTGTGTAATGCGTGTGGGTTATTTCTCAAGTTGCATGGTACGACAAGACCATTAAGTTTAAAGACGGATGTTATCAAGAAAAGAAGTTCTAGGAGGTCGCCAGCTACAAATAAAGCTGCGAATTTGAATTCCACCTATTCAAGTAGCTTGTCGAGGCAAAATGCAAACCAAGATCAATTATCTAACAATAGAAATATCAAGAATGGGTCTATACCGATCAGCTCACAAAGCAATTCGTTTGCATCACCAAATTCCGCTCCATCATCAGCAAACAACGGGTCATTAACTTCTGGCGGAATTCCTATTGGTAGCAGTGGCTCACGTTATAAGAATGTGTTGATATTGCCAAAGCCATTAGCACCAAATACCCCAAATACCCCAAATACTCTGTCTAATCAAATGAGTTTGAGTACTAAATCGATCCCAACCCCCAATAACTCCTTCTTGAACAATGATAATTTCAATAGCCCTGCATCACCTATAGTTAACAACTCATTTAGTGGTCTGTTTAACGGCAGCAACAATAACCAAGCACAGGCATTTAAGAGGAAAAAGGCAGAGAATGGTAATGAACAATTTTCAGCAAATAATGAATCGATATCCAAAAAGATACCCACGCAAATGCCACAAACGAATCAAACAGTCAAGCGGAATACCTCCATATCATCATCTTTCCAATCGTCTTCATTCAATAAGCGGACATCCTTTACGAGCTTATCTTCACTCCAAAGAAAAAATTCATCCATAGGATTGAGTAATTCGTTGAGCAACATTAATATCAACGGAAACCAAATTCAGAACCAAAACGATAGTCCGGCCCAAAATTTTAATTCTTCTAGTTTCACAGGTACTAATTCCTTAACGCCTTCTAACATTAATATCTTAAATCAGCGTTTTACCCAGAATAACAACGGTGGCTATTTTGACAATTCGTCATCGTTTCCTCGCAGAAGCAGTAATTCTGGGCTTGCAGAAACACCTGGATCTGTCGCCTCACAATCGTCGTTCAGCAGCAGCCATTTACACTCTAATCGTCAATCATTTACTGTCCCATCCGATTTCGCCAACTTCAATACGGTGAAAACTCCCACCGAGTTCGTTCCCGAGTCCTTACCGTCTACAACTATCCCGGAGAACGATGACATGGACACAGACGACTTTTTCAAAAACTACACCGAGTTGCATAATAACGATAATGAAGTGTATGAGTTTGACATGAATAACGAACGAATGGGTAGCCGGTACGAAATCAAACCAACTGCGTTCACCAAGTCGTCGTTAACGGATGGGTTAAAAAATCAACCCCAACCTGATCGCCAATCTCCCATTCTTTCGCAGCCTGATCATCAGACCAACGTGGCTAAAGACTTGGATTGGTTGAAATTTGACCTTTAAGGAGATCATTATCTACAATTATTTAATTCATTTCTACTGTGTATTTAACAATGCATGATACCTTGTATTAGAACCTGTACTAATAATCTGCTTTTAATATTCTGTACTTCTGTAACTACAATAGTACAGATCTGTTACGATACCAATTAGTGAAAATTTGCATGTGCTTTTTTTTGGGCCTCACCAAAAAAATTTTCCATCTCGTCGTAAAAAAAACGTATAAATACGTTCACGTTTTCGTGTTCATTTTTCTTTTCACGAAGTTTGATTTTTACAAATTAATATTGAATTAATACAAAATACACTCAATTGATTGTTAATAATGTCTGCTCCAGCTTCCAATTACAAAGTTGCCGATATCTCCTTAGCTGCCTTCGGTAGAAAAGATATTGAATTATCTGAAAATGAAATGCCAGGTTTAATGGATATCAGAAAGAAATACGGTTCATCTCAACCATTAAAGGGTGCTAGAGTTGCTGGTTGTTTACACATGACCATTCAAACTGCTGTTTTGATCGAAACCTTAGTTGCTTTAGGAGCAGAAGTTACCTGGTCATCATGTAACATTTTCTCTACCCAAGACCACGCTGCTGCTGCTATTGCTGCTGCTGGTGTTCCAGTTTTCGCCTGGAAGGGAGAAACCGACGAAGAATACGAATGGTGTATTGAACAACAATTATTCGCTTTCAAGGACGGTAAGAAATTGAACTTGATCTTGGATGATGGTGGAGACTTGACCACTTTAGTCCACAAGAAGTACCCAGAAATGTTAGACGACTGTTACGGTTTATCTGAAGAAACCACCACCGGTGTCCACCACTTATACAAGATGTTGAAGGAAGGTACCTTAAAGGTTCCAGCTATCAACGTTAACGACTCTGTCACCAAGTCTAAGTTCGATAACTTATACGGTTGTCGTGAATCTTTGATCGATGGTATTAAGAGAGCCACCGATGTTATGATTGCCGGTAAGGTTGCCGTTGTCGCTGGTTTCGGTGATGTCGGTAAGGGTTGTGCCATGGCTTTAAGAGGTATGGGTGCTAGAGTTATTGTTACTGAAATTGATCCAATTAACGCTTTACAAGCTGCCGTTTCTGGTTACCAAGTTGCTCCATTAGAAGAAGTTGCTTCTATTGGTCAAATCTTCGTCACCACCACTGGTTGTCGTGACATTATCACTGGTGTTCACTTTGAACAAATGCCAGAAGATGCTATTGTCTGTAACATTGGTCACTTCGATATCGAAATCGATGTCGCATGGTTAAAGGCCAACTCCGAATCTGTTGTTGAAATCAAGCCACAAGTCGACAGATTCTTGATGAAGAACGGTCGTCACGTTATCTTATTAGCTGAAGGTAGATTAGTTAACTTAGGTTGTGCCACCGGTCACTCATCTTTCGTCATGTCTTGTTCTTTCTCCAACCAAGTTTTGGCCCAAATCGCTTTATTCAAGGCTGAAGACAAAGAATTCCTCGCCAAGTTCCCAGAATTCGGTAAGTCTGACAAATTCGACATCGGTGTCCACTTATTACCAAAGGTTTTGGATGAAACCGTTGCTAAGTGTCACTTGGACCACTTAGGTGCTAAGTTGACCGTCTTATCTGACGTTCAAGCTGAATACTTAGGTATTCCAAAGGAAGGTCCTTTCAAGGCTGATATTTACAAGTACTAGATTGGTATCAATCTTGCTACGAAATCTGCCTGTAATAATCATTTTTGTTCAGATTTAACCGATTTTGATGGTTTCTTAGTTATTGCTAGGGCCTACAATTCCGCTTAAAATTCTATTTTTGTTCTTGGTTTCACATGTATTTTAATTTTAATTGCATCAACTGCATTTAATGATATGGTTTATGATAAGATATACGGAACGCTGTTCTCCTCGGATGCAACATTCAGTATGGTTTTTATTCTCTAAATGATTGGGTTTTTTATGTTCATGACTTTTTTTTTTGTTTTGTTAGAAAATGATAAAGGTAGATTTATATAATTTTATATACTAATAAAGGTATCCTCAACGGATGGTAATAAAGATCATATCTGTAGCTCAGATATTCTCCAACTGAAACTGAACGTTTGTTAATGGTCCAATGGATAACAATAGGGTCCATTTCATTTCATTATGGATGTCGTTCGATAACCAATCTCATCTGTTATCTGCCCACATGTATCATCATAATCATATAAAAGTACAGATAAGAAGCCAGTTTTTATAATTCATTTTCGACCACTAGAAATATTCAGCAAATATTTAAAATGTTGGCCCTCATATTGACCATTTCCATATGTATATTTCTTAAAGGAAGTACGTGCTCATATATTAATTTAGGCTCTGAGGGTATCGTTTTCGGAGCACCAAATTGTCCAGTAGATATTCCTTTAACATGCACCAACTCGACACCTATAGATAATTCATGTTGTTTTGAATCTCCAGGTGGAATCCTATTGCTGACTCAATTTTGGGACTATTATCCTCCAATCGGAGGAAACGAATCGTTTACCTTGCACGGGTTGTGGCCAGACAACTGTGATGGGACATACGAACAATTTTGTGATGACAGCTTGAATATCCGCAGTGCTACTGACATTGTATTGAACCAATTCGGTGACAAGGTTTTGTATGGAAAGATGTCCGAATTTTGGAAGAACTTTAACGGTAACGATGAATCGTTATGGATTCACGAATTCAACAAGCACGCTACATGCGTGAAAACAATCAGACCTACATGCTACGACAATCAACGCTACGTAAAGAACAAAAACGTATATGACTTCTACAATATAACCATGAACCTCTACGAGAAATTGCCCACCTTCCAGTTTTTAGCAGCTGAAGGAATCGTGCCATCATTAACTCAAAAGTACTCCAAGAAGCAAATTAACGATGCATTGACCAAGTACTTCGGGAAAGCTGTTTATTTCAAGTGCAACAAATATAAGGCCTTACAAGAAGTGTGGTACTACCATTATTTGCAGGGTTCATTGAAGGAGGAGAACTTTTCTCCTATCGACACAATTATCAATTCGAACTGTCCAGAAGAGAACATTCAGTTTATTCCTAAGAATGGTTTTAATCCTGGACCCCAGCCACCAAAGTCACCTCGTAAGGGTTATCTTGAGTCCCCTGGGAAAAAAGGATGTCTTATCAGTAATGGTTTATGGTATGAAGCGGGGACCTGTGCAACTTATGCGATCTCACAGCAAGAGTTTGGTGGTTACAAGATTAGGTCATCAAAGGGTTACTGTGGCATGAACTCACAGGGTCAATTCACTTGTAACAAACAAGTTGATCCTACAAAGAACCAGTTTCAATACAATAAGGATACACGAAAGATCGGATATGGAGGGAACTTCGCATGGTGTCTTGACACTGAACATAAACACGGAGACGGCAAGACAGCCCAGACCCCAATCAAAATTAGCGATGGCCAATGTGACTCATTCCCTGTTCAGTATGGAGGTAAATGATCGCTTTTGAAATCTGTCAATAGCGATCTATAATAACCTGCATTAGTCTAAAAAATACATATAATAGGCCTACGTTTACGTAGCTTAGTAGCGACGTCAGTTTAATATTCTGTCAGTAGAGAGTTAATTCAGTCTACTTGATGACTTCAAAAGCCTCGCTGCAATTGTTCCCCTGATACTACAAGCCACTAATGTATTAGGTTTATTTCGCATGTACTTACAATAAGCAATATAGTTAGCAACAAGAAGCACGATAAGAACAGTACAGGCAATTCACGAGCAACGCATATACACGTGATCGATCTCATGTAGCATCAATTGGAGTAGCGGGCGATTCTACCTTATCAACCTCTTTGGACTCACCCGAAGCCTCAGGAGCCATCTCGTTGCTAGTGGTACCCACGGGGTTTTCCACGTCCTGCGTGGCCTTAGAAGGAACAACCTCAGGGAAAATGGCTCCCATCTTAAAGCTATTGCGTGCCATCAAGTTATTATCACGATATCCAAACGGAATAACGGTGAAAATGATAAGCAAGATCAACGACACGCAAAACGACACCCAATTGAACAAACCAAACGCAATCATGGCCTTACCCAACAGGCACCACCGATTGGTGTCATAATACCGGTTGAAGTACGTACAATCCACATCACCAAACGCATTGGCCATTGCTGCAAATGACGCCAACCAGAAAATCATGAATATGCATTCACACACCAAAATCACCAAAGGAGACGCCAACCGGAAGCATATTGGCAACATCACTACCACTAAGTAAATAATTGTAAAGACTGAGATTACTAGCGAGTACACCACCCGACTGTAACCATAGTCCAAATCTGCTATAAGACCAGCAGCGAGCCCTAAATTAATAATTGTCCAAATGAACTGGAGTCCACGAATGGCTCCACCGATTATAAGGTATAACATGTTTTTCTTCAGTGTATAATATCGAATTGTAACCTATAACAGGGATTACTAAAGATACTAGAAAATGCGAAATCTAATATTTGGGGAGATCATCACTCTATTTATATACGCAGCATTAATGGGAAGGTTGTAAAAATTATTAACTCTTACATAATATCCCGTAACTGTAATAATCTTATATAGAATGAAGTCAATAGATAAAGCTCTTTATGAGTGTAGAAGTATTGTTGGATCTGTTAATTACCTGATTTTGACAGACTAAAAATGGGTAAATAGGTATGAGTTTGCAGGCTAAAGTGGCCTAGCTCTTAAGCGTCATTCTAATAAAAGAGAGAGATATAGGGCTATTATTATGCGACTCGTAGCGCTTTTTTTTACAGTATGTACGAATACAGGAGAATGTACTTGATCGCAATTGAAGCCAGTGCAACGTGAATGATAGAAATGGATGAAACCGAGAATGAGAATGGGATAGGTGATGGTTTCAGGATGTGACCAAAGAAAATGGTAAGACAAGTTCCGATGAAGATCAGAGGAGGATCATCTGAACCACTAGGACGGGATGATTTCTGAATCGATGTAACTAAAATAAATTACACGTAAAGCGCATGATCCGACAAGAGAAATGACGAAACCATTGGCGGGGATCTGCCCGAATTGCCAAGTCTCGCATA
Organism: Debaryomyces hansenii CBS767; assembly: GCF_000006445.2. NCBI lineage: Eukaryota > Fungi > Ascomycota > Pichiomycetes > Serinales > Debaryomycetaceae > Debaryomyces > Debaryomyces hansenii. The sequence goes on from NC_006049.2 coordinate 1,619,762, forward strand.
GATCGCGTAGTTATTGGTGACAGGTTCCAGCGTAATAGATAAGTGATGGCGCACAACTAGGATAATAACTGCAGGGAATTATAAAGTCATTCAGCCTTGCGAGGGACCCTAGCGAGGTAAGGGTGCGTGAAGGGGACGAGTCTAGATCGTGAGTGAGATATTCGCTAAATAGGTATAGATTCGCGGGATCTTAGGGTGGAAAAGACCAAGGTCAGGGAGCGGAAATTGCGTTTCGCAGCCATTTTGGTTTATTGACCACAGGAGCAGATGTAGACATTGGGACAGCTATGATGTGAAGGAAGACGTCCTTTGTGCAATGGAAGTGAAAATAACGAAAGGTAATAGGATAAGTCGCCAAGGGAAATGTGAAGACTGGAGATACATGAATATGGCACAGTGAATAGAAGGGAAATAGGACCATATTGTGATCATAGTATTGTTTATACTATGGAATATGGTACAATCGAAAGATATAAAGAATTAAATAATCCTGGCAAGTGATGTTTGAGCTACAGATATATTGTTCTGTCATATTTACATTTCTCTACAAAAGATCCGCAATGAAGCAGCTGAATTCATGGTGTATACACATCGACCAATTGCTAGAAGTCTTAATTGGTTGTCTCGCACTTCTGTCTGACTAAATCGTAGATATGGTCACTTAAACGAGGTAAACCGGCACCATTGCACAACCTATACATGCTATTTGGCTCATACGAACCAGGAATAATTTTACCGTCTCCATTCACATGGACATATCCAAATATGTTGTCGACCTCAGGAACGCGGCTATAGCTTGGAATTTCCCTAAAGTCATATATGGGCATATACGAATTGGCAAACGTGCCTGCCTCAACGATGAAAGCAAAGTCGTTGTGGACATTCAGGGCAATATTTGAGTGGAGTACTGATAAAAACTCGTCATTATCATCAAAGTTTGTTGTGCTAATCTTTTCGTTTTTACTGTAGCCTAGGGGTAAAGCATTTTCCTTTGGAGATAACGATACCTTAAATTTGCTGTCAGCGATGGGATGGATAAATATTTGATCGTTATTGACATCTTTGGTATAAAATCTGTGCCATTGAAGGGTTCGAGATGCCACAGGCATTTGTGTTAGACGAATTCCATACGCTGCTCTATTGATTGTTCTTAGCATATTGTAGCTACTTTAAGTAATGAATCCTCTTAACTAGAACTTTTACATTTTTCAATAACGACCAGTTTAAAACATATGTGCAGGATATATATATATATATATGGATATATCATATGAATCTACTACCTTAGTACTATAGGCTACTGTGTCAAGAGATAATCAATTAGACTACCAATCTTTAAAGCATAATGTGATAATTCGGGATAATTGAAATAGATGGTGTGATAACGATCCAAAATCGAAAATGAATCTAAAAACCATCTAATTAGCCAAAAATACAGTACTACACCTAAACTACAGTCCCAAGTAGTCTCCATTGTATAATAAGTCTATATGATATACTATATATCAACCTAACATGCTTCTCTTTCTTCCTCTTAATCTTACGTCGTCTAATTTCTTCAACACTTCTACTAATTTCTTTTGGCCCTGTTTGCCAAATTCTTTATGCTTATGGACATCCTCGTATCCTTGTAACAACCATTGGTTATACTCCTTAGCATATACAGAATGCGTACTGGTTATTGCTCTCTCTAAAACATATAGATCAACGGCTCTATCTTCTGCTAATCCCGAGTATGATGACAATCCAAAGTCGATTAATACTGGCTCATCATCATTCAATAATATATTCGACGAAGTCAAATCTCCGTGTATCATTTCGTGTAAGTGTAGTTTTCCAATAAGTTGCCCCACCTTGAAGCACATCTTCTCAACAGACTCGCTTGTACAATCTTGGTTGTTCCTTTCAAGATACCATAACCAGTTCTTGAAAGAGCTCACGTCTCCATTAGGTAAGCTGTATCCTATGTATTCCATCCAAATTATGCCGTTATTGTAATCTGCCAGAATTATTCTTGGGGAATTTATATTCAACTTGTTTAACTTATACATGAACTTTACTTCCCCCACAGTACGAGATTTGGTAATACTGCTGTCTACCTTAGGGTGTCTATATGGTTTGGATGGTCTATATTTGATGACGTATTTTCCACGGTTTTGTAAATATGGTTCATTAGCATATGGATGGACATCAGTATAGAACACTAACGCTTCTGCTCCTTGGGATATAACTGTTAATGGGATATTTGGTAAGCACTCTTGTGCTTTCTTCACTATATGATCCGTCATAGCACGCCGTCCCCCACTTGTAGTACGTATATTTCCTTTGAAAATCGTACGAAAATTTTAGTAATTTCAATCTCAGTGAGAATTACATATTCTCAATCATTTCTCCTTACACAGATATTGAAAGGTCCCACTAAAAACGAGAAATATACGATGGATTCATCTGATTTAGCGTATATAATACCACCCTATTTACTAAGCACATGCTTGGGTTCTAAACTACAGAAAATAATTTCTTCCAAGGATCCACAATTGAGTCTTTCCAATGTGATATCTACGAAGTCTTTTAGTTACTCTAAGAAGTACAACGATAAAAAGATTCCCAAGTACCAATATTCATCGGATCCAATTGTAAACCAATTAATCAAAGAAAAATTAGTGTATAAATTGTCCATTATTGGAGTGTTAGGATCAAACCCCATGGAGAACCCGATTGATGACGCATATCTTTTTGAGTTATTTGAAATGTTTAAGCATAGATTATTGCATGATGATAATGTTGATAATAGAAACGATGATACAGGATACGAATCTACTTCAAAATCAAGAAAATCTGTTTTCGATTCATCAACAGTTGGTGAAACCAATTTTTTGTTCTCTTCAAATAAACGATTGAGCAAAGATTATACCAATTTCCCCAACAACACTTTGAGGCACTTATTGTTGACTTCAAAATTTGATACTTACCATCAATATAGAGTTCCACCTAGCTTTGTGAAGTTTAGTGACGGTCAATTCTTTAACTACCCTTTACCGTTAACATGGTCTCCGCTAGTACCTAACAATTATTTGCGTTATTTGCAAGATGATTTGAATTTGAAGATAAGCAGTGATGATGGATACTCAACTATCTCGTTATCAACTCTCTCCACTAATGATCTGTTGTCAATTGATAGTGTGAATGAATTAATCCCTAAGAAAAAATACTACAATTTTATTTGTGATAAGCCGGTTTCTCCTGCAATTGGAGTATTTTATTATGAGATGGAAGTGAATCAAGAATGTACGGAATCCACAAACTTCTTACCTATTTTACAAACCAATGACTCCTCGATTTCATCGAATATAGTTATGAATATATGCATGGGTTTTACCAGGCAATGTGTGAACTACGAATCTACCTCAGGATCAGCTGGGTCGACAGAAAAGGATTATTTGAATTTAGATAATGTAAAGGATGATATTTTAATCAATGACGAAAATTCTCTTCTTAATTCCCTGCTAAATGAAGACGTCCGAGAAATGATTTGCTGTCAACCCGGAGAATTTAGAGGAAGTTTTGCAGTTAACTTTGAAGATCTGTCATTTTATAACTCCATTAAAATTTCAGAAGCAACTAGTAGACATGCAGCCTTAAGCATGAATAGAAGATTATCATCTTTGAATAGACAGAATGCAGATGATGATAATGGTAAGATTGATATGGGAATTCCGTTTGATACTTACATGACCAACGAAACGCCAGCTAAGAAATCATACAAAACCGATGTGATAGGTTGTGGAATCAACTTCATTAACAAATCTGTATTCTTCACATTGAATGGGGTTTTGGTGAAGACAATTTCTAATGATGACTTAGCATCCAAACAAATGTTAAACGATCATGTAAATTTATTTGCTGACTATAACCAAGACGATAACAGTGCAATCTGCCCCATCGTTGGTTTTAAGGTTCAAGATTTGAAAGAGAAAAATGCCAAATTTGATCCCACAACTTTAAAAATTAAGACAAATCTAGGATTCAAGGAGTTCAAATTCAATATTGAAAATTACGTTACTGAATTTCGTAACGAAAATCAAAAGTTTATGTACTTATCCTTACTTGATAAAATTCAAAACATAAAGTCTTCCAACATTGAAATAGATCACATCGAAAAGTCATTGTTGAATATCGATGATGATTCTAAATTCGTCAACAAATTAATTAAAGGATATCTCAATCATGAAGGATATTTAGAAACATTTAATTCTTTCAGCTCGGATTTAAATAGTTTATCTACTGAAGTCAGCGCAAAGCAGAATTTAGATGAAGAAGCTGATTCGATAGTCTTAAAGAAATCTCACGCTCTAAACAGACAAATTATCAAAAACTACATTTTAAAGAACCAATTTGATCTTGCACTTAAGTTTATAGTTATGAATTATGCGGATCTATTTGCCCTTGATAAAGGCAAAGATATAATATTTGAAGTCAAAAAATTTCAATTTGTCTATCTCTTGAAAAAATACCTTGAGGTGAAATTAAATCTAAATAATTACGAATTTGAATTCGAGTTTAATAATAGTGAAAGTGAACAGGAATTATTTAATAAGGCATATGAATATGGAAAATTATTACAAGAGGAATATCAAAGTGATGGCGAGAAATTAAGATCAATTCAAGAAATATCATCGGCGTTTATTGTTAATAGTCAAGAATCTTTGAGGAATTTACCTAAGGTTGATAATTTGCTTTCTAATTATACGAAAGGCTTATCGTATCTATCAAATGAAATCAACAATAAGATATTAGATCATTTAGGATTGAATAAAAGCTCAAATTTGGAACAAATATTCAATCATGTGGATGATAGGATTAATAACTTGAGTTTAAAATATAACGACGAAAAATTTATGCTAGTAAATCTTGAAAGAGATCATATGGATATATAAACTTGAAAGCAGGTCTATTCATTTATATAGATATATAGAAATAATTTCAACACTTTTACTTCTTCTGTTTCTTAAGAAGTGGCTGGTCAACATCCTCCTCCCCAGTATCTTTACTTATCTTCTTTTCATCGTCCTTACTACTGTAAATAAATTTATTTAAATTACTATCGTTAACTTCAAAGGGAACCTTTAAATCTGCCAAGGTATCAAATCTGTGAATATCATACATCTTCAAGCTCCATCCACCTTTTTCTAGAATATCCATGTTAAGAAAGTCGTCGCTTTTGAAATCAAATAGAATGTTAAAGTATGATTCCAATAATTCATCAACATATTCTTTTACACTGTATTTTATTTTCGTATCAGGCCTAACTGGATCAACAACGTAGTACATGAAACTCTCATCGCTGAAAAATGGCGGAACTAAATATTTATTAATTTTGCATAGTAAAGACAAAATTAAACTTGCTGTTGCAGGCCCAACACCTTTTAACTCACAGATTTTCTTGAATGTCGATCTGATGTTAGATTTATATTGCTTTCTTCTCTCTTCTGAATCATCTTTCCAAAAATCCTCAGCATTCTTGATCTCTTTAATATAATCAAGAAACATAGTAAACCCTGCTTTTGTTATTTCTTCCACTTGATCCGGAGGGTTTGATTTGATTAATTTAGGCAAAGAGGGCCTAAATACACCTTTTGCAAGTTTCCAATCCATCAACAATATCAATTCGTCTTTAGTTAGCCAGCAATTGCTTTTCTTTTCGAATCGTTGACGTAATATGCTTGGTAGTTCATCTGTTCTCCATTTGTCGAGTTCAGCCAAAGTCAACTTATCATTATTGTATTTTTTAACAGATTGATCAGATATGGACTCTGTTATCTTATCGTAAAGTAGCTCATTGGCCTCTAGTACGTGCTCTACATTTCGTGACATGATTTAAGTGAAAAGATTACTTGATAAATGTAAGTGAATTTTTACTAGTTGCGCATTTATGCTATACTAATTTCTATTAATACGGTCTATATATACAAGTACCTATTTTAGTTGGTATTGACAACCGATACAGGTTTATTGCTCTTTGACAGAGTCTTATAGCCAAATCTCTTATTAGGCGTGAAACTAATAGGAATCATCAAGTCCAAGATTATATTTTGAATCAAGGAATAAACCTGCGAGCTTAGCCAATACAAAGTCAACGCAACAGGAGCATTCAACGAAATAGCCATCATGAATACAACGGACATCCTCGCTACACTGGACATCGAGTCTGTTAATGTAGGTCTTCCTAACCTTTTTCTAGTGAATCTCAGCAATTCCAACGTCTTAAAGGTCCACTCTACATTACATAACGATATCACACCAAGTATCAAAGGAAAAATATGCATGGGGTCAAGAGTAGTAAGGTCAGTAAACCAGAATAATCCTTCGGTGTATAAGCTGGAGTCCAATGGTTTGTTTGCCAAACTGTCCCAAGATGACCAACCACTCAAATCTCTCATTGTCCACGACATACAGACCCACAACGGAATTTGGAATGCTGGTAGAATAATGTTCTTCCACAACTGAACATCGTGTTTCTTGAATAATGCCTTTTGTCTTTTTCTAGTCTCTTTCGTTGCAAGCAAAAGAATTTCTTCATACTTCATAGTTGCCACGGGAGATTGCAAATTCACAACATTTTCTATACTCTGGTCCTTGGTTCCCACCCCCTGAATATTCCCCAACGACTTCTCTGCCTTTTGTTTAGCTGACTGCACTTTCTTCGCAAGATTCAATTTCAATACTGGATTCATAGCACTTATTATCGGCCTCAACTCTGTCTGCTTCTGAATACGCTTCCTTTGCATAATAGCCAATGGTAAAGTCCATACCGACCTTAAAGCAAATGTAGTTACCGGTATCAAGGCCCACCAGGGGATACCCGAATAGGCATGTACTGATTGTAATGAATCAGTCAATGTAGAAATAATAGCATGGGGATCTACCGAAAAATGTCTAACCTGATTTCTTTTATAGAAATTTCTTGAAGCCTGTAACCCTAACGGTAGCCTGGCCTTTATAAACATCCTCCCGGTTTTCAGTGGTAGGTGGTGAAGTTCTTCAATCTCTTCCAGTTCTAATAGTTTTAAAAAAAATCCATCATGTGATCAAAGTTGGTCCAAATTTCAAAATGAATGTTTAAGTAGAGAAGTGACATAATTGATTAAACAAGAGTCATATAGATTAAAATGTCAGCAAGAAGTGAAAGAGCATGTATGTTATGTGGGATAATTCAACCATTCAGAAAGTTTGTTGATTTTGGATGTCCAAACTGTGAGAGTGTGTTACATTTCCAAGATAATGAAGATAATCAAGTTCAAGATTGCACATCACCGTCGTTCGAAGGTTTGGTGGCATTAGGAGATGAAACAAAAAGTCCTGGGGGCGAGAGGCTCAGAATTGATTCATTTGTCGCTGGATTATATGCTGTCAAAATAAATGGTAAATTACCACCTCATATTATTGGTGATTTGGCCGATCAGAATATTAGTTATAGACCTAGAGATGGAAGTGCTGAAGATTAAGTTCTTCTACTACATCGAAAAATCCATAAATTGCTTACTTGTACTATATGTTAATATATTTTAGTTCTTTTGATTATATATGTTTCCAATTAAATAGTTAAAATATATAAAGTTCACTATTTTAAATCTAAAGCCCATTAGACATTAATTGACTAAGAATCTTCGCACTCTCGATCAATTTGCTTACTGTGTTAGCTTTATCCCATATACTTCTGTCAGCCCAAATAATATCCATAAATCTGGCCATGGCGACCTCCAAGTTTTCAATATTATAATTTTCTGTTAGCTCAGGCAATATCTGGTTGAAAAAGGTATCCGCCTCATCAGGGATAATTACTTCCTTCGATAAATCTACGAGTAATTCTTCTTCAGGTTCAGATTCCTCTTCCGGCTCCGATTGTTCTTTTGTTTGATTATCAGACACTTGAGATAGTTCTCCATTTTCCATTTCATTTTGATCAAGAGAAGTAGGATGCACATGTTTATCATCCACATTTGTATTATTGTCCTGTGTTTGAAGACTATCACCATCTGGAATAATTTCCGTGTGAGTACTTCCATCCAAAATTTGTTTGTTATCAGCCGTGTCCACATCCATAGGAACAGGTTCGGTAGAGCCATTTTCATTGTCTCCGCCATTCAAGTTAGTTAAATTCTGAATATTTTCAAGCTGCTTTTTCCTAAACTCAGCTTCTAGCTTTTGATGCTCCTTGAGAATACTCGCTTGTTTCTCTACTTCTCTACTTCTCATTTCTTTACATGCCTTAACAAATTCTGGATTGCAAAAATCATCGATACCAAATTGAGCATTAGTCAACATTTCGTTTGCTTTCAATATTCTTTCTCTATCACCAGAAGTTATTGAATCTCTGACAATCATCCTAATGTCTTTTAAAAATTGCTTAGGTTCAGAGTAATAACCATTCCAAAGTCTTTCTTCTACGATATCTAAATCCATGTTATAATAATACTTTCCCGTCGAAATTTCCTTGATCATATTTTCCTTATCTGGATCTTCAGATCTAGCATACAAAACTTCATAGTTGTTCAACGGATTTTGCAAGATGGTAGGCTCGAATAAGTGGTATAGTAAAGCTTCATCCACAACTGGTTTTCTGAAGCGCTTATAGCGATTTTTGAATAAGTCCATTAATCCTGCTAACTTAATTTTCAAAATGTTCTTTAGTTTGGTATCATCATACTCAATTTGTTTTAGTTTCTTCTTAGTAAGAACGTCAGAATTTTCGTTTTTGGCGGAAGGAACAACTTTCAATGCCTTCAACTTTCTCTTTGGTCTATTCTCTAAATCATTGACAAATTCATATGGCTTCATTAATAATGTGTTTTTCAATGCGTCGAAATATTTTAATCTTTCCTTAGTTGAAGGGTTATTCAATGTTACATTATTTGCAGAATGATTGAACCCAAATATTGATCTAATTTCTGGGTCTAATTCATCCATATTTGTTTCAGAAACTGCCAACAACAAAACCTTTTCGTTACTCTTAAGGGACCTCAATAATCCAGTCAATGTCGCTTGAGCAGTAAACGGAACCACCTTAAACCAAATATCAATATTAGGAATGAATACTATAGACGGTTGATGTCTTCTAGCCTCAATGAACGCTTGAACAATACTCAGTTCCGGAGTTCTAGTTGGATCTCCAAACATGTTGCCCATATCAAGAGATTGTACTTGAAAACCCTCCAAGTAATTTAATATAGCGGCACTAATATATTGCTGGCCACTTCCTTGATTTCCACAAATTAACAAATGCGGCTTGCAAATACGTGAATTCTCTAAGTTCTTCAATAATTCTTGTTTCGAAAACCCTCCATCGCTATCTTTAATAGTAGGATCTAAATACATGGCCTCGTCTAGAGTGGTAAGCTTTTTCTTATTTCCCACTGAAATTGAATTAGGAAGTAAATCATTTAGTTTATCGGTGATTTCTGCGAGTGGAATTTCTAGGAGAGGTTTCAAATGATTTGGTAATGGTGCAGAGCCCGAAGAAGTTGATCTAGCACTTGAAGGAACAATCTTTTCGATTGCTTGCATAAAATCTTTCGCAACAACTTTAATCTTAGAAGGATCTACTTGTAATTTATCATTTGTCTTATAAATTTGAGGATACTTTCTTTGAATACTGTTCAAGGCTGCTTCCGTACAAAGGGCTCGTAAATCGGCACCACCATATCCCTTCGTTAGATCGGCGACTTTATTCGTGAATTCCTCGGGTAAGGCTGGAGACCATTTTCTGGTATGAATTTGTAAAATTTCTTTTCTTGCGTTTATATCTGGCAACGGAAAGTAAAATTCCCTGTCAAATCTCCCTGGTCTTCTCAAGGCTGGGTCAACCGAATCTGGTCGATTGGTGGCACCAATGACAATAACTTGACCTCTGTTGTCCATTCCATCCATTAAGGCTAACAAAGTAGAAACAATACTTGCGTGTATTTGTTCTTGTTTAGAAGATCTCACAGGTGCTAAACCATCAATTTCGTCAAAGAATATAATTGCCGGTTGCTGATTCTTAGCCTCTTCAAACAACAATCTTAACTGTCTTTCTGCTTCTCCTACCCATTTACTTAAACAATCTGCCCCCTTTCTCATGAAAAAAGTAATCTTTTGTTGAGCAGTGGAACAACTAGCTGCCAATGCCCTAGCCATTAACGTTTTACCAGTTCCTGGAGGACCATGAAAGAGCACACCTCTTGGAGGAGTTATGCCAAAGTTTTGATACAATTCTGGATAGAGTAAAGGTAATGCGACCATTTCTTTCAATTGGTTGATGTAATTATCTAAACCACCTACTACAGAAAAGTCAATATTCATATCCACGCCCAAAGGATCAGTATCACTCAAATTATTTTTCTTTTTATCCTTTGAGTCAGATGAACCACCAGTAATCAATTGCGTACCATTATTTGTATTATTATTTATAGGCTTGCCGATCTTCTTCGATACAGTAGCATCCCCATTAATAGGGGCTATTTCATCTTCAGAGGAATCTGAATCACTCACATTCTGCCCAATTGCTGTTAAATTATTGTCATTTGTCATACCAGGAATTGAAATCCCACCAGGAGGTATATTAGTACCAAATAATGAAATTACATCGCTTCCACCGAAAGGACCAGCCGTTGGAAAGAGAATTTTCCTATATTCGTTTCTAATATTTGTTGGCTTGCGACCCCTTCCCCTAGAAAATGGAGGAATTATAGGACCAGCATTATATGAATCACCATGAGCTTCGTTTGTCATTGGAGGTGGTATTGTATAGTCCACTTTGTTGTCCCTTTCTCGTAATTTATGTTTCATTGGAGTGTTATTTGGAGACGAATCATATAATTCATCAATTTCCTTTTGAATGCTATCCTCCTCCTCAACAGAATCATTTGGCTCGTTTTCTTCGTTCAGAGCCAATTTAGCTGAGCGGCCCCGTCTTCTAGGTTCTACCGACTTTGATCTTGAACGAAGTCTTCTACCTCTTCTGGGACGTTTGGTATACTTATAATCGTTATCCTCGTCATCTTCCGAAGCTATAAAGTTTTTCTCTTGCAATTTTTCTAGAAAATCGTCTGATGCTTCACTAGCTGAATCATGAAAATCAGATTCATCAGATACCTGGGTTCTTCTGGGTTTCCTCCGTCTCCGAGGTATATTGTCTTCGTCGTCATCATATTCATCCTCAACATATTCCTCTTCATTATCTTCCTTCACTTCTTCTGATACCGATGATGCGTCTTCGTCCTCCACCTCGTCACCAGGTACGTCATTCTCTTCTTCTTCATTTGTGAACTTGTATCTAGTTCTCGTTATTGATTTCCCCGCAACATCTTCGCCACCGGCAGCACTTTCATCGTTTTCTTCGTTGAGCACATCATATTTTTCTTCTTCCTTATCTTCTTCATCGTCCTCATTATACGAAATAACTCGTCTCGGTCTCTTTGACTCAACTCCATCGCCATTTTCATCATATTCATCTATCATTTCATCATGCGATGCATCAAAATCCATAGGAATATTCCTATTGTGTCTATTCCTTTTTCCAGCCATCTGAGCCGAAAATTTAGTAGGATCGTAATTAAAGCTAACAACAAATATCTTGGAAACTGAGTATCGAAAGAATTCTTGAACCAACCAATTATTTTATAAAATCCGGGTCAAATCGTGCAACCAAATATATTTTTTCCAAACAACTAATCAACGATTGATGTTAGAGCGTGTCGGTTAACTGTATATGATAATATCCAATTGATTGTTTAGAACTAAATATCGTAAGAATTGTATACGGTGGTTTCATTTGTTAGTTCGCGTCACGGGTTACATAACCGGAAAATTTTCCATAATTACGGCCAAATCACTACATAGACAACAACCAACAATTTTCAATCAACAATATAAAGAGGTATTAGATGGTGGAGAATCGTTTGTATGGTTGATTGAAAGCTGATTGGTGCCGTCTTAAGCGTTTTTTTAAAAAAAATCACTTTTGTAAATAGAACTAAGAACTCGAATGAAAAATTGTTATCTATTTAATTAATCTATCCGCATAATTTGCAGCCATTTCTGAAATGTACTTGACGTGATGTTTAACTATGACCAGATAGATATACTTAGGTCTTCATCGTAGAAGAAACCGAGAAGGTATCAAATTCGTAAAAAGGAAACTTATATACAGGATATTAATATTTATGGTCCATTTACATAGTATGTAGTGAAAATCTATGTTGTTGGCTATACAATGTGCTATATACAAGTAGTCTTACGTAGGGATCAATTGGATGATCTCATTGGGACCCTCTGAATCGGAATTTTATGTTTCTTTGAATTTGCACCTTCACCGTAGGTCAAATCTGAACCAATGGTGGTGAAATGAGAAGTTCTGTTTTGAGGGGAAACCGCCAATCTGTCGAGTATTTTGGATGAAAGATTGGGTATTATTGGATTGATTAATATTGAGCAGATTCTGGAAGTTTCAGCGGCCATAAAAACATAGTAGTTCTGGATAAGTTTGTGGATTTCCTTGTCATCATCGCTCACGGTGTCAGATTTGAGAGACTTCGTATAAAGCCAGGGCTGGCCTAGCTGGAAGAGCTGGTTAGCTTTCTCTAGAGGAGCCCACCATTTCTGGATTGTTCTCATCTGGTCAAAGGAGGACATGCTCATATCCATTGATGTGTAGAGGTTGTTAAGAATTTCAGACAACTCGTTTTTCAAAGCAATAATCTGTTTAGATTCATTCGTCTTCTCATTGTTGAGACAGTGGTCTCTTATTAAAACGTCTATATTGTCAAACTCGCCTGCTTGGAAAGACTTAACACTTTCCAAGATATTAAATGCATTACCTCCACAACGCGTAATTAAATTAGCATACTTTCCGATGAGATTTTCTCTGGTTAAGTAGAAATACTGTTCATTGTAGTTACAATCAGACTCAATGTTCGAATACTCCGTCAAAAAGAATCTCAACGCGTCCTCGCCGTAATAATCGAGGGTTTCGAGAGGGTCAACAACGTTCCCTAAACTTTTACTCATCTTAAAACCATCACATAGCCAGTGAGAATGCACCACAACCTGGCGTGGCATATCGATTCCAGCAGCCATCAAGAATATAGGCCAGTAAATACAATGAAACCGTATGATGTCCTTGCCGATGATGTGAGTAGCAGGCCACATATTACTGGGTTCGGTTTGGTACTTCTCGTTCACAATTGGAAATTTTTCAGGAAAGCCACAAGCCGTTATGTAATTAAGCAAAGCATCGAACCAGACATATATTTTCTGACTACTGTCACCAGGTACTTCAATCCCCCATGTTAATCTAGAAGAAGGTCTGGAAACTGATAAGTCAGTTAACTTGTTTTCTGTTAACTCTCTAAGTAATTCGGTATACTTAGATTTTGGCTTAATAAAATCAGGATTTGACTCAAGAAATGCAATTAACCTATCTTGGAAATGAGATAGTCTAAAGAAGTAATTGGTTTCTTCTTGGTATACGACTTCGTTTTTAGTTTCTTTGGAAATCATTTTCTTTTCACCAGTTGTAGGGTCCACCATCTCTTCAATTTGAGTTGCAGGGTAAAACGTCTCATCACTAACGGCATACCAGCCACTATGTGAACCTTGATATAGGAACCCTTTTTCTTCCATTACGCTCCAGAAATATTGAACTGTTTTGACGTGATCTTCATCGGTAGTTCTTATAAATCTATCATATGCAATATTAACTTTTTGGCCTAAGTTCTTGAAATTTGTAGACACCTGATCAGTTAAGTCCTTAGGAGTCATGCCTAGTTTCTCGGCTGCTGTTTGTATCTTTAAGCCATGTTCATCTGTACCTGTAAGAAAAAATGACAGCTTATTTGGGTCTAATTTTTCCCAACGATTCCTTGTATCACATAATAACATAGAATACAAATGGCCTAAGTGTGGACGAGCATTTACATAAAAGATAGGTGAGGTGATATAGAATGGCTTGGTGGCAGAACTATTCAACCTCTTAGTCATAAAGCTATATAATGGTTTCATAAATCTTCGTGTCATTTCTATTCAAATATTTATTCAGGAACATACATTAAGTTGATATCAAGCAATATTTTTCAGATCGATTATCAAAAATGATCCGAGAAGAATTTGAGATCTCCCAGAATTATGAATCCTATCACAATTTACACACTACACTATACGAACATATAGCAGATACTCTTTAAGCTATAAATAAATAATATACAATGTTTTATAAAGAAAAAGCTTGGGAATATTAAAGGTCGGTCTTTTCAACGAATATGGCCATTAATGCAAAAACAGTGTAAAACATAGCTAATGGATAGGCAATTAAAGGCCTGACATTGTGCAATTTTAGAACAGCAACAAAGAAACCAGATGCCGAGTATGTACACCAGAATACGGCAAAAGCACTAAATATATAGCCCAATAAATTATCCAAGGAGACAAACACACCTATAACACTTACAATCACCAAAGGCAATAAACAATAACCAATAACTGAAGCGGATCTAATCAAATCAATCGTAACGTCATCGCTCATTAATTTGAACAAATAGTGTAAACTAATTATACCAAATAACCCGACCCCATAAATATATCCAAACTGTACCTTTCCTGCTAATAGCAACAAGGTACCGAATAACAATACAAAAATAATAGGGCCTGCCAAATCAGAGTCTGCCATTATGTCTGATGTAATGTTTCTATTCATTGGGTTCAAGACAGCCAATGTCTTCATTTTGATATGTTGGAAGTTTATTCCGACTTCCTCCAATAATGGAGGTTCATTATGATACCCCGAAGTTCCGAATGCTGCCACTAAACCTGGTGTTAATTCACCTGCTCCCATAACTCCACTGACGTCGATGTTTGCTCCAAATCCAGAATCCATAGCTCCCATCGATGGTGCTGAACCTCCCATCATATTATCACCTCCTGTTTGTTGTCCATAGGTGTTGGAGTAATTGGATTGGTAAAATTGCATATTCTGGGGGTTATTCACCTGCTGTTGATAATACGCCATGTCTAATGTTCTTCAATAAAAAACTCCGTGCTCTATGTCTTTGCTACCTTCGCAAAATTACTAATTTATATAAAAATTAACTCCACGTATAAAATAGTCTATAACCTTTTAAATTGACGGTACAAGTCTACTTTTCGCTAAAGAAACCTGTAGATATAGTCTACAATAGTACCTGTTCTGTTTTCAACTGAATCGCAGTGAAATATATGGTCGTGTAAAATACTACTAGCAGTCAAAATTCGAGCCCAAAATAGCTTCAACAACATATTTATAATAAAAACGAATAAAAATAATAATATAACATGGCAATTGATAAGTTTTATAACAACCCCAAATAAATACATAGTTGGGTATTATTTTGAAAAAGTCAATAGGGATATTACTTGCTACAACTCTCGTTTCTTTTGGGTTCTACAATTTATGCAAAATACTAGGTCTACTCGTTCATTTGTGGCGCATATTGAAATCTGCACGGGTGGATGAAATAGGACATGATTAACTCATTATTGATCGAAAGGTAGACCCGAAACTAACGTAAAAGTGTGTAGTTCTATCTGTAATCAGTTCCTAATATTCTTGTAAGGGGATTAGGTATGGATATGATAATTATTATAACTAGCATATAATATGAGTAAAATGTTGATAATTAACTTAATACTCTCTATTTAGTTTCAGATTCCCTTGATCTCCTGTTTCTAAAATTTTTTAGCCATTCTTCCGTTTACTTGTAGTTTTGAAATTATGGATAATTACAATAGGTATACTGGTATAACGTATATGTAGAAATATACCAATATTTTGTCATATTAGTTACAGTGGCCGAGTGGTTAAGGCGACGCCCTGCTATCAGCAGTTTAGGCGTTGGGTTTTACCTGCGCAGGTTCGAATCCTGTCTGTGACGCCATTTATTTTTTTTGTTAGTATCACGGAGTGAAAATTGAGCACAGATTGAGAATCATCAATAAACGATACTATCAATACTCTTTTACGAGTTAAATTGCATATAATAAGTATAATCATAAGCAATGTCTCAATCTCTAATTGTCTTTGAGCCATCAGGTAAAATTAATTACCTGTTTAATAATAAAATAAGTGGGTTTAATGAACATATTGCAAGTATCGTCAATGAGACGTACAACGAATTAGAAACAAATTTTTTCACAACAAGCTCCAATCAGAAAAGATTCTATAGCTATAAGAGGGATAGAAGATATGCTTCTTTATTCTTTGATATTGTGACAACTGTGGATAGTGAAAAGATCAAACAAACTTTGATAGGGATATTAAAAACATACACTAAGATCACCGAAGATCACGACGAAGACGATGAAGAAACAGAAAGGAAAGTCAAAAAGTTGATAGATTATCAATTTAATCAGTTGATGAAATATAAACAGACGGAAAAGCCTGCGACAAAGGGTATTGAGACACCATTATCAACCGTGTCTAGTAATAGTGGTACGAGTACCCCAAACAAACAGAAGACAGGAGCCAGCACCAAAAAGATGAGAAAATGGGACGGAGATCAGATGGTTGAAAATAGCGGAGACTCCCAGGTATTGGATTTTTCTAATAAAAACGAATCCAGTAATAGCGATAATAGGGTTTATAACGACCAGCTTAAGGTTGACCCAACGGCATTTAGCAAGGATAACGATTTAGTTCTAGTGCAAGAATTGAACGATATTTTGGCTGATGATGATGATGATGAGGAGGAAGAAGAATCCGCTAACACTAAATCAGGAGGCTTTTTTGGTAAAGTCACTTCCTACTTTGGTTCGTCGATTAACATAGACGAGGTTTCAAAGAAATTCCTCGATCAATTAATAACCAAAAACATTGCTCCCCCAACTGCCAAAATAATTCTCGACAAGATCAAAAACAAACTTGGTAACAAACAGGGAGTCACAATCGCTATGTATAAACAAACTATGGTTGAAGAATTAACCAAGATTTTGACCCCTAATGTGTCTACAGATTTATTGTATGAAATTAAAGATCGTTCTTCATCAGGAAAACCTTATGTTATATCGGTTGTGGGTGTCAATGGTGTTGGTAAGTCTACTAATTTGGCCAAGTTGGCGTACTGGTTCTTGCAGAATAATTTGAATGTTTTGATCTGTGCCTGTGATACATTTAGATCGGGTGCCGTCGAACAATTGAAAGTGCACGTCAATAATCTACAAAAATTGAATAATTCTTCGTCCTCTGAATCTAAGATCGATATCTTTGAAAAGGGGTACGGTGGGGGTGATCACGTCGTCGCAACTGCTAAGCTGGCAATTCAGCACGCCTCAACCGAACACTATGACATCGTGTTAATTGATACTGCTGGTAGAACTCATTCCAATGCCAAATTAATGACTCCATTGAAAAAGTTTGGTGATGCCGCTAACCCAGATAAAATTATCATGGTGGGTGAAGCTTTGGTTGGTACCGACTCAGTTGAGCAAGCAATAAATTTTAATAATGCATTCGGTAATAGGCGTAACTTGGATTTCTTCATTATATCCAAGATCGATACCGTGGGTGACTTGGTAGGTACAATGATTAATATGGTTATGGCTACAAAGGTACCAATCTTGTTCGTTGGTACTGGTCAAACTTATACTGACATTAAGAGATTAAGTGTTAAAACTGTAGTCGATATGTTAATGAACTAAATCATCATATCTGCTCCTTTATTTGTTCCTTCTTTGGGACCTAATTTAGCATATATATATAGCGATGTTAAAGTGTATTGTCAATTAGAGGCTTATAATTACTAGTAAATTTTGTTAGCGAATAAATGCGCAATGCGACTAATCCTTTGACAGAGATAATCCAACTATTTGACAACTCAGCGGTAGATAATCTTTAATTTGATACAGTTAGTTGTATATCATTTCAATGCTAAGCATAGTTTGAGTTAAGTGTATTTTGATAATAAATTTAGAGGCTGACTTATTTATAGAAATGAGACTTCGTTCTAAGAGAAAGGATTCAAACTCATCAGATATACCAGTTACTCAAGGCGGATCAAATTATCACTTAAATCTTAAAATAAATGCTGATAGAGCAGCAGATTTGGTACCGAAGGTTGATGCCGACAACATCAATGAATCGGGTTCAGCTACACCTTCTTCAACATCGAGTAAAAAGAATGTAAATCCAGTTCTAGTGGCTGTGCTTAATAATGTGAAAAAGAAAACGAAGAGAAGGGTGAACACAAGTCAACCATCTTGGGATGCAGCATTACAATTCCCATTGAAATCGAATGATTACTCTCAGGTCTTTAGTTTGACGGTATGGGATAAACATAAAAGATACAAGAACTACCTTGGAGAATTGAGATTGAATTTGAACGATATTTTCTTCACGGATGGGAAATTTCAGTCGAAATCTGATCTTAAGTGGTACAAGTTATATTCTAATAAAGAATATCATAGTTTTGTCACTGGATCATTGTTATTATCGTTTGAATTGGAAGTAAAAGGGATAAGACAAAAGAAGTCCAGAAAGACGAAAGAGCAGATACAAACCCCTTCGCAAACACCGGTACCTGAGTCTGCTTCAGAAATTGAGACCTTCAATGCTGTTAGTAGCTCTCCTGGGATTGTTGTCAACGTGGTACCTCCTTCAAGAAAAGCGAGTGGGAATTTGCATAAGAAAGTGGATTCTCTAAGTATTTCAGATACAGAAACAGGGATGCTGTCAACTATAGAAGAAAATAAAGAGAAATTATTCACAGATTGGAGGAAACTGTTGATATACTCCGATCCTGATCAAAATATTACAAAGCCCGATGAGCAAGGATTTTATTCTGATACTGGGGAAGTGCTTAGTTTGCTGGCGGACTTATCCGATATTGATTCTATCAGTTCTACGGCAGTATCAAACCCGGATGCCAGGGAATCGGCAGATATGCAACAAAGTCCTGTCTCATCATTGCAAAAGCAAACTTTTTTGACTGTTGGAGCAGACGATGTTAGTTCCTTATCTGATGGATCTGTATTTTCGAGTGATAGTGCTTTGAATTATGATAGTGATGCATTGTCAAATGATAAACCCCTGAATTTAGGTAGTGAAGCGTCTAGATCAAAAAGAGGTTTTGGATTAAAGAGATTAAGGAAAAAGAAGGAAAAAGAGCAATTTAATTTGAGCAAGAGGGCTGTCTTAGGTGTTTTATTTCTCGAAATTGTGTCCTGTTCTGACTTACCTCCAAATAAGAGCTTTAATCGTGCAACTTTTGATATGGACCCATTCGTAGTGATAACATTCGGGAAAAAGACCTTCAGAAGTAGCTGGAAACGTCATACATTGAATCCAATATTTAATGAACGATTAGCGTTTGAAATTTTACCACATGAGAGTAATTTTAACATTCAATTTTTTGTCTTAGATAAGGATCAATTTTCTTACAATGACAATGTTGCCAATATCTCTTTAAGAATGAAGGACGTTACGAATATGGCAACCGCACCTCCTGCTACAACATATGAGAACAAGCATCTGTCTCCTTCTTCATTTTCATTATTGCCTAATGCTCTGGATACTGCACTTTCAACAGGAGAAAATGATTCACAAAATTCGAGTATTAGGATACTTGATGATGATAATATGGTACATTCAGTTCGAAAGAAAAAATTCACTAATAGGAGAAAAGTTACCGTTCTGCATACTGATACTTCTAGATTTAAGACCATGAACTTAACATTGGATTTGCATAAATCTAAGAATATTGGAAAGTACAATCCTACATTGAAGGTACGTGTTAGGTTTGAGCCATATGAGAGTTTAAGAAGACAATTCTGGAGTATATTATTAGAACAATATGAATTGAATGAATCTGAGGATAAATATGACTTTATTGAGTTAATTTCATTTTTGGATACATTAGGCTGCGAGAATAGTGATCAGATTGTTAGTAACTTTTTTGATAAGTATAAAAAACTGGCTTGGGGAGGTGATTTATTATCAATCAGTGAAATTGTCGATGCACTTGAAGATCATGTCAAATTTTCGACTGGTATTGATGATAAACTTTTTGATATTGAAAAATGTCCGTTATGTTGTCAGAAACGGTTATCTAAGAAGCAAGACTGTGATATAATTACGCATGTAGCAATTTGTGCTTCAAAAGATTGGAGTATTGTTAATAAGTTATTAGTTTCATCTTATGTTACTCCACAAATTGCTACTAAAAGATGGTTCACAAAGGTTCTAATCAAGTTAACCTATGGAAAGTATACATTAGGCA
This sequence comes from Debaryomyces hansenii CBS767, assembly GCF_000006445.2. Taxonomy (NCBI): domain Eukaryota; kingdom Fungi; phylum Ascomycota; class Pichiomycetes; order Serinales; family Debaryomycetaceae; genus Debaryomyces; species Debaryomyces hansenii. The sequence goes on from NC_006049.2 coordinate 1,640,044, forward strand.
GTAATTCAGCTAATATCTTGGTTCAAGATAGAACCACAGGTATCATTTTGGAAGAGAAAATGGGAATTTATGTTCGGTTAGGAATAAGATTATTATACAAAGGTTTTGATAAAGCCAAGTCGAGAAGAATTAGACAAGTATTGAAAAAATTAAGTGTTAAGCAAGGCATCAAATTTGATTCTCCGCAACTGAAAAATGATATTGAGTCTTTCGTTAAATTTCATAAATTGGACTTATCACAGTGTCTCGAGCCCAATTTAGAGAAGTATGCAACTTTCAATGAGTTTTTCTATAGAAAGTTGAAGCCAGAAGCTAGGCCGAACGAATCTCCCGGTGATAATAGAGTTGTTGTATCACCTGCTGATTGTCGTTGTACCGCTTTTGCAACTGTTAAACAAGCTACCGAAGTTTGGGTTAAGGGACGAAACTTTACGATAGCCAAACTTTTTAACGGTAATTTCAATAATTTACAAGAGACCGATCTTTTCAAGGCTGAATGTTGTTCGTTAGGTATTTTTAGATTGGCTCCACAAGATTATCACAGATTTCATTCGCCTGTAGATGGCGTTATTAAAAATATTAAATACATTGATGGGGAATATTATACAGTTAACCCCATGGCTATTAGATCAGAATTAGATGTATTTGGAGAAAACGTGCGTGCCATCATTCCTATAGAAACCAAGGAATTTGGTACTGTTATTATGGTTGCTGTTGGTGCAATGATGGTAGGATCGATTGTTCTTACAAAAGGTGAAAATGATGTAGTCAAAAGAGGTGATGAAATTGGTTACTTTAAATTTGGCGGCTCAACTATTTTGTTGTTATTTAACAATAAAATGTTTAAATTTGATTCCGATTTGGTTAATAATTCCAATACATCGGTAGAAACATTGATTCGCATGGGTGAGAGTATCGGCCATGCACCAGAGATTGAAGAGTACAAGAGAGATCATATCGATTTTGGAGCTCAATCCAAGGATTTCAAGTTGAATTTAATCAGAGCCCTTACTGGTGGCGACTTAAGCAATTCCAAGGAGTTAAGTAATTGGGAAAGTGCCCATACGAATATTGAAGATTTGGTAGATGTTGTAAAAGAGGACAACATTATCGAAAACGAAGAAGAGGATGATGAATTAGATGAAGAAGGTCTGTTCTATAGTAACGAAAGCGATGCATACGATTTATAATGCATATATAAATCAATTTAAATTAACAATACATATATTGCTTAACTAAACCCTTGTATAAAATTTACATTTTGATCCCATAACTTTTTTACCCCTGTAATTCATTTACAAAACTATTTACATATCATACCTCTGTTCAGAAAATACTCCTACAGGCGAGTAGAATTTGTCTTCATTAATTCCACTTGCTTCTTCCAATACGCGTACGTGCCACCCTAAATACTCAATATTGTGTTTAATATTCCGGATTTCATCGTATTTTCTCTGTACGAACTTTGGTTCCAAAATAAACTTCGTAACTAGTGGTGGTAAAACCAAGCCACTTAATAATCCAATTGTTGCAGGTGATTTAATAACTAAAGACATTGTTGATTGTATATTGATTTCGATACCAAATCATTTAGTGGGGATGCGATCAATTTATACTGCGAATTTGGTGGTACCCCGGAGAGACCCTGAACTCGGAACGCACATCATTTGTAAAATTGCTGTAGTGCAACGATTAGTAATATTTCAAAATCGGAATATATCGGGATATGATATGTATTTTATCTATATAGATGTACTTGGCATTGGAAAGCATATCTTATCAATCGAACCGCTTTAAAAATGTAGGTATATCAAATCACATCTAATATGTATGTACGACTATAAAATTAATTAATCTAGGCCTTTTGTTGACCGCCATATAAGCTTCTCCATTCGTCAATTTTACTTTCATCGATTCTCTTAAACAAGTATTGGGCCTTACCAATGCAGTGACCAGGTTCTAAAACCAACTCAAACTTGTCAGTAATAGATAATGGAGGAGCATTCAAAACTTGGCAAATTTGGGTGGTACATTCTGGCATGAAAGGACTAATAATAGCACTAACCAAGTAAATCAAATTTAAACCAACACCCATAACAGCATCAGATTTGTCCGGTAAATTGGTATATAAATTATTATCTAATTTGTTGTCTTGTAAAAATTGGTTACCACGAGATGAGATAGACATAGCAATTTCCAAACCACGACGTAAATTAACAGCTTCCATATTTTCAATGTAATTTGCTAATAATTGGTTGATTTCAGTATTAAATTTATTGTAGTCTGGAATGTTCTTTGGGTCAAATTCTGGGACAACCCCGTTATATTTGGCAATAACAAACTTGACCAATCTATTGACGAAGTTACCTAAGTTAGCTAATAACTCGGAGTTGTTTTTAGTAACAAATTCAGTCCAAGAGAAGTGTGAATCAGAGGATTCAGGTCTCACGGAGGCTAAGTAGTACCTCCAAACTGATGGAGAAATATTAGTTTCCTTGGCATTATTACCAAAAACACCTACACCTCTAGATTTAGAGAACTTACCATTTTCATATTGCAAGTATTCAGTTGTGTTCAAGTGGTGTAATTTAGTCCAATTGTCTTTGGTACCAATTTGGGAAGCTGGGAAAACAACTGTATGGAACGGAACATTATCCTTACCCATAAATTGGTATAAATCGACATTTTCTGGGTTTCTCCACCATTTCTTCCAGTCCTCTGTTTTATTGTCCTTGAAGTAATTGGCTGTGATAGATACATAACCGATAGTGGCATCAAACCAGACATACAAGACCTTGTCCTTGAATTTTTCCAATGGAACAGGTGTACCCCAAATCAAATCTCTTGTGATACATCTTGGTTCCAAGCCTTGCTTCAACCATGAATTAGTGATGGTCTTGGAATTCTTAGACCAAGCACCCTTTTCAGACGCTTCTTCAACCCATGCTTTAAGTTCTGGTTCCAAATCATCCAATTTAATGTAAATGTGAGTGGAGTTTCTAGGGATAGGTTTAGCATTATCAACCTTACAACGAGGGTTTACCAATTCGAATGGATTCAATAAGGAACCACATTTGTCACATTGATCGCCCCTGGCATCTTCGTATTGACATTTAGGACAAGTACCTTCAACAAATCTATCTGCCAAGAATGCATTATGTTCCTGACAGTACAATTGTTCAGTGGTTTTCTCTTCTAAATAGCCATTATCAAACAATTTCATAAAAATATCTTGGGCAATCTCAGTTTGCTGACTGGTGGTAGTTCTACCAAAGTAATCGAATCCTATATCAAACCAATCGTAAACATCCTTATGAATCTTATGGTATTTATCACACAATTGTTTTGGGGTAATCTTTTCTTCTAATGCTTTAGTTTCAGTAGCAGTTCCGTACTCATCTGTACCGCAAATGAACAAGGCATTATAATTTCTGTTCTTGGCATAACGAGCATAAATGTCTGCTGATAAAACTGAACCAACAATATTACCTAAATGTGGAACATTATTAACATAAGGCAAGGCAGACGTAATTAAGATATTTCTTTCGTTCTCCTTAGGAAGAATTCTATCCGCTTGCTTCTTGACTAAGTGACCTGTTTTCACCTTTTGGGCTCCAGTATTCTCGCTCTTTTGTCTCTCTAATGTTGTGATGGATAACGCATGCTTAATAGCCTCAGAAACCTTTGGAAGTTCACTAAATTCTTTAAACCACTTGTCAAATGGAGTCTCATACTTGCCGCCACTTAAAGCACCATACACAGCGGCAAAAAGAATAATCTGGCTCGTTGAAGTCTCGGCCTTTTCAAGCTTTATAGAGCTCTCATTGATAGCCTGAACAATCGCATCTTTTTTATTTGATTTTGCAGCCTTGTAAAGACTAGTTTCTTCGAATTCGAGCAACTTATCTTTGTTGAAATCATTTGCAAGATATTTTACAATAGCATTCGGTTCCGATAATTCAAAACCTGACTTCTTATCGATCAATGAGAGAGATGACTCATTTTCACTTAAGGAAACACTTAATTTAGGTTGATAAATAGCAGAAACTAAAGATAATTTCAAATTACTGGCCAATGTTAATAAGGAGCTACCCTTTTCACCAATTATCTGAAGCGAAGACATGTTATTATATTTAATTTGCCAGTATCTAGGATTAGTGATCTTCTTCTGAAGTGCCAAAAAGTTGAATGCTCATTCCTCATGAATTATAACACAAAACGGTTGAAAGGCCTTACTAAGGAAACCAGCTAGTAAGGAGATAACAAATACAGGAAATACATATGAATAATGCTAAGAGTGGTCAGAAACGTGAAATTCAAGACAAATGTCAATTTCGTGTCATCTAGGAACATAACCAGTCAGACTATTGATGAATGGAACAGCTTGATATCATCCAGAGGCTTCACTGCCAGAGACGATGAAACCAAAGTAGGTCCGGATAACATTTTGCTGGGAACAACATTTATAGCTAAGGACAATATAGCTACTACAAAGGAACCAACAACGTGTGCCTCTTGTATGCTTGATAATTATTATAGTCCGTTCGATGCCACTGTAATATCCTTATTGGAAGAACAAGGTCTGACTATGGTTGGAAAAGCCAATTTGGATGAATTTGGTATGGGGTCTGCCAATGTTAATTCGTATTATGGGCATGCTGTTAACCCGTTATTTACAGAAGAGGAGCATATTACTGGTGGTTCGTCGGGGGGATCGGCAGCTAGTATACAAAGTGATTTAGCAACGTTTAGTCTTGGTACAGATACTGGAGGCTCGGTAAGATTGCCTGCGAGCTATTGCGGTATTGTAGGTCTTAAACCAACTTATGGAAGAATATCTAGATGGGGTGTGATTCCTTATGCTCAAAGTCTAGATACTGTTGGGATTTTAGCGAAAGATGTCGAAACTGTACAGAAGGTTTTCAAGGTTTTAGATAAACATGATCCTAAAGACCCTACGTCATTACCAACCGAGTTTAGAGAGGAATTAAAGAAGGAGAAACAAAAGTATCAGAAAAATAGGTCGCAATTGGTCTTTGGAGTTCCTGATGAGTTTTTAGTTGCAGAATTATCGCAAGGGACAAGAGAGCATTGGCTGCACATGCTAAGTACAATACAAGATATGGGCCATATAGTACGGAGAGTATCTATACCATCTATCAAGAAGCTGATCCTGGCATACCTCGCCTTAGCTACGGCGGAAGCATCCTCGAATCTTTCTCGTTACGATGGGGTACGATTTGGGTTTAATACCAATAATTTGAAAGATTCACCCCTCGAGCTTATAGCAGAAAACAGGAGTACATCCTTGGGTCTTGAAGTCCAAAGAAGAATAATCCTTGGTAATTATACTATGTCGGCAGGCTCTGGAAATCATTACTTCAAGGCAACCGATGAGCGCCGAGATATCGTTGAAGACTATAACGAAATATTGAATTTTCCAAATTTATTGATGAATGAACCTGGTGAGTCTCTGTCTGAAAAATGTGATATTATTGTTACTCCTACAGCTATGAGTGGCCCATTGAGCGTGGAAGAATATTTACGTCATGATAGAGAGAACTTTTTAAATAGTTACGTGAATGATATATTGACAGTTCCCGCTTCATTAGCAGGAATGCCAGCTATATCTATACCATGGAATACACCGGGAACGGATTCATCTATTCCACAGGGAATGCACCTAATGGCTCAATTTGGTGATGACCACTTTCTTCTTGATTTTGCCGCAGAATTGATGAAAGTGAATAGTACTACATAGTTAGTTATTTGTCTTGTATATACTGTAAACATAAATAAAGATAATGCTATATTTAAACAATATATGAAATGAACAGTTGAATATCATAACATCATTAGTAACTGATTGACTAGAAAGAGTTGGTAAGAAAGTAGAACTAAACCATAAATATAAAAATGCAATAGGTATATAAAAGAATAGAAAATAAATGTTGAAATTATTTTCTTGAAGTTCATTTAATGTCTACCTAATAAAGTCAAAAATTCTTCTCTTGTCTTCTGTTGATCACGGAAACACCCAAGCATACAACTGGTTGTAGTCGAAGAACCAGTCTTTTGGACCCCTCTACTAACCATACACATATGAGTTGCTTCTATAACAACAGCGACTCCCCTTGGTTTTAAGATTTCGCCCAATGCCATCGCAATTTGTTTCGTTAATCTTTCTTGAACTTGGAATCTTCTGGCATACATTTCTGCCAAACGGGCCAATTTGGATAATCCTAATACTCTCTTATTCGGAATATACGCAATGTGAGCCTTACCAAAGAACGGAACTAAGTGATGCTCGCATAATGAGTATATCTCAATGTCTCTTACAATAACCATCTCATCATGATTTTCCTCGAAAACTGCTCTCTTGATAACATCTCTAATATTATCTTCATACCCTTTTGTAAAGTATAACATTGCACGCGCATAACGTTCTGGAGTTTCCAATAATCCTTCTCTATCAACGTCTTCTCCTAACTCGGTCAATATAGTCTTAACGGCAGAAGCTATCCTCATTTCTCTACCATTGGCTTCTTCCTGTGTTTGTTCGATACGAGAACGAGCCCCTCTAGATGGCCAAGATAATCCATCATTGTCAATAGGAGGGTTTAAGGTACATGGTGACGCAACCCTGGTTTGTAAAGGTGTGCCAAAGCTCGGGTTAGTGTCATCGCCAGCTAATCTCGATCTTTTCAAGGGTAAAATCGGTTTTGGGGAGTAAGTACCATTAAATGGTTCACTTTTTGCTGGCTCATCATTCTTCCCTGACATGATTTATTATATGTTTTTCACCTTCTAATACTATTGTCAAAGCTTGAAAAACCTGTTAATCTTTGTCATTAATGAACGATTAGATCTTTTCGCAGTTGTCGAATTTTATTCACGTGAAAGTGTATGATAGTTAGACTCGGATAACTTCAGAATACAGACACCTGGTTACATACTACAAGACTATACAGATACACTTAACTTACTTTCAATGATACAAAAAAATCATAAATTCGTAGAAAAAATTACTCACATAAAAAAAAGGATATATAAACGTTAAAAACTATTAATAATCGTTATTGAATGGCTTTACTCACAGAATGGATTCAAAGCACGAACAGTCAAACAAGGTAAAGCCATACCTATTTCAGCCCTAATAAGGATTGGAACTTGTGTCAACTCTCTGATCTCTTGAATATACGAACCACTGTCAACCCTGGTAATAAGGTCTTGCAAGTATGGCTTCAAGCCACTTAATGCGTCGATATCACTAGCACCATTAGTGGAGTCTGACTTGATCAATGATGATGAATTAGTTCTGACATTCTTGGGGAAAGAAGACGACCTAGTAGGTGACGATGGCATTGATCTTGTGTTCAAATCTCTAGATCCTAGATCTGCTTTATTGATCGAAGGAATGGATATATTTGGAACTTCCAAGTTCAATTTGGTTAATTTCTGAATAATTGAATCAGACATAACATTATTCTTTTCCAATAAAGTCTTGCTTTGCATCTTTGCTGCCTGCAATGATGAGGTTCTGTATTTGTTCTTGATGGACGATCTGTACGATAAAGAAGACTGTTCATCAGGTGGAATAAATGTAGCCGAGTCGACACCCTTTTCCCAGTAAAGTTCCAAGAGCCTAGAAGATTTATCAAACTCTGCCTTGACTAATGGTAACTGATCACCGTGAACCCTCTTCTCAACACCGAATTCAGGAATAAATACATCGAATGATGATTCATAAACTTGAATGACTGTACCCATACACAATAATTGGCCGGCACTTTCACTGATTTCATTAATAGTTTGGGATAATAATAAGTGGATTGCCTGTTCTTGAGCATTAGCAGCACAATCTTTCTTGAAGTTACAGTAATCAGCTGTTGCCTTTAATGCATCCAAATCTACTGATCTATCTTCATCTGCTTTGCTGAGTACTGTTTTCAATTGTCTATGAACAATTAGGTCTGCGTATCTCCTTAGTGGAGCTGTGAAATGAGTGTATAATGGAATGTTGAAATAATAATGACCATAACTGTCAGGATCTTGCTTCCCCGCCACATAGTATTTTCCTCTTGACATGCACTTGTACAATAATATTTCAACACATTGTCTTTTAACAGGATCTTGAATTTTTAAGATGGATCTTTGTAAAGTCGAAGAATTAGTTGTGTCAATCTTAAATCCTAAATTAGTTGCCCTTCTTACAAAGGCCTCCATTTTTTGTAATGTCGGTAATGAGTGACGACGTAATAAAGCCTGGTCTCCTAGGCTTGCATGAATCTTTGCCGCAATAGCATTATTCACTTTATGAGAAATTTCATTCACGATGTCAAAAGAAAGACTATCCTTGAAAATATTCAAATGTAAATTAACCTTTTCATCATCTAATTGATCCAATAAAGTCAAATTTGGGGTGATACCTAAGTCCCTATCAGCTAATCTTTGACGACGAAACTCTTTCGCAATCAAGCCAAAAGTTTTGATATAATCAGAGGTTGCAGATGAGATGTTAGTAACCTGCTTACCATCTAAAATTCGGTCAAAAGATTCATACTTGACAATTTGTTTAGGAACAATAATAGATTCATGAATGTAAAGATCTTCAACTTCAAAGTTAGTTGTGTCAATTTCAAAGACAACTGAGAGTGCTAAGTTTCTTTCATTCTCCTTGAAGGAAATCAAATTATTCACTTGTTGCGGGAATAAATGAGTAATCTTCTGAGGTAAAAATACAGATGATGATCTCTTTTTTGCCTTTCGATCTAATACAGAACCAGGTTTGATATAGAAAGCGATATCAGCAGCATGGAATCCTACTTCAATCTTAGTATCTGAAAGTCTTTTGACGTGCAACGCGTGGTCAACGAATTCCCCATTTTGAGAAAACGATATAATATAATCGTTCAAGTATTCTGTCCTGTCGATATTGTTTAATTCAGATTCAATACTTGAGAAATCATTGATAAACGAGCTTATAATTCCATTATCATCATCTTCGGGGTATTCATCACATAAGAAATTGTTATCTCTTAAAATCGAATTGATTTCCGTTTCAGGATCATCAATCTTGGCTAATTTGCTAACTAATGTACCAAATGGATGTAATGAGGTGATTGGCCACCTCTTAATCGAAGCAACAAATAATTGATCAGCGTACCTCTCGTGATTCTCTACGAAATCCTTTGGCGCCTGTTCCGTTGGAATAGCAATTAAAGGTACTTTCTTATCGGTCGGCTTAAACCAGACGATTTTAGGTGCCTTCGGTTGTTGGATTGATGGCTCTTTTCCGTACTTCTTATCCTTAGCCGCTTGTGCTGCTTGAGCAGGTCTCAATAATCCTAAGGTACCAGCAAACAATTGGCCAGGTATACGATCAACAACTGCAACAACATGGCCTGCGTACAATGGCTTGATTTCATCGTTGATCTCCTCTTCTTCAACCAAAAGCAACGATTGGCCTTCAACTTCAACATCATCATTTTTCTTCATGGTAGGTCTTTGTTTCAATGAACCTCTTCTTGTCAAACCTGAATCTCCATCAGCTTCAGATTTGTCCTCTGTTTCACCACTTGTTGTAGGGGCTGATGTGGAAGTTGCGTCATTGTGAATATCATCGTTCATTATTGAAGTGGTTGGAGTCTTACCTAAGGTGTTGTCCTTTCTTCTCTTCTTCTCCTCTTTTTCCTTCTTGGAGTCCCAAACTTCATCGACAACCAATAATTCAATGGCTACTAAATCGCCCTCCAAAGCACGATTACGATCCTTTGAACCACAAATGAAAATATCGGCATCTAATAAGCCATCAGTTGAAACGTAAGCATCCGACCTATTCTTTTTGTTAACTCTTAATGTACCAGTAACTAAGCGACCGTCATTGATTAATTCAGGTAACGACGATTGAGGTAAGTAAGGAGCAAAGAGAGATTTACGGCCACTTCCGTTTCCACCTCCCCCATTATTATTTGGCATAAACTGAGATAACGACGAAATAGATGAGCCTCCACCATACGAGCTATTACGCGGTCTATGTCCGGGGACAAATGAGGCTTGAGGAGGCTCAAGTTGTGACGACTGTTGTCTCTGATGTTGCTGCTGTTGTGATCTCCAGTTCGTATTCATATTGGCAGCGCCATTTGGGTCGAAATTTCTGGAGCCAGATCTATAGTGAGAACCACGTCTTTGATGACCTCTCTCTGGACTTTGATTGATGGTGAAGTTCGGGGTTGGAGGTAATAATGAGCTATTTTCCGGAGGAAATTTAAATGATTGCTGTCCGTAGGCTAAAGACTTAGATCTATTATGCGCAGATCCAGAAGACCCACCTGAATACGAAGAATCATTATCACCGCCCTCGGCACCTGAACTTGGAGGAAATTTAAACGATCCAATACTGTCATTGGGCTTAGGACTGTCATTGGATTTTGGACTAGTACTTGAATTATCACCGGTTGGGCTCAATGATGTTCTATTTGTTTGTCTTTGGTTCGCAGCAGCTTTGATTGCTTCATTCAATCCCAAAGAATGTCTTCTGTTGTGGCCCATATTCTGGTTCGAGGCTGATCCTGTTCTTCTATGGCCCTGGCCACTGCCGCCGCTGTTCGAATTGATCGACGATGATCTCGAATGCGAGCGGTAGTTGGAGGGTGGAGGCATCAACTCAGAAGCATTGGTGTTTGTATTGCTTCCTCCACTGTTATTGCCACCGCTATTTTTAGATGGATAGCTATATTGTTGTGTCATCTGCTGCGCTTGCATAATCTGTTTCTGTTGCAATTGCACCTGCTCCAACTGGCGCTGGAGATTATATTGCTCTACCATGAGTGTGGTCAACTCACTTGGCGAACGTCTATGTGCAATATGTAAGTTTCTTGGTTTCTTGGACCCAGCTCCCTCGCTAGACCCCGGGTTGCTCAAGTTATCAGAGCTATTGTTATGGCTTCCACTGTTATTATCAGCACTCATTTTTTCTCTTATCTTTCGCTTTCTATCAAATTAATTGACTGCGTGTCGTATTAATAATTATTCTCTCCTCGTAAACAAAATACTTGAATTTTCAGTAAGTACTACTATGTATAACCGTCTTCTATAATCTAATATCAATCTCTTACCTTCAATTATCTTCGATTGATGTACTCAAATATAAATAATTGCAAAAAAGTCTTATTCTTGTTTGCCGCTACTTTTTTATCAAAGGATTGGACGTGTCCCTAAATAAGTCCACTCAATACTGTATTAATTCTATAATGAAAGTAATCAATTATGCAATATATCAGTAGTATCAATTATATAATAATAATCTTCCAATTACTGGTAATTATATTAATTACTAAAAGACACTTGCTATCAATTTTGAAGGAATTAAGGAGTTAACAGGTTTTATATAAAATTTTTGTAGATAAAATCCTCAAGAGTGGTCACACTGCGAAACTGCGCACAAAATGGGTCCAGAACATATTTACCAACCTTCACACATACACATTTTCCACCTACTAGAAACTGGGTAATAGAGGATTAGATGAGTATGTAGTGGACGTAGTCAAGGGAAGTATAATATTATTATTTACGGAAAAGGCTGAAAATGGCAAGCAATAACATTATGTGCGTAAATACTTATAATTGCATTGTAATGAGCAGAGATGCATGTAGCAGTAGATACACGTTTTAAGAGGCCAATTGTATTAAATAGGTATCACTATATATTAAATGAGACCAATTCACACTCAAGAGTGGTGAGGTCTAATAAGACGATTTGGCCAGTCTGCGAAAAATCAGGGATACTGATAAGAGTAATTTGAGCGGTTTCGTGGTTATCGTGGTCTTTTTGTAAGTTAATGGTTTTTGTATGGTACAGCTTTTGATTTCCGACGAAATAGACGTGGGGGGTTTCATCCGCGAGGGTGAATGGGTCTGCATTATCAAATGGGTAGCAGTAGAGGGTGTCTGGGGCTGTAGGAATGATATTCTGCCACTTGATGTTTGATTCCATGATGGTGAGGACGACTTGCGGATCGGTGAGGGTTTCGGCAGTTAAGTACTTCAAGATATCGCTGATATTCTGACCCGATGTCCCCAAGAGACGTAACCCGCTTTCTTGGACTTCCATCCACGTCGGATTGGTTAGGGTTTGTAGTGTAGAGCCTCCGACGTACCGTTTGTTGGACAGAAAAATCGACTTGTGAAGTGGCTGCTGAGGCAAGCATATTTCAGCTGGATCGTTGTTACCGGGCATTATTGATATTGGCACCGACGGCAACAAATCAGTTATGAATTTGTCCAAGCTCTTCAACGAGTCCGTATTAAACTTAGAGATATTTTTAGATCCATAATTATTAGTGGTGAAGAAGTCGTCATCTACAGTCTCCTCAATTGGGGCGATTGAGTCTCCAGCTATGACCAAGCGTGATATATACGATGCCGCTTGAGTGTCCGTGTTGCATCCTAACTCACCCGTTAGATATTGCTTTAATAACTCTATCTTTATATCGTGATTAGCTTCATCACATAATTTGAGTCCCGATACAAACGCAATCTTACTGTTTTCTTTTTTGGGGGCCACAAGAGGTTTTTGCGGTGATACCGAAGGATAAACAACGTCCATTATCTCAAAGATACCAGCTTGGATCTCAATTCCTAATATTGCAACAATGCATCCGGTCACCAAAATATTCTTCTTTAAGAAATCGTCGTTGTTTAAAATAGCTCTACCTGACTCATCTTCCAACATAACGACGGGCATTTCTTTCACTTCTGATAATGTATAAGTTTCAGGAACCTTTGGTAACACGTCATCCACCCCATTTTCAACATCCTGCAAAATATTCAATTTATTCTTCATGTCAGAAAATATAGTACCACTTACCCAGCATAACTGCCCACTAGATATATCTAATATTTTATCTCTTTTAGTTACAGTTTGTCCATTGACCTTCTTGGTCCCATCACCCCATTTATTTAACGCATTATTGTCCACACTTTGCTTTAAAATCGATAATCTATACTGATACATTGAATAAAACTGTTTGTCATATTTGCGTTCTTTAGCCTTTAAATCATAATCATTTTGTTTATCAAATTCTTCCAGAAGTTCAACATGAGCTCTATCTACTATGTGTCCAGAAACATCTATATCACTATTGATATATTTTTGGAATGACATCTGTACAGTAGTTTATAATATCATTAAAAATAAGTTCAATCTTTTTTTTTTGGTGTAATTAAGTACGCGTTTTATCTTGATCTACAACAAATTTCATTTAATTTACCATTTACATTAAAATACATAATAAAAGAAGCTATATCAAGATGGTGTGTAGAACTATATAAAAGATGCAGAAAATTACCAAAGCTGTTATCAACTTAGGCTCTCTTTTGCTTTTTATGCTTTTTCTCTATAGATTTACCACTGGCACCAATAGTAATATTAACTTTAGGAGGAACATCAAAACCAAAGGATTTTGCAACTTTTACTAAATCTAACTTATCAATTTGATACACTGTCTTCAAGTGATGTGATGCATAAGCTTGTAAATATGATCTATAACCATCCTTAGCAGATTGGTGTAACCAGTAATTACCTTTAATTAACTTGGTTAATTGAGATTGAACATTAGCGATCTTATTGGTTGGGAATTCGTATTCATTTAAAGGAACATTAGCTGCCTTCAAGTATCTCAAGAAACCTAATTCAGATGGTGTTAAAAACATCAATGATTTACCCTTACCAGCAGTACCTCTGGCAGTTCTACCGACTCTGTGGATATAGTCCCTTGGATCATCAGGTGGATCGAATTGGATAATCCAGTCAACAGCTGGGATATCTAAACCTCTAGCGGCCACATCCGTACATATTAAAATACCTTGTGTGGCATTACAGAATTCGAAGAAAGTATTGGTACGCTTCTGCTGCTTTTGTTTACCATGCAAATCCAATACTGGTAAATCGATATAATTCAATAATTCACCGAAATATTTTACACAGTTACAAGAAGAAAGGAACACAATAATCTTCTTTTTCACGTTTCTTTTCAAAAATGAAAATAAGAGTAAGAATCTTTTGTCAGATTCACATACAACATAACCTTGTTCTAAACCAGCAACAGTAGAAGCTTCCGATTCAGAAGCAACATTGATGTATAATGGGCCAGGTCTTAATGAAATTCTGGCTAAATCTTCAACCTTTGTAGTTTGAGTTGCCGAGAATAACATAGATTGTCTATCTTCGTTTGGCAAAATTTTGATAATCTGCTTCATTTCTTCTTCGAAACCTATTTCTAAAATTCTATCTGCTTCATCAATAACTAATGCCTTTACATTCTTGAAAACAAAACCCTGGGTGTTTTGCAAGTGATCTAATAATCTTCCTGGAGTAGCAATTAACAAGTTAACACCCTTCATCAACTTTTCTGCTTCCTGTCTTCTATTGGCACCCCCAATAACAATACCGAATGTTTGACTATGGTGGGCCATTAATTCTCTAGCAACACCGAAAATCTGTAATGCTAATTCTCTGGTTGGCGATACAACAACGACACCAGTTCCGTTTCTAGGCTTGAATCTTAAAGAATACAACATCTCGATGGCTGGAATCAAAAACGCCAATGTCTTTCCTGAACCGGTCTTGGCTGCTCCTAACACATCACGGCCCGCTAATAACGGTGGGATGGTCTTGGCTTGAACCTGTGTCATTTTACTGAATCCCATATCCTTGATGGCCTTTAATGTAGGTTCGGATAACCCAGCCTCTTCGAAATTATCGGTCACTATATCATCGTGATTAGATTCTGCGGTTGGTTTAGTCAATTCTCTGGTTCTTTCTTCTTCCTGAATCTTTTTTTCCTTTTTCTTATCTTTCTTAGCTTCTGGATCTTTAATGTCGTCTCCTAATAATTCTGCTACCTCGTCGAAGTCGTCATCCAACTCTTCAACTAATTTTTCGTTATCTGATTCTGAAGAATCAGAAGATTCTTCTTCATGTTCTCTTTTTCTAGATTCAACCTTCTTGGATGGTTGAACCTTTGCTGGTTTAGGAGATCTTCCAGTTTTTGACTTAGAACTCACTGCCATGGTCTCTTGTATGAATACTATCTATCAAAAAATGTTCTACCACTGTTAAAGGAATTTTTTCAGTCTCATCTCATCGTTAACAAAAATATTTCTTCTATATAAATTTTGCGTCACGTGCAATATCACATAGCGGGTTTGGAATATTAGTCAAGATCAGCCTACGAATAGCTAAGTCCTACTTTATAAACTATTGGCATTATCACGGAATTTACTAGCATATAGACATAGAATGGCTTCGTATTCTGTTAATTCTACTAAATCTTTCATGCAGGCGATGCAGCCTATGATAGAAATGTTAAATACTTTGCCGGTGCCATCAAATGAAAAGATACCTAGGATAGACAATGAGAACAATAAAATCACACCGATCGGTAATATATTAAATAGATTCCATGGTATTTCTACGGATGTGTTAGATCGTATAGTGGATGCTAGCCAAGGTGCTAATAATAATGCAGTCAAAGTAATTGAGGAAGATTGCGCAAAGATAAGTAAGGATCGAGGTGAACATCCAAACGAAGTGTTTGATATGGTGAAAAATATTTTGGCTTTGAGTCCTGGAGATGAGGAGTTACAATCGTCTTTGTTTGATATTCTAGGGTTTGGAGAGTTTGAATTGATATCCAAAATTGTGCAGAACAAGTCGCAATTAGTAGCATCTGACGATACTAGTGACGGAAATGAACAAAGATTTTTGACGCCGGAAGAGAGAGCCCAACAGCTAATTGAAAACCATGAACGTGCTAAGAATCAGAAACTAGGCCCTAAGCAACTCCGTCAAGAATATCCACATGTTTTTAAGAAGCCCGATGTAGGTAATATGTTGTCAATAACGGGTAAAAAGTTTGCATTACCTGTTGGTACTACCAGAGACAGTTATGCTACCCATGAGGAGATAGTCATTCCATACCCAGAAAATGAATCAAACAAGTGGATATCAGACGATGAGCTTGTCCAAATTGACCAATTGGACTTCATTTGCAAAGGAACTTTCAATAATTATTCTAACCTTAACAAGATGCAAAGTTTGGTGTTTCCAGTTGCATATAATACTAATGAAAATATGCTTGTCTGTGCTCCGACAGGTGCTGGTAAGACAGATGTAGCCTTGTTGGCCATTTTGCATGCCATCAATCAATTCGTTACTGAAACAGTAGGCGAAGATGGTGATATTACTGTAGATATTGATTATGATGAATTTAAAATTATTTATGTCGCCCCATTGAAGGCATTGGCTGCCGAAATTGTTGATAAATTTAGCAAGAAGCTTCAATGGCTTGGAATTAGTGTCCGAGAATTAACGGGTGATATGCAATTATCAAGACTGGAAATCATGACTACACAAGTTATTGTTACCACGCCCGAAAAGTGGGATGTTGTTACAAGAAAACTGAATGGTGACAATGAATTAGTTGCGAAGGTTAAGTTGCTTATCATCGATGAAGTACATTTATTGCATGAAGACAGAGGTTCTGTCATTGAAACATTAGTAGCACGTACTTTAAGGCAAGTTGAAAGTACACAGCTGATGATCAGAGTAATTGGGCTATCAGCGACTTTGCCAAATTACAAAGATGTTGCTGATTTTTTAGGTGTTAATAGATCTATTGGTATGTTTTACTTTGATCAATCATTTAGACCATGCCCTTTACAACAACAATTATTGGGTGTTCGTGGTAAGTCTGGTTCCAAAATGGCTAGAGAGAATATTGATAAAATATCATATGAAAAGTTAATTCAATATATTGATCAGGGACTTCAGGTTATGGTGTTTGTCCATTCTCGTAAAGACACTGTTAAAACTTCACGTACATTTATTTCAATGGCACAATCTTTTAATGAGCTTGGACTGTTTGATGCATCACAAACTTGTGAATCTTATGACAGGTTTAGTAGAGAAATGACCAACAAGAATAGAAATAGAGATATGAAGGAATTATTTCAATACGGGTTTGGGGTTCATCATGCTGGTATGTTGAGATCTGACCGTAACCTTACTGAAAAAATGTTTACCAGTGGTGCTATCAAGGTACTTTGTTGTACTTCTACTTTAGCTTGGGGTGTAAATTTGCCTGCAGCTGTTGTCATTGTTAAGGGTACACAAGTTTATGACTCAAAGCAAGGTGGTTTTATTGACTTAGGAATTTCTGATGTAATCCAAATTTTTGGTCGTGCTGGTAGACCTCAATTTGAAAAGTTCGGTACTGGTATTTTATGTACCACAAGTGATAGGTTAGACCACTATGTTTCATTGATCACTCAACAGCATCCCATAGAATCTAGATTAAGTGACAAATTGATCGATAACTTAAACGCCGAGATTTCTTTGGGGAGTGTTACCAATGTTGAAGAGGGTGTTCAATGGTTGGGTTATACATATATGATGGTTCGTATGCGCCAAAATCCATTTGCTTATGGTATCGAATGGAAGGAGTTACAAGAGGATCCGTTATTACACAATAGGCGTCGTTCAATGATAACATCTGCAGCAAGAAGACTTCACGAATTACAAATGATTATATTTGACGAAAATTCAGGAGCATTGAATTCCAAGGACTTAGGAAGAATTGCATCTGATTTCTACTTATTGAACAACTCAGTTGAAATTTTTAACCAAATGATTAATCCTAAGGCAACAGAAGCTGATATTCTTTCAATGATAAGTATGAGTAGCGAGTTTGACAGTATAAAATTAAGAGAAGAAGAAGTTGAAGAATTGAAAAAATTGTCTGAAACTGACGTTCCTTGTCAAATTGGTGGAGATATTGAGTCAGCCCACGGAAAGACAAATATATTAATCCAATCATATGTTTCTCAAGCTACTATAAAAGACTCCGCTTTGATATCCGACTGTAATTATGTGGCTCAAAATTCTGCAAGAATTTGTAGGGCCTTGTTTTTGATTGGTATGAATAGGAGATGGGGAAGCTTTGCAAAAATTATGTTATCCATTTGTAAGTCTATTGATAAGAGAATATGGGCGTTTGATCACCCCTTAACTCAATTCGATCTTCCAGAACATGTTTTGAAGAATATTCGATCTAAGAACCCTTCTATGGATATATTGAAAGATATGGAAGCTGGAGAATTAGGTGATCTAGTGCACAATAATAAAGTAGGTGGAATTCTTTATAAGTTGATCTCTAGATTTCCTTGCTTGGAAATTGAATCAGAAATCTTTCCAATTACTGCTAATGTCATGCGTATTCATATAAACTTAGAGCCTGACTTTGTGTGGGACGAAAGATACCATGGTAACGCTCAAATGTTTTGGATTACTGTTGAAGAATCCGATAATTCAGATATTTTACACGTTGAAAAGTTTATTTTGAATAAAAGACAAATGAAGAGTCCCCATGAAATGGATTTCATGATACCATTGACAGACCCGTTACCTCCTCAAATAGTTGTTAGAATTATTTCTGACTCTTGGATTGGTTCCGAAACTGTCCACACTATTTCATTTCAACATCTTATAAGACCTTCTAATGAAAGCATAAGAACTGACTTATTAAGGTTGCAGCCTTTGCCAATTACAGCGTTGCATAATCCTGAAATCGAAGCTATATACTCGAGCAAGTTCCGTTACTTTAATCCAATGCAAACTATGACCTTTCATTCTCTATATAATACTAATGATAGTATATTTGTTGGTTCCCCTACTGGTTCTGGTAAAACAGTTGTTGCTGAACTTGCAATTTGGCATGCGTTTAGAGATTTTCCTGGTACAAAAGTTGTTTATATTGCACCGATGAAAGCTTTGGTTAGAGAAAGAGTTGATGATTGGAGAGCCAGAATTTCACGTAATACCAAGCACAAATTAGTTGAATTAACTGGTGACTCCTTACCTGAAGCAAAGGATGTTAGGGCGGCGGATATTATCATTACCACACCAGAAAAATTCGATGGTATTTCTCGTAATTGGCAGACTAGAAAATTTGTGCAACAGGTTTCCTTGGTTATTATGGATGAAATTCATTTATTAGCAAGTGATCGTGGTCCTATTTTAGAAATGATTGTCAGTCGTATGAACTATATTTCCTCTCAAACCAAGAAGCCAATTAGGCTTTTGGGTATGTCAACTGCTGTCTCTAATGCAATGGACATGGCAGATTGGTTATCTGTGAAAGATGGATTATTTAACTTTCCCCAGTCTGTTCGTCCAGTCCCGTTGCAGATGTATATTGATGGTTTTCCAGATAATTTAGCATTTTGTCCATTAATGAAAACTATGAATAAGCCAGCTTTCATGGCTATAAAGCAACATTCACCTAATAAGCCTGTACTTATTTTTGTTGCCTCTCGTCGTCAAACTCGTTTGACTGCTTTGGATCTTATTCATTTATGTGGTATGGAATCCAATCCTCGAAGATTTCTTAATATTAATGACATCGAATTACTGGAAATTTTGGAAAACGTTAAAGATGATACATTGAGGCTTTCATTACAATTTGGTATGGGTTTGCATCATGCTGGTTTAGTTGAATCGGATCGTCAAATTTCTCATAAACTTTTTGAAGCCGGTAAAATCCAAATTTTGGTAGCCACGTCTACCTTGGCCTGGGGTGTTAACTTACCTGCTCATTTAGTGATTATTAAAGGTACTCAATTCTTTGATGCCAAGATTGAAGCATACAGAGATATGGACTTAACTGATATCCTACAAATGATGGGTCGTGCAGGTCGTCCATCATTTGATACAAGTGGTACTGCTATAGTATATACTAAAGAATCTAAGAAGGTGTTTTACAAGCATTTTTTGAATCTAGGCTTCCCTGTGGAATCATCCTTGCATAAAGTTTTGGATAACCATATTGGTGCAGAAATCTCTGCTGGAACTATTAACACTAGACAAGAAGCTATGGACTTCTTAACATGGACTTTCTTATACAGGAGAGCACACAATAATCCAACTTATTACGGAATTGAAGACGTTAGTATGTATGGAATCTCCAAGTATTTGGCTGGGTTAATTGATCAAACGATAGAAAACCTAATGGAATCGAAGTGTGTAATAATCACGGGTAAGGATAAACTTGTCGCAACTCCATTCTTGCATATTTCATCGTATTATTATCTTTCGCATAAAACTATAAGGAACTTAGTTAATAAAATTTTCAAAGAGGCAACATTCAGAGATTGTTTGAGATGGTTGTGTGAAGCTACTGAGTATGATGAATTAGCTACTCGTCATGGTGAAGAGTTGATAAACATGGAAATGTCACAAGCTATGAGATATCCCGCTGAGGATTTAGAATGTGAATTTATTTGGGATCCACATGTGAAATCATATTTATTGATTCAAGCCTTTATTAGTCGGGTTGAACTTCCAATTGCAGATTATGCACAAGATACGGTTTCTATATTGGATCAAGCGTTACGTATTTTGCAGGCCTATATTGATGCAGCTTCTGAATTAGGATATTTGAAAACTGTTTTAACATTCATTGAGTTAATGCAATGTATTAAGCAAAGATATTGGTATGATAACGATCCGGTCTCCGCATTGCCTGGTTTAAGCTTGTTCAAGCTTCCAGATAGTAATCACACTGAAGATTCAAAGAAGAGTAAGCATGTGACGCAATTATCTGATGTTGGAAAAATGAACTACGGAAAATTGTCACATTTTGCTTCAAACCTTGGTGTTAGAGGAACCCCGGGTGGTGACGGAACAATCACAAGTGATGAAGATGCAAAGAATGAATTTGTCCGTATTGCATCTCATCTTCCAACTGGTAAAGTCAACATATTCCAAGAAGTGTCTGATCAATTACATTTTGAATTGACGCATGATAATAGACCCCTTAATAACGATTTTAAGATGTACTGTCCGCATTTTCCTAAACCTCAAAGGGAATCTTGGTTCGTTATTTTGTGCGATGAATCATTGGATGAATTACTCTTGATCAAAAGGGCATCACCAAAATTGATTGGCAAAAAGGGAAAAGTAAGCTGTATTCTCGATATCCCAGAAGACCTTAAGGGACGTATTGTTACTGTTTTATGTGTCAATGATGCAATTAACATTCAATACTCAGTTAAACAAGAACTTTTATAAAGCAGTGAATAGCGATTTCTACGGCCTGTCTATGCATGAATATTAATATATGATTGTTAAATTATAAAAATGCAGAATTATTGTAATCACTAATGTACAGTCTATATAAACAATTGCTTTATTCAAAGAAGTCGTCTTCCTTTTCTTCTTCATCATTATATTTCTTACTTGGAGCGTCGATCTCTTCTGTCAAAACGGCATGATTCTGGGTGTCGTCTAATCTTATAGTTTTACCTTGTAAGACATCATCGATCGAAAATGGTAACTTGTTCTCGTCAAGGAGACGCTCAGCTTGCTTCCTAAGCTCTCTTTTTCTTTCCTCGGTCATCTGCATTCCCTTCTTCGCCTTAGGGTTCTTAGACAACTCTGTTTTGTCATCTTCCTTAGGGTTTGGATATAAAGAGATATACTTTTCAGTTTTTGGGAACAACATAACGTATATAATATCAACCTCGCTATGTTTCACAACCTTTCTAGCCTTTTTGATATCCTTTCTAACTTCCGTACTAGCTGTGTCCTCGAGGGTTTTTCTGGCCTGTTTCAATTTTCTAATGGCCTTCTTCTTCTCGAAGAAACGAACCATATGATATTTTTTAGCATTTTGTTTAGCTTTCAAATTATGTTGTGTATTCTGTAATTCCACGCCTAATGCCTTCAATGCTCTTTCGTTTTCAACTCTTACATGGGCTGGCAATGTATCTTTTTTCAATAATCTTTCTATATCTCTCATCTTCTTTCTAGTCTTCGATGCACCCGTTCCTATCACCCCAGCAACTTCTATTGAGGCTCCATTGGATCTCATATTGTTATTTCTTGCGGTCCTTGGCATTATGTAGTCTATTCTTCAACTAACTAGTCTCCTACGAGTATTCCAACCGTATATAAGATTAAATCTATCTTGCGATGGGTACTAATTTTTTTTTCCATTGCGGCTTGAAAAATTATTCTGTATATTGAAAGCTTGGATTCACAAAATTTTAAGGTGGAAGAATATAGGACCATTAATATTCGATAAGACGAATAGAATAAATTGATCGAAAGTAGCAATGGGTATTTTAGAAAAGATAGCACTGATTCAGGAAGAACTAGCTAGAACCCAGAAAAATAAGGCTACAGAATATCACGTTGGTTTATTGAAGGGTAAATTAGCAAGATTTCGTCGTGAATTATTAGAACCACAACCAGGACAAGGATCTTCGGGAGGAGGACAAGGTTTTGAAGTTTCCAAAGCGGGAGATGCTCGTGTTTCATTAATTGGGTTTCCATCGGTTGGTAAATCGTCGTTTTTGTCTAAGGTGACTAATACCAAGTCAGAAGCAGCTAACTATGAGTTTACTACATTAACATCAGTAGGGGGTATTCTTGAATATAATGGAGCCGAAGTGCAGATTGTCGATTTACCAGGGATTATAAAGGCGGCATCGCAAGGTAAAGGTAGAGGGAGACAGGTGATTGCGGTGTCGAGAACGTCAGACTTGATTATGATGGTGTTGGATGCAACCAAGGGTGGAAACCAAAGAGAAGTATTGGAGAACGAATTAGAATCTATGGGGATCAGATTGAACAAGAGCAGGCCAAATATTTCCCTCAAGATCAAAAAGACCGGAGGAGTCAAGTTGAACTCGATCACCCCACCAAAGTACTTGAACGAGAAGATAGTTGCCGCATTGTTGAAAGATTATAAGATCCACAACGCAGACGTGCTAGTCAGAGACGAAAATGTCACCATCGATGACTTCATCGATATAATTAATGACCAGCATATGTCGTATATTAAATGCTTATACGTATACAACAAGATCGATGCCGTTTCGTTAGAAGAGTGCGATAGATTGGCCAGAGAACCAAACACCGTAGTCATGTCGTGTGAATTGGAATTAGGTATTGAAGACTTAAAGGAGGAGATTTGGAGACAGTTGGGTCTCATAAGATTGTATACTAAAAGAAGAGGTATCCAACCTAAATTCGACGAACCTATGGTTGTTAGAGGTAACTCTTCTATCCAACAAGTTTGTGATGCTATACATAGAGATATGAAAAACCAATTCAAATATGCTTTGGTTTGGGGGTCTAGTGCTAAACATTCCCCTCAGAAGTGTGGTATAAGTCATCCTATTAATGACGAAGATGTTATTCAAATAGTTACTAAATAATAGGTCTATATAAATTTAATGCATTACGTTTACGCGCACAATATGTATTTTTACATAAAACTTATTACAGATCAACAAGACGAATTTGCATCTTTTCCTGGAAATTGCATAATGGCAGATAAGTATACGGGCCTTCCGGGCATAGATATTGAATCTGCAGAGGTATTTGAAACGTCTGACATAGATAGCGATGTCGATATTGACGCCTATACTGGTATAGATGCGACAGAAAAAAATTCTGATATTGAAGAGCCAGAAATAGATTCAGGTGAAGCCAGAAGCAGATTCTCTAATGACATACTTGTTGGCGATATAAATATGGTGGATTTTCTGGGTAGTATTACCAACCCCAGTCTTACAAGAACAGGGTACCAAGTGAACCAAGTGGATGAAACAATTGACCAAAGACTTTCAAGAATCGCGAGAGAACTAGAGGAAATCAAAATCTTGCAGCTGAATGATTCATTAAATACAAAAACGTCTGAATGTGATAAACTAGTCAAGACTTTGGAAAGCTTTGCAAAAGAACCACTACTGTCACCGGTTAATGATCTAAATCAATATAATCATAGAATTAAGCAAGTGTTTGACGAGGCATCCACCAGACTCGAAACTGCCAGCAGTGCCGGCACTGGTGACTCTAAGACACCTCAGAAACCTCCATTGGTTGATACTTCCCAAGTATTGGCATTGGAATCCAGATTAAATGCCATTGAGTCTGTGTTAGGCTCAGATGGAGCCACAAACCTCCAATCACAGGCAGAATCCAAGCCCACAATCCAGAACTGGCTCAACGAATTGAGCCGCAAATTAAACGTATTACACAACCCCGAGTACCAGTTAGACACCGTCAAACAAGAAGTAAGCCTATTAACCAAGCAAATAGAGACGCTTGCTTCACACAAAAAGTTCCTTGACTTATCCCACCTGGTTCCTGCCAACCCTCCACCCCAACTAGATTCCGGCCATAACCAGATCAATTCAAAAATTGAAGATCTACACGAAAAATTACCCTTTTTCAATCATGTCAATGCTACAGTCCCATTGATTGTTACAAGGCTAAAAACTCTACACACTGTCCATGCTGATCTAGCCAACACAGTTCAAACGGTTCATGAATTGGATCTGATTCTCAACGATATCAAAAGTGACATGAAAAAATGGAACGATTCTATCGATGTCGTAAATGCAAACGTAGATAACCATGACAAACAGTTCCAATCTAACAAAGAACACATTAATCTGCTTTTTAAAGATCTCAATGATAAAGTATCTAGTATAAGCCAGTAAGGTAACTGAAAAATTCATATTGCTCGCTTAGAATTTCACTTTCCCGAAAAAAAATGTGCTCGCTATAAAATGCCTTTAGAATACGTGATGGGGAAGATTGAAGGTCATAACGACAAGACGGATCCCCAGTATATAAGAAGACCAAATCGCCCCCAATTTAACAAACAATTAGTTTTCTTGAATTGAATAAGTTCATAAGATAGCTAAAATATGTTGAGAGCTGGATATCGTACGGCAGTTCGTTCTGCAACTAAACTTACCCCAAGGTTAGGACATGAGATCAGGTTGATAAGCAAACAACAAGTCAGATGGGCATCACAAATTGCACATCCAAAAGTACCACCACATATTGGAAATGAGGGAGTCAAGGAGTTTTCGTTCAATCACCAAAAGGATTGGGACTTGCTTAGGGCTTCAATTACCAAGTTTACCGATAACGGAGCATTGAAGATTCCATTGGTGATTAATGGGGAGAAAATCTACAATTCTAACGAAATGACACAGGTGAACCCAGCCAGACATTCACAGAAGTTGGCGGAAGTGTCACAGGCTGGTGAAAAGGAGATCCAACAAGCAATTGAGGCTGCAAAGCAAGCAAAGGCCAAGTGGGGTGCGACCCCATGGACTGATAGGGCTGCGATCTTCTTGAAGGCGGCTGATTTGATTTCCACGAAGTATAGATACGATATGTTAGCTGCAACCATGTTGGGACAAGGAAAGAACGTATACCAAGCCGAAATCGACAGTGTCGCCGAATTGATAGATTTTTTCAGATACAACGTCAAGTATGCCGAGGAAATGTATGGTCAACAGCCCGTCGCATCGGCCCCAGGTGTCTGGAACCGTGCTGAGTACAGACCGTTAGAAGGTTTTGTATATGCAGTTACACCATTCAATTTCACTGCCATTGCTGGTAATTTAGTTGGTGCTCCTGCTTTGATGGGTAATACTGTCGTCTGGAAACCCTCCGCTACTGCTGCATTATCGAATTACTTGTTATTAAACATTTTGGAAGAGGCTGGATTACCTAAAGGTGTTATTAACTTCATTCCAGGTGAGCCAAATCAAGTCACCGATTTAGTCTTGAACGATAAAGATTTTTCAGCATTACACTTTACTGGTTCTACAGATGTATTCAAGAATTTGTACGTCAAGATTTCTAATAATGTGGCCGAAGATAAATACCGTGACTTCCCAAGAATTGTGGGTGAAACCGGTGGTAAAAATTTCCACTTAATCCATCCTTCTGCTTCTTTAGATCATGCAGTGTTATCAACAATCAGAGGTGCCTTTGAATTTCAGGGTCAAAAATGTTCTGCTTTATCAAGATTATACGTCCCTAAATCGATCTGGCCTGAATTTCAAGAAAGATTGGTTGCATCTATGTCTAACATTACCGTCGGTAACTGCACAGACCCAAATACGTTGCAAAATTTCATGGGTCCTGTCATCCACGAGCAATCATTTGATAAATTGGCCGCTGCGATCGACCAAGCAAAAGCTGATCCTGAATTAACTGTTATTCAAGGTGGTAATTACGATAAATCAAAGGGTTTCTACATAGCACCAACGTTAATTGAAACCACCAATCCAAATCACGAATTTTTGACTAAAGAATTCTTTGGTCCAATTGTCACAACTTATGTCTATCCTGATGCAGAATATGAATCAATTATGGACAAAATCGATGGTAGTACTAAATATGGCTTGACTGGTGCAGTATTTGCTAGAGACCGTGAAGCCATTAGATTGGCTGAAGAAAAGTTACGTTATTCTGCTGGTAATTTCTATGTTAATGACAAGTGCACAGGTGCCGTCGTTGGTCAACAGTGGTTCGGAGGTGCTAGAATGTCTGGAACTAACGATAAAGCTGGTAGTGGCAATATTTTAAACAGGTTCGTATCGGTTAGAAATATTAAAGAAAACTTCTACGAATTAACTGGATTTAAATATCCTTCAAATTATAACTAATTATCCCCATAAATATAATTTTCATTCCTTTTCGAAGATTTAAATGTATATTATTATAATCAATTAACGTATGTATGTAATTGTAGTTAAAGGGTTCATATTCACATTAGCGTTTACCTCCCATATATGGGTTAGGTCCAAAGGGTCCCCCTGGAGGCATAGGGCGGTATTGGCCTGGAGGCGGCCCAGGAGGTTGCATGGGAGGACCAGACAATATTCTTCCAATCCCGTTGCAAACAGGACATAACTCGTCATCCAAAAAGAACGTTATTAAACCAGTTCCTCTACATCTCCCACATAATGTACCACCTATTCTTGGGTCACCGGGGTTGACCCGCATTGGAGGTAATGAAGATGGCCCCGGCCCCGACCCATAAGGAGACATTGAATTCATAATCGCATTCTGTGTGATAGAAAATGGATTAAATGACAGCAGCGAAGATACCGGCTGATATGGATTTCTGGGACTATATCTCTCCCAACAATCCTGACATGATCTGCCATTTTTCAACTTGTACCCTGTATTATTACACTTTTCACACATATATCTCTTTGGAAACTTAAAAGGTAATTGTGGATTAGGGTTATATGCGTTGTTTTTCAAGTAAAACCTATCCCAGCACTCTCTACATACTTTCCCATTTTTGACCTTATATCCCGAATTTCTACACTTCTGACAAAGAAATCCCTTTGGATAGTGAAATGGTAGGCGATCGTTAGTGGTATATAACGAGTTCGGATTCTGAGCAGGCCTTGGGGGTCGCTGCGGTGCAGACGCTGCTGGTTGTGCAGGTGAGTTATGCCTCGAATGAGATGAACTTGAAGGTCTTGGTGGCTGGGGTGGTCTAAAAGACTCCGGCCGTGGTGGTTGAGGTGGTGGGGGGTTTGGTCTTGAGTAACTGCCGCTAGTTGATTCCTTGATTACTTCTTCGTATGATGGTGGAGGCTCTGCTGGATTTATATCGTCATCATGTGAATTCATAGCTGTAAACCTAGTGAATCAAGGGCATTGAACTGGCAAACAATAGACCTAAGTAATGGTTTCATATGCGGGTCACGTGAATTTTATATTTAATGAATTATATCAACAGTATTCTGATAATAGAGCAGTGAAAACTACTTAATAGCACTTACTAAGAATATAATACTATGATTTGGTTGTCTGAAAGACAAAGTATGTAACTTGTTCAAGTTGTTTTATGAATAAAAATAGTACTAACCGAAATAGAATTCGGTGTTGGATTCACTGCTGGGGGAATATTCTTCTTCTTGTTTGGTATAATGGCATTTTTTGATTCAGCATTTTTGGCGTTGGGAAACATATTGTTTGTAATTGGGTTGATTTTAATCATTGGGCCACAACGTACCGTCACATTCTTTACTAGACCAACTAAGATGAGAGGAACTTTATGTTTTTGCACAGGAATACTATTAATTTTGGCGAAGAGATCATTCATAGGGTTTATTATTGAGTGTTTTGGGATATTAGGTCTTTTTGGTGATTTCTTCGGGACCATAGTGCAATTCTTAAGATCTATTCCATATATTGGTGATCTTTTAAGTCATCCTATGATTGCACCTACTATTGATAGATTGGCTGGTATTAATACGTTACCTGTTTAAAGTTGTTTATTATAATATTGCGTGTGCATACTGTATATTCTAGTTAGTTTTGGTGTCAGATATGATACTGCAGCTATTGTCTATAGCCTATTCGTAATTAGACTAATATTACCCAAATTAATCATTTGGTCAATAACTTTTAGCGTGTAGTCAGCGAGTTTCAATCCAGAAAACAAATCTATATCCATAACTATCTTATCATTGAGGCTGTTATCATTTTTCATCATTATGTTAATTCGAGTATGGGTAGGATGGCGATTAATTTGGTGCTGAATAGGGCCATATCCTGGAGTTCCCAAGTGGCCTCTAAACTTAGGAAGCCATAGTATATAGCTTGGTGGTTTTTTAGATATCTGCATTCCCGAGTTCATGTACTCGACATTCATCAAGTTTGAGTGTATCAAAAAGCCAAAATTATTCAATGGCTCGGGTTCTCCATCAATATAGTCTAAAGATATTACATCTTCAAACGGCTCTGATTTTTTAATGCTATCAATCAACTTGTTAATATTCAGGTTACTGGCAAGTGAAGTAAACACTGCCTGATTTGATGAGGACATTATAAATCTAAGCTTGTTCATTATAAGTATAGGATGATAAATAAGTCCCACTGTATTCGACTTAGTATCTGATAACGATACCTGGATAACATCATTCTGGCTGTTTAGGGGGATATCCATATTTAGCGGCCGTTTATTTGCAATTCTTGTTGAAATGTTTACCAGTTTCAATGCCAACATTCCTAATTCAGACAGTAGTAGGGTTCCAAATAGAAAATGATTGAAAACAAAATCATGGTTATCAAAATGTAAGTTATTTAAGGTGGTTACACCACACCATGGTTTTATATCGTGGTTGGTTTTATTTAAATTGATAGTATTTAACTCAACCACAATTATCTTCATAGATCTTCTTCTACTTCGATAATATAAAAATATCGAAAATGCTATTAGATATGATGCAAAAGTAGACGTATGAGTGATTACTAATACTACCATATTATTATTAATCTCCCATTTATTGTTTCTTGATTATAGATCTATCTCTTATCATATATTTTTCATTCTCAAGAGCTAAATCACTGCATATAAAAATGGTTGATTTCTAGAATGCTAATCTTGATGTCCCAACAGTAATGAAAGAAGTAATACCCTAGTGATTACTTCTTATGGCACATCTACGCTTGTATAATAGTTGCATCTTTCTTTTTTTCGTTTTGAATTCTTAATTTTTCAACATTTTCCTTC
Organism: Debaryomyces hansenii CBS767; assembly: GCF_000006445.2. NCBI lineage: Eukaryota > Fungi > Ascomycota > Pichiomycetes > Serinales > Debaryomycetaceae > Debaryomyces > Debaryomyces hansenii. The sequence continues at coordinate 1,669,458 of NC_006049.2, forward strand.
ACATATATCAAAGGTAAAAATTGCAGCCAAAAAAATTTATGTATGTCCCAACGTCATGTCATATTACCGTTAATGACGGATATATATTTGCTATATTATTACTTAAATTAATCATAAGCCTATAAGTAATATCATAAAATTATGTATTTTTAAAATTTCTCTAAAAATTGGCATATTTTTCAGTAAATAATAAAATTACTTATACTACCAAGTATGTAATCATTATAGAAGAGAGAACATAGGAGCAAAAGTACAAAGCTGGATAATAGAATATACTTTATAACTTAACTAGTCAAATAACAATATATTCATCTTTATCTCAATTAGAATGAATATGTAATGCTCTCCAAAAACAAACACAACATAAAACATCCGTGATAGTTTAGTGGCTAGAATTACCGTTTGTCGCATGGTAGACCGGGGTTCAATTCCCCGTCGCGGAGCTTTTCTTTCTAGCGCAAATGGTTTAGTGGTAAAATCCAACGTTGCCATCGTTGGGCCCCCGGTTCGATTCCGGGTTTGCGCATTCTTTTTTGGACTTAATTCTACAATATTTAATTTTTTTATTTTAGGCATCACAGGTGTCATAAGCTAGATTTACCATATAACTTAATTAATAATGTCTAAAGTTAATAGACGACAAGAGATCAAGAAAAAAGAAGAGCTTCAAGCGAGATTTCAAGTAGCCATTTCACAAACCAATAGTAAGATATTAAATTGGTTACAACCCAATAATGAAATTGTACATGACGATAAAGAGAAGAACTCATTCTTTAATTTGCCAATCATACCACAAGGGTCAGGGTTAAGTAATATTGATAAATCGAACAGAAATATAGGAGACTTCATAAATTCTGATGAGACAAAGTTTAAGCAATTACAAGACGGAAATCATTCAAATGATAATTTACGGAAGACTAATTCTAAACCCATGATGGCATTAATGAATAAAATGAGGAACACCAATAGAGACAAGGTAAAGAAGAGAGGATCTAACCAGAATATGCATACTTCCAAGTCTAAAGTAAAAATACAGGATACGAACATAGACAATAGTGACAGTGACGAAGAAATGATGGCTAAAAATCGTTCGGTGAAGAAAGGCTCAAATCTATTATTCGAGTCCAAAATAAAGAAGAAACGGCCATTTTGATACTTTACATAGAAGACTGTCTTTCAGCATGCATGCATGCAATGTATAAAAGAATATCATTAAGTATTAATACATATATAAAACTAGATTATAGAAGAAAAGCATAATAATAATATACATTTGTTTAGTCAAGTTTTTGTCTCTTCAGATCGGCTAGCGATTTCGAGTGTTGGTTGTCGTCATGCTTCTGGGGATCATCATTCCCATTAGAATGAGGTTGAACGTCTTTCATCTCAGTATCTTCATTGACGTCTTTTTCTTCATTGAGTTCGGCAATCACTTCCTTCACTTCTTTAAGACCGGCTGCTCTTGCTTGGTAACAAAATCTTTTCCTCACCTTGGCCATCATCTAATAAGGAATGGATAGATACCTTTGTATTGGACGACTTTAGGTTTGTAGCGTCTACTGCTATTAAGTCTTCATTAGTCAACAGTCTTGACAATGGTGAACTATTTAAAGATCTAATTTTCAGCGCAACCGGAACTCCATTGGTAGTTGGGATCGCTGTAGTCGATGACCTCTTGATAGGTGAATTCATTTGAAGCACTTTTGGAGTTTTTAAAGGTGGTGTAGAATCCTTTGAATCAGAGTACACCTCTTGTTCTGCTATGGAACGCGACAGCAAAGTAACCGGTAATACCTCATGAGGTGCAATTGAAATAGAATTCTTGTTGGCGAAGATTGGATGATGTGAAATTGAACCAAACGATGAAGTTCTATGAAATGACGATGTTGAAGATAACGAGGAATTGTTTGAAAATACCGAATTATGAGATGATTGCGAACCAATTGAGTCATGTTGCGGGTTTAAAATCGATGCTTTGCTAGACGAGCCAAAATGTAACTCAATTAATGAAGGCCTTAATTTCTCATGAACTGAATGTGATGGGAAAATGGAAGGTCTTTTAGCAGTTGTAGATGTTTCTGGAATTGAATTTGATTTAGTTTTGATTGTAGACATAGACGTGGAACTTGATGGAAATTCGTTCGAAGGTGCCTTTGGTAGGTTCGAACTTGTAACAGTCGATGCATTGGAATTTGTGTCAGACGCCATGGAAAATGGGGAGTTTGAATTATTGGGATAAAAAGATGGGTTATGAATTGAAGAAGGAGGTGGCAATTTTATGGAAAGCCTATTATCTGGATCCTTTAAAAGTGTAAAAGAGTCCCTGGAGTTGCCAAACGAATCTCTGGCGCTACTGAACGAATCTTTGGTGCTCGAAATTGAATCTTTTGCACTCGCAAGCGATTCCCTGCCACTAGCGATCGAGTCTCTATTACTAACAAACGAGTCTCTAGTACTCGTGAACGACTCTCTCGCGCTCGCATATGATGAACGTGAATCTGACCTAGACAACAAGTAGGAGAAGCTTGACTGAGATTGTTGTTCCGCATTTTGCGATTGCTGTAATGGTTGCAATTGAGATGTTACGGGAACTGGGGCCAAAGGATCGAATAATAGTGACGGATTACGAGGTCTCGAATGCAGATTGTCGTTCTCCCATATTTTCCTGAATTGTAGATTTGGAGTATAATGTTGAGGTCGCTGTGAGTCGTGTGCGTCTGGCTGAGGATGAGATGGTTTAGTGGCGTCTTGTAGTGGTGGTTGCAGCTGTGCTTGGGATATTGGTGGTTGAGGAATATGTGTCACAGGGTGGGGTTTCGGCACCTGGGGTGCCTGGTGCTGCGAGCCTGGTTGAGATTGCGGCGATATGGATCTCTGTATATCTGGCATTTTCGGCTTCTTCAATGTATTTTCTTGTGAATAAGCATGCGGAATCGAGGATGGCATGGGTTTTTGGGTATAGTACATTTGGGGGTGTTTTGATTGATGCAGCTGAGGGGGAACACCACCCGAAGGGAATTGCATATGTGGTGACATATGATGGGTTACCTGGTGGCCATTATAGAAGTAATAGCCCTGTGGCAAATAAGGATGGCCACCCTCCTGAATAAACTGAGCATGCTCCGGGGAGGGCGTTGACGTCGGAATCACGACGTTGGCATCGTTCTCGTTGTTATACACATTTCTCGAGTTGTTGGACGACGATCTTCTCTTTATGTACACGAGTGAACTCTCATCGTTCTTCTTGAATTTGCCACTTGAATGCTTGAACTCCCACACGGGCAACTCTGCATTGGTGCTCGTAGCGGTAACATTCGTATGGCTTGGATCCGATACCTTGTGGAACCCATACATGTGCAACTGTCTCACAAAACTAGCCACATTCCCATGCTTGAAGTACCTGGTGAGGGCGTTCGCAAAGTCTTTACCGGGACTGAGTGCAAACGTATTGCTGTCCTCATCCCTAGTCCACCAGATAAGATTCGTGAGCTCCGGGTCGTTCAACATCGAATAAAGTTTATGAACAAAAGCATTCTTCTTAATAGGGGTCTCTTGCCGTTTACTCATTTTTCATAATAGTCTTCTTGACCTCTTTTGAGCAAAATCTGCGTCAAATTTGAATATTGCTGGTCACTATCTTTAAAAACTTATAATATGACTCCTGAGATGAATTATAAGTTATGATATGCCATATAATTGACTTTTTCCAATATAAGTTGGTTTACCCGACGATATTTGTACGGGTCGTAGGCGTCAGCTTTGAACTTTTCTTTTTATATCAATTAAACAGCCCACCTAAATGTTTTCTGTCGCTTTATTATCCAAGCTAAATTATCTATTTAATATCGGTATTTTTCCTTAGCCGCCGATAATGTTAACACTTCCACAGGAAAAGATTTTACGTTGTATATATATCCTGCAAATTATTTTTGAATGCAATGCGACTTATGCCACAAAGCCAACTCAACCAGGCGAAAATTTTTACCAACGTCGTACGAAAGACTACTACATGAATTCTGGGGATTACTTAACGGATTAGCCTATGCACAGTATCACACACATTACATGTACTGGTAACCTATGCACACGACGATCTTTTTGGTGCAAGCGAAAAATGCCCTTCGTCTGGGTTGGGCTCACCGTGCGATTTACGGAGTACCAGCAATTGTAGGAAGGAATACGGGGCAAAGAGTACGCATTAGGTTGTGTGTCGATGGGTGATTACGCTGCAAGCGACCTACACTTGGTGACCTCCGGTAACTTTCGAAGGATCGATGCAAGATTGCCACTGGTTCACTGACATATGGTTTGAACGTTTGGCATAGTTAAACCTTAACCATCAGGTGGTTTCTATCCAACGTTTGGAATTCCAGTGCACGGTGCGGTACCCCATCAGACCATATCCGGGACTATCGGGCCATTTTTTTTTTGTGCTCGAAAGGCGATGGGAGGGCGATACAGGAGACGTATTAGAGGATGACGGGCTACAGGGGAAGCCCATAAGCTCATCTAGAGGATCAGAAGTGTGGACACCGATGCAATTAGACCAGCGGGTCCGTTATAGGCCAAAATAAGCGATGACATGGGAGCAAAAGTGTAACGGTTGGACAATTGCCAGTGCCGCACACACCGCGAACTAGATGCAAGTGCGAGTACCCTTGCACCAGAGCTAGTTACATAATAGGTAAAGTCGTAGGGAAGTTGGGGTTGGGTTTGCGAAAAGCATGTAGTAGGAACGCATTCAGCCGAGGGACATCAAATCTACCCAATAGCAGGCATGTTGTATCGGCTGCAAATTGACAGAGATGCGCGACGTACCTAATTGAGTCCACCATTGTTTACATGGGCTCAACGGTGCACGGTGGCACTTTTCGCTTGTTAACAATAGTTGAGCTACCATGTAAGGTCACAAAAGGTAGCGGTGCAGGTAGCTCGTAATTGGGGCGCACTGTTAGAATGTCTCACATTTGGGCCTGGGCGTCCGCTGGCCGAGAGATGGGCTTGAAGGGGTGAGGGAGACTTTCACCTTCACCTTCAACGAACAATAAATAGTTTATTATAACAATGGTCTACTGACTTAAGAAATCTCCCAAATGCTAGCAACGCGCGTTTGCTTCGGACCTTAGACAGTCTTAAGTGTAGTGTCGGGCAGATGACGGGCAGGGATTGAGGGCTCCTGCATACGATGAAGTGTTTTTTCCCTTGATAGGAAACGTATGTAGACGAGGATCCGCAAACGGACAGTATTATGCAGATACCATCCACCAAGTTCGCCGAGTTATGCATATCGACCGGTTTATAGGGGAATGTAAACAAGAGTTTGGGATAATGATAGCGTCTGGTATGTACATATGAGGTAGGGCCGATTGCTAAAGGTAAAACTTCAACCGTATGCTCTCTGTGTAGCCCTGTCTAAAACACCCTACACCTCTCTGTGTAGCCCTGTCTAAAACACAACGCTTCAGGAATCACAACAATCTACAATTGTAACAATAGATAATAATCTACAATATTGCGATAAATTAACAACAGATGCACCGGCCCATCCAACAACCACCGATGGGGTAAGTTCCGGTGGCCTACATATACAACATATGTATGGATGTTACAATAAGAAAATCCGTACACCGGAAAGAGGAAATCCGAGAAGCGCAAGTGTGTCAGACTTGCTGTTTTCCTTGCGCTGTCATCAGGCCATGAGCCAAATGGCTCACTTACTTCTTGTTTTGTGTAAACGAACCTTGCGCTATTCTTGGAAGGGCTCTAGAAATAAAGCCTGATGCACTTACGATGAACTATCGTGGATGCATTGTATTTAGCTATATCATTTGAGCCCATGGTGCATTTAATGATTAGTTGGAAAAAGAGGACGAGGAGAAATAGGCTATAGTGCGAGTTGCTGTACCAATAGATGCTTCTCTATACTGTATAATATAACTAGATAGTGTGTTGTATTATACCTGCAATGAATATAGTGAATACTAACACCCCGCTAATATTGGTGCACTAATATAGTAATAGTGATAGTAAAAGGACTCCATATTTAATCTATAGTGTCTACCAACCACCCTAAATACGCACTCCAGCCGTAGCATTCGCTTAACTTAGTTTGTCTGTAGAAGCTAATTGCCTCCCTACGCCTCTAAAATCTATGACCCCTGCGAACTGGTTTACATGATCATTTCGCACGAGATACCTGCGCTGGTGCTTAATGTCCTTGTGACAATGACCTTACCGATAAGATAAACGGGGTACGATGGAAATTGGCATAAACTTGCGAGTCTAATTGGGTAAAAGCTGGTTCTGGTACAACTTTACACTAGTACAGTATATTGTATGTAATTTTTTATAGTCTGTCATTACCAGGTTACTTGAGTGTTTAACGCAGAATACGTCAGTATATAACTAACCGACTAGTGCAAGTCCTAGATCATTTATATGAAATTAGCAAACAGTTGATTTATTTTCATGCGAAACAATACAGTTTTGGTCCTTGGCATTCGTTGTATATAATACAAGGATTGGCACCATATAATATTCTTTACGTTTGACAGTTTTTACTGATTTAATTGATTTGGATCAGTAATTAGGACATATACTATTCGTAGACGGATATAGAATGTCCACTTCAACGATACAACCACAGGCAGAATCGCCATTTGCTAGACGGGTATCATTTAACAACTTAAGCCCCGATTATATCGATGAGGATGATTTATCGACGCCTTACACTAAGAACAACGGCCAGGGAGTAGATATACGGTTCAAAGAGATCAATTATGGGAGTCCTGGGTCAGGAACATCGGGACCATCGCTTTTTAAGGATTTTCCCAAGATGTATAGTGGTGGAGGAGACAATTATACCAGCTCGCGCAAGCGGTACCATTTGCCAGACCCACCATCGAAATCGATATTGAAGAACAAGCTCAACCCAGTACAGGCACAGCATAACTTAGAAGTCGGTGAGACAGACGGTATAAACTACCACGAAGACTTGAACGAGATCGCCAGAAGCGGGACTTCTGCGATATATGATTCCGACGACGAAGAAGACGACGACGAGGACAGAAATGACGAACAAGTAGAACCTGGGAGACGTAAATCGTACGTCGGTATGTCAGACGAAGAGTTGATGGCATTGGACCCCCAGTATATCAACACCAAATCCAAGGTTTCGGATGTGGGGCAGTTTCGATTCGACTCTCAGAAAACTTACTATCTTCCTTCGTCCAGGAGAACATCGGCCAATGTAATTAGCAAGGCTACATATCCTTCATCCAACGAGAATAACTACAAATCGATAAGCCTCTCGGTTAAACATAATGATTACGATCTGACAACGGCGAGTAGAACATTGCTCACGGTCATCTCAGGAAGAAAGCATACATGGAATTCCCTCGATTGGCTCTTAATGATAGGAAATAAGCAAGAACCATCATTTTTGAATGATGGTGATTACTTGGTAGTTACGAGTTTCATTCCCGCAAAGTTTATAAGTCAGCAGGAGAAGAAGAAAAAACGCACGGCCGATGAGTTATTGCTAGCAAAATGTGAAAACTTGTTAAATTATATAACCCGTGAATTACCTGTGGATTTAAGAGTTAAGATCACGGTGGAGTTCATCACTGATCAAGCATCTGAGGACTCGGCAATATCCACCAAAAATAAGACTGGCATCAAGTATATGCTTGCCCACATTTTCAGACAATATCAACCAATGTTGGTAATAATCGGCAATAAGTCTACCAACTTGAATTTCAAGTATCCCTTAAGAATGAAGCGTAATTCGGAATCAAAACCCAGTACTGTAGCTACAGGCATTCCACGCTCTTCACTTCCTAGTGACTTGAAACGACACTCACTTCCTTCACCTGGTACTTTCCAGAAAAGAGCGAAAGACGACTACATGATCAAGTTTAGTTCTTATATTATTAAGTATTCCACTGTTCCGGTGATAGTAGTGGGAAATGTAACTAAATTTCACCAAATGCCCCGAAATTCAAGTAAAAGCTCAGGGACATCTATTTATACCTCATCAAACGAGTCAATTGAAAGTTATGTAAGATCGCCCACTGAAGAAAAATTAACAGAATTAGATTTAGATTTGAAGACGGAGGTTAATAATTTATTGAATTTGGATAGCGTGGATAAATTCCAACGTATATTATCGTCAATTTCAGACAAGTCTTTAAGTGAGCTGAATAATTATCTCGAAGCTTTGAAAAGCAGAGACCTGTCATCGGGTGGATTAAAATTTGACGATTCCGTTATCTTCAACAATAAAATGCATTCTATTTATAATTCACAGTTTCAGAATCGCAACAATAATCAGAACAACAGCGATAAAATGTATAAAGTGAAATCAATGATATCATATGACGAAGAAGAAGAACGTAAGAATGACAAGTTAAGGAACAATAAAAAAGAAAAGTCTTTGAATTCGATTAATTCAACGAAGTCAACAAAACCAGACAATGCATCTCTTGGAAGCGGTGACGAAGACAAAAAACCTAGAAAAAAATCATTTTGGAAAAAAATTGGGTTAAAGAAATAAAATGTTAGGAAATGTATAGGATAGGATAGGGTAGATATAAGACAAAGAGTTTCTTTAATCGTGAATTGCGTAGTAATAGTATATAGGATAAAACTATTCCAAAAATAAAGCGAGTATTTAGTGCGTGGTGATATGAAAAAACAAGCTAACAGAAGTAGAAATTTCAATTTAGCATACATTATGGAGACAATTGATAAAACAAACACATCAGATCAACCTGAATTGGATGCTCCTACGGAGCCATCAATGAATGCTTCAATTGAACCGCAGGTGAAAGAGGAGACCCTTGATAATGAAGCACAGGCTCCAATCCCAATGTCTATCACACCTCATCAATATTCGACCAGATCAAAAGATAAGAAGGACAACGATAACACTTTGAAATCACAGTTGAAACAGAAACAACACAATGTGATAGTCCAACCTCGTTTAAAACCCGTTCCATTTAAGAAATTGGATTTAACTAAGAACGATGGGAAGGAACCTATTAAGCAGTTAATAAAGAAAATGAATAATAAAGATAGCTTTTATCAATCTGATGACCATCCATTTAACAAAAGAGGCTTTAAATATAAACCTTGTAAACCCAATCCTCTGTTTCCATCGAACTTGTACTCTACAACTGACTTACCTCCGTTCATCGTCCGTCCAAGTTATTTTGATAGATCGCAGGGTATAATATTCAATAATGATATGAGTTCTGTATCAACTTTGCAAGGGTGGAGATCAGTGAGAAGTAATATTGGTGTCAGGGAAGGAAAACATTATGTTGAATTTAACATTATAAATGCAAATACTACTGGCGATAAGAGCCACGTACGAATTGGGTTCGCTCGCAAAGAAGCAAGTTTAGAAGCCCCAGTAGGGTTTGACGGTTATGGCTATGGATTAAGGGATTTAAATGGACAGAAAATTACATTAAGTAGGCCAATGGATTTCATGAAAAATTGCAAAGAGATAGACACTGCCGGATTTAAAAGCGGTGATGTAATTGGTATGCTTATTGAGTTACCACCTTTAAAAGAACAAAAACAGGCAATTGAAAGCTTTATTAACCAGAAACTCAGAGAAAAAAATACCCAATCTAATGACAATCATCCTAGTAAGAAAAAGCGTAAGACAAAGAAAAATAGTGAAATCGATAATGACGATGAAAAATATACCAAATATGATAATATTTCAAGAGATCAAATCCCAATCAAGTATAAAAATGCATTATATTATGAACAATATGAATATACTACTACAAAGAAAATGGATCATTTGTTAAACCCTGTAACGGTTTTTGGAGAGAAGGCTATTTTGGAAAATGCAGTTAACTCAGGGGAAGCTACGAATTTACAAAACATACCAAATTCTAAGATTTCCGTATTTAAAAATGGTATTGAAATTGGGGTAATGTTTGAAAACTTGTACTCGTTCTTACCTACGTATCTTGAAGATAGCGAATTAAATGTCTCATACAATACAAGGCAACTGCAAAACTCTAGTTACAAAAATACAGATGACGGTTCATTAGGATATTATCCAATGCTTTCCGTGTTTCAGGATGGGGTTGTGGGCATTAATCCTGGCCCTGATTTTAAATTCCCAATTGCTGGTTTAAATAAGGATGTAAGACCGATCAGCGAAAGATATAACGAAAATGTAGTAGAAGGATGGTACTGGGATCTCATTGATGAGATCGAAGCGGAATACTTAGATAGCTTTGACGTATAGATTGCTACCTAATTAATTATACAACGAATTTGGATCAACCCCGATCCTTGTCGGATCCATATTTGATAATTCATTTCCTGGCCAATTGTACGAACAATTAGAGTAGTTGGGACATCTTCCCTTATTAGATTCATTCCTCATATAAATATCTAAGCACTTGTAATGAAAGTTTATTTGACAATCAACCACAGGGCAGCCAATTCCCAAAGTATTAATTTCATTGCATTGGTGGCAACTAAATATCTTGCCATTAGATTCTGAATTACTTATTCCATATCTATCTATCAAGTATCGTTTTAATTCACTTAGTGATCGTATAGACAATATTAATCGATCTTTAAATGTAAGGCTAAACCATCCGTCATCAATAAATTTGGTAATCACTGACCCGGCTTCCTTCATAGTCTTGTTTAAACTACCAGCAACCTTTTGCGTCGCATTCACAACTCCAATGGAAAATTCTATACCACTTGACTCAACTAGTTCATCTACTATTTGTTTGATTGTATCAAGTTCGTTTACGGAATAATTTGTATTTCCTTTAACCACTTCATTAGATACAGTATTAATTATCACATAATATAGCTGCCCCGATACCTGATGTCTGATCTTGTCAATTTTAAGTCCATGCGAGCTAACTTTACTATTTATTGATGTTATATGCTCTTGTAAAACATCTTCCAATGTCTTATCATTTAATAGGTCCGGATTAAGCTTCTGTACAATCGTACCAAATTTCTGGTCTAATTCATTATGGCTGATATATCGAACGGATATTATGTAAGTAAGCAAAACTCTATGTACTTCCGAATATTCGATTCCTTCATTCGACATTTTTCTCCTCTGCTAGATGGATGTTTTCGTTATGCTGATCGAAAGATCAGAATTTTTATTACGCTCGAGCCGCATATTGGTTACAAAAAAAAAATTGCTGCAATATAAAAACCACAATTATCTGAATCTACTTTTTGAATCAAATATACCATCATAATCTTACATTTAGGAAGATACAATACCAAGATATGAATTTCAAAATAACCGCAATTATATTACTGATTCTAGGGAGGTGCTTATTGATCGGTGCCAATGATTTCGAATTGCTAGAAGCATGCACTTCATTGGATGATCCTAATTGTGTAGCAGAAGCTCAAGGTATACATAAACCTACACAGCAGTTCCTCGCTGGGGGACAAGAAAATCTTCAGGTCTCGTCAGATCCACCCATTGTTCAATATTATGACTCGGGACTCAAGTTTTCGGTTCGCAAGAGGTTTGATAACCCGTCAATCCTGTCAACTTTTGAAGTCTTGTACGGCAGGGCCGAAGTCGAATTAAAGGCTTCGCATGGATCGGGGATCATCTCATCTTTTTATCTACAGAGCAAGAACTTGGATGAAATTGACGTGGCCGAAACGTTTGGCAGTAACCCTTATGCATTCCAAACCAACTTTTTTATAAAGGGAAATACGTCTACGCATGATAGAGGTGGATACCACGAAATGGACGTCCCTCCTATGGACGAGTTCCATAAGTACGGCATCGAGTGGACGGAGGACAAGATTGTCTGGCTGCTTGATGGAGAAGTCATTAGAGTCGTGACGAACGACCACCCTCAAGGGTTCCCCCATGCACCTATGTATATCAAGTTTAGCTTATGGGCCGGGGGTGACGAATTGAATGAGCCAGGAACGATTGACTGGTCTGGAGGTAGAACAAACTACGAAGAATTACCATACACCATGTACATCAAGAATCTCCATGTCGTTGACTACTCAACTGGCTTCCAACATAGGTATGGCGACAGCTTGGAGGATTGGATTACGAATGACAATTCAGATAATAAATGGGCATCCCGGAACAGGTTCGAAATAACAGAAAATGCCTTTAGAGACTTCGATTCAAGCGTTCGTTCAAAGAATGATAAAGACTCTAAATATGAACGAACTCCCAAAGAGAAAACTACGCCGTCTGTAGGTAAGCCAAAAATCGTCAGTAGCGAAAAATATCAACAGGCGACACCTTCTGACACAAAAATCGAAGAAACCAATCAAAACAACACCATTGCAGCTACCAGTATAGGTGTCTCGAATAGAAATCGATGGATTATTATGTTAGAGGCTGTAGCTGCCGAATTGTTAGTATTACTTCTAGTACTTTAATAGAATAAATAAACAAAAGTCGTGCATATGACGTAATTGAATTCGGCTTCAGAAGCTCCGGAGTTGGTGCATCGGATGATCAAGAACATTAATATAGTAGACAAGACCTTTAGTCAATTTCGAAGCATATTTGACCATTAAGACTTGTCAATTAGAGACGGAGAAGGGCGGTACAATCACTGATTAATTGAATTAAAGATACACATTTATAGTTCTTTTTCGCTTGACATTGCTAATAGAATAAGTTAAAGATGCCTATTCCGAGGAATGATATCGAAGGAATTAGTTTTATTTCGTTAATTACGAATAAGAATGAAGAATTCGAAGAAAGTGCTAATTTCTATAATAAATTAGGATTTAGATTAACCAAGAATTTTTCTAAAATAACGAACAACTCAGAAAGTAAGCCAAAATTGCAGATAGGGATTTCGAATGATTCCTTAAAGGAACTTTGGTTGGAGTCTTTTCCATTGCAAAATACAGACGAAAATGGCTTCATTAGACCTTGGCAAGAGTTGCTGGTGTATGATGGGGATGGATGTGAAAAATTAAACTCGGCGACTACTCTTAAGATTAGATTGTCTACTTTGGATGACTTAAGCAATACTGCTAAAGAATTGAATTTTTTTACGACTGATTTACCAAAGGTCAAGGATATTTTGACGAAGGATTTGAACACCGAATTTGAAAGTCCAAGCGACACCGTAATCAAAGTCGTTGATCCAATGGGGAATACCTTAAATTTTTCGAACTTCGAAAACCCGTTGTCCGAAAAGTCATTCGATTCTCCAGAAGACTATTTGAAGTATAAAACGGAAAAATTACTTTCATCATTAGATCGTTTGGAACATAAGAGTGTCGAAGATCAACCAACTGAGAAGACTAAAAAGAAAAAGAAAAAGATTGCTATTATGACTTCTGGAGGTGATGCGCCAGGTATGAATTCAGCAGTTCGTGCAGTTGTAAGAGCTGGTATTTATTATGGATGCGACGTGTTTGCTATTTATGAAGGTTACGAAGGATTAGTCCAAGGTGGTGATTTGATGCGTAAAATGGAATGGGCCGATGTTAGATCGTACTTATCATTAGGTGGTACTGCTATTGGTACTGCGAGATGTGCTAAATTTCGTGAACGTCCGGGTAGATTACAAGGTGCTCATAATATGGTTGAAAACGGTATCGATGCGTTGATTGTTTGTGGTGGTGACGGTTCATTGACCGGAGCTGACTTATTTAGATCCGAATGGCCTTCATTAGTAGAAGAATTGGTTAGTAACGGTACTTTTACCACAAAAGAAGTAGAGCCATATAGACATTTAACAATGGTTGGATTAGTTGGCTCAATCGATAACGATATGGCTTCAACAGACTCTACTATTGGTGCATATTCAGCATTGGAGAGAATTACCGAGATGGTTGATTACATTGATGCTACAGCTTCTTCTCATTCGAGAGCTTTTATTGTTGAAGTTATGGGTAGACATTGTGGGTGGTTAGGTTTGATGTCGGGTCTTGCGACTGGGGCTGACTTTATTTTCATTCCTGAAAGACCACCAAAGGCAGGCCAATGGCAAAACGAATTAAAAGATGTTTGCTCGAGACATAGACAAAAAGGTAAAAGAAACACTACTGTTATTATTGCAGAGGGGGCAATTGATGATGATTTAAACCCGATTACCCCTGATGAGGTTCAAAAAGTTCTTGTTGCATTAGGTTTAGATACCAGAATTACTACCTTAGGCCACGTTCAAAGAGGTGGTACAGCCGTAGCATATGACCGTTTGTTAGCAACATTACAGGGTGTTGATGCTGTTAAAGCTGTATTGGAATTAACTCCTGATGACCCTTCACCTATGATCGGTAGTTTAGAAAACAAGATCGTCAGAAAGCCTTTAATCGAAGCAGTTAAATTAACTAAGTCTGTCGCGACTGCTATTGAAAATAAAGATTTCGATAAAGCTATGAGTTTAAGAGACTCTAGTTTCGAGGATGCATATCATCACTTCTTATCGTCTTCAATCTATGATGATGGCCTGAAAATATTACCAGAAGCAGAAAGATTGAATATCGGTGTCGTTCATGTTGGGGCTTCATCCTCGGGTTTGAATGCGGCAACCAGAGCTGCAGCCTTATACTGTATGTCTAAAGGTCATAAATTATTTGCTATTCAAAACGGTTTTAGTGGATTAATCAATGAAGGTGAAATAAAGGAATTAAGTTGGTTAGATGTCGAAGGATGGCATAACAAAGGTGGTTCGGAAATTGGCACTAATAGGTCATTACCAAGTGAGGATTTTGGTAACGTTGCATACTATTTCCAAAAGTTCAAGCTTCAAGGTTTGATAATAATCGGTGGCTTTGAAAGTTTTTCAGCTTTAAATGAATTGGATGAAAAAAAACAAGAATATCCTATTTTCAATATTCCGATGGTTGTTATACCTGCAACCGTGTCTAATAACGTGCCGGGTACAGAATATTCGTTGGGTGGTGACACCTGTATGAATCAATTGCTTAAATATTGTGATGCTGTAAAGCAATCAGCGTCTTCATCTAGAAGAAGAGTATTCGTGGTTGAGGTTCAAGGTGGTTATTCAGGGTTTGTTGCCTCATACTGTGGTTTAATCACTGGATCACTTGCTACATATACCCCAGAATCCAAAATCGACTTGAAAACTATACAAGAGGACATAGATCTTTTGTACGAGGTTTTCGAAGATGACAGAGGTGAATATAACAACGGGAAAATGATTATCAGAAATGAACAAGCTTCTTCTGTGTATACTACAGATCTCATTGCCGACATAATTAAGGAATCTGCCGGTGGAAGGTTTGAAACAAGAACTGCTGTTCCGGGTCACGTCCAACAGGGGTTTACTCCTACGTCCATGGATAGAGTAAATGCATGCAGATTTGCCGTGAAGTCGTGTCAATACATCGAAGACTGGAACACGAAATTAGGAGGCTTGATTCTGGACATGGATGCCACCAAAACGAACAGAAGAAGTCGTTCTAATGTCAAAAACAGTATTGAACACATTCTTGAAGAGAAAAACGGCTCTGCTGTTGTGCTTGGAATCCAGGGTGCCCAAATCAAATTCAACTCTGTCGAAGCCTTATTCGCTAAAGACGCTAATATTCCCTTGAGAAAGGGCAGAGTGGTCCATTGGACAGAAATGATCGAAGTGGCCGATATGTTAAGCGGAAGACTCTTATTAAGAGAAAAAAAGCAATGATCCACCCTGCAATCTAAATTGTCCTATTTCCCATAGCTTTTTTTATCAAGTTTACATCGTATCCATATCATATTTACATCGTATTCATATCTTATTTATACTTCCTTTATATCCATTACATCTACGTAGATTCTTTCATCCTTGGGTCCTACAAAGACATCCGATGCACCATTACAACATATAATCCAATTATGTAATCCATTCATTCTCGCTGTTTGGCGCGGCTGGTTTTGCTCGTACCACATCATACCCTATCATAGATCATGGAATGCCACTTACTAAGGATTAACATTTATCGAATAATAGGTTGACAAGTTCAAATCCAACATAGTGTCAATATTATATCTCGACGAAGATAGTCATATTTCTCGGCTACGAAAATTACTTGTTACAGAATTGCTGCATTACATAAGGTGATGCCAGTGAAGAACTTGCTACATATATTCACCAGAATGGCATTAATGGCAGGTCGTAGACTTATATAGATGATAACATGTCTAAATATGTCGAGTGATATATACTTGTATGGATGTGTATTTATGTATATAGACGTACACAATATGTAGATTATGGTGTGACCATACACTGTTCGGTGGTTTTCATGAAGGGTAGAATATATGAAGGAATGAAACGATGCATTGTTTTCCAAATTTTATCTCATCCAGCTTTTTATTGCTACTTAAGCCAATTGAATTATTGATATTATAATAATTTAACTTATTTTGATATAGAGGATATACGTATAGGTAGGATGACAGTTGATGCTACGAATTGGTTTGAACCACTCCCAATTGCTGATTTTCAATACATTAACAAGCTGACCGGCGAAAATGTGCCTAAGGAATTGCCGATTGGAGAACCGATTGGAGGATTAGACATTAGATGTGGACCTATTTTGAAATTAGTCGGCACATTGGAGGAAAACACTAAGAACTACAGAGCCACTATCTTGCTTGTTACAAAAGTTGAGAGCAATGATGCCGTGCAACCAAAGATTACGTATCAAATTGGGCCAGCTGTGGATGAGGGAAGCAAGCCCACCTTAACAGTAGGGGAATTTCCAGGAACTAATTTCTTTACGGAGGACGGATTTCAATTCTGGAGATTTAATGTTGATTTGACATTGGTCGATTACGAACAAAAGATCAAGTATTTTATCAATGATTGTTACAAACAGTCATACCAGTTTTTCGTCCCATCGCTCGAGCAGTCTATGAATGTGATTTCCTATTCATGTAATGGGTTTTCTTTGGGTTGCGATCCAAAGGAGTACAAGTCATCACTTTGGTTTGATGTCTTGCAAAAACATGCTAAACAACATTACCATGTCATGTTAGGAGGAGGGGACCAGATCTACTCTGATTCTATTAAATTGCATTCCAAGAACTTGCAAAAATGGTTCAGCGAAAGAAATCCTATGAAGAAGAGAATGATGAAGGTGGATGATCAAACTATTCGTGATTTTGAAAACTACTACTTGAACCACTATATGGCGTGGTTTGGTAAAGGTTTCTGGGAAGGTTCGAATGGTAGAACATACCAAGCCTTATTTCCTATGTCCATGTCTCAAATTCCTTCTGTGAATATCTATGATGACCATGATATCATAGATGGTTTTGGATCGTACCATAATTCTACTATGTCTCAAGACTATTTTAAGACTGTTGGTAACGTTGCATACAAATATTACATGTTATTCCAACACCATATGTCACCCCATGAGAATATTCATAATTCACCTAAAGCTGAGCCTTCCTGGATTTTGTCTGATACCTCAGGTCCTTACATTAATCAGAAAAACCATTCGAACTACGTTAGATTAGGTAAGGAAATTAGTTTGCTTGGTTTGGATTGTAGAACTGAAAGAAAATTAAATGAAATTGTCAAACCTGATACGTATAAGAAGGTATTTGAACGTTTAAAGAACGAATTCAAGAATGCGCCTGAGGTTAAGCATTTGTTAGTCATGTTAGGTGTGCCTATTCTTTACCCTCGTTTAGTCTGGTTAGAATGGATGTTAAGTTCGCCTGTTTTGAAACCAATTAAGGCATTAGCAGCGAAGGGCGTTATTAGCAAGGGGTTGGTAAATGAATTTGATGGCGGGGTTGAAGTATTAGATGATTTAAACGATCACTGGTGTTCTGCAAACCACAAGCGTGAAAGAAATTATTTGGTTAAAAAGTTGGTTGATTTTGGTGCGTCACATGGTGTCAGAGTCACTATATTATCGGGTGATGTTCACTTGTGTTGTATCGGTAGATTAAAGTCTAAGATCCACACTTATCCAAACTTCCATGTTTTAACCGATTACCCTGAGGACATCGAAAAAGAAAATATTGATGTCCTTAAGCACCCAGAATTAGATCCAAGGTTAATTTTCAATGTTACGTCTTCGGCAATTATTAATGCTCCTCCACCAGATGCGATGGCTACATTGTTGAAAAAGAGATCAAAAATTCATCATTTCAATAGAAACGCAGATGAAGATGTTGTTCCCCTCTTCCTTCAAGACCCAGATGGAAAGCCTAGAGAAAATCATCTTTTCTTAAATAAGCGTAATTGGGCTGATTTAATCATTGCAAAACAATCGATCTACAAAGAAGAAGTTGATACAGATATTCGTAAATTCCCTGCTCCTATCTCAGATGCTATTCAGGATACATTGAAAAACAAACAAATCGATTCTACTCATGCTAAATATCCTTTGAACTCGGATTCATTGGTGACAACATTACATGTTGAAGATGATCCAAATGATTTTGAATGTAAGACTGCAGGCTACGAAGTGTTAATTCCAAGATTATCTTCCAAATTCAAATTAGATAAGGTTGATATCAAGCACTTAAATTAATTTTGTATATCAGAAATTGCTTCTTGTGTATTATTATTTTATATTTTATTTCGTTTATATTTTAGATCAATTTAAAATAAAGAAATCTTTTCTTATCTATATTGCTAAATTTATAGATTTCAGTGCGGCTTGGATATAAAAGCTTATCAAGATTTACGATCAATGAAAAAAATCAACATCAACATCGCTAAAATATACATAAAATTTTAAATAGTAAACAATAGAATTGTATTTACTAACTACCAAATGCCAGCTAAGAGAAGCAATTCAGAGGGAAATGATCTTAATAAGAAACGATCGCAATTTCTTCCACAAATGTCACGAATTTCCCGATCAATTTCAGCATGCCAAAGATGTAGGCTCAAGAAGATTAAATGTGACCAAAATTTTCCAAAGTGTACGAAATGCGATAAAGCAGATGCTGAATGTGTAGGTTTGGATTCAGTTACAGGTCGGGAGGTCCCTAGATCTTACGTAATGTACTTGGAAAATAGGATCATGCAATTAGAAGAAAAGATGAGCGGTGGAAGAATAGACCTCAATGATAATAATACCCAAGTAACGGAGGAAGCCGAGCCGCTACAAGACGATGATTCAATAACTAATTATTCTGGAGATAGTCAATTAGGTGGACTTCCACAAGTACTGAGTCAACAGATACCATTTGAGAATATTGATGCATCAATATTCGAGGGTTCAGGAATTTCGTTTTCAAAATTGATGTTCACTGCAATAAGGAGTCACAAGGGAGGCCAGGAACAAGATAAGTTAAATCCAACAGTGAATTTTGAAAACACTAGTGCATTGCCTGCTATATTGCCTCCAAAACGCACTGCTGAGGAATTTTTAAAGATTTTCTTTTCACAATCAAACCCCCAGTTACCGATATTTCACCGGGAAGAGTTCATACGAAAATATTTCATCCCGATCTATGGTAAAATAGACGAGGACGTAATACTAGCCAATAACTATACACCTATAAATGTATCGTTTTTTCAAGGTGCAGAGAATATTAGGGATGAAGACACATGGTTTTTTCAATATAAACAAGAATTTCAAAAACGGCTACAAACTACTAATAATATCGTGGACCCAAATGAAATCTCCAACGCCATTGTTCCACCAGAGAAATTTCATAAAGCATTATATTTCTTAAGTATGGCCTTTGCTATTTCTTGTTCCGTTCATCATCTACAATATCATTCGAATATATCAAACTCCTTTAAAATAGCAGCAAACAGATACTTTGAAACAGCAAGTTCGTCGGAGGATAAATTGGAGTCTTTACAAAGTATCCTATTACTAACATTATATTCTCTTATGAGACCAACTGTTCCAGGGGTCTGGTACGTTCTTGGGTTAGCATTAAGGGTTTGTGTGGATTTGGGATTGCATAAGGAGACCTCAATCGAAAATTCGAATTCAATAGACTATTTCACCAAAGATAAAAGAAAACGGCTATTTTGGTGTACATATGCATTGGATAGACAGATTTGCTTTTACTTAGGCAGACCTGTCGGTATCCCTGAAGAGAGTATTGGTACTCCATTTCCTTCTGCCTTAGATGATTCATTAATTGAGAACAATAATTCGAAAGACCCACCACTTCTTAAAAGTGATTCACTGACATATAAATCCATATCGTTAGCATTCTTCGAAATGAGACGAATTCAAGGTGAAGTGCAGAAAGTTTTATATGAAGACTCCGATATACCACGTAATTTTTCTGGTTTACATGAATGGAAATTAGATATAATTGAAAAATTGAAAAATTGGAAGCTCCATTTGCCTAAGACTGAAAGAGACATGAATTGTGATTTTAACGTGGAGTTTTTTAACTTGAATTATAACCATACAGTATTAATGATTCATGGACTTTCCCCGAAGAATACTAAGTTATCGGTTCCTGATTTCATACGACTTCAAGACTCTTCGAAAGAAATAATACATTGCTATAACCAGCTACATGCAAGTAAATGCATCAACTATACATGGGTTACAGTTCATAATTTATTTTTGGCCGGAACCTGCTATTTATATGCGATCTACAGCAGTGACGATGTTTGCAAACAGAATAGTTTACATGAAGTGAAAATGGTATCACAGGAATGTATTAATGTTTTGAATTCATTAATTGACAAATGTGCAGCTGCTTATAATTGTCGTCACAGTTTTGAGGTACTTAAACTGCTGCAGTAGTAAAACTTAGATACAATGAAATAATGCACGGGTTTGATAGCTATATTCCTACGGCTCAGCAAATTGCTAAAAATCAACCCGTGGGTTACGTCAATTCAAACCTTGACGACTTAGTTCAGAACTTAGAATCAAGGTCTGAATCAGGGGATGATGGCAAGCTCATTAGGAAACACACTCAAATGGATATGGTAGATAACTTCTTTCATTTTGCATCAAACACCCCCACAAAGGAAGACGAATTGAATCATGAAAATGATACAATATTTCAATCATCATCCACGTTTGAATGGATTAGTATAGATAAATCGTCGAAACCAAGTAATAACAACATTAATGATTTACAAAACTCTGGGAATCACTTAAATAATTTCTTCGATAGCTTGGACAAGTTACCATCATTGCCAACTGAGGCAGATGGTCACATAGATGACAATAATATAATTGGCAACTCAGAAGCCGAACAGAATCATCATACAATACAAGCAGGCAAGAACAATTATAAATCACAAGCAACAATGAAATTATCAGAAAGCCAGTATCAAGGTGGTTCTCAACTGCATCAACCGAAAGATAGAAAGCAACAATTTGGATTGCTAGATGCTCCAGTGGATTCAATATGGGATCAATTTCTAACATCAGTGACACCTGCTTTTGGATTAAACTCTTCTCTGTTTATGTTGCAAGACAAATCGGAAAATCTCGAGAAGTAATAACTTTAATAGATTCATAAAATGTATAGTAACTTCAATCAAAATCCTTTAATTTGCTTATCTCCGCCAAAACTTTTATATTATTCTCCGGTATCATCGACGACCCATTAACTGAATAGCATTCAATAACATTGACTTTCTCTCCATTAAAATATCCCACTATATTAACGATTGTACCAACACTGATTGACTCAGCATTCATTTTATTCAAAACCCCGAACAAATTCACATTCAACGTGTATGCCTCGGCTACTGGTTCGTCGATAAGGTTGATTTCTGTATGAAATTTGTGTATATTAGGGACTTTACGTACTTTAAGAGTAGCAGTCAAATCATCGTATTCTATTACCTGACACAATATCCGGACTCTATGAAGTCTGGATTCTGAAGCCTTCGGAAATTCTAACGACAAAGATAACGGATCTAGTATAAGTTTAGTCATAAATATGTAACCCGATTAAGAGATCATTAAGCTCAATTCAATCTAATATTTATGCGATTTCATATCGCGACGGCAGAAATAATGAATTCTTCTAGTATGTTGCAATGCTTTTGGGCCATAAACGATTCCAATCTTATGTCGCTAATGCGTTTAAAGAAGGAGATCTTGCAATTGTTCGTCGACTCAAAAACCCAGCGCAAGCATACTTAACAAAGCCATTGAAAAAAGGTGTTGTTGTTCAAACTCATAACGGAGAATTCTCTCATGATGATATAATTGGTAAACCAAAGAGAGTTTATCTTCGTTACAGAATGAAGGAAAATAAGAAGGTTAATATAGGAGACGATAAGTTCATTGTTACTGAACCAACGTTGGATGAATATACATCCTTGGTTAAAAGATTGGCGCAACCCATATACTCATTCGATGCTAGTATATTGGTCCAATTGGCAGACATTGATGTTGACTTCCCGAAAATCATAAGTGAAACTAGTGAAATGAAGCTCGAAAATCACCCAAAGCACTTTTTGGAAGCCGGTACTGGGAACGGTTCGTTGACTTTGTCGATATGTAATGCTATACATGCGGCTAATGGCTTGGCCAAACATTACAATGATAAGTCGCTCAGGGGTGCAATATTACATTCAGTGGATAGAAATAGGATGCATTCGTCTGTTGGAAAGGCAAATGTCAGTAATTACAAGAATGGAAGATATGTAGATGATGTCGAATTTTATATTTCCGAAAATCCATCGGCGTGGTTAAAGGAACATATGCAACAGAATGAAAACTCAGATCCATATTTGAGTGGTGTTTTTCTTGACTTACCGAATCCTGAAGCTTATTTGCATGATATTGCCAGGCATATGAAACTTGAAGCTACTTTAATTGTATTTTGCCCCTCAGTGACCCAGATCTTGCAGTGCAAAAAGCTAATCGAAGATTCAAGACGTGTTTCTGCAGATGTATATCAGAAAAATGACAAACTAATCGATTTAACTTTAACGAAGACTATTGAACTCCCTCCAGGAAATGGTGGAGGAACGAGAGAATGGGACGTTAAAACCGTTTTTACCAGAGATTCGGAGGAAAATGTTTCCATATGTAGACCTAAGGTTGGTTTGAAAGTTGTTGGAGGTGGGTTTGTAGGCGTATTTAAGAAATCATCTGTGAATGGTGAAGACTTCAACTTATGATTGTGAATAGCTGTGAAAAATCAGATCCTGTATATACTAATTCTGATGATATCAAAATGGTAAGAAAATTTTGTAAGGAACATTAAACTATATAAGTTAGATATTGCATGGTGATATAAACAGATGAAGATATTGGAAGAAAGAGACAAGTTCTTGTGTAACTTTGAAGTGGCAGAGCATTTGAACAGCATAAAATCGAAATATAATTGGACATTTAAGGAAGAAGAAAATGATAAAAAGAAAAATAAGAAGCGATTTACCGCATGCGGTTTAAATTTGGAAGAGATTACTAGAGATTTATCTTCATACCTAGAAAATAACTCTAGTTC
Organism: Debaryomyces hansenii CBS767; assembly: GCF_000006445.2. Lineage (NCBI taxonomy): Eukaryota > Fungi > Ascomycota > Pichiomycetes > Serinales > Debaryomycetaceae > Debaryomyces > Debaryomyces hansenii. The sequence goes on from NC_006049.2 coordinate 1,692,850, forward strand.
AATGATAACTACACAAGAAGCTTTTAAAGAATTAATGATTCATTTAAATTGCTTAGATCTAATGAAGGTTGAGAAATTACAAATCGTCAATTCGTTACCGAGATCAATGGTTCACTTGTATGCATTAGTGGAAGAATGTGATCAAAGGTTTAATGAAGAGACTTGTGAAGGTATCATAAATAAAATCAACCATCTTTTTCCTATAGAAGAGCAGGAAGAAGAAGAAGAAGAAGAAGAAGAAGAACAAGGAGAAGGAGAAGAGAAAGATGATGAATTTAAAGACGCAGAAGACCTACAATAGACATAAATATTATCTTGTATACTAGAATAAATTAATTTTGTAACTAAAATTAAACTTTAGTTTTATGTACTATTTTTCTATTGAGAATCTAGATGAAATTGCCCATCAACAGTTTCGATAATCCTAAATCACCATCATTGATTTCATCAGGTATTTCTCTTTCTGGATCGTTAGGCGTTGTATCTGTATTGGATTCAATACCTTCAGATACATTTCGTTTGGGTTCTTTACTATTACCATTATAATTATACCATTGATCTCTTAAATTGCCAACCATTTCACTCACATCAGATAAAAGACCCGTAGGTCCCACAGCAAATAGGGATTCAGCATTATCCTTTGAATTAATCCAGCCATGTTCACAATGTTCCCCTTCAATTTCTTCGTTCTGGTTTTCTTTGTCTATATCATCATTCTGTTGTGTTAGTAAATCTCTTGAAAGTATATCCGAAAGGTCTACTTCAGCATCTAACGAATCAAAGCTTGCTATATTAGGGTCATCTCCGCAAACACCGTTGGGTCTATCAGGCTTGATATATTTATCTGAAGTATCCATTCCATCTTTGAAATGATTTTTGACTATATGGTCAATTACTGGCCAACCATAAGCATTAGCAAATCTTCTTCTCACGATAATATTATTGTGAGCATCAGGCTTCAAATTAACCAATACTTTTCTCCAGCTCATATTCTTATGGTATTCCCTTGCAATTTCTTCTTCTATGTGTTCCACATTTTGAACGTCAAGAGATTCCATGAACCTCTGACGTAAGCTTGATTGTTGTGAACTTGACATTTCGTCATTGTTTGATGAACTTGTTTCATCATCTTTATCTATTGGTGTCTTTTTTATAGTCAGTGTCTGTATCTGTGATTTGGATGCCAGATCTCTTGGTGGTAAATCACTTTCATGGTAAACCTTATCATGAACTACAACATTGTCACGAGATTCTGGGTTAGTTATATATTTCAAAGACGGCAATGGTGGTAATATTAAAGTGGTTGCTGCTTCAACAAACGAAGATTTAGGTAATTCTTCATAACATTCATTATTATTCTCACTGTCCTCGACATCATCCTCGTTTGAAGTATTATTTGACTTGCCTTCTTTCTTCGTTTGAAATCTTTGATATTGAACATCTGGCTTTTTCCTTTGTTTTTGAGGCATAAAATAGGAAAACATGGCTTGTAATGACAGCAGTAACTTCGAGTCGTCATTAACATCCAATGAGCTATTATCCGGAATCTTATCTGTGGTACTGTTGTCATCAGTATATTTCTTCTTAATATCAGGATTATTCAAAATTTGCGTTAATCCCTTATAATCTAGGTATAATAATGCAGAAGTTCTTAATGGTACTATACCATCATTGGCAACGTTACCATATACCGTTCTTCGTACGAACATCTTAAGTGTTCTGTGGGTAGGCCCAGTAGGCAATAATAGTAATAAGGGCTTTGAATCATTTTCTATTAGCTTTAAACCCAATTCTTGACCCGTTTTACCCACCACTCCAGCCAGTAACGCCATTTTAACATACGCCGGATTCTCGTTGACGACACCTAATAAAGGAGAGGCTATCGTGATAAAATTAATAGGCTTAATGCTCTTGAAAAACCATGCAAAATTGTTTTGCAAATACGCTATTGCAAAAGTTTGTACTAATCCACCCAATGAATGTCCAACGAACGATATTTTTGCTACTTTACCTTTATTGTAAGTCTCATTCTTAGTCACCAAGTCAACAATATATTCGGCCACTCTACTTCCTAAATATTTGATTCCTCTTTCTGTCTTACCTAAATTTCCAAAGTAACCTTTAACAACAATATTGTCTTGATTATTTGCTTTATCCATTTGTTCCTTTAGATATAGCATATCAACACTAACATTAGAATGAAGTCCATGGGTCAATATTACCAAATGTATAGGTTTCTTTGTATCAGGCAATGGCAAGTTCCACAAATCCAACGTATCATGATTTTCTACATTTAGAATTGTCGAAGGTACAAAGGTCCCTCGTTCGTCACTATTTTTGACATGCTTTTCTGCTAAGGATGCATCATGTAGAATACTTTTAGATGTACCGATAGTAATTTCAAAATTAACGTCTATAGTCTTGTTGAAAATAATCTGTGATATAACATCCACTGTCCAATTATATGAATCCTTGATCGTATGGCATGATAATTCCGCATAGAACGATTGGGCTGGTAATAACTGTGGTTCAAACACTGGTTGGTCTGCCGTTATAAAACATTTCTTATTTGGGTCATACTCTTCAGGTTTACAATCAACGTAAAGAACATATGGACCTGCAAGATATGCTGCCCGAAATGCAATCAGCTCGATATTTTTGACTTTAACCCAAAGACTTTTCGGAACCTTCATCGCTTTATCACCTTCTTTATCCGAAACATAATGAATTTTAAACCTCTCAATTTCACCGGCCTTAATTCTCCTGGTTTCTCTATACAATAGCTTATCCTCTGTTATCTCAGATGACAGCATTGTACAATATATGTATAAGATCAGAAGTCAAATAAATTAAATGCTAGTCAGAAGACGACTCCATCGATAATTATTGAGACGCCAAATATACTGCATGTGATCCTATCGTACATTGATAGAAGGCCTTCAATTTTCTATAGCATATACAAATAGTAATACAAAAATATACTAATTGATACATATTGATGTGATGACAAACAGGGTAAAGACTCCAGTGTTAGTGAATCGTGAATACCAGCAGCTACAAGGGGATACAACGCATTCTCAAACACTAGATAAACCAGAAGCTGATGATGAGGACGGAGAGCATGATATAGACGAAATGTTCAGCAATGATAGATCTGATAGTAATGTTGTACAACAGCATAGTGAAGTATTGGAACATGAACATGAATCAGGAATTAGCGGACTTCACCCAATAGAATTAACAGCTCATAGTATTTTGAATGCACCATTGGATCACCTTTATGAAGACTTCGAACTGTTAGGTCAATCGCAATACATTCTTTTGACAAGACTAAGATTGATCGAAGACAGATTAAAGAGCTTCAAGAAAGTGGTGATAGATGATGGCAATATGACTTCGGAAAAGGAAATCTCCGAGACTTTTAATAAGATACGAGAATTGAAGAAGCGGTTAAGTGTGACAGTCAAATCGTTGGATAAGGTAGAAACTCGAGTAGAGAAAATGAATAAAAAATTGAATATCGATGCAAATGAGTGATACAAGTTAATGTTTATTTATAGATATATAGATATATAGTTTTATGGCGAGAATGGAGAATGTAAGGTGGTTATGGAGCAGAAATCATTCTTATAACGTTATGAATCTGTATGGGTAGCCCATTCCTTTTATACCAAAAATTGAAAGTAAAACACTGTATAAAACAAAGATTAAAATGCTAAGAACTATAACAGCAATCAATTTTACATGAGAATTCTTAATTTGAGGTGCTCTTTTAATTAACATCACAACCAATAAACTCAAGCAACCATAAACAAAAGACATAATTTGAGTTTCAACACCTAATTGATTCTGCTGCTGAGGTATGAAATAGTCAACTTTACCACCTTGATGCTCCATTACGAACGGAACTCCACGAATTTGGTTAAACATGTAACCAGAAATCAATAATAAAATAGCCACTAATGAAATACCGCTCCATAATATTCTAGATGTGGCGACCATAATGAACTCGGCATTGAACTTTCTAATTAACATTACCACAACAAATGTAATAAGGGCATTCGTGGCAATTCTAGTGTAATCAGGTGGAATATAGATATTGAAAGTGTGTCCAGTAATTTGGTTTAACCAAGATGTCAATAAAACTTTATGATCACCTTGATAGAATTGGTATTCATCGAACTGATTAACATACTCGTTTGGTCTTTTATTTGTAGATGGTGGGAAATGGAATACTTTAGGAATATTATTAAGTTGAAGAGACAGGAAAAAGTTACGGGATTCAGTAAATTCAGAAAACATAAAGTAAACATTCTTCTTTGGAATAACTGATTCGGTGTCTTCCAATGCTTCCTTACTCAACCCATTTGGATGGTCTTGAATCCACGAATTTCCAATGGTCTCAAAGTCTGGTTTGAATTCATTACATAAAACACAATTAATTTTTGGTGATTGTGACGACAACATCACAATCAAATGATAATCTCTCTCTCCGTTTAATATATGCTCATAATTTTCATCATTAAGACTAACAACCTTATTTCCTTGGGATTTAACATATTTCGTCATTTCTTCATTAGTAAGTGCAGCCATCACAAGGCCAAACAATGAAACGAAGGTCACGTATAATTGAACTATCGAGACTTTCATTTTCAACCTTTATTACCTTTATTTGTTGCAATTGAAAGAGTTAGTCGTAGTCTGAAGTATCGGCTGTTTATAGACACGTCAATACATTAAGAAAAAGCGCTTTATATTGATCACGTGCACGTACTACATAAAAAGATAATCCTATAATGTTGATGTAGACCTCTATAAGATGTTGAATTTTCTATTACAGCCAATATCAACCTTACATCGGCCCGATCCCAGTTCGAATCTTTCAACTAGTAATATATAGGTTTTAGGTTTTTGGATATCACAATCAATAAATAAGCCGTAGAGCGAATCATTCCACTCTTCGTTTATCTGTATTGGTTGGCTGTTCTCTGCATCAAAAATTGATCCTCTTATGAATGGTCTATAGTCCGAAAGTGATTCTGTATTTTTATTAATATGGCTGTAATGCTTCAAATGAAAAGTAAAACGAGAACTGAATTGAGTTGCTTTAAAGTAGAGCTTGAATCGGTTTGAACTATTCCAATCAAACTCCTTTTTTTGGAGAAACAAGCCCAATGATGGGTGAATTTTCGTTATTGATATATTGTTCGGAGGTGAATCATGGATTGCCAACAACTCGAATGCTCCGTTTAAGTTATTATCAAAAGCGGATGCCACAATTTTGTAAAATCCTGGCTGCAAACTTTTAAAATCTTCAAATTGGTATGTCATGCTATATTTTTCATTAACGAGCAATTTTGATTTATCAAATAGCCTTATGCGATGCCCTTTGCCACTTGGGTCTGACTGAAATATATGGAAATTTACAAATTTGTCTTTGAATTCACTAAAAAGTCCAATCATGATGTTTGTAGGTAATGTCTTGACTTCTATGTCATACTGAGGATTATCAATATATGTTGATAATGACCAATTTCCACCACTATTATCAGATGTCCACTTATCTTTGAAGGTAGGAATAGTGGTAGGATATTTGAATTTAGCCTTGGTGAAAGTGAAATCGCGAGATATATTATTGTACATATTCAATGTGAAAGTGTTGGCGATTGTACTAGATATGACAATTGTATAAGCTTGTTTAGGTTTCATAGTAAATTTGAGCAACATTAATCTGCTATTTGTACTAGAGTCTTTATTAGCCCTGATACATTGATTAGAGACTATAACTTTATCCCCGAGCTGAGTCTCATAAATCAAAATGTTAATTAGTTGTTCCGAAAAGTTTTTAAGTGGTAAATGTTTCTCAAGTAGTAACCAGACATTTTGAGAATCTTCGGTTGGATTCAATAGAGAAAATTGTGGTTTTTGATACATATGAGTTCCGGTATTGTCTTTGACATTGTATATGAATGTCATGTGGAACTTATATTTAAAAAATGCATTTGGATTCCAGTTGATATAAAAATATTTGAAGTGATGTAAATCTTGATCTGAGATTGTTAACGTTCTCTTGTAACTGTTATCGTTTTCAATCCATGGATTTTTCAACACAATAGTATGAGTAATTGGATCGAATGATGTGACAAGATAGTCATGGCCAGAAATGAAATTTAGTTTTTTTGACAATTCTACACTCAACTTTCCTGTTCCTATTCCAAGCAACACTGATTTCGATAAATAGTTTTCCCAAACGTCATCACAATCATATAGCTTACTGTTGTTTATTGGAACGATTTCAGGTATCCAAGTAGTTAACATGTACGTATCAATCGCCATGTTAGAGCCCTCAAATTTATAACCACTTCCTAAGACTTTCAAATAAGCCTTCTCAACCAAAGCAGGCCAATACAAATTCTCATTAGAATTGATGGTTAAGTTTCTATTAGAATCATTTAAAAATGGTAGTGTATTGTCTATGGTAACCAACCTTGAGCTTCCATTGAAGTATAATTGGCACTTAAAAATTGACAGATCTTGACGAGGAGATATCAAATTCTCAAGAAGGTCCTTACGGTCCAATTCGACAATAGACAATAAAGACGAAACAAATGAACAGTTTGTTAGAAGGTCCTGATATAACTCCGATAAAGCATTGTAGTCTAAAGTCCAATTTTTTATATCTACCTGTTCATAATGAGCGTTAAGGGATTCAGGTAGGGGTAGAATGTCGGTTTTTTCTTTTATGACTTTCTGGATTGGCAAAAGATAGCTATGAAATGAATCTAATTTATGGGAGTATACGGTAAGTGGAGGATAAAACTCTCCATATAATTTGGAACTTAGCCACATTATCTTTTCACTATAAGTAAAATGATTTCCTTTATCTATAGAATCATAGAATTTCAATGTATATGAAGATATATCCTTTATTATAGAATGATATCCTTCTTTAAATGCTTTCGTTTTTGATAAGCGATTCAATATCTTCACTATCTCAAGACATTGTTGTTTGGCGTTATTCTCATTCCCCAAACAACAATTGAAATGGGCCACATCTAATAAACTCACACATTCATATAAGTCTTGTCGTAATTCTTTTTCTTCCATTGCCTATTGGACCCTACTAGTTATATAAAATAATTGAGATTACTGATATAACTTTTGTCGCGAGCAAGATTTTACGTAGAATACTGTTGAGTATGTAAATAAAATGGCGTACAATAATTCCGTAAGAAAAAGGAAGAAAGATATTCAAGATGCTAATGGTTTTCATCGGGATCAAACCATTGATAAGAAGAGTCGGGCTACTAATAAACTAGAAGAATCATTACCTACGTTTAAAGTGTTTATTGTTTTATTTTTTATTAGACTTTTGAATTCATTAACTATAAAGACATTCTTCCAAGCAGACGAATATTATCAATGTTTAGAGCCTGCTTATAACTTTGTTTTTGGATCTGGTTATATAACATGGGAATGGGAAGAAGGAATACGTTCGTCAATTCATCCATTAATTTATGCACTAGGTTATAAGATGGTCTCCTACGTTCATTTTGACGATAAACCTATAATTTTGATACCCAAGGTAATAGGAGCTTTAATAGCTTCAATTGGGGAAGTCTATTTGTATAAATTTTCTAAAAAGTTTACGAAGAATGAAAAACTAGCTAGGTTGACATTAATCTTATCTTTATTGAGTCCATTTAATTGGTATATTATCACTCGTTCATTTTCAAATAGTTTTGAAATGGTTCTTACTACCATTGCATTTACTTACTGGCCGTGGGACAACGTAATTAGTTATAAAGATATATCTATGAGTTGTATAATCGCATTTATTAGTTGTATTGTTAGACCTACAAATGGAATTATTTGGCTCTATTTAGGTATCAACTTTATGATCAAAAATTACAAGCTTGAGAAGCAACTGGGAAAATTAATGAAGTTGATTTTAATACTCTCTATTGAATTGATATTGATATTGTTGGTTAATACGGGTTTAGATTATATATTCTACGGGAAAACGACATTCCCTCTATACAACTTTGTTGAGTTTAATGTGATAAGAAACTTGTCAATATTTTATGGAGTTGCACCATGGCATTTTTACTTATTTCAAGGGGTTCCTATTATCCTAATGACTTACTTGCCGTGGCTTCTTCATTCAGCTATAGTGTTGAAGAAATATAAATCTCTTCTTGGACAGGTGGCTATACTTATGATTGGAGGGTTTTCATTAATCGACCATAAGGAAATAAGATTCATATATCCATTGCAACCTATATTCATGTTGATGGTTGCTTATTCTATTCATGAAACTAAACATAAATTCCAAAGGCTTTATAAATTTCTAGTCCCGGTTATAATCATTCTAAATTTGATAATTGCAATATTTTTCACCCAGGTTCATGAAAGAGGTGTAATTGATATCGTTCAATATCTCAGAAACAATCCAGATATTGAATCCTTTGGATTTCTTACTCCGTGTCATTCAACGCCATGGCAGAGTCATATAAACAATCCTAACTTAGTCAATAAGTCATGGTTTCTTACATGTGAACCCCCATTGCATTTAACTACCACAAGCCTAAAAGAAATAAAGTCATACAGAGACGAGTCAGATCAGTTTTACGATAATCCAGCCCAATTCTTAAGCGAACACTTTCAGCTGTTTGCCGATTCACGAAATACTGGTGCCAGTAACTGGCCGTCTCGGTTGATCATATTCGAACCATTAGAAAATTTCATGGATGACTTCTTGCGTGGTTCCAATTATTTTGAATGCGAAAGATTTTTTAACAGTTATTTCCATTGGGACGATAGGAGAAAAGGCGACATTATTGTCTATTGCCAGATATAATTGCTATGCCGATTCCTAAATTAACACACCACGAGAGGCTTCAATCCAATAGTTCGATTTTCCAGTTAATCGAATGTTTTTATCATCTGATTGTGCGTCTAGTTTTTCCGGATTCCGAGATGTCGCAATTGTATAAATAGCTTCACATTTAGAATGCTCCTTGAATTACCGTCATAATTGCTTAAGCAATAAGCTCTCAACGTATCAATTAATCAAATGTCTTCAATTCCAGAAACTCAAAAAGCCGTCGTATTCGAATCTAATGGTGGTCCATTAGAATACAAAGAAATCGCGGTCCCAAAACCAAAATCAACTGAAATTCTAATTAATGTTAAATTCTCAGGTATTTGTCATACTGATCTTCATGCATGGAAAGGGGACTGGCCATTACCAGTTAAATTGCCATTGGTAGGTGGACATGAAGGTGCGGGTGTTGTTGTTGCCATCGGTGAAAATGTCAAAGGATGGGAAATAGGTGATTTGGCTGGGATCAAGTGGTTGAATGGTACTTGCATGAATTGCGAATTTTGCCAAAACTCCAACGAATCCAATTGTCCAAATGCTGACTTATCTGGTTATACTCATGATGGGTCGTTTCAACAGTATGCAACAGCGGATGCGGTCCAAGCAGCAAAGATTCCTAAAGGTACAGACTTAGCTGAAGTAGCTCCAATTTTATGTGCAGGTGTTACTGTTTATAAGGCATTAAAGTCTGCTAACTTAAAGGCAGGTCAGTGGGTGGTTATCTCTGGTGCTGGTGGAGGTTTGGGATCTTTGTGTATTCAATATGCCGCTGCTATGGGATATAGAGTAATTTCTATCGATGGTGGTGAAGAAAAAGGTGAATTCGTTAAATCGTTAGGTTCAGAAGCATATGTTGATTTTACTAAGTCCAAGGATATTGTTGCAGATATCAAAAAAATCACGAACGGTGGGGCACATGGAGTAATTAATGTATCTGTATCGGAAAAGGCTATGTCACAATCGTGTGAATATGTCAGATCTCGTGGTACTGTCGTGCTAGTTGGTTTGCCAGCTGGTGCTGAGATTAAGACTCCAGTGTTTGATGCAGTTGTCAGGTCAATTGCTATTGTGGGTTCATACGTGGGTAATAGAGCTGATACTACGGAAGCAATTGATTTCTTTTCTCGTGGATTAATTAAATGTCCTATTAAAATCGTTGGTTTATCTGAGTTACCGCCGGTTTACGAATTTATGGAACAAGGAAAAATCTTAGGTAGGTATGTTGTCGATACCAGTAAATAAGCAAAATAAGCAGCATTTATTATTACTGCTGTTTTATTTTGTTCTGAATATATGTGTAATTTTTCTTTGCATACTTGCTAATATATGTCTGTTTTAGATCTTATTTATTTCCTATTAACACTTTCTAGAAATTCGTTAGCATCGTTCAACTTTTCTGCATCACTCTTAGCTTTCTCAATCCACCTTTCAACTAGTTTTTTATTTTCATCACTAAGCCTAGTAATCTTATCGTTCAAAACGTTGGTCTGAATTTCATTCAACAATAGCTCATCATTTAGGATCTCCACTGACTTGTTTTTCTCTATTATTTCTAAATTCAAATGCTTAATTTTATTATTTAAACTCGTATTATGTCTCTCTAACTGATCTTGTGATTTAAGCAATTGATTAATCTTCAAATCTGATTTCTCCAAGGATATTGTAGTTTGATTTAGACTAGTCGTTAAAATCTCGTTATCTTTCTTCAACTGGTTATTCTCCTTTAGTAGCTTGTTATATTCTATACTCTTATCATTATTACTGGCTTGATCATTCGTCCTTGCTTCCTGGCTTAATTGGCTGAATGCTTTGAAATATCTCGAATCTTTCTTTTCGTACTGATCTCTCACATTAAGCCTATTTAGTATATCTTCACTCCATTCAGTGTCGTCGCTCATACCTATATCATACCAATTTAATCTTATTATCTTTTTAATGTGCAATATTTATCATATCATAATCGCGATTAAAAAGAATGTTTGATAACCGATAACAAGAAAAAGTTCAATTCAAATACAGAAAATTACCAATAGTGAAATATAGAACATAATCGAATAGTAACCCAAAGTCTATATAATTCTAAGTGGATATTAAACGTAAATTGATTTGATTTGAAATGTCTAGTCAAGCATCGCCACTGAATTTGTCAAATTCATTTAGTTGGCCTGCGTTGTCTGGTTCGAAAGTAAAGCAGACTCATCCAGAAAAGTCAGATAAAATGGAACATAAAAAGAAGAATGGCACCAGATTAACTAATGATCGTGGTTTAAATACAATAAATGAAGTATCCAATGAGAATTCAGCTGCAAGCTCTCGAAAGACTAGTCTAGCAATAACTAATGGCAATGGTAACGACCATGACAAAGGCACGAATGAGTCAAATTGGTGGTTCTGGAATGGGAGGATAAAGGAAGAGCAGCCATTATATCCGAGTCTAGATACAACGACGGCGAATGAAGTAGAAACAGAAGTGCAAGCAGAATGGGCAGCACCTTATAAGAAGATGAGTTCTGCATTAAGTTACTACTATAATAATAAACCAGCATTTAAATCTACTGAGGATACAGGTGAGAACACACCTTTAATTCTGAACGACGTTCAATCTTCTAAAAATCCATATGCATTGCCTGAGAATGAGTCTTACAAACAACTGTTTGCAAAAGAATCAAACCAAGGTATCAAGCAAATTGACCAGGAGCAAAATACACCAGCGGAGAGTACGCTTAGTAGTTGGTTTTCTTGGTTTGGTTTCGCAAACAATAATGATGATAGTGACGAAAGTCTCGAAGGTACAAGTAATCCAGAGTTATTCAAACAAGCTAAATCGGCTATTGAGAGCTCAAGGGATTCTTCGCATTATGCCTTTAAGAAGTCGATGACTAATAATGATATACATGATTTTGAATTGGCTGTTAGTGACACGAAAACGGAAAATCAACCAGTAAAACATCGTTCAAAGAGAAGACCGTTGATGCCAAACGAGACCCAGGAGAAGTCTTTATCATCTCCTTCAAACACGGCTACTGTAAATGGATCCCAGCTGCCCTTACAACATCTACAAGTTAATTCTTCAAGCTCATCGATAACTTCGTATGATCGACTGAATAATGGAGCTCATGTACCTGAAATTCAGATTATTGCTGATCATTGTTTAATAGCTCCTCATATAGATGAAACCTTCCGTACGATAACATTTGTTACAAAACTAAGGTTGATGGGAGAGAATCTTATCTGCCATATGAATCCAACAGAAAGCCATATATATAGCTTACCATATGCAAAGGTTCAAAATAAGAAACAGAAAATTAAAAAGGTGGTCATTATTGGGGTACATAGTTTTTTGCCGATTAAGATGGTAAAAACATTAATAGGTCAATCAACAGGAAGTTCAGTTAACATTGTTGAAGAAGCCACTAAAGCTATGGAATCATGGCTACATGAGAATGGAACTTCAAATCTCGATTACGAAATTCAAACCATTGCATTGGATGGAGAAGGTGTAATTAAAGACAGAGTGGATAAGCTATTTAGACTATTGGATAACTGGATTGATATTATAACTGGGTGTGACTTTTTATTTGTGGCTTCACATTCACTGGGCACACCGGTGGCAATTCATTTATTAGCAAAGTTATTAGAACACTATGCGCATATAGGGTCACACAAGAAAATAGGACTATTGAGCATGTCTGGGATATATTTGGGTCCAATTGCAGGTTTGAATTCGAAACTAGTCATTAGAGCTTATTCTTCTGTTGAAAATCAAATACTTAATGAACTATTCGAACTCCAGCGGCCAAATAGCGAAATGTCCCTCAGGCTAATCGAAAGTATGCAAACTTTAGTTCACCATAATGTCAAGCTAACATTTTGTGGATCCATTGATGACCAATGGGTTCCTGTGTTCTCTTCTATTGGCATAAATTTCAACCATCCAAATATCTTTAAGTGCGTTTTCGTTGACAAGCATTCCGAGATCCCTAAGTTCATAATCTCGCTTCTAAAAATCATCCTAATTATGAAGAATTTGGGCCATTCCGATCACAATTTGCTCCAAAACCTTAGCGAAAGATGCACGGGGACATTGGCCGAAGGTGGCCACTGCAAAATATTCCAACACGAGATAGTGTATTTGACTGCAATAAGACACTCTCTCGAAACTACCAGCTTGGTCCACCCTACAGAATTACATACTACTCCTACACAGAACTATAAGCAGAATCAAAATAACCAATTCCACATACCATGGAATATACGGGGCTTATTAAACGATTTAATCAAAATCAAAAATGTCCCGACCCTTCATTTGGTGAACACTCTCATCAAGGATTTCCATGAATGGGAGCCAACCCAAAAAAAATGGAAAGATTTAAAATATTGTTTCGATGCATTTGAAGAAATTGAATTGGGGGATTTATTTCTTTGACTTACTACTATAATTTTCCTCTATCATTCCATCATATATACATAATATAGAATATTTCATTAAGCTAGACAATAATGTTAACGTTAAGCGGTTCACGTGTACGAAACGACAATGAAATACGAATGTTACACAAACACCTTTTCAGCGCAATAGGTAAAAAAAATCTAAAATCAGGAAGGCAGTATAACAAGATTAAACCGGTTAAAGAAATAATAATTGAAACTAAAAAGGTCCAAGCATAGCGTTGGATTGGAAACGAGTACTTAAATCCATTACGGTTTACTATTTTGGTGACCACGAACGTTAGTTCAGAAAACGACAACGAAATAGACTTTTACTCCTCTTCAGCCGACTGGGACGATTTAACAAGCACAATGTCCTCAGACGAATATGGTTCATCTAGCAAGAGAACACGAGCCTCGGGGGAGGTATTGGATTACTTGTTGCTAGAGTTTGAGAACAATCATAATCCATCTCCGGAGCAGAGGAAGGAGATAAGCGATCGAACAAATATGACAGAAAAGGCAGTTAGGATTTGGTTTCAGAATAGAAGGGCCAAATTACGGAAGTTTGAGCGTATGGGAAGAGGAAGCGCTGCCAACGAGGGTGGCAAAAGACACACCGCCAGTATACATTCAAGCAGATCAAATAGCTTCAATGAGCCAAATAGAAGTCCTGGAAGAACACTCACACCCACGATTCCTAGTATTCCCATAGAAATAAATGAGAAGTACTGTTTTATTGACTGTTCTTCATTGTCCGTCGGATCGTGGCAGAGAATTAAATCAGGGTATCATGAGGAAACGTTGTTGAGAAATAATTTGGTCAACTTATCGCCGTTCACATTGAATAACATTATGGCAAACGTAGATTTGTTGGTACTTTTGTCAATGAAGAATTTTGAGATCAATTACTTTTTTAGTGCTGTGTCTAACAACTCCAAAATTCTATTTAGGATTTTTTATCCAATTTCGAGTATACTAAGTTGTTCATTGTTGGACAATAACATAAACAAAGAAAATAATGAATTGAGAATTAGTCTATCCCATCAGCCTAAGTTTTCGGTTTATTTCTTTAACGGTGTGAATGCGAATTCAAATCAATGGTCGATATGCGATGACTTCAGTGAAGACCAACAAGTGAGTTTAGCCTATTGTAACGAGGGTGGAAGCTCCATTCCACATGTCTTAGTTGGTGTTAAAAACTCTTTGCAGTTTTTAAACTCATTCATATTAGAAAATAATCAAATACCGCATCGGTCTTCAAATTTTCATCCGCATATTCAGTTAAGTGATCCTAATAATTTAGATAATGAGGGTCAATCTACTGGTAATTTTCAATTCACTACTAAAGAGCTGACTGTATGGAATAGCAGCGACAGGTCCCCATTAGGGGGCCGCGATTCTAACCCTTCTCCAAATTCAATGACTAGTAGTAACAATCCACAATCGAATTTAATTCCCAACGAGGATGATGAATTAATATCTACAAATCATTCACAAGAAAGTAACCAAAACTATCCTTATAATGATATGTTTACTGGTAACACTCCGGATTTTTTTACCACAGGCCAAGCCTCTGAGAATCCTATTATGCATAATACTGACCGCAATTCCAACGACAATAAAGAGAATAATAATATGGACGATGACGAAAATTTGATAAACAGCCCTTCTACCAATTTGCAGTCTTATACACATGAACACCACTCGCCGTTCAATAACCTATCTAGTTCGGAGAACTTTGCTGACGTTCATTCTTCATCAGGGAATGATCAGCCATTTGATTTTACTATTGGGAATGACTTTTCAACTAATGATAATATAGACAATGCGAATAATCCCCCATCAAATGCGTCATCCAGTAGTAATCAAGTGGACAGTTTTATAGATTACAACAGTGGTTATCATTAGCTCTTTATCTATTCTTATATTTTTAGTTCATCGTATAGCAATAGCTTATATATTAATCTGTATTAATCAATTTATGACTTATACTTCTTGACAAGTGCTAATTAGCATCAAATATTATTGAAAGCTTCAATAATATGAATAAAAAGGTTGTTTTGTCAAGAGAGAAGAGTGAAGGGATATGTTTAACAAAAGATTCAGAAGTATGAAAATTCTATGAATAAAAATAAAAGATACCCTCCTACTACTTGAATACGATAGTTTTCATAGTACTTAAGTCTTATAAATGCTCATAATGCTTTTAGAATTAGACTATAGGTGTTTAAATGGCATTGAAGTAGCCTGTTTTTTGCAGCTGTATACAAAAACCATCACGTGATAGTTATATCAAAAAGTTGAAATAATTACGGTTTCTTGAAGCTTGATAGACTTGTAAAAGTGTTTATGATTAGAAATTTGACTTGTGGCTCAAGAAGCCGAGCAGTGGCTCCGAGAATACGCTGGTATTCAAGTGCTACGCATAGTAGACCTGAATTATCAAATTTACTTCCAGGTAAGAGGACCATGAATAAGATTCTTTTCGACAATGATAGCAGATTATCGTATAAGAAAGTTATCCCTATTTTGAATTCGGTATATTCACATATTGAAACACCTGAAGATATAATTTTACCGAATTACGTCAAGAGTAATGATTTAATGTTATGTAAACAAATTCTTGCTTCTATACGGTCGACTACCAATTCTATAAATAAAAACTTGGTACTGCTAGAAAATGAATTGGTTGAACAGGCTGCAGAACTTGGTAACAATGATGCTATAGCTATGTTAGCATTTGAGTCCATCGAGGACCCACAAACTTCGAAAGAAGATTACAAGTATGCCAATAAATTGATTGATAATTTAACTAATTTGAAGCATCCACTAGTTTTCAAGATGGCAGGGGACTTAGCATTCAAGAAAGGCTACCATAATCAAGCAGAGATATATTGGTTGCAGTTTATTGAGTTAGAGCTGGATACGATACTTGCAAGTCAGGTATATGCAAATTTGGGTATCTATTACTTCAATTATTTAAAACCCAGACCTGATTTGACCAAAGCTGAATTGTACATGAAAAAGAGTATTAAATTTGGTGAATTGGATAAATACACCATTCAAGCGCATTATTATTTAGGACAGCTATATTCAATGACGGATCCAATCTTGTCAAAATATCATTTGGAGATATCTGCCAGCAAAGGATTGAAAGAAAGCTTTCCATCACTAGGATTTTTGGAAATGAATATTTTTAAAAATTACTCTAAAAGTCTTGAATGGTTTAAGCTTGGAGTCGAGAGTAGCAATGACTTATCGTGTATGATAGGTCAATTTGATTGTTTCATTAATTTGGAAAATCTCATTCAAGCAGACGGAATATATAGAAACTTGGTTTCAGTTCATAACAAGATAAGGTCAGCTAGGGCGAGAAAAGATATCCCAAAGGATATACAGCAGGCTATGGACACAAATCAGTCACTTTTAAATTTATTCTTTAGCACTAGAAGTGGTTCTATTAAGTCATTACCTAGTTACCAATTATAGACATCTTTATATATACTTGTACATAGTTCACATAATTGAAGACTTTTGGTTAGCGTCGCTCATAATTTCAGAATTGTATTTATCTCTTAAACTTAGTGGCAGACTATTAGATCTTACAGGAGCTCTTTGTACACTCTCATCATTGTTTATCATCACGCGGTCGCTAGAATCATCTTGCTCATTAAACCAATAATGCTCACAAGTTTGGATGACATCAAATCTTTCGCTTGGATTAACTACCAATAATGAACTAATCAAATGTAATACAGAATCATTAATGTCATCCCAATATGGTGAATAAAATGCATATTTTCCGGTCAATATTTGTTCCCTCATATTTGGTGGTCCCAATTCATCACTAAACGGAGGGAACCCACAAAGACATACATATAGCAATACTCCACTCAGCCATAAATCAACCTTTGTAGAGTAGTTTCTTTTATTGCTTAGTATTTCTGGTGCAACATACGCAGGAGTTCCACATAATGTGTTCGTGAATTTTAGTTCACCAATAAATTTTGCAAGACCAAAGTCAGCTATTTTAACCTTTATATCATACTCATTCTCATCCCAAGGCCCTGTTTGCTTCTGATCTTTTGATGTCCTTGGCGTGATATCGAGTAATATATTTTCTGGTTTAATGTCTCTATGTATAATACTATTCTCATGTAAGTACATCAATCCTGATAGAAGCTGCTTGAAAATAGCTCTCGTTTCGTCTTGTCTTAATTTCAGTTTATTAATAATTCTTTGGAACAATTCACCATTATTCATTTTTTCTAACACCAAGTACGATGTCACAGAATATTGGTTGATTGGCTCCACATAATGTGATATAAATCTTACTATGTTTGGATGATTTATAGATAATAATAAGTTCATTTCTTGTTGGAGTTTAACATCATCGTTTTCGTTTCCTTGGCCATTAGTTTTGTTTGGATGGAAAATTTTGACAGCTACTACGTCCCCTGTAGATCTATCTGTGGCTTCTTTAACGACAGCATAATGCCCCGAACCTAGCTGTTCGCCTAGTATATAATCGTCAAAGAAAGACTTCGACTGTTGTACTTTTGTATTTTTAATATCAATGATATATCGAAATATATAGGATCCCCCTGTCTTGGCAAAATCTAGCTTGTCCCCACTTCTTAGTAATATAGACGAATCTTTACCTATTATTTCATCATTTAAATAGGTACCATTTGAGCTGAGGTCCTTTATGCATAAGTATTCTCGATTATTATTTATAGTCAATGTCAACTTACAGTGCTTGGAAGAAACATCATTGCCATTAATTCTAACATCACACGAGCTACTTCTTCCAATAAGGACATCTTCAGTTTTTCTAGGGATACTCATATGTTGCTGGCCAGGTTTAATATTATATAATCTTGCTATAGGTTTATAACCGAATGCCTGTCTTTTAATGCCAGACAAGCTTTCATCAGACAAATTCCCATTTTGCTAGAAATGTTAGAACATCGTTCTACGATCTGATTCTTTCAAACCAAATACTTACTCGTTTCCGTGATAATGACATTGTTATTAAATAGCTCTTTGATTTTGTTTACAATTTTTCAGCCTGATATGTTACGCGATCTCGTAATCTGCTTATCCGATACATTAAAATTTAAATTAACTCTATATATGACAAACCTATAAAATACGAAAAACCAAATCATTAATTTCATTATTGGATAAATGCTTCAATCCTCCATCGAATTTTGACCTTAATTCTGGTATTTTATCATAATGGTTTTTGAATAATTTCGCAGTTTGTGTATCAATCTCTAGCAAAAACTCAATGGACTCGTTCACTTTTAGGTACTCCTTATTATTAATATTTGAATAGTCATTTAATGACAGCGACAAAAGTAAGGAACGCTTTAATTGGCTTATTATAAACTCAAAATCGACCTTAAATTGCCTAACACCGGTAGCACTGAATTGGTTATTTGTAATAATGAATTCACGTAGAACCACAGATAATAAAGTGACTATCTTATTAGTGATCAAATAGTAATCCAAATCCGATAAGCATTTTTCAAGGTAGCTCATATATATCGGAAGGTTATTAACAAGCAATGAAAGATCAGAAGAGGCTTCGAGATTGTTATTGGTGCCAATATCCCATTGACTTGAATTAACGTAGTTCTTTAATGAAGCCTTGATTTCCTTTCTGAAAAACTGTTCATAATTACTCAAAATCTTTGATAGTAATGACAGGAAATCGCTTATGGAATTATCAAATATTGTCAGGCCAAAGGAATGTGTCTTATTACTGATCGACTTATATGAATTCCAAAGCTGAATGAAGACAAGTTCCTCACTCCATTGTTCCAAATTATTATTTACAAACTTCGTCAGGCAATATAATTCAGTTAAAATTTCTAATCCTTTCAAACCATTCTTCGTATTGTTAGAGTCTGTATTTGTGCTGCTATCATTTCCTAATCCACCTGGGATGAAGTTTAATACTAGCTTCAGATTAAATGAATCACCGAAGTTGCGCAATAGTTGCTTCAACTTGTCATAGTATAATTCAATTAGCTTTAGTTGAAT
Organism: Debaryomyces hansenii CBS767; assembly: GCF_000006445.2. Lineage (NCBI taxonomy): Eukaryota > Fungi > Ascomycota > Pichiomycetes > Serinales > Debaryomycetaceae > Debaryomyces > Debaryomyces hansenii. Next base: position 1,712,216 of record NC_006049.2, read on the forward strand.
ATTTGAGACGTATTTCAATTGATACTTGACAATATTTAAAGTCTTGTGATGACTCGTTAAATTGTTAAAAAGCTTTGTTAAATTATAAGCGGAATACGTTGGCTTGAGAAGTCTTTCGTGAAATGTCTTAGGTTCTTGCGAGGCTTGATAATCAAAATCTATCTTGAATGCTTTCTCTGAATGAATGATTTCAGTATTGAATCTCTCCGTGGCTAACTCGAATTCAAAGTTCAACCAATTCACAGCAGCTAAATTTTCATTATCCCCATGCAACAATATGTCACCAGTTAAACCCATCCATTTCTTCGAGGGTAAAATGGCAATATCTTTTACGTATGGGTTGAATTTGTAGACATTCCTAAGTCTCTGGTCGAAGGATGATAATTCAAAAATTAAATGTGATAAGATTCTACCACTTTTTTCTCTGTTTTCTTGTCCCTCCTGTGACTTTGCAATATTTTCATTAATCGATTCAATCATTTTAAACATCTTTTCTCTCACTGGATTCAATAGAGTATTGATAATTTCATAGTCAATAATTCCAGAAAATGGTTTGATAGTGTCCCCTATAACCAATTTTAAGTACAGTAAGTTTTCTGAAAGAAAGTTTTCAATGAAATTAAGAGCCCACTCAGGTTTAGAGAGCTTGTTTGTTTCTTTATTAGCTGTGTTGAAATGGTAATTGAAACGCACCACGATTGGTTCTAAAAGCACATCTGTAGCCCACCATGTATCAGGATATTCAGGTGTACTATTAATTGATTGTAGTTCAAATAATTTGGACATATATGTATGTATTGATGCCATTTTTGCTTGTGGTATTGAACGTTTCTCAAACTTGGGAGCTAACCATTTAATTTCTTCAAGGACGTTTCTAAACTCGTCCTCAAGCTTCTTTTTAAACGTTGCAATCTTGTCACCTAATGCATCAGATAATTGTTTGATCACCTTGATACTAACAGGTATAATTTCATGTCCAATCGCAAGCTTTTGGAGCCTATCTTTAGTCTGCGATACTCTAGTTATGTCTTCTATCGCTAAACTTTCAATTTCGGCCTCTAAATCTCTAGCATTTTGTAAAAAGGCCATCCCAAGTTTCAATTTCTGCTTCCTCTTGTATAACAGACTGACATTATCCAATACTGCTAGGTTTCCATAATCCTCTATTAATGTACCGACTTGTGCCAATGCTTCGTCATCTGGCTTAGTTAACAACAAATTCAATTCTCCTAACACCTCCTCTACTCTCCTGTTCTTCTTCTCTTCATATTGTGTGGACACATTCGAGCTAGATCTTGAATCGTTTGATACTTTGGCTTTTACAGCCTCGTCAATCTTTAATTTATAAGCTTCAAGTTCACTAATCCTATCATCAATACTGTCCAAATCCCTAATGGAAGTAAAATTAGCGTTCATATACTCCATATTGCCCGTCTTGCCCAATAGTCGCCGCTTAATGGGTATAGATACTGACAGCTTCAGGCACATTTGGTAAAAATACATTATATTTACATGTTACGTGCAAAACTTTACATGTTAGGTATTATATTCGATATTTCTAGCTATAATATGGTGAAACTACTCCCAAATCTTTACCATCAAAACCAGATGTCACTAACAAAACATATTACACCATCGATATCTCAATTGCTTACCACAATTTTGATAAAACGTTGTTTTAATGCTTTATAGTAGTAAATTCAATGTGATTATATAATCTACTACAAATCGCGAGTAAAAAAATTAACGGCGACGGTACTTTTCAAATCAATCAATAGTTAACAAAGTATTCTTCATTAATTGACAGCATTAGCAGTGAATCAAGAGAATAGGACAGCATAATACGAGTAATCAAAGATGCAGGCCCCTGTTGTATATATGAATGCGTCTACAAAGAGAGAAACTGGACGTCAAGCACAGATTTCTAATATTACCGCCGCCAAAGCTGTTGCTGATATTATTAGGACATGCTTAGGACCAAAAGCAATGTTGAAAATGTTATTAGATCCTATGGGAGGTATAGTCTTAACCAACGATGGACATGCTATTTTAAGAGAAATTGATGTATCACATCCAGCCGCAAAGTCTATGATTGAATTGAGTAGAACACAAGATGAGGAAGTGGGAGATGGTACTACCACTGTTATTATTTTAGCGGGAGAAATCTTAGCACAAACTTTCCCATATATCGAGAAGAACATACATCCAGTGATTATTATCCAGGCGTTGAAACAGGCGTTGAGCGATGCGTTAGAAATCATTCACAGCGTGTCAGTTCCGGTTGACATCGAAAACGATGAGGCAATGATTAAGTTGATCAGAGCATCGATCGGTACCAAATACGTCAACCAATGGTCACAGAAGATGTGTGAATTATCTTTGAAGGCAGTGAAAACCGTGCGTGTTCAAAAAGGCGACTACAAGGAAATTGATACCAAGAGATACGCCAGAATTGAAAAGTTACCAGGTGGAGAAGTCACCGATAGTGAAGTGTTAGATGGTATTTTATTAAATAAAGACGTCACTCACCCAAAGATGAAGAGACGTATCGAAAACCCAAGAATCATATTGTTGGATTGTCCATTGGAATATAAAAAGGGTGAATCACAAACTAATATTGAAATTACAAAGGAAGAAGATTGGAACAGAATTTTGCAGATCGAAGAAGAACAAGTGAAGCTCATTTGTGATCAGTTATTGCAGTTCAAGCCAGATTTGGTGTTGACTGAAAAGGGTGTAAGTGATTTGGCCCAACACTATTTATTAAAGGGTGGTGTTACTGCATTAAGAAGAGTCAAGAAATCTGATAATAATAGAATTGCCCGTGCCTGTGGTGCTACCATTGTTAATAGAATCGAAGACTTGAAGGAAACTGACGTTGGTACCAGATGTGGTTTATTCAATGTCGAATTAATCGGTGATGAATACTTCACATACTTGGTCAAATGTAAGGACCCTCAAGCCTGTACCATCTTATTGAGGGGTCCATCGAAGGATATTTTGAACGAAATCGAAAGAAACTTGCACGATGCCATGGCCGTTGCCAAAAATGTGATGTTCGAGCCTTCGTTGTCTCCAGGTGGTGGTGCGACAGAAATGGCTGTCAGTGTTAAATTGTCCGAGAAAGCAAAAACTATTGAAGGTGTTGCTCAATGGCCATACCAGGCTGTTGCCGACGCTTTCGAGGTTATTCCAAGAACTTTGATCCAAAACTGTGGTGCCAACCCTATCAGAATCTTATCACAATTAAGAGCTAAGCACGCTAAAGGTGAACACTCCTTCGGTATTGATGGTGATTTAGGTAAGGTTGTTGATATGAACGAGTACGGTATCTGGGAACCTGAGGTTATCAAACAACAATCTATCAAAACCGGTATTGAAAGTGCGTGTTTATTATTGAGGGTTGATGATATCGTTAGTGGTGTTCGTCAACAACAATAGAGATTTTACTAGACTATCTACATCGTTCTCTTCTAATATTATATACAATTATTGTAGTTATACCATATAGTCTATAATGCAACACTTTATATCCAAAATGAATCGAAGCGGTCACGTGATTTAGAATCCTTCTAGAAATTGTCAATGTTTACACATTTCCTAATTCAGCTAGCATTATGATTCGAACGTCTGAGAGGTTTAGTTCGCTAGCAAATATAGAAATATTCATCTTTTAGTAAATCATTACTAGCCGCATAAGTATAGAACTATAACACATTTTCAGAAGAGGCATTCTTCAGTAAAAAAAAAAGTGTTAGCTCTAAGGGAAAGTGGTTTAATTCTATTTATCAGTTGCAGACATCACATCATTCACTCCCAACTTGAAGAAATACTATTGGTAGGACATAGTAACTGTAAAAGCAAATCACAACTTTCACAGTCTGCATATCTTTAAGTTTCATCAAACATAAAATACCAATAATATCCGTTGATGTCTATTCCACCCTTACCTTTCAAGGTTAAGACCAATATCTCTTGGGCAGGTGAAGAGGATGGAGACTTAGGTTTCATTGAAAATGAAATAGTCGAAGTGTACTCAGTCGTCGATGACAGTTGGTGGAATGGGAAATTGAGAAGAAACGGTGCAGAAGGTATATTTCCTAAAGCTTACGTGGAGATCATGGAGGAAAAAATGGGACATAATTCGTCCTCTACATCTCTTATTGATACGCCTACGAAACAACATACTCCAATGAAGCAGAGAACCCCAGTTTATGATCATGAACACGATGCAAAGTATAGATCAAGCAAAAATAACACTCCTGTTAAGGCCAATTATTCTGCAAGGTATCTGCCAAACAGATCTCAGTGTGTTACAAAAGCAGACATGTCGTATGAATATGACGACGAAAATAACTATCGTTATAACAATAGCTACGATACGATTGAGTTTGGGAATGGAACCCCAAAGAGTAGTAATCCTAGAAAAAGCAGATCGTCATCGAAATTGATGTCGTATACAAATCACCCAAAGAATAAACACATGCATTTTAGTCACTCTCAAGAAGATTTAGCTTTGCAAAGAGAAAAAGAAATAGAAAAGTTCAAAATATTGCAAAAACAACAACATTATCATATAAAGAAAATTCAGCAATTGGAACTGCAAGACAACTATAGGAACTCAATTTCAATTTCTCCAGAGGTTTATCACACATCACCAACATCAAAGCCTAGGGTGAAGCAATACAAACCCAGACCCCAATCGCAAGTTTTCCAAACTCCTGTTCCTGGCATTCCTAGTGGTAACTACTCTAGCCCGGCATTGCCAAATAAAGTAAGTCCGCAGCATGATATTATGTCTCCCAAAAATAGTAAGAATAATCTTCAATTATTCAATAATCATACAATTGAAAGCTTTTCGCCAGACGTTTCACCAAAGCCACAAAAATTTGTTCAAGATAAGTATGTTGATGATTACTATGAAACACCTCAAAAGGCACATGCTCCGGTTGAAGACAATTATGATGAAATCGCATATAAGAGACAACAGTTGGAATTAGAATTACAACAAATAAAGGAGTTGGAAAAGTCCAAACAGCAGCAGAAGAAGAAAATTCCTTACTCGGGTATGAAATCTTCTCCTAATCGCTCAAAAGCCATACAAGGAGACGGGCTTAATACCAATTCGATGGCTTCTAGCTATATTAGTGAAGATTTGTTATCTTCAAAGAAGAATTATCAATCTAAGGATGACTTAAGTAGAAAATTAACAAATTTTAATACTGATGAATGTTTGGTAGATGAATATGACGATGACGATGACGATGACGATGACGATGACGATGACGATGACGATGACGATGACGATGACGATGACGATGAAGAATACGGATCTCCACCGCCTCCGCCACCTCCCAAATATGTTAAAGCAAGAAAACCAGTTCAAGAATCTTACCATATTCCTCAACCGAATGGCGAGAAAGAGATGCAACAGACTAAACTGAGAGATAACTATGTCAGAAATGTTCCTTACGATGCAGATGATTTTAAGTTTTCTGGAAACAGCCAAAACAGAATCCACTTAAACGACGATGATATGCTCAGATTATCGCAATTGCAGCATGAAGAGTTAAAAAACTCGACCAAATCTTTGCAAAGTGACGTATTGAACTTATCCGAATTAAGTGCTACCAGTGCTGGGTCTTTTATTAGACATAAGTACGATAAAGAATTGAGATATCAACAAGAATTGAAAATGAAGAATTTATCTCTCAATGAAAATGACGAAGAAAACAATGTCGAGCTTAATGGAGAATTGAAAGATATAAATAACAAACAACTAATGGACTCTATTTTTCAAGATAAGAAGTCAAGACATCCAAACATTTTCAAAAAATTCTTACAAAAACGAAAGGAAGACGAGACCATGAATCCTATCGAACAAAGGTTTCAAAATGAAGAATCTATTGATTGGGCAACTTTGAAAATGGATTTGAATAGAATGAATTCGTTAACTTCTCAGGATAAACAATCAAGAACCAGAAGAATCGTCAGAGAAGAAGGATCTTTAATAGTTAAGCCATTAGATTATATTTCTGAAATCAATACAAACGAAACAATCGGTGATCTTGAATCTCCATCCAGCTTTGACGTTTCTGATATTCCTTTTAAAAATATTGAATCTTTCATAGAAAAATATGAAATGTCAACCGATCTCAATGAATTAATATCTGACATTAGTGTTAAATTCAATTCATCGAAGCTCAATCAAGTTAGGTGCTTATTACTTCACTTATGCAAATATCATATTATTGAAGAGGCTGGTAAAATTCTGCAAATTAAACCCAAGTTAAACGAAATCTTGTACAAAGGTGAAGCTTCAATTTACCAATTAAACTACTTATTCAAAAAGCTTCTTGATGCTTTACGAATCCCATCTGAAATTGTGTTAGGTTTTTGGAAAAAGCCTAATGAATTTTATCATAATGAACAATACGTCGTTAATCATTGTTGGTTATCAATTTTGATTGATAATCAGTTTCATATCATAGATATTTATTGTTTCCAAAATGGGTCTGTCTGTAATATTCGTGACCATGGAAATGGGTATAACGAGTATTACTTTATGACTGAACCATTAAATCTAGTATCGACTCACATACCTTCTATTATTGATTTGCAACATGTGGTTCCTCCGATTGACCAAAGTATTGCATTTTACTTGCCAAGGAATTATTCCGGTTTTTACAAGAATAGATTAAGTTATAGGAACTTTAATAATGCTTTGACAAGACTAAAGGACTTAGAATTCTTCGAGTTGGAGTTAGAAGTTCCATCTGATATTGAACTTTTTACCTTGGTTAAAACTGCAAAAGTTACAACCAACGAGTTAAGTTTATGCCAGATATTCTGGTCTAATACTAAGAGAATTGCTAAAATCAAGGCAATTCTTCCAGAAAAAGAATCAATCGGCGTGTTGCAAGTATTCGCTGGCACAAAAGGTTTACAAAAGCATTTTGATAATGTCCATGAATTGGCCATTGTTATTCCATTATACCACACAGGCATTTATAAGTCATGTAAATTTGTGCCTAGATATCCTACTGTTCAAAGCCAGAATAACGATCTATATATTAAACAACCTCAAACCAGCAAAATTGTTGTTAAGAATGCCTATAATTTCGAAATCTGGCAATATCCATCAACAGGAATTAGTAGCCTTAGTGGCTTGGTAAACCAAGATTTTAAGATTGTAATTGAGTCTCCTTCTGGCAAATATTTTAAGCTAACCAAATCTGATCCTACCAAACCATTTGGAGCTTATGAAAGCAATTTCAAATGTCAAGAAGTTGGTCTATACAGAGGTCTAGTTATAGGTGATAGTGGGAACAGCTGGTATGTCTTTGCCCAGTGGGATTGTGTGATGGGCACTGTAACTAATTGAATACCTAGCATTTATTATTATTCCACCTTAAATGTACTTCATTTATTCCGCTGGTTTTAAGGTGAACTTTGTTCATGTCATTGCTTGATTATTAATAATATAACTTTTGCATATGTCAAGCACTTAAACCCCTTTTTATGTTCTTTTTTAGATTGATTTTTATACTTTTTATACATGTTTTTGCATTAATTGAATTTGATTGATTATCACGTGATAATATCAAAAATCTATATCAAGCACTTTTCACTTACAAGCCTTCTGATACTTTTAATCATAATCAGTATGGCATCAAAAGCGGCAACAACGGCTACGACTATTGTGTCGTCTCCGTCTATAGCGCCATTAAAATACTCGAAAGATCGTAAAGTTGGTGAAGGTACATATGCGGTTGTTTATTTAGGAAATCAAATATCAACTAAACGTAAGATCGCCATAAAAGAAATAAAGACAGGGCTTTTTAAGGATGGTCTTGATATGTCTGCTATTAGAGAAGTCAAGTATTTACAAGAATTAAGACACCCTAATGTAATAGAGTTGGTAGATGTGTTTCTGACAACGAATAATCTCAACTTGGTATTAGAATTTTTGCCTTGTGATTTAGAAGTATTAATAAAGGATACCTCCATAGTATTCAAACCATCCGATATAAAGTCATGGTTATTAATGACCTTAAGAGGTATACATCATTGTCATAGGAACTTTATATTACATCGAGACTTGAAACCTAACAATTTATTACTAGCACCAGATGGAGAATTAAAGATAGCGGATTTTGGGTTGGCAAGATCGTTGGGGAATGCAGACGAATTATTAACTTCGAATGTTGTTACAAGATGGTATCGAGCACCAGAGTTATTATTTGGTGCCAGGCATTATACAGTTGCCGTTGATATTTGGTCGATAGGAATAATATTTGCAGAACTAATGTTGCGTACACCATATTTACCAGGGAAAGACGATACGGATCAAATAGATGTAACTTTCAGGGCTTTGGGGACACCAACAGAACAGATATGGCCAAATGTTTCTAATTTACCATTATATAATGCTTTGCGAGTCTACCCACCCCCTTCAAGGCAAGAATTAAGAAATAGATTTAGTGCTGCTACAGAAAAAGCATTGGATTTGTTAATTCTTATGACGCAATTGGATCCGAACAGAAGATGTGACCTGACGCAAGCGTTGTTACACGAATATTTTCTTGAATTCCCAAGAGCTACGGAGCCTCTGCAATTACCCAAGAAAAGTAATGGTAAAGAAGAGGATTCTGAGCCTGAGAATAAAAAAAGGAAGTTGTAATATGTACATAATGTATCTATATTATTTGTAATAAATATTTTTAACGTATTCAGCTATAGCCCAGGAAGATGTTAAACCGGGGCTTTCAATTCCCAATAAGTTGACGAATCCAGGGAAGTCTTTCTCTTCTCGTATAATAAAATCAGAGAATCTCTGTTTGTTCTCAGCTTGAGAAACAGTCTTCGGCCTAACACCAGTATAAGTTGGCTGTATATCGCCCATTTCAATACTAGGGAAATACGTCTTAATAGCCTTTACTGCTTCATCAATGTTTATAGAAGTTGCTGAATAGTCTATTTCAGAAGCACTCTTTATATCAAGCCATTCTAAATCAGGGCCAAATCTTAGCTGTCCACCTAAATCGAAAGTCAAATGGGTTCCCAAGGAAGAAGCATTCGGGTTGGGACATGGGTATATCAATTTTTCAGTAATTTTGCTTGTTTTTATTGGATTTATTGGTTGATAAGCATAGTATGTTCCTTTAGCAAAATAGCTGTTAAGGTGTCTATCTTCAGGTAACAAGAAATTTGAAACCTCTTGCGCATAAAGGCCGGCTGAGTTCACTAAGTTATCGGTGGTGACTTCAAACTCACTTCCAGAATCCTTTTCTTTCAATGTGAGACAATAGTTTGGAATAGATCTGTTATATTCTATATCAACCAATTGTGTATTCAAACCAATGGTACCTTCGTTATTTTCAAATTGAGTTTGGAAATACAACACCAAGTCATGAGCAGATATAATACCTGTTGTTGGTGATTCGAGGATTCCAGCACTGGCCTTTATTAATGGGAATCTCTTCTTCGCCTGTTCAGTTGATATAAATCCAGTCGGAACTTCAAGTTCTTTTGCATTTCGCTGCAACCTTTCTAGGTATTCGTTTTCTGTCTCATCTTGCGCCACAACCCATTTTCCACACTTCGATAACGGAACTTGAATCGAATTGAATTTTCCTGTCTCATAAGCTTCGTATATCTTGTTTTTTCCTTTGATGCACAATTCGGCCTTCAAACTGTCCTTTGGGTAATAAAGCCCTGCATGGATAACTTCTGAGTTTCTTGACGTAGTCTCAGTCCCTAGACTTTCATGTTGCTCCACTAAAAGAACATTGTTGCCTTCGATTGCTTGCAATTCAGATCCCACAGCTGTTCCTACTACACCACCTCCAATAACAACATGAGAGAAATCAGATGAAATGATCCGACTACAATGAAATTCCTTAATTTGACTTCTACCAATTCTACTACCCACGCATTGAGCTATCTGTCTTGTACAATTTTTCAACATAGCCTTTAATACCGATGCGGCAGTCAAATTATTCCTAAATAATATATCAAGTCTTGCTAAACACTTAAGCTTAATTCTATAATTGTTACAGTTTTCGATATCGAGTGTGCATATATCTATTTGGAATTTGCTTTCATTATGGCGACAGCGACGTGCCACATTTAACTCAGTTGGAAATACTATATATTCTTCAATATTGCAGAATTTAGAATTGAAGTCAATGTAGGAGTAGTTTTCTATTCTGTTCATGATTAAAGCTGCTTTAACTAATTATGTATTTCTACAAAACTTAAGTTGTGCAATCTCAGGTTGTATAGTGTAGTGGTTATCACTTTCGGTTTTGATCCGGACAACCCCGGTTCGAATCCGGGTACGACCTACTTTTTTTTTTTTTTCCTAGCTTGGGCATTTCTGCGATTAGGTGATAACGAAACACACGTGGGTCATATATTAGACATAATTAAAAATCGGATGCCTTCATTCATATATATATACAATATTTTGTATTTTTTTGACGTTGTTCGTTTCTGTTTAACCGAGAAATTTTGAACCTTTCAATCAATTGTTGATAACTATAATTGACACTATAATTGACAAGTATGAAGTTCGGTGAACATCTTAGAAATGTTCTTATCAAGAATTATAGTTTTTACTATATTGCATATGATGAATTAAAACATCAGTTGAAAAGTAACTTGAAAAGTAATGATTTCAAGTGGACCAATGAGTATGAAGAAGAATTCTTAGCGGCACTTGAACAAGAATTGGATAAGGTTTACTCGTTTACCAAGGTCAAGAATACAGAGGTTAATAGAAGGATTAAGGAACTGGAAAAGTTTGTGCATGAGGTTGTCGATGCATTGCAAAATGAACAGAATACAAATCAGCCTCAAGAGCAAGATTTCGAAGATTTGGAGAGCGAATTGTCTGATATAATTGCTGATGTGCACGATTTAGCCAAGTTCACTAGATTGAACTACACTGGATTCCAAAAAATCTTGAAAAAGCACGACAAAACCACCAAGTTTACTTTGAGACCAATTTTCCAAGTTAGATTGAATGCTAAGCCATTCTACAAGGATAATTATGATAACTTGATTGTCAAGTTGTCTAAGTTGTACGACTTAGTTAGAACCAGAGGTAATCCAGTTAAGGGTGATGCCTCTGCTGGAGGTAGTCAACAAAATTTCGTGAGACAAACCACAAAGTATTGGGTTCACCCAGATAACATTACTGAATTGAAGTTGGTTATTTTAAAACATTTGCCAGTGTTAGTTTTTAATGCTGACAAGGAATTCGAACCAGAAGACAGTGCGATTACTTCCATCTACTTCGATAACAAGAATATGGATTTATATTACGGTAGATTAAGAAAAGACGAAGGTGCGGAGGCCATCAGATTGAGATGGTACGGGGGGATGAAATCGGACCAAATTTTCGTGGAGAGAAAAACTCACAGAGAAGATTGGACTGGTGAAAAATCTGTCAAAGCGAGATTTGTGGTGAAAGAGAAGAAGGTAAATGATTTTTTAAAGGGTAAATGGACTGCTTCTCAGGCTTTTGAAAAAATGAGGAAGGACGGAAAGAAATCCTCTAAAGAGATAGATAATTTAGAACGCTTGGCAAAAGAAGTGCAATATCGGGTTATAAAAGACAAAATGAGACCAGTCGTGAGATCATTTTATAATAGAACTGCTTTCCAATTGCCAGGTGATGCCAGAGTTCGTATTTCTTTAGATACAGAATTATCAATGGTCAGAGAAGATAATTTTGATGGTCATGATAGAACTAACGGTAACTGGAGAAGAACAGATATTGGGGTTGATTATCCATTCTCTCAATTACCAGAAAAAGATATTTGCCGTTTCCCTTATGCAGTTTTGGAAGTTAAATTGCAGACACAATTGGGTCAAGAGCCGCCAATTTGGGTTAAAGATTTAGTCACTAGTCACCTTGTGGAAGCTGTGCCTAAATTCTCCAAGTTTATTCATGGAGGAGCATCATTATTACCGGACTATGTTAATTTGTTACCATTTTGGTTACCTCAAATGGATGTTGATATAAGGAAACCAAAGATACAAGAATTTGGTATTAATAGACAAAATCAACAGAGAGCTAAGTCTTCCTCTTCAGGAGGTGAATTGGATGAAGAAGAATTATTAGTGAATGATGAGTTTTCGCCAAGTTATGGTGCCGTCCACTTCTCTAACGATGTGAATCCGTTGGAAGAAGATTTGGATGAATTCACTCCATTACTCTTACCCTCTAGTTATGCACTGAGAGATTCGGACAGTCCAGTGATGAATTTCTTCGCTGACGTGTATGGTAAATTATTGCATTACTTTAATGATGATAGATCATTCACTGTTAAACCAGGCACTAACTTCAATTTAAATGAGACTTTTGCTAATAAGATTCCGAAAGGTAAAAAGATTGCAATTCCGATTAGAATTGAACCAAAGGTTTATTTTGCAACTGAAAGAACCTATTTGCATTGGTTATCGATTGGTATGATTTTGGGTGCAACTGCGATGGCCTTACTTAATTATGGGAGAAAGAGTTCTGTCACTGCGTCAATTGGTTTCTTCATCAGTGCCTTATTCGTATTATCTTACTCAACCTACACATATGTTTGGAGGGTTCTTATGATTAGAGAAAAGAAACCAGTCGATTATGCCGATAAATTTGGACCTAATATTATCTGTGCTTTAATTGCAGCTGCCACTTTTACAACTTTTGTTTTCAAGTTCTTTGAATCGTGAATCTATCGTCCCATTTAATCTATATTTATTTCTACCTTAGTTTATACTCAAGCATCTAATATTTGGACTACATAAGTATAAATGACAAATCAAATGTATTATTTACATTAAATGGAAGTAATAAGCATTTATAATTTTGACTTCGAGTGTAAAATATTCGCCAAGTTCAGGTTAACTGTAAAACCGATCCCGTACGATAATTCGTAGCCCATTCCACCAGCGCCATAAGCATTGATGACAATGTTCTCAGCATGCTTCTCAATTGTAAGATTTAACCCATTCTTCCTGGCCGGTCTGAATCCCACATTAATTCTTACAATATCAAAATATTTCTTTCCGTTCTCATCTATTTTCATTAATTCTGGGAATAATTTACTGCCTCTACTAATTAATTCCTTGGTGTCTTCATCTTTTGGAACATCTGTAAAATCATTAACCTGTTTAGTACCGCCAATAATTGTACCTCCATTCAACGGCCGATTTATACAAAACGTCCATAATCCGTCGCTCAGCTGATGGGTTATAGTCTCTTCAGTATATGGATTCTCAGTAGGTGGATTAATCAATAAAGTTTGCCCTCTAATTGGAAAACTATCTTCATCATAGCCACCTTCATATTTCAAACCTCGACCTGAACAATTAATTATAATGGGGTTTTTCTTAACATATTTGTTAACTTCTTTCAAGGAATTTATTCTCTTTTTTAAAAACTTGATATCATATTCAAACCGCAATTTCCTTTGCAAAAACTGAATATACATTGGGGCATTGAGCACCCATGTATCATAGGAAGTCCCTATTTTAACACCATCAGGTAGCTGATCTTTCTCTAACACTTCAAAGTTATCAATTCCTTCCCTATAGCCTTTTGAAATGTTTCTATAAAAAGAATCCGGCTCTTCAAAATATTCGATCCCTTTAACAAATTTTATTGATGACTCTGGATTTGTTTTAGCTAATTCTTTGAAATAAGATTGTGTAATTCTAGTCAATTTGAATTCCCTTGCTTCTTGTTCATTTTTACTGGGGAACGGTCTAAAGTGGGCTCCTGCCCAAGGCGAGGTATATTCAGGTTCATATATTGCGTCATCAGGAAAATGATCTGCAATAATGGTTATTCTACGACGACTTGGCAGATTCTCACTTATGGCCAATGCCGTTGATAACCCAACAACACCAGCTCCCACTATAACTATCTCAGTAGAGTTCGCCATTTCACTGATTATGTTCACAAGAACTTTATAAAACACTGGGGAAATTAAATTGAAAATTTGTTTACGACTTACGGCGCTCATGATCCTAAACAATGCAATGTATTTTTATTATAATACGCAATCTATGAACTCGCCTTAATCTAAATTACTTAGAATTTCTTACTTCATTTCTTAATCCATTTAACCTCTGCTCAATGATTGCATCAACCTCTTCATCTGCCATGCCACTTTGATTGTTCGATTTTTTGGACATCAATTTTGAGCCTAATTTAGTCCAAACACCGTCTTTATTAATTTTCACCTTCTTACCACTTGGCAAAATATCGTATCTTGATGACTCGTGGTACTGAGTGTCGCCACTATAAATGATCGTCCCCTCGCTGCCAGGAGGAAGTTCTGTTGGGTTTGGATCAGTGCCCGCTCTTTTTCTATGAATCGGCATATCTTCCAATTCTATATCTTCTGGGTTGACTGTTTCATCGGATGATAATTTAAATCTTTGACAAATAGCCTTCCAGATAAGAACTGCACGTCTTTTCCATATTGACTCTTCCTTCACAAATGTCCATCCTTGATGTAATTCCTCGTATGATTCCTCCTCGAAAAACCGTCTCATTTCAATATCCTTCTCAAACAATTTGAATAACTCGTCATCGCTTGGATTGAAGATAAACTTAAAAACTTTGAATAGGATATCGAAAAGTAAAGGAATAGTGGCCAAAAGTAACAAAGAAGCCCACCAACTTTGGTCCCTCCCAAAGGTCATAAGACCATAGGCAACAAAGTATATTGTAGAATCCTTCGTTCTATATAATGCCATAATCAATACATTCCAAAGACCATATCCCCCGACAGAAATAATAAACGCTGCAAATGCTAACCATTGCCTATTTTGCATTTCTATCAACTCACATTTGGCATTGATAACAATTATCAACGCACTGAATACCAAATTTCCTAAAGGAAAGGTAGTGTTATCTTCTAGAGCAGTGAATCCCCATACATAGTATGCTATAAATGATACACCAACACTCTGCAAAGTTGCCAAAACCATCCATGAAATGAAAATTTTCAAGTTAAATGCTTGATACAACCTCCCCTTTGCATAAAGTTCTGGAACTGCTAACAAAGTCGCAGGTTTCAAATCTTTGTCAAACATACCAACACATAGAACCGGAAGAGAAGTAAATAATGTATTAAACATTGATAAGGACCAGCTTTCATACATGGAAGAACCCGAAAATAAAGTATTCCTTTGATAAATTGCTTGGGTTAGGTAGAAAAATAATTCCTTATAAAAAGTGCATAGAACAAATTTTGCAGTTCTGACATAGTTATATCTGCCATTTACTAGTAATAAATTTAGCAAAAACCTGAATTGAGCAACTGCATAATCGGCCGACCTTGCAGCCTGTAAGCCCTCCCTTCCAGTAATCCCTACACCAATATCTGCACTTTGAATCATCGCTATGTCATTGGCACCGTCACCAATAGCTAAAGTAACTGCATCTTTTTTCAAATTACGAACAGCACTCACCATGTTTGCCTTCTGTGAAGGCGAAGCACGACAGCAGATAGTCGAATCAGTCTGTACACATAAATCAATAAAGGACGCCATAAGATTTGGGTCACTTTCAATATCGGCTAAAGTAGCGCCATCAATGACTGCTACGCAATGAGCTATTCTTCCTCCTTGTATATCATGGATTGTTGACATAACAAGTTGAGACAATGCCTCCCTTCCAACGTCTAAACTTAAAACAACAACAGTTGAATAATCTTTGATGAGTCTACAAGAATAACCAATGTTAATGGCAGTCTCTCTTTTGTCTCCAGTAAGCATCCACATTTTTATTCCTGCTCTTCTAAGCTTGTCAATGGCCTCACTAACGCCATTTTGTAATTTATCTTCAATCGCAGTGGCACCACACAATTCGAAGTTGTTTTCAATGCGTCCTCCCACATCTTCTACTTTACCGGCCCTGTCAGAAAGGGCTGTTTTTGCCTCGATATATTCCTTAGACCAATCTTCATACTCAGTCTTATCTAACCATCTAAATGCATATAATAATGTTCTAAGTCCTTCGGTTGAAAACTCTTCTATATGTTCCAAGGTTTTCTCAAAAATAAACCCATCGTTTACTAGTAATTTATCGTTTGGAATAAATTGCTTTAAACTTTTAACTTTTGGTATCTGTACGGGACTTACATCTAGGTTACCGTGACTTGTAACATCAATACTATATCGCTTGGCCTGTTGCTCATGTAAGGATTTCCTTGACTTAGAGGCAATATCATCGATTTCATATTCTTCATTATTTATCAAATAATTATCAATGGAAGCAAGTATATTAGGTTCTGTGTTTCCTCGCATATGCAAACTTCTCTTTAATGAAGATATTGAATTCCTTGACTCAATTTCATTAGAAAACTTAGTCTGTAATACTGCATCAGCTTCTTGAGTTTTACGATCAGCAGAATTAAAAGAAATCTCTTTAGCCTTCAGTTTTGCTAGGTCAGAATTTCTTAATTTCTCTAAAATTATATTGTCTGCTCCTTTACAAACAATACAAATTCTACCTTCAGGAAATTTTACTACAACAGACATTCGCTTCCTAGCCGAAGAGAATTCAATCACGTCGAGGACTTCATATGTTTCCATTATTGGATCAGCTTCGAACCCATCTGGGTATGATTTAATAATCAATTGATTATTTTGTCTATTGAACACAACGAACCCTAAATCTCTTGCAGCCTGTACTAAAGCCAATTCATCAGGAGAAGAAGCTTGGTATTCGAGATTTTCGTCTTTAATATTATCATCGTCCAAGAAATAATCGCTCGATTCATCTCTACTTCTGCTCTTATGCTTTCTTTTAGGCAAACAAGTGTTACATAGTGCAATACTTAACAAGAAGAATTTAGCTTTCTTGGCAAAAAGAGTGTGTGGGTGAGATTGAATATATCTCAACAAAGCTAATGAGTTCTGCAAGTCCTGGCATTTAGCTGGAAATGCTGACGACCTCCAATTTGATTCAAACGATTTTATATCTAGACTATCGCGAGCTATTGATGTAGTACTTCTTCTTGGTTGATATTCTAACGCAGACAGGAAACTAGATTTTTTATCCATCTGGGATGTTTCCTTGATGGTTGTCTGAAATCTTGATTTTGTAGGCGAATGAAGCATAGAATCATCTTTTCTTTTAGTTTGGACGTCATCACCTGTGATTCCAGCTTTAACGTCTAAATCATGCAACCAGCTCACACCACACACGCTAAATTTTCTAAAGATCATAATATTGTCTGTCAAAGTTCCTGTCTTGTCACTGAAAATATAACTAACCTGTCCCAACTCTTCTAGAATTGTAGCCGTTTTAGCATCAGCCGGAGTATTGCTCTCAACATGATACATATCAATATCATATTGAACCAAGCATAATTGCATTACTTTGATTATTTCCATCGTAACATAAAGCGATAAAGGAATCAAAGTATTATACATGATAATAAAGCCCATTAATGTTGGTGCAACACCAGCATCTTGCCCATATAAATACCATGCCTTATTTTTGTTCTCCTTGTATAATAATCGTTGAGCCATGGTCGAGAATGCGGATAATAATACCACTACACAAACCATAAATATAACGATATAATTGATATTCTTTTGTAATTTGGGAGCTTTAGTTCTTGGATTTTTAATGTTGTTCATCCTAATTTTTGTTTCTTCACCTGTAAATGTTACAATTCCTAAAGCTGATTTAGTATTTCTTAGAATACTTCCTCTGTACGCAATATTGTCAGATCCCAATGCAAAAGTCTCTTCATCCATAGTAAGCTGGCCTTCAAAATTGTATAAATCAGTATTAGGGTCTTCAACAGTAAATAATGCTCTGGTGTTCTTCAAGCCAGTAACTTTTGAAATTCTTTTTGATAATTCGTTATGCGGTCTTTTAGATTTCAAATTAGTTTCACCATCTAACGCCATAGTTTCCACGTATGCCTCTTGTGATTCCTCGCTCGTTGCTAAAAGAACAACATCGGCGGGGAACCATTCATTTTCGTGGATTTTAAGAATGTCTCCAACTTTAACATTCTTCCATCTGGTTGTATGTTCCTTTAAATTATATTTCTTCAATAAATCAATATCGGTATACAGCGGAGTCAATTCTGAATGGGAAACAGATGATCTGGAAGATAGAAAAATGTTATTGCCTTCGGCGTTATTTACTGGCAAAGTTTCCGTCATGATGGTTGCAATAGAGTGGGTATCGAAATTATTTAGATCTTCATCTTCTCTGACAACAGTCGTTTTCTTGTTATTTTCTTCTTTATCGTTAAGGTGTCTCTTCCAATCATCGAAACCTTCCCGTGCTATTGAAATCGACATGAAGATCAATAGAGGCACAATCGTAGTATATTGACCCGTAGTAGACCATGTGGGGATCATCTGCATGATGGCCACTACCATGAAATAGCAATTAGCAATTTTAGAAAACTGTGCTTTCAACTGTTTTGGTAAGAAGGTAAATGCATTATACTTCGCCGATGTGACCACATTATTGCAATATGGCTCGCCATTTCTCTCGTCGATCAAAGATTTGTGATAACCATCATAATATTCATCTTGAAAGTCGCTATTCAAATTACAACGATTCACACTCAAAGGTATAATTCTCCCATAACCTGTCGGTTCTAAGTTATTAATACCCAATAGTCGATTTTTCACTTTAATTAGAAGTTTTATAGCTATGTTGCGTCTTGCGTTTTTCCTCTTCTCAAAGAGCAACCTACGAGCTTCATCAGATCTCGAAGAGTTTATCGTACTGTGTACTGTTGAATTGCTTAACTGAACCTGCAGAATAATATAGGGTGAGTTACTTTTAAAATCGGCATCTTCCACTGGTTCATCAATATTAATCTGTGGCGGTATAATTCCAGAATCATTCACCTTTGAATCAGTTTGTCGAGAAGTACCCTCCCATTCATTCGATGAATGTTGTTGATCTATGGTTTGAGCATGCGTACCATTTTTCCTTGCAAACGGATTCAAGTTTGTAGTCTGGTTTGTTGGTTGGCTTTGTATCAATGTTTTGTTAAATAGCTGCGATCTCAAAGAGAGGCCTCTCTTTCTCCTGGCATGAGGAGCTCTTGGCACGTCTAGTGTCGGGTTATCTGACCTCCCTGTTTGACTCATTAACAGCCTTACGATGCGTGAAATTTAGATAAGAACAATAATACGAAAATCTAGCGCCTTAAACAATAATTTATGTATTTGAATTTAAAACGAGCACAGCCATGCGAAATTGATCAGAGATATTTAAAGCATTATTTATACATAAAACTCACTATACACCTATAGTAGATCTAATTTTACCTATACAGTAGTCTTTATATTCTTCAACATATCCCTTATGATTGAGTTCAACCTCACCGCTTAATTCAGATACTATTTCACCATTACCTGCAACTATAACCATACCACGAGGCATCTGGGTTAAGTCAGGGAACGGTTCAATTAAAATATTATCCAAGATCATGCTGACCAAATTATTTGCAACAAGTCTGCCCATATACATCGCCCAGCCAGCACTTTTAATGATTGGCAACTCAACTATATCACCAATACAGAAAAAGGCATCAAGTTTCTTATCCTTGTTAAGCACTTGTAAATATTCGTTCACCAAGATGTTGTTTCTAGAGGTAACGAAATCCTTTCTCAAGTTGTCAGAAAGGATTGAAATATTATTTTGATGGGCATGGCACCAATAGTTTAAGTCGGATTTTATTATTTCGCCTGTTGTGGTTTCTAAGTCACCATTTTCCAGTTCCTTTGAAACTCTGGTATTAAGATAAACGTTGACTCCGGAATTAACTAAGGATTTATAGGTAAGACTTTGGAATTCAGTGCTTAATGGTTCAGGGGGAAACGTTTCGTGCGGGTGCATCAAGTTGACAGTTTTGTTTGGACAATGATGTTTGATGTCACCTGCGATTTCAATACCCACTGCACCAGCACCAATTATGGATATAATGTCATTGGACTCTATTTCGTGCTTTGATCTAGCCATCTCCTCGAGATATGACTTAGTGGTGTAGGCATTTGGGGTTGTTGGCCAGCTTCTATCCCTGCCAGATGCTAATATAACATAATCGAAGTTAATAGTGGCCGTTTCATCGCTTTCAACCAATTGGTATTCTGCTCTATTTTCGTCCAAATGAGTAACTCTTCCATGGACAAAGTTTATCTCGAATCCTCCTTCGTTATTTCCTGTATTTTGATCCGTAACTATATTCTGCAACACATCTGGCTGGTTTGATATAACTTTGTCGAACTTTAAATCGTAGAACTCTTCGAACGAAATGTACTGTGTCTTTGCAAAATCCACGTCCACTATAGCTCTAGGAATTCCGAGAATGTTTAATAATCCCGACTTAGGTTCGACCATCGTAATCGAAACTCTACTATTAATCAACTTCAGTTTGATAAACGGATCTTTTATTCTTCGGTTAAAATGATATGCAAGACTTCTAACTGCTGATAACCCAGCATACGCACCTCCAACTACTAAGATATTCGTGGTAAATGACGTTGCATTGTCTGTTGTTGGCTTCAATACGGTGGGGACCGAAAGCGATATTCCATGCGTCATTATCTATATTTATCGAATATAAACCAACAATACTATAAATTAATAAACAATCATAGAAAAAAAGACTGAAGAATTTTTATAGTATAACCACCTTCCGAAATCGGAGGTATTCGAGTAGTGTGTATTGATCAATCGGAACAATAAAAAATTCCAAATTATCTAAAGAATCTTTCTATGCGAGGCTGCCGATGAGCAGCACTAAACTATATATCGAGGCTTTTTCGGCTATCGAACAAAATATTAAGGCACTGCATGGCGAATTTAGGAAACTATCCGAGGCTGCACTGCGAGTCTAACGAAGGCTATTGAACAACTTCTTATTATCATTATTCAATTCCTCTTCGATATCGTGTATTGAGCTCTTAAGATTCTTTTTTGAGCCGTTAGCATCCAACCAATTCTCAAGGCGATGCCTTTGGAACTTGAGTTCCTCTGTAATCGGTAATTTGATATTAGAATCGTCTGATCGAGAATATGGATTAAGCAACAAGTTGAATAATGGATTCCACAAGTCAAGTTGCCAGTACCTCTTTAGAGTATGACTGAGAAATACGCTACCAGTGGTAGATTCTTTGATCTCTATATACTTTCCAAATAGCATGGTATAAATAATACTGGCGAGGCCGTAGTAGTCCGCTTCAAAGCTCCAAGGTTCATGCTTATTCATCTGTGGGCAATCCTGCTGGTCCGTTTCCCAGTTGGAAACGAATTGGGCATTTTGGTTGAATAATGTCATATCTATGGCTCTTCCAAAATCTATCAAGGTTATGCTTTTATTAAACCAGCCATCACTTCCGTAACGGCTGTAAGTGTCACTCCACTCCTTGGAATGGCTAAACCTGATCATGCAGTTATCAGATTTTAGATCACCATGAATAATACCTATGCTATGGAGAACTTCGATAATTTTTAACAATTCGACTGTTAAATATATACACAACACTTCATCAACAGTTGATCCTCTGTTTTTATAAATATTTACCACATCCAAAATAGTGCCTTGGTTCACATAATTCATTAATAAGTAACTTTCATCCTGAAAGAAGAAGAGTGCCTCGGGTTTGACTATCATTTCCCTAATATCACAATCAAATATAGTTAGTCTTTGATGAATTTGGGTTAGAATATAATACTCCCATTTTGATGATGGAGACTCCACCTTCAATGCCTTTAACTTCCCCATTTCCGTTTCAACGAGATAAACTACACCGTATCCGCCATGCCCCAACTCATATCTTAAGCAATAAATCTCATCCCCACAATAGTCAATTATTGAATTTTTAGAACCTTTAGTAATTATTTTAGTTTTATTGTTTGTTATCTCGTGAAATCTCTTTATCTTATTAATCTTGGTATAGCAATAATTGCAAAACCCAGAATACGAAGATATGGGTGTCGCCAAATCGTCTAGTAATCGTTCCCTTAAAGACTCGTCTACTGGGTCAAATATATTCAGTTCCTTATCTATTACTGAGGATGAGGGTCTCTCTATAAAGGGGGAACTCTGAACACTATCTCCCTGGACATTAGTATCCCTCGTAGGTGTTATAGTCTTCTCCAAATTTCCTTCATTAGAATGTCCTGTTTCATTTGAAATTTGTTGTTTTAATTCTTTTTCTTCGGGTTTTATTGCATGAATTGTTTCTGTGACAAATCCATCAAAATTCGTAGTATTTTCACCTTCAGTTTTTTCCTCCTCGTCATCTGTATTCAAATTCTGACCTGCATCATTAAACATAGTGAGTACTTCATTAGTTGCCATACGAGAAAACATCGTCATTGTAGGTGAATTCGGTCTGTGTTTAAAAGGTAAATGAGTATCATCGTCCTCATGAAGACCTCCATCTTTCAACGGAATTGTGAAAGTAATATCCTTAGAGAAAGTACTTTCATCTACTATGTTATTATGCGGCTTAAGTGGTGTTTTTTCTTCAGGTATTAAATTTTGCTGCTCTTCGTAGCCTAATGAAACTTTACTTAGCTTTCTGGTTAGGGCTAAAATCTCATCCAAGCAATATTCGTCTCCCTGTTCTGGATATAATAAATCCATATTTAAACTAACTTTTTCTTGGTTTTTTCCTGGGTGTCTTATTAAAGTATGCATTAATCCGTTTTCGTCTTCTTCGATTGTTTGTATAGGTACTGCGCCATCTGTATCATGGGCAACATCTTTGAATACTGTGATCTTAGACTCAGGTTTGGTTGGCTCTAACTTCTGCTTGATAGTTTCACCGCACCATGGCTTTGATGTTAAGATGTTTTCTTTTACCCTTGTTTTAATAGGCCCAAGTTCAGGTGGATTGGCCAGCCCATCAAATAGAGTGTTCAAAATGTCCTGGTTCTTGTCCTCGTCTTCCACGAACACTTGCAATTTGGGTCTCTTTCTTGTTGCTTGGGCATCCGTCATTCCAATTGGAACAGCTGAATCTCCTCTCTTCACAGCGAGAACATTTTTTATGGACGATTCACCTCGATCTGTTCTCCTGGCCGGATCATGCATTCTTTCGTTGAATTGCATAAATGATCGTTCAAGTCGAACCAAAGGCCTTGCCTTATATTCAACCCCCATTTCATATATCTGAGTTGCATCTTGAAACTTCTCATTAAGCTCCAAGTATTTTGCAAATTCTTCATAATACAATGCTAATTCGGTGCCTATTTCCTTTTTGGCCAAGTAAACAAAAATATCTTTCGGAGAATCGGAGTAGTTGGTATATTCCAACCATACTTTCAAATACCGTGGGTCATTCTTGTAATGTGCTACGTCTCGAAAGCATGAAGTACATCTTTCCAATAAAGCCAATAATCCACTCTCAGTATTGGAGCCTTGAGGAAATGTATCATGAGTCCAATTTATATAATCTAAGAATACCTGTAATGGATCATCTAATTCTTCTGAATTTTCTAATTGTAACTCAAATTGTTCTTTTCTTTTTTGTTGTTGTTCTTTGTACTTAAGTACCGATTTTGATGCGTTTTTGAAATTCAATGCTAATTTAGAAGCTGACCTCCCCTCGGGTAAAGGCTGTATATTCTCTTTATCATGTTCTATAAGCGAAGCATCTGTTTGGCTCAGCATACCTATTAATCTTGCTACTTCTAGGATCTAATTCATATACTATTCGGTAGATCTGAAGAGTAAACAAATAAACGCTGCACGTCGTTCATGGCCAAAAATGTCGTACTAACATCGCGTTCATTAATACCTATGGCCATATTGCTTGTAGTTAAGAAGACAAGATCAGCAATTCAAAGTTAATAAAATGCTATTCTGGAAGCTTTTTTTGCTTTCTGTATGGTTCATGATAGTTGGGGCTGAAAAATATGCCGAATCATTGAATTTGAAGCCTTTGCCACGGAATAGTTTGTTAGCTACATTTCAATTTGATGTCGAATCATTGCCAACAAAGTTAGGCTATTACAATGAAACCATAGAAATCGGTGATAGATCCATATCTGATGGAACCCATTATAATTACTTTCCAAGATCGTTAGGGCCAATAATTGAGTCTACAAACACAAGAGAATTACATTTAAGATTCACACAGGGCTGGTGGGATTCTGAGTTATGGGGACGCTTGCCCTTGAACGGTTTAAAGAGTGGTGGAACTGGAGTTGAGGTTTCAGCGGTTATAGAAGCTCCCAATCTAGAATCGGCTAAAAAAGACTGGAATAAGTTATCGAATTCTTTGTCGGGTTTTTTCTGTGCATCTCTTAATTTTATTGATGATACCATCACAACTACACCAAAGCATCATTCTAATAATAACGGCCATTTCATACTGAATTCTAATAATAACTTATATTTTTTAAGAGCTGCTCTTCCTAGTGAGCCAATCTGCACCGAGAATTTAACTCCATTTTTGAAATTATTGCCTACTAGAGGAAAGGCAGGTATTTCGTCATTGTTAGAGGGCCACAGGGTATTTGACTCTTTGTGGCATGGAATGTCTATTGATGTCATTACGGAATGTGATGAAGTTGATTCAACTTGTCATTTGTCAATGAGTCAAAGTGTGAATTCTGTTATTGATATCATGAGATCGATTCGTAAGAAGAAGGAAGGAATCCCAAGGCCAACTCCTGGCGATGAATTGCGTTGCGATGATTCGAAAGTATTCAACATTTGGCAATGCTTTCCGCTTGGTGATCCAACTAATGTCACCTGGGATTTGGAAACTGTCTTCGGTAGAACTATTAATGGGCCGGCTTTGATTGGCGACTCTAAGACAACATCGATTAATATTGAAATTGACTCAAACTTTTGGGAAACAGACGTGATTAAGTCATCTGATGAATCGTCCGATGTATCTGCTTTATCTATGTCACCAGATTCCAAATCCATTGAGTACTTTGTTGATGAACCTTTCAAATACAATTTCAAATTTACTTCTAGCGATAGTCGAAAGACCGCTCCTATAGAAACCCCACCTTTGCATGTATATCGTTCATTAACAGGATATTCACAAGACCAAGGTGGATTTCGCGTAGTTTTATCCAACCCATCGCCTAGTGAATCCATTGATTTTATTTATTTTGAAACTTTGCCTTGGTACATGAGATTGTATTTAAATACCTTGACCATGACAGTCAAGGATGAGACTGGATTCAATGAAATTGATACAGAGCAATCAAACTATATAAAAAACCGCTATTATAAACCAGCCATTGATAGAACAAGGCCATCACACTTGGAATTTTCAGTCTCCTTACCAGCAAATACAACTATGACTCTAACATATCAATTTGATAAATCGTTATTATTATACGCAGAATACCCACCGGATGCAAATCATGGATTCGCTATTGATCCGGCCGTTATCAGCGTATTAGATGAAGCAAAGAATAGCGTCTATGAGATGCGGACTACAAGTTTATTGTTATATTTACCAACTCCTGATTTTTCAATGCCATATAATGTCATTATTTTGACTTGTACGGTAATGTCCTTAGCTTTCGGATCTATATTTAACTTATTGACCAAGCAAGTTATTACCGAACAAGAATTTGAGAAAATTGCTGCAAATGGGAAGATAAGTATTATTATTAACCATATAAGAGATAAAATAAAGACAATAAAAACGCGCCACTGAACGCTGGTTAGTGGCAGGAATACCAGGTAAGTACCATTTTATATAGATCAGCAACGCCACACATAAAGAAATATATAATCCAATTTGAATAGATTGAATTGCGACTTATTTAGTAAATTGTTTTTTGGGTTGAGTGTTACACATGGCTGCAAGTTCAAGTTAAATTATTTAACTATCCTTCAGTTGCAATTAAAGATTAGTTTTTGTTTTTCGGGATACCTTTTTACAATAATCAAGTATATATAGTATTCAAAAAAAAAATTTTATTAGCAAGATTTTATTAATTTTTGCAACTTTTCATTTTTTTAAAAAAAGTTATGAAGGAAAGAAATGAAGCTACAATTTCATAATTAATTATTAATATAGCTCATCTATAATGTATACTAAAATGCTATATAAGCGTCAAGGCTAAGTGTATGTTTTCTATAAAGTTAATTATTCATTATTAAGTATATACATAGTAAAAGGCTACGATAATGTTTTAGAACGGATCTTCATAAGGGTCCTCCTCATCGTAATCATCATCCTTTTCAAATTCATAGACAATAGCTCCTCCCGAAGAACCCATTGCTTCTTGTGCTTCCATGAATGGAAGCTCAACTTGCTCTCTGGCAAGTTTTTGTTTAGAGCTAGTAGTCAAATTAAATGTAGTTAAATCTTTCAACATACTTTCATCCTCGGGATCGATAGCTTCTTCTTTAGCTTCCTTGAATACATCATACGTGTGAGTTATCGAATTAACCATAAATTGATAAATCAACGATCTACCTGATTTTCTTCTGTTGGTTAGCGTGAGCTTGTAAGTCGTGCTGTTTAAAGAACAATTTATTGGGAATCGCAATCTGCTTATTTTATTATCTAGCGTCTCCTCGTCAATTTTATCTTGATAGAATGGTTCTATTTCAAAGATCGAACTGGCGATGTATGACAATAAACTTAACGAAGATGGATAATTCATAACGCTGCTATGAGGCTGCGGCAAATTCGTATGGAAAACACCAACTAAACTGATATTTGGCAGTATAGTACTAGATATAAAATGCGCTAGTTCATCGTTTGCAATATAATTCAATGAATCGACTATCACTAAGCATTTGCT
The DNA here is from genome assembly GCF_000006445.2 of Debaryomyces hansenii CBS767. Lineage (NCBI taxonomy): Eukaryota > Fungi > Ascomycota > Pichiomycetes > Serinales > Debaryomycetaceae > Debaryomyces > Debaryomyces hansenii. Next base: position 1,739,010 of record NC_006049.2, read on the forward strand.
TGATGTTGTTTCTCCAACTTCCAAAATTTCTGATTTGATTTTTTTACTGACTTCAGCTGCTGGAAGTCCTGAACATTGTATGAATGAACTAGCAAAAGAAGGCTTGTTCAACGTTTCGAATGAAATATATATAATTTTGTTATTAGAACATTTATAGGCGAACTCTCGGAGTATATTGTATGAAGATTGAATTAATGAATCCAAAACCAATATGAAAGGAGAATTTTCTTTCAAAGACAACAACCTATTCAACAAGACTGTAGAGTTTTGACTCGACATTGCTATGTATAATCTAAAAAGGGTGAAGCTTAATCCATTATAGTACCATTTCATTATACTGCCGCTCTGATTGAATATTGTTCGCACACGACTCATCATATCTCTTTAAATAACTATATGCTATCAGTAGAGAACTATAGATACAGAGGAAATTAAATTGTTAAACTATAGTGAAATGCCGTCTGAAAAACAGAGGAAGAAGAATTTGGCGGGCAGCTATACGATACCTACAGCATTAGCGGATGTAATCCGAGAGCAGCACAAGCATGAAGACGCAATCTCTTCGCAAGAGTTGAAACAGAACCTTAGTAAAAATGACTATCAACAACGGAAATTTCAGAGAAATATAGACCTAAACCTCGACAATTTGAAAACTTATAAGGAAACAATGGAGGAACGTGAGTTTGAAAGAGAAGAAGCCCATGTAAGAAACCTAATTAAGAAAAAAGAAGAGGAGAAGGGAACAACAGAAAATGCCATAACTAGCGAACCAACAAAGAGACAGAGAAAAAGAAGATGGGACGTAGGACCTGATCAATTGTTGGACCAGAATACAAATAATGAGAATGTTGATCTGGGAATTGTACAATCAACGAAGAAAATAAAATCAGATGAGGATGACATCTCAAGCGCCTTAACTGCTGACGACAGAAATATCCCGATTATTAACGGTATTCCATTAACGAACGAAATAATTGATAAAATACTACCACCTGGATACGTCGTGGTACCACCACCTGAAGAATTTGAACAATTTGACCCATCTATAGCTCCTGATATGACAGAAATTACTTCGAATTATTACGTACCACCTTCAGTTGACCAAGATAGCATTCAAACAAAAAAATTGATGGAGGGACAATTAACTACCGAAATTCCAGGTGTGACTGGTTTAAGTTTCATTAAGCAGGAGGACATGAAATATTTTGGAAAGTTGATGACTGCAAACGATGAAGAAGATTCATCCCTCGAACAAAAGAAGGAAATAAGGCTTATGAAGCTTTTATTGAAGATTAAGAATGGTACTCCAGGTATACGTAAGAAATCATTGCGTCAATTGACCGATAATTCACGAACATTCGGTCCGAAAGTCTTGTTTAATCAAATTTTACCACTTTTACTTGAACCTAACTTAGATGATCATGAAAGACATGTTTTGGTTAAATTGGTTGGAAGAATTTTATTTCATTTAGATGATTTGGTCAGGCCTTATACACATAAGATTTTGATGGTTGTTTCTCCGTTACTAATAGATGAAGATTTCACGATAAGATTAGAGGCAAGAGACATAATTTCTAGTTTAACTAGAGCCGCTGGTTTGGCTAATATGATTGCAAACTTGAGACCTGATTTAGATCATGTCGACGAATATGTTAGGAATGTAACATCCCGTGTATTCGCTATCGTTGCAAATACTTTAGGTCTAGTAAATTTCATTCCATTTTTGAAAGCAGTGATAAAATCTAAGAAAAATTGGATGGTAAGACATACAGGGATCAAAATTGTTCAACAGCTATGTATATTATTAGGGGGTGGAAATGGTAATTCCATCTTGCCTTACTTATCTCAGTTAATGACTGTTTTGAAACCAGGATTAACAGATGAGATACTACAGGTTCGTACAATGACAGCACTAACTTTATCTCAACTAGCAGAAAATGTAAAGCCATATGGGATTGGGTCGTTCGAAGAGGTTTTGGAACCAGCGTGGTTGGGATTACGAAGTCATAGAGGCAAAGGCTTGGCTACTTTTTTGAAATGTATTGGGTCAATAATACCTTTGATGTGTCACGATCCAAATTATGAAGAATATGCTAACTACTATACAAAGGAATTAATGACAGTAATTACAAGAGAATTTAATTCTCCCGATGAGGATATGAAAATTACAATTTTGAAGATTATGATCAACTTACCATTATCCAGACATTTAATAAAGAATTACCACAAAGAAATAATAAAGCCGTTTTTAAGATTTTTCTGGAATAGGAGAACAGCATCAGATTCACAGCAATTAAGCAAGCTCGTTGTTGATGCTACTTCACAACTTGCAATGAAGTTTGATTTCTTAGAAATTCTAGAGTGCATTGTAATTTATACCAAAGATGAAAATGAATCTTTAAGGAGGATGTGCGTGGAAACTATAAACAAGATGGTTTCTTCAAATGCTGATTATCTTATCGGATTAGATTCTCAGCTCGAGATTAAACTCGTAGATGGTATTTTATTTGCCTTTCAAGAACAATCCGTTTATCATAGAGTATATCTAATGGTATTTGATGCTGTGTCGAAAGCTCTTAATGTGAGACTTAAACCACATATGAATTCAATAATTAGTACTATATTATACCGCTTGAAGAATAAAACCCCAGAAATAAGACAGCAAGCTTCAGACTTAATAACAATAATAGCACCTATTATCAAAAATTGTTCTGAAGGTAACGACGAAGTAATAATGAAATTAATTCTAATTCTATACGAATCGCTAGGCGAAATTTATCCAGAGGTTTTGGGGTCTCTTTTGAGTGCATTATATGCATGTATCGACAATGTCGATAAAAATTCTTTATATACCATGTCAAATCCCTCAATTAATCAAATATTACCTACTTTGACACCAATTTTGAAGAATCGACAGGATAAGGTTCAGGAATCTTGTATAAAATTAGTTGGATTAATTGCTAGAAAGAATTCTGAGACCATTAATGCAAAGGAATGGATGCGTATTTGCTTTGAATTATTGGACATGTTGAAGAGCCCGAAGAAACGTATAAGAATAGCAGCAAATGATACATTTGGTTACATTGCACGTACCATAGGCCCTCAGGATGTCCTTGCGATGTTACTAAATAATTTAAGAGTTCAGGAACGTCAATTAAGAGTTTGCACAGCTGTAGCAATAGGTATCGTGGCTGAAATATGTGCTCCTTTTACTATACTTCCAGCACTCATGAATGAATATAGAATACCTGAAAATAATGTGCAAAATGGTGTCTTGAAAGCACTCAGCTTTTTATTTGAGTATATTGATGGTAATATGACCAAAGATTATTTGTTTGCTATAACACCTTTACTTGAGGATGCATTGACAGATAGAGACCAAGTCCATCGTCAAACAGCGGCAACTGTAATTAGACATATGGCCCTCAACTGCGTTGGCTTAACTAATGACGATTATTATGATGTTTTTATTCATTATTTGAATTTGCTATTACCTAACGTGTATGAGACTTCACCCCACGTTATTAATCGTATTTTAGAAAGTATTGAAGGAATAAGAGCAGTAATTGGGATGGGTAGCTTTTCGAATTATATTTGGGCCGGATTATTTCATCCCGCACGGAAAGTCAGAAATCCATACTGGAAAATATACAACAGTGCTTATGTTCAACATAGTGATGCTCTCGTTCCTTATTATCCGCAACTTGACAAGCTTCAAGATGACGATACTATAAATTATAAAATCGAAGAATTGGATTTATTTATTTAGATGAACTCATAATTGTTCTTCATAAATTCTATTCTATTTACTATTTTATTTGTATATACGAACCTATAAATCATAATGTAGAGTTAATAATATACTCAATTGGTTGGTTCCCTTTCCCACTAAAAAAATTATCGAATGTGCTTTCCATATGGGCTATGTTTGTATCGTACTGAATCAAGTTACCTTCACTGTCGTAAAAGTCATCATCAGAAGATTCATCAATACGGGCAACAGGCTCATCTTCCTTGGTATACATATGAGTTGTATAACGAGTTATTCTTCTGCATTGTAATTCTAAAATGTCTTGATTATCAGCAAAGTCCATGCTAGATTCAGAATTACTACTTGAAGACGGAATAGCAGGGTAGCATTCCAGTATTAGTATATCATCGTGTATAATTCGAAATGGAACGTTTTGGATCCATTTATTTACTTTTTCCTTGGGTGGCATGTTACTAGTTTTCCTAGGATTGAAGGTCGATGGAAACTCCAGCATAACCATATTAGAGTCCTCATTCAAAATGAAAAGTCCCTTCTGTGTTGGGCTAAGAGATGTTTTTTTTGTTGGAGATTCAATAACTCGCCCGACACAGATGTATCCTTCGGGAGCCTGCTTACTAGGAGAAATTATATGAGCCGGTCTGAGAGAATTCGATTGAATCTCTGAATAAAGCAATTGATGGTCCTGAGAACCATTATTCATAGTGGAGTTTGTAATTTTTTGTTCATTAGAATTCACTAGAATATAGTTCCTCTGAGAAAAATATGGTGAATATTGCTGCTGTTGCTGTAAATTCTGATAATTTTCAATACTTTCAAATTTCAGTGGAGTATTTCCATTATTGGGTGCCATAGTTATCTCTGAAACTGACTCCATGGCCATAGGAAATATATATTTCCTATATTAGTAAACAATTAAAAATTGAATAGAGGTATTATATATGGATTTGTGGAATTGCAAAAAGCCTTTTTGCAATCATCTTGAAAGCCGCAATTTGACTAAATTAACGATTTCTATATTTAACAAACTCGCTACATGAATTTGTCTCCCAATTATTAATAAATACTTTAATACCAAGCTTCAATAGTACGCTTATTGATGTTGGTAGTATGTTATTTAGACTGCCTATTTTGGTTTCTCTTAAGTGAAGAAGGTATCTGCATTATTATTACATAATCATCGAATTAATCTTCAAAAGAATGCAACTGTCTCTGTCTTGATTAGGAGTAAGAATTAATCGCAACCTATATGTATATATGATTTCCTGCAATGGGTGTCAACTCTTTATGGGATATTTTGGGACCATCAGCCAGGCCTGTTAGGTTAGAGGCGTTGTCAAGAAAAAAATTAGCTGTTGATGCATCGATTTGGATTTATCAGTTTTTGAAAGCAGTTAGAGATCAAGAAGGAAATTCAATGCCGCAAGCACATATAGTAGGCTTTTTTAGAAGAATATGCAAACTATTATATTTTGGGATATATCCTATTTTTGTTTTTGATGGTGGAGCACCGGCGTTGAAACGTCAGACAATTAATCAAAGACGGGAGAGAAGAGAAGGCAAAAAGGAAAGCAAAGAACAAACGGCTCGTAAATTATTAGCAATTCAAGTTCATAGAAAAGCGGATCAAGCAAAATATAGACCAAAAGATCAAGATTTCAATGATGAAACAGTGTACTTGGAAGATTTACCTAACTTACATCCTCTTCATGGGCCGGGTGGGGAAGGAGATAAAAACCAACTTTCACCAGAAAAGCATACCAAATTTGTGAAAAAGGACGAATATCACTTACCTGAATTAAAGAAAATAAAAGCACCTAATGGTGATTTAAGAATTATGCCAGAGGAGGAGGAGTTCGATGAGTTAGCAAAAGAATCATTTGATAATGTAAATGGAGTTGACATTAATACAGTTGACCCCAATTCCAAAGAATTTCTGGAATTACCATTAGAGACTCAGTACATGGTCTTGTCACATTTGAGATTGAGGTCAAGATTAAGAATGGGGTTCAATAAAGATCAATTAGAGAATTTGTTTCCAAACAGCATGGACTTTTCCAAATTTCAAATTCAACAAGTGCAAAAGAGAAACTTTTATACCCAAAAATTGATGAATGTCAGTGGAATGGGCGACGAGGGAAATGCTACTAGAAGGATTGCAGGTGACAAAGATAGAAAATACGCATTGGTTAGGAATGATGATGGATGGACTTTAGCATTAGATGAAAATGGATCTTCAATTGACAAGCCAATTGCATTGGATAGTAATACGGATGAGAATAAGGTAACGGTCGAAGCCAATAATAATAAAGATAGTAATAATAGTAATAAAAGCCATAAAGTCACAATTGTTGAATCTGATAATGAAGAAGAAGAAGAAGAAGAAGAAGAAGAAATTGAATGGGACGATGTACCATTAGAAGGAAATGATGTCGAGGAAACAGAAGAAGAAAAGGATGTTCAGAAAGCTATAATAGAATCTATATACAATATGTACGAAGATAAAACTTCAGATGACTCCCATTCGGCGAAAGAATTAAGACAAGCCATAGAAAGTTCAAAAAAAGATTTACTCGATCTAAAGATTAGGGAAGAGGATATGATACTGAATGGAATTTTAAATTGGAGAAACGATTTAATGACGGATGATTCTCAAGAACAACACGATTATCAGAAAAATGAAACCGAGTTGAAACCATTACCAGACTTGCAAAGTTTTTCGTTTGGCCAATCAATGTTATTTCAAAATGCCCTGGAAACTGAGGCAGATGATATTCAAAAGTCGGAAGCTAACAATGTGATATCTTCAGGTGATGACAAAAAGAATCCAACGTCAAATGTATTGACATTTCAGAAACAAATTAATTCGGATCTGGATAATCCTAAGAACGTGTACATGTCAGGAAAACACGAGCCGGAAGTAGTCCAACTGGAAGATGAACTAACTGATATGACGGAAGAACGATCAAATAGAACTACTGATAATAATAGTGGTACAACCGCCAATATAAAAAATCAACCGCTACCTCTGTGGTTCAATGAAGAAATATCCCAAATGGGAAATTATGAACAGGAGACATTCGTACCAGAAAACGATTCTAAAAAGAGAAAGTATCAAGAAGATGAAGAAGTGGGATTGATTTCATGGAACGAAGCTAAAGATATGATGGGGGATGATTATGAAAAGGATTATTCTGATGCTTCCATAGAAGAAGTCCAAGTTAATAATGATAAAGTAGTTGATAATAATAATAATTATAATAGTAATAATAATACATCTACAGATATAGGTCGAGTCGATAGTACAAGCGAACCGACAGCAAAAATAGCAGATGAAGCTAGGGATAAGGATAAAGAGAGAAAAGGAGTTGTATTGGATTACGATTTTGAAGAGGAGGATGAGGAACAGTTTATAGAGCAAATGAAAGAAGAGGAAAATGAACACGAAATGTTCAAGTCTCATATCAGAGCCAATCATGAAATTCCACCACCTCCTATTCATACAAGCATTACAAACGAGCAATTATTACAAGAACAATTACAGAAAGCTAAAAGAGACTCTGATGAAGTCACGGAAACTATGATTAGGGATGTTCAGGAACTATTGAGAAGATTTGGAATACCGTACATTACTGCACCAATGGAAGCTGAAGCCCAATGTGCTGAATTATTAAAGTTAAACTTGGTAGATGGTATCATTACCGATGATAGTGATTGCTTTTTATTCGGCGGTGACAAAGTTTATAAAAATATGTTCAATCAAAAGCAATACGTGGAATGCTATATAATGAACGATATAAACTCGAGAATGGGTCTATCGCAAGAAAAATTAATAGATTTAGCTCTTCTTCTAGGCAGTGATTATACAGAAGGGATCAAAGGAATTGGTCCAGTAATGGCAATGGAAATATTAGCAGAGTTTGGGTCTCTTAAAAAATTTAAACAATGGTTCGATGAGAATACAAAGACCACCGTTCCTCCAGATAAATCCGGTTTAACTAGTATCAAAAGGAGTTTGTTGAATAGAATTAAAAACGGGACGTTTTTTTTACCTGAATCATTCCCAGACAATGTAATCTTCGATGCCTACAAGCAACCTGAAGTTGATCATGACAAAAGTGAATTTAAATGGGGAGTTCCTAGTTTAGACCAAATCAGGTCCTTCTTGATGTATAATGTGAGTTGGTCACAAGCAAGAGTCGACGAAGTAATGGTACCGCTTATTAGAGATATGAACCGTAAAAAGGCTGAAGGTACCCAATCAACTATTAGTGAATTTTTTCCTCAGGACTATATTCAAACAAGAAAGGAGATTGGCTTGGGTAAGAGGATGAAAACTGCAGCACAGAGACTAAATAAGAACAAAAAAGGGTGAGAATATCTTCCAGAAATGTGTACATATTACCTAAATAGGAAATCTAGAAATACTATAGCGCTTTCACATATATTTCGATTCGAAACAGTATAGTAACTCCGTAGAAAGAACTTAAACCCCATAAAACAATATGACGGAGTCATTGGCCAAAATATCTTCAATGTTGGAATCCGCTAGGGATTTGACTATTGAAGTGGCCGCGTCTGCCTCCTCAAGGCTCTCGGAAACACCAAGTGCATTGAGACCTAAAGAGATTTCCAAATTATTGAATTCTAGAGTAGACAGAGACAATCTAAGTGGCATGAAGTGTGTAATATCTTCAATAGCAAGGGGGGAGGATGGGTTGCCCTACTTTGCTGATGTTGTTAAGAATATTACTTCTGCCAACAGTAAGGTAAAGAATTTAGTCTTGATATATCTTACGAGATATGCAGAGGTGGAACCTGATACAGCACTCTTGTCGATTAATTCCATCCAAAAATCTTTGAATGATAAGAATCCAATTGACAGAGCTAGTGCTATTAGATCAATGGCTGGTATCAGGATTGCATCTATAGCTCCAATATTGCTGTTATGTATTAAGAGAACCATTTCTGACCCCTCTCCATTAGTACGAGCATCAACGGCAATTGCTATTGGGAAAGTTTATGACATGGAAAACACGAAGAAGAAACAATTGTTTGAATATTTATCGAAATTATTAGCTGATAGCAATTCGCAAGTGGTTGGAACTGCTCTTAAGACATACTTTAAAGTCATGCCTTATTTGAAATCGTATAAGAAAAAATGGGAGCCAATACATGGGAACTTTCGTCGCTTTTGTAGTATTATCAGTGAATTAGATGAATGGAGTCAATCTTTTATGATTGAAATTTTAACAGAATACTCTAGAATATTTTTACCCAGACCAAAGCTTTATTTGAAAAATGATTCAAGTCAAGTAATTGACCTACCTGATGATTACTCGAAAATTCCTTATCATAAGTACGAGGTATCAATGGATAAAGATCTTCAATTGTTTGTTGATTCATTGAGAACGTTGATATACTCCAGATCAGAATTCGTTATTTTGAGTATATCGAAAGCAATATTTTCATTGACAGCTCCACGTATCTATAAAGACCTTCAAATAGACGTGGCTCTAACTCGATTAGCATGCTCATTGAATAATATCCAGGTTTCATTATACGCCCTACAAACAATTTCTTTAATATCTTTGAGTGACCAAACTATCTTTTCACCTCACTTTAAAAAGTTTTATGTATACCCTATGGATCCAATTCCAATTGCCAAAATAAAGTTACAAATTTTATCATTGTTAGCGAATGAAGATAATGTGAAATATATTTTCGAAGAATTAAAGTATTACTCAGTTAATTCAATGGAAAATAAGATTGCTAATGAGTCTATCAGGGCCATTGGTAGCTGCTCACAAATATCTCCGTATTGGAATGAGAAAATTTTGAAGTGGTGTTTGAAACAAATAAGAATTGCAGGTGGTTCATCGTTGAATGAATTACTAACTGTTATTAGATATTTAATACAACAAAAACAAAACTTTATGGACGAGAAGGAAAAGCAAGATATAATTAAAAGCACTTACAGATTATCATTAGTATTACAAGATCAGACATCTAATTTGGAAAGTGATGCGAAAGCTAGTATTATATGGATAATTGGAGAATTCACCGAAGCAGCCAACAATACTATAGGACCTGATGTGCTACGATTATTAATAAAAACTTTTGCATTCGAATCAGAAGTAGTTAGATATCAAACACTAGTCTTATCTGCAAAAATTTTATCTTTTGAATTAGACAAAGTTAAGAATGAAGTTGGTGATGATAATTATCTGGCAATTGAAGAGTTTTTACAAGAGAATATTGTATCTCAAATGTTTCAACATGTCTTACAATTAGCAAAGTATGATCCTTCATATGATACGAGGGACAGGGCTAGAATGTTTAACGTTTTGTTAAATACTGGCAGTAAGCAATCTCAGTTGGCTTCATTGTTTTTGCGCGTTCCTAAACCTGTTCCAATATCAACACTATTTTCAAAAGGAATTCAAACAGATGAAGTATTGACAACCAGTATATTGATGAAATATTTCAATATAACAGAATGGGCTGACCCTTCAACGCACCCCCCACCTTCAATAAGAAAGGTTGCACCTATTCAGTCCAATAATTTGGGCGGAAAGATTGTATCTATTTCGTCATCATCAATGCAAAATAAATCCACTTCTCCTGAACCACTATCAGAACATGCAATTTCTTCTCGACAATACCAGAATAGTAATGTTGATAAAATAATTCCTAAACCAGTATATCAGTTACAAAGTCTTGACGAATTCTTTGGAAGTGAAGAGGAAGAAAGTGAAGAGGAAGAGAGTGAAGAAGAGAGTGAAGAGGAAGGGAGTGAAGAGGAAGGGGGTGAAGAGGAAGGGAGTGAAGAGAAAGATAGTGAAGAAGAAGAGAGCGAAGAGGAAGAGAGTAACGAAGAAGAACATGAAGACGATATTGTGAGTCGCAGTGACGAAGATGAAAATGACTACTTACAGAAGTCTAGGGCTGAAAAGAGCACGGAAGGAACACCATAGAGACTAGGAATATATAAGTTTCTATTAGCACATATTCTATTTAATAAAGCACGAATTTCAAAGTTAAAGGAAAGTTTCATTTTGCAAGAATCGCAGTAAGTACCAAATACAGAAATGCACTGCAATTAGGCGATTGTGATATAGATTGTGCATTACATATTGAACCTAAGCGCATATATGTATTTATAACCAAAATAGATCTATAGAAAATATTTCGATTCGACTGCTAATATCAAGCAATGATAATATCCATATTTATATGTCAGGGATACTGGTTGTAGTCAAGATTTGAACTGATTGTGAACAAAAATTTTATTGTTAAAAACAAGATCTAAAGTGATGGTCCTTAATGATTAGGTATTTATCTATGGCATCAAAATTCATATCAGCGCCTCTTCAGTTTTATCTACAATACCGTTCGCATTCGAATGAACGGGTTCTCTAGTGTTTTGTCTTCTCGGCCATAATGACGGAACTTTAACAACCTGAAATCTTGGCTCTATACATCTTTCAATAAACCAACTTCTCAATTTACTTTCGATTAATGAAGATATCTTTGGAACATCTTGTAACTTGGCTCTAGATCCAATCAAAGATTTTACAGTAAATTCAAGTCTGTAATCCGGCGAGAAAGAGAACATCAATGCCGTTCCTGTGTCTTCTTGAGACCTTTTGGCCTTAGAGTGTTTCGTTTCAGAACTGGATGGTACATCATGGCTAGCTCTTGAGCTTGAATTATTCACAGGTGTTGGTTGTTGAGTTTGGTTTTGAGAATTCGGTTCATTAGATGGTCCAGGAGACGGAGTCGTAACGTTTTGTAGATCTAAAAACTCCTCATCGTTAGTATTTATTAAAGCAACAGTTAAACATCCTGAAAATCTAACTATGGACACTGATAATTGAACGGGTAACACAGCAGTTAAAGGTCTCGGATGATTCAACAAGAGTCTAGTCTCAATACCCAACGTTAATGTATCGGATAAATCAACATCAATTTTCGCTTCAAGTCTACCAGATCTATCTTTACTATGTTTTATACGACAGTTTGAAAAAATTGGAAAATCATCACCTATATCTATTTCTGTTAATTTAATCTTATCCATATAATCTGGTAGATCCAGGTTTGTTAAAAATTCATTTAAGGAATGATAAATATTGTCTGACAACAAGGCTTCAGTTCTTAATTGAGATATAGTTTGTGCAATAAGGACGTTAAACCAATCTAGTGATTCTGGTGAATGATTCTCCACATCATAATATGTCTTTTCCAATATCGTAGAGATCTTCGAAAGATTCGGCAGGTTGAGGTCATCTTCTTTATTATTATTTGGATCTTTATCTTCATTCAGTGTACCCCTTACATTTTTGTTTCTTTTGACAATAACGCCTGATATATCTTTATTGGAAGAACTAGTGGTGGTGGTTGTAGCTGAAGAATCAGCAAACACAAAAAATTTAATGAATATCGCTACCACTACAATCACGCTTAATTGACCAACAACAAGTCCTTGTGTAAAGCTCCATGTATGATTTAGAGTAGGGATTGAACTGGTGTGTACATTATCATTATTAAAAAGTTCTCGTTGTTGTTGAAACAATTCCTGTTGCGCCTTTAGTTGCGCCTGTAGTTGTTCAAACGATAGCAAATGTGCCCGTGTAGTTTCCGTATTATCTTCATCAGCACTTATTAGTTCGCTTGTTCCCGAATAAATAACACTTTCCGTCATAACGCATGTAATTACTTTGATGGATAGTATTATAGACTGATAAAAAACAAACTCGTCTTTTAGTTCGCACTTTACTATGATGGTTTTGATCAGATCAGATGCTATAAATTTGCCTACAATACAAAACAATTTTACTAATTATTTATATTAAGAAAAATGTAATCTTCAACATTGACAACGCCGAAGGATTAAGTCTAATACAGTGTTGAGCAGTATATTATAAGTTTTAAAGAATGTGACTTGTGTGCATGATAGGATTAACTAGATTTTTGAGTTCTCTTGTTGATCTTCTTTGAATTTTTAGGAGTACTTGTAACCGACTTGGAGGTCATTTTAGGCGACTTGGAACTTGATACAGAAGACGCCGAGGATTTATTATTGTTCAACTTCGAAGATCTTGTGGAAGATCTAGTCGATTTTCTAGATAAAGATTCCAGAGATGGTTCAGATTTCTCATTAGCTGATAATTCATCCCCTTTTATCCATCCTTTAACGTTAGCTAAAATAGATTTACCATTGAGGTCTTTATTAGCATTTCCGATATACTTGGAAGCAAAGTCCGTCAATGGAGAGTTGGCTCTTGAATTCACTTCATCAAATTCTGAAGTGATACTATTATTATCTGACAGGGAAGATGATCCTGTTTTCTTACCCCTGATATATTCCCTTACTTCGAAATAAAGATCTTTGGAAACATTATTAATATTTGTTTTATTTTTCGTCCAGTAGGATCTGAAATCATTAATATGCTTTTTGAATTCTAATTCATTTTTCTTTAACCAACTAACATTCAATTCTTCTCTTGTTGCACCACGGGCAAAGTTTCTCATCAAATACTTATCGTAATCTCTAATGATTTTGGTGATGATATCTGACGTTGAAATGCCCTCTGTTCTTTGGGTCGTTAAGAACATCCCCATTTCTTTGATAGGCTTATAAATATCGTCTGAATCGGTAGACGCGTATGGCAAATCATCATGGGCAACATAATCAATTTTATGCTGGAGTAAAAATTCAGTAGTTACACACCAAGGAGCATTGGGAATAACCTCATCAACCCATCTACAATGCTGCAATGTTTCGATTCTCTGTTGATCAGTCAACACGGTCAATCCCTTTCTCTTATGGGTTTCCACATCAGAAGGAATTCCACACACCAACGCAACATTAGGAAATGCTTTCTTGGCTTGCTCTAATTGCTTCATATGACCTAAGTGAAACAAATCAAACACCCCGTCAGCATAAATCCTGATAGGTCTATCTTTGGGTGGGATGTTAAACTTAAACCCAAGCGGCCTATATTTTCTTAATTCCTCTGGCAACTCAGCATCTAACTTTTTTTCATTCTCTTCAAACTCTATCTCTTCTTTAGTTTTAACCTTTCTTCTTTTGGTGTCACGCGTACCTTCTTTATCGCTTTCAGTAGTATCTGAATCATGTGGTGATTCAACTGGTGTTGGGGTTGCTGATTCACTATCCGCTCTCTTTCTCTTTCTAAATAACGATGCGATAGAATCAACAGAGATCGTTCTACCTAATGGACTACCAGTCCTCAAATCAGCAACTTCCGCAGAATTAGATCTAGAATCTTGGGACATTGTTTTTTACTTAATTAGATGAACAATTCCAAAAAATTTAACGGATCTAGGACCTTGATTTGCTCAACCACGAAAATAATATATTTTGATAAAGGTATCAAAATTTTACGTTTAATAAACAAAAAAATACCAAGAAACTTCGAATGGGATTAAAATGACCAATGACCAATAATTATAGTAATAATACTGATAAATATTGGGTTGTAGATACCTTACGCCAAACTAGCTAAGTAGTATTAAGAGCTTGAAAAATTAGACGGTACAATGTGGTCCCATGTGAACACAAAATCACGTGAAAAAATTCAATACATTGTACAGCAAACATACGGTGTAGCAAGACGTGAAGTTATAAGTGTATCTTGAAGGTTGTATTTAACATCATGTCGAGAATATATTCTATTTCAGATATTAAGTTACTCAAACCAAGTAAACTTCGCAGTTGGTTTAGAAATGGGTCTTCTACGGGGGCTGGAACGTTTGCCGTAGTAGACGTCAGAGAATCCGATTATGTTGGAGGCCATATAAAAGGATGCTACCACTATCCCGCTGGAAGCTTTGAGACCAGTTTTGGAGAACTTCAAGACAAACTTGTGAAGAATGAAATCAACGATGTAGTTTTCCATTGTATGTTATCGCAGGCAAGAGGGCCTAAGGCGACGTTGAGATTCATGAGATCGTTGAACGACGTCGACCCTAAGCAACGTGAATTTTTCGATAACTTGAACATATGGGTGTTACAGGGTGGGTTCTCGAAGTGGCAGCAAGAATACGGAGAGGATGTAGACGTGACTGAAGGCTATGACAAAGAATTATGGCAATTTGGAAATTTCTAGTCCTTTGTGTGGGATTCGAAGATCAACGCCGAATATTAGGCTTATATAGACTATACGAAAATATTATATTACTTGCTGGTGTTCGAGTCTTTGAGTTTGATTATCAGCTTATTTGATTCGCAGTGCTCTCGAGCCTTGTTTCGGCTTGTGTCTAGTTCCTTCGAAATTTATCAATATATTCTATTTAAGGTAACAGATACACGGTACTGGAATTTTTGTCACAGCCTGATTTTAGTTAAGCCATTTTCTGAGTCTCGGAAACCTTCATTATTATTTAATTTAACCAAGATGGGTGCTTAAGGTACGGTTCGCGTCTTTTCTAATGCCGGACAATTGAAAATTCAAATCCCGATGTTCCAAGGCTGCAAATTAACAATTCCTAAGCACCTTAATAGCTTAGTTAGTATATAAGGGTATAAATAGTCCATCATTTATGGACTGTTCTTGAATATAAGTATCTTTTTAATATTAATTAACATACAATGGTTCACATTAAGAAAAGTTTATTAGCACTCTCAGCCATAATTGCATTGAGTTCTGCTACATCTACCTCTAGTACATGCAATCCGATTTCATCGTCGAACTGTCCTGCTGATAAGGCATTGGCAACTGATCTTTCAGAAGATTTTTCAAGTAATTCAACACAATTCGAAGTTACGTCCACTGAATCTGGTGTGTCGTTTGGTGATGACGGATTGACATTAACTATTGCAAAACGTTTAGATAATCCAGCATTGAAATCTAAATTCTATATTATGTTTGGAAGAGTCGAAGTTCACATGAAGGCTGCTAATGGTACTGGTATTGTTTCTGATTTCTATCTTCAATCTGATGACTTGGATGAAATTGATATTGAATTCTTAGGAGGTGATGATACCCAATTCCAGTCAAATTACTTCTCGAAAGGTGACACCACCACATATGATAGAGGTGAATATCACACAGTTCTGGGAGATTCTCCTCAAACAGGGTTTCATAATTATACCATTGACTGGACCGAAGAAGAATGTGTATGGTATTTAGATGGTGAAGCTGTGAGAACTTTGAAGAATTCATCATCTGAAGGTTATCCACAAACTCCAATGTATCTTATGACTGGTGCCTGGGCTGGTGGTGATTCATCCAACGCAGCTGGTACTATTGAATGGGCTGGAGGTGAAACTGATTACTCTGAAGCACCTTTCTCAATGACAATTAAGAAATTAATTGTTAGTGATTATTCGACTGGTAAAGAATATTCCTACGGTGATCAATCGGGTGATTGGACATCAATTAAAGCTAAAGACGGTGAAATTAATGGTAGAATTGATAAGGTTAATATTGAAGGCGGTGACGATTCATCTTCCTCAAGCACCGAATCTTCGACCTCTGCTTCATCCACTTCAGCATCCGACTCGAGTTCTAGTTCGGATTCAAATGCATCAAAAACAGCCTCTTCATCTGGATCCTCGACAACATCTGGCTCCTCGACTACATCTGACAAGAGAGTAAACAGTTCAGAAGCAGTATCGACTTCACTTGAAGCAGAAGCCACAACCGTCTCTTCCACTAGTACTTCTGGCTCTTCCAAGAAGGCAAGCACTTCCAGCCCAGCTACTGCTTCTGTAAGCGAAAAATCTTCAGACAATTCCGCTTCTGGTTTCACAATTAGTTCAATGATGATTGGCGTTTCAATCTTAATGTCTATTCTTGTTTAAATTACCCTTCTCTGAAATCAATAATATATATTTAATAAAATTAATATAAATGATAGAATAAATGTATACAATAAAGATCTAATGCTAAAAGAGTAGTCCTATATTTATGGTATTGTTTAGATTAAACTTGGTCCTTCATAAGTATTATTGTACATCGATGCCTGTTGTGGCTGCTGATAGTTTTGTGTATATTGAGGTTGCATTTGTTGAAATTGATGTGGTTGATTCCATTGCTGCTGCTGAGGCTGTTGTTGGGATGGTTGTTGAGGAAATTGCTGATTATTAGTCATTTGTTGTTGTAGTTCCATTCTTGCGTTATTCAAGTAGTATTGTTTTTGAGACTCTTGTTGAGTGTCTGGAAAAACGGGAACAGTAGGTAAGTTTTCCAACCCACCGGCAGTTGGTTGTGGCTTCAATTGCGGTTGTGGTCCATTGCTGACATTATTAAAAAGATTAGTTGTTGTTTCAGATACTTTGAATGGGTTAGATCCTGTAGCAGTACTTGTAACTTGTTGTGGTTTGTCATTCGCGAATGATAATGGCGTAGTAGAACTGTTTTGCGAAAATCTGGTATTGAAAAATGGATTCGAACCAGTGTTCATGGAATTTAATTGTTGATTTGCCATAGACGAACCTGAATTCGAAAATGGATTAGTATCGGCCCTTGATATTCCAGAATGCATACTTTGTTGAAGTTGTTGTTGTTGTTGTTGTTGTTGTTGTTGTTGTTGTTGTTGTTGTTGTTGTTGTTGTTGTTGTTGTTGTTGCTGGAGTTGTTGCTGCTGCTGTTGTTGTTGTTGTTGCTGAGAAGCGAAATTATCAAAACTTTGTGTGGGGCCTGTCACAGCATTTTGCAAGAAGGGATTTCCACCTGTTGTTTGCAGTTGAAGTTGGGATCCATAACCACCAAAACCGGCGCCGGTAAATGTAGAGGTTAAACCATTTTGTTGTTGCAGAGATTGCTGTTGAATACCATTATGTTGATATGCCTGACCTTGCGAAATTGCCGGTAATGTGACAAATGAAGAGCCAGGAGGTAATGTACCTTGTGGTAACATCTGCACCTGTTGTGGTTGCAAGTTTGAGCCCCAAGGATTAAATGTAGATTGTTGAACAATTAATGAATTAGTTCTTTGTAAACCTGGACTAGCTACTTGTTGTGGTTGAACATGATGTTGAGCTTGAGCTTGTTGCTGGGTTTGATATGGAGGAGATTGAACATCTTGTATTGGGTCATTTTGTTGTGGCTGCAGCTGTTGCACAGGAAAACCGTCAGTATTCTCCTTTCCTTCCGTCAGTTTTCCAGCCAAGTATTGTCGTCTGTTCACTTCAAAGTTTGGATCATCTAAATACTCCTCTAAAGATGAAGTTAATGCAGTTGGTGCGTGCTTGATTGTTGGAACATGTAGTTTTGTTGCATACTCAAGGTGCTTGGCAACTCTCAAATAATCAATAACATATTTGGTCTGATCTACAAACTTCTTATAAATTCTGAGTGCCCTTTCGGCATCAACCTTTGAAGTCTCAAAATAATGTTCCAAGATATTAATCACACCTTCGTTTAATTCTTGAAACAACGCTAATAAGTCATTGACTAACATCCTAAATGCGGTTAAAACAATATCGTTATTAATCTCATTTTCCATGAAGTTATTTTTCAATAATGCATCTATTTGTCTCTGAACACTCTCACATTCTCTTAATAAGCCCTTTTCAATTGTCAACGTACGCAACCTCCCCCCATCTTGTCCAGTGCTATTATTAGCACGTTCATCTCTCACATAGTCAATTCCTGTCGATTCATACTGCTTGACCCTTGTATGCAAATATTTAGCATATTTCACAATGAATCGAACGTCAGGGTTATGGTTGTGGTTTTTGGTAATGCTTGAGTGGGATAAATTAAGCATATTAGGATCCTTATTAACGAGATAATTCAACGTAACATCTCGATCACCTTCCCTAATCATTATGTGAATTACAATCAACAGCTTATATACAACCGACCACGCACTGTCTTGAAGTCTACCTCGTAACGCTTTCATTATAGTAACGAAATTCTCTGCTTCTACCGAATGATCTATCAGGGTACTCATTAGAATCGGTTCAATATATTTTGGTTTTGGGGCTGCTACTTTGACCTTAGTAGCACCCTTGACAATTTTCTCATATGTTGTCATATCTATATGGAGCTGATTACTGATAATGTTTATATAATTGATCTATTAAGTGGAAGAATATACCAGCGTAAAACATGCTGTTGTTCATGTAAATAAGAATTTCCGGTTCCTACGTCCCGATCAGGTTGATTGTGTAATTGCACGACCTATTAATTTTCACTATTATTCGTACATTCTATATACAATAAACTAATAAACAGTGGGCTATGATGCTTATAATCTGTTCTAAGACGATGTAAAGAAATTAGGTGTTCTCACGGGAGGTTTGGGAAGATTTACCCTCATGTTTGACAGGGTTTGAGCTGAAACCCACTTGTAATATATGTCCTCCTATGCTACAGGAGTTTTTTCTCGCATAAATCATTTCTTCTTTAAACCACCTCTCTTTTCTAATATATCCTTTGCTTCGTTGACCTTTGTAGCTAAATAAGACGAACCTCCTTTATCTGGGTGATTAGCCATCATCAACTTTCTGTGCTGTTCCTTCAATTTGGCTTGCGATAAGTTGGTTTCCTTCAAGTTCAAAATCTGCAACGCTTCCTTGGGGGTCATCTTCTGTCCAAAAGGACCTTTGACAAACGCCTTACCGTTAATACCTGGTTGTTTGGACTTAACAAATCCAGAAGCAAAATATGCAACTCCTAATACTCCCATACCGGTCATCCATGGGTGGTTACCCATCCATTCGCAACCTTTGTCAAAATAATACTCAGCTGAACCTTCATCTGCCTGTTTACGTTGTAAGTGGCCCGTATAAGCTTGTTGGGACTGTTGGGGTTGTTGAGGTTGTTGGGCCTGTTGCAGTAATTCTATAGCTTGGCTTTGGTTCCTGTCACCAGGAATAGCCAATGTAGGGATATCCATATTAAAAGGTGCCATTTCTATCCTGTTATGCTTTATTTACAAGGGTTATCAGTATCAATATCACTATAGAGTGCAAAAGGTGTGTTATTCTAAAAAATTCTCTGACTGTATTCTAGGAGCCGAATTTTTTTCTCGACCATAAGTCACGTGCAATATGATTTCTATTTCCAGACCCATGATAGATGCAAAAAAGCGATATTTTGCCACTTCTACAAGGCAGAAGAATGATAAGAAGTCACAATAAGCTTTATGCTACATAATTAAATAAATTCTGTCTTACTGAGTATTTGGTTGAGAAACAGACATCTCGGGATGATGGAATATTTTGAGTTAGTTCACATTTTGCAAATGCAAATTCTATGGGGAGAGTTATATACGTTAAGCCTTCATTGAACATATTATATTAGAGATAAATGGGCAAAATATAATTTTACCCTGAAAACATTTTGAAGTCCTATAATGGAATATTTCTATTAAAAGAAAAAAAAGCTATCTCATTCCTGTCAAATTATTCATTCCACGAGTCTTGAAATAAATTCTTTGAAGCAAAAGCACCTGCAATATTTCCTTGACTAACAGCGTTAGGCACAGTTCTGAAAAAAGTAGTACAGTCTCCGCAAGCATAAACACCGTTAATATTGGTTTCTTGAAATGGATTCACTTTGATTAACTTTGTTGTATCAATGTGTACTTGCAACTTATTTAGAATATCTTCACAGTTCAATTTAAATGGTGGATGGATATATACGCAACTCAAGGAAATGCTAGTACCGTCCGAAAATACTACAGACTTTAATCTTCCTGACTCACCAATAAATTCTGTTATGACCTTATCTATGACCTCAATGTCTTTGTTTTTTAATTCATTTAACTGCGATTCAGAACATATAGAAGATATTTTAGTGCCGTTTGTTAATACCGTGATATTTTTGGTCCAATTATAAATCATTGTTGCCATGTCCATTAAACGAGAGTTATCGAATATGAGTCCCGTCTTCATGTTTGCAACTTCATACCCATGACAATAAGGACAATGCAAAGCAGATTTACCCCAAAAATTCTCTATATTTTTTATATTGACATCATTAATCAAATCATTAACACCCGACGCAAATATTATCTTCTTTCCGGTGTAATGCTTTTCGGTGTTGGAAATGGTTGCTGCAATTTGAAACCTGTTTTCAGACTTAGCAACTTCAATTACTTCACCTTCAACCAACTCAACTGTCTTATATTTCATTATATTCTCTTTAGCCTGAGACTTGAATTCAAATGATGAATCTCCATCGTGCCCTATAAAATTGTGCATGTAGTTGGAGAATCTGTTGCATGGTGCTTTGGAGTCAATACAAAGCACAGTCTTCATGGTACGTGCGATTGCTAAAGTTGCGGCCAACCCTGCAGCGCTTCCACCTATAATAATAACGTCGTAAGAATTGTCCATTACGATAATGAAAAGTTTATCAGACGAATTAAATATGTTTTTTTTTATCTTATTTATAGTTTAAATGGAGGATAGAGTTGATCTAAGTGGGCAAATAAAAATGCTCAAAGATTGGTTTGAGTTCGCGATTACTACACATGAAACTTTTTTGCGGATGTGGTTAAGGATGGGGGTAGTTATGCACTAACCTATAAGCTCCAAGATAAATTGCACCACTATATCCCAACAATTTTTCTTTCTGTCAACTTAATCTTCTGACTAACGATTAATTTTACAGAAAGGTGATGAAAAGGGATTTCAGTGCATTGTGATGTTAAACAGAAGACCACATTAATGGCATACGCCAGGTTCCAGATGCTACCGGAGGTTCGATAATAGACAAGCTTTATCTAAGGCTCCTGAATCTTAGATAGGCTTTACCTAGGCGTTCGTTCTGGTAATTTTTACTTATAAACCGCAAATCACGTGCCATGTAATTTCTATTTCAAAAGTTGCAAAAAACTACTTTTACCAACGCAAGACTACAAATAAAGAGTAACAAGAGAATTATATGATACACTAAGACTTAACAATGCCCGTGATGTCAAGTCCTTCGATACGAAGTAGAACGAACTTGGAATGGGGATATTAGAGGCAAATTGTATTTCACCCAGGTGCAATACTAAATAAAGAACTGTCCACGACAAGACAATGAAAAATTCAAGCTCGATGTAAATAATAGGATTATCTACGACGAGAAAAGGTATTCAAACATCACTGCAGCTGTGACAATCAGCTAGTCTCTACACCTCAATAACCTAACTAATTAAGCTGAAGTAAGACTAATTGAAATTATAATTAATTTAATAAAAAAAAAACATATTACTTTAACACTTCTTCTAGCAGCCAACATTTAAGATGATAAATCGATCCAAGTACATATTGGTTGGCCGTAGGGCGATCCAGACGAGCAATTCTGTTTCCATCTGTCTGTTACTCTCTTACACTTACACAGACTACACGCCACCCCACAATTAGCGTGAGAGTACCTTTTATTTTGTGAAATATAATTTCTTGCTCGACTGATTATGTCGTCATGAGTAGATATAGGGTCGTAAGTGATACGCGTTAAGAAGCCCTTCACTCCTTTAGGTATAGTCCCGTTGGCCAACTGTTCTGCTCCGTCATCGCTGATTACGTATCTAACAGCCTTATTCAATAATTGATCTACCGTCCCTCCTTTTAGTACATACTCTATTGGGTAGTCAAATATTTCACCATATGCGTTATCTAGCGTTAATACCAACTCTTTATTAACGTCTAAGGTTGCATCATCGTAGTACCTGACCGAGACCAGTTTATCACCTGTAGGTAAGTTGTAAATCTCATCTAGACTATATTCATTGCCGTTATATATTATTGAGGCTTTCATGTGCGAGAGATCGTATGATATGTTCTCACTGACTAACTCACTTGAGAGAGAAAAATCTTTACCTGCCATGACAGTAGCTATCAAAAATGAAAATCATGTGTGTACAAATTACCAACATCCTTTTGGTAAATGAATATAGTACGGTCTTATGGGTGGAAGAGAACAGAACAGCCGCGTTCACCGCGGCTCGTGTATATCATCACGAAGAGGAAAAAACATTTTTGTGTAATAAAATAATTTTTTTTAAGTATAGAGAAGAGGTACTATATGATACCAAAAAATTTTCATATCTACTTGACTTATCTATTGATATTTTGAGATATTTAGTATATTTGTACAAATAATATACGGAGAATATTGCTTATTGCGAGAGGTTGACAATAGTTGAGTATTGGGCATAGTTATTTACATATACGTACAATTGCAGAACAATTTTTCATTTTTGATTAAGATTCAATAATTTTATTTTAGCATCACATTATCACATATTATAACACTTCACTATGAGAGTTTATTCATGTCATTTTTGTTCATCCCCAGTTTATCCTTTACACGGGATTATGTTTGTTAGAAATGACGCCAAAGAATTTAGATTCTGTCGTTCCAAATGTCATCATGCATTCAAACAACGTCGTAACCCACGTAAATTGAGATGGACCAAGGCTTTCAGAAAGGCTGCTGGTAAGGAATTAGTTGTCGATTCTACTTTGACATTTGCTGCAAGAAGAAATGTTCCAGTTAGATATAACAGAGATTTGGTCGCTACCACTTTGAAGACCATGGCTAGAGTTGAAGAAATCAGACAAAAGAGAGAAAGAGCCTTCTATAAGAACAGAATGAGAGGTAACAAGGACAAGAAATTGGCCCTCGATAGAAGATTAGTCGAACAAAACCCACAATTATTGAAGATCAGAGACGTCGAATTACGTAGAAAGGCTGAAAGAAAGGCTGCTAAGGAGAATGCCATGGACGAAGAAATTGAAGATGAAGAAGAAGAAATTGCATCTGAAGATATGATGAGTGAAGACGAAGAAATGGAAAGCGAATCTGAAGCTGAATCCACCAAACAAAAGGTAGTATTGAAGAACAAGAAGAAGTCAAAGCGTTCTAATTAGTATATGTCATAAGGTTTTTAAAAATTCATTATTTCTTAAGGTTCACAGTTGTATTTTTCATGTTATATTTTTGTTCTCTTCATATGTATATACATATTTAATCTAATTCTATTATTACGGTGAATGTTCTGTAGTGGTTGTTGTATGTGGGAGATATCTTTATCATATCAGACGTGAGCCTTATTTATTATTGGCCAAAAGGGTCTCTGTTTAAAGTTGTCCTTCGTTTCATCAGTGACTATATCCTCATGCATCGAATTATCCCCATCGTATAACTTATGCAATCTTTCTTGTTCTTGAAGTATTTTTTGAGATTTCATCATCAAATCTATAGTATTCTGATGTAATTCTGAGTGAATCTTATTTTGTTGGCATCTCTTTGCATTTTCAGCTATCGCTTGATTACCTAAAGCGTTGTTGTTAATTGTAATATGCGTAATGATATCTAGGTCTTCAGATCTCTTTCTTTTATGCGATGTAGAACTTATAGGCGACGACGGTATTGCAAAGCTTGACGTGTCAGCATATCCATAATAAGAGTCTGATTCTATGTTCGACAGATTCACGCCTATTTCACTTGAAGCCATATTCATAGATAGCCAAATATAAATGAGACGCGGTACTAGTGTGAATTGCAATGATAATTATTAGTGAATCAGAAACTAATTCCACAAAACGTTGTAGCTGTACTTATAATTGATTTGAAAGGAGATATCTCGAACCCACAGTATTAGAATTGAATAAAAAAAGGAATTTCAAGTATTAACCAAAAAAAGTACAAGTTCACGTCAAATATGGTTTGAATTGAATTCTCAAAATTTATCCATCACTAAAAATATCACTTTTAATATATGTGAAAATCGTCTCAATAATGACGGGAACAAGCAAAGAAAAGCATATCAATCCGAAGAGAATAAACGGGAAGCACATTAAACATAGTCCTAATACTGTACCGTTACTGAAAATTGAACATGAAACTACATTTTTGGTGAAGTCTTCAACACCATATATATCAGCATTAAAGAGAATTCAAAAGATCCTTGCGAAATTCGATAAATCAGTTCTTCCTAATAAAAAGTATCAAAACGTTGAATACAAGAAGGTTAAATACATCACTGTGAAGGGTATGGGTAAGGCTATAGAAAATACCCTATCTATTGCATTGAAATTTCAAGATGAGCTAAATTATAAAGTTGATATACTAACGGGTAGTGTCGAAGTATTAGATGAATTCCAGATAGGTACAAATGGAGATGACAGTGATAACGATTATAATGACGAAACCCTCTTTAAGAAACGTATGGTAAGCTACATTGAGACTAGAATATGGCTCAAGCGAGAATAATACCAATAATGCAAGCTTAATATATATAAATATATATCAGATATTTACTTTTTCAAGGCAACGCTCTTTAATATGCAATAACTCTACAATGTGTCTGTCGACCTTAGCACTTTTTCTAGTTTTCTTACCCGATGATTCGAAATCACTTTTGATGTCTTCGTTTTCTTCTTCATTATCTAACTGTACCTCAAATAACGACTCTGCTCTCCTTATCAAATCAAGGCACTTGTTATAATCCTTTTGATAGTATGACTTTTCACATGCATTTAGCATTCTTACCCTATCAGTCTTTTTGGAATTGTCTAGCTGGTTTAATTCTTCTGGATTGTAGAGCCAGTCCTCAGTATTTAGTGTAGGCCCGGTACTATAGAATTGCAGCTTCTGGGAAAGATAATCTTCTTCTGACTGCTCTTTCCGCACTTTTTTGCCTTTCGCCTTATGTTGTGTATCTTGTCTATTAGGATCTGATTCATTAATAGATTGACATTCAGGTATGTGGCTTGAATTTGGATTTACTATCTCTGGGTCTATACACATTATGAAATAAAAAATCAAATCAAATCCAATAAAATCGAACAATTCCCAAAATTAACAGAATTAATAACCTGTAGCTGATATGAACTTGAATGCAACAAGTTTTAAGAAGGTACTTCATTAAGCCAAAACTGATTTTTGGAAATAAAAAAATTTGAAATCACGTGAAAATGTCTATTTTTCATGTACGATAACTTATCAGCTTCAATTGATTAAATATCCACCGAGAGATCTCACACTAAACTAATTCATGTTAACGGAAAAAGTACACAGACTTATTCAGAAACTACAATTAGGGGATATAGCTGCAAGCGTCACAAGCGTACACAAAAAAACACATTCCGTTATGTGTTAAGTCAAGTTGTTAAGTTCACAACTTGATTCAATTTTGATTTCATCAACACAAAAGGTATATTCAAACAAATGTGTTTCTTGCCAAAATCATGAATATTGCAGAATATCTTGTCGAACTAAATATGATCTATCAGTTTATGTATGGAAGATTGTTGATCGTATTTTCTAACCTTAATCTGCAACAATTGTCATGTGATATCCTCTGAGATATTTCTTTTTATTTGTAATATTCCTTATATAGAGACATTATTGAGCTTGACGGTAAAGATGACGGTATCGGAAAGCATAATACCCCCAAAGATCTCCAGTAAAGAGCAAGCACAAAAATTAATCGACGAACATGATAATTTTTTGTTCGATTGTGATGGAGTGATTTGGTTAGATGAGAAATTAATTCCGGGAGTCCTCAGCACCATCGAGTATTTACAGTCCAAAAATAAGAGATATGTATTCGTTACAAACAACTCATCTAAATCGCGTCAGAATTATGTTGAGAAGTTTCAAAGATTAGGGTTTAAGGGTATTACCAAGGATATGATATATCCTACATGCTACGCCGCAACCTTCAATTTGAAAGAACATTTGAAAGTGCCGGAAGGCTCTAAAATCTGGGTATTGGGTGACAGTGGTATTGAAGATGAGTTACGAGAGGCCAATTACATTCCGGTTGGAGGTACGGATGACCGTCTTAATGCACCTTTTGACCCTCATCACGAGTTACTAAAAGTTGATCCAGACGTTAAGGCAGTCGTAGTAGGCTCTACAAAAGACTTTAATTATATGAGAATTGCCCTGACTCTCCAATACTTGCTTCACGATAACAAGTCTATACCATTTATAGGTGCAAATATCGACAGGTCTTATCCATCTGACGGTTTGATCCTCCCTGCTGGTGGAAGTGTTGTTAACTACATGCAATACACGGCCGACAGAGATTTTATCAATGTAGGGAAACCTAGCACTACCTTGTTGGATGTTATATTAGAGCACAGTAGGTTTGATAAAGAAAAGACTATTATGGTAGGCGATACGCTATACACTGATATCAAATTTGGTAATGATGGTCAACTCGCAAATTCCCTATTAGTTTTCAGTGGAGGTACAACGAAACAATATTTTGATCATTTCTTAACCACCTCGTACAAGCAGGAGGAAACCAAAAGTATGATTCCACTGTGTTACATAGAATCATTTGGTGATATTATAGATTTAATAAATTAGATAAGACTAGAATAGATATGGATTCGTTTTTATTTTTGTCCGGTATAAAATATAAAATCCCTGCAAATAGCGAATTATAAACGAAAGAGGTAGAGAGTTACAGATTAATAATATAGTATAGTTTCTATAAGTAGTTACCTCTCAATGATCAATTTCACAGGAAATACAAAGAAAAGGGTAGTTAATTTGGGAAATAAAAAATCAAATGATACCACCAATTATTTGGAAAAAACCCGATTGCAAAGGCAACAGCGTGAAGAACAACGGCAACGAGAAAGATCAAGTTTAGTCTTACAATCTTACATTAGAAGATACATCGATTTATCAAGCCAAAATGAAATATTGAGACAAGAGTGGGCTGATGAAATGGGCCATTGGAAGAGTGAAGAAGATTGGTGTAAGTGGATTAGTAAATTTCTGTTCTTGTGTAGATGGGGGACATCAAGACATAATTTGGATATTACGTGCCACCAATTAGCATTATTTTATGAAGGACTCAACAATAACTGTTTAAGTTCGAAGTATGAAATCAGTTCATCTTTATATGATCTGTTGACAAAGAATTTGATAAATGTGATAAGCGCTCTCAGTAGTTCACAGAAATCTATTGGTTGTATAAGTGTTATATGTGATTGCATCACCTTATTAATATCTAAGTATAATAAAGGTGCTCATAGGTATCCGAATTTGATACTTTACTTGTCGAAAAGCATACTGAGGAAAGTTATACCCGATGAAACCGTGAACAAAATAATACTGCTAATCTTTGATATAAATGTTAGCGACTCTTCCAAGAATTTTATTGAATTCTTATCGATCCCAAACATCTTCAATTCAATTGGCATTGAAGGAAATCATCATTTACTAGAAATAATACGAAGACAAGTGCCTCTGGATAACTCGACAAGTTTATTACATTCGCTAGGCGGCTTGCAGAAAATCAACTTACTTGTTAACGTATTGAGAATACACGGAGATCGCCAATTTATTGCTTCAGATTATCTAGTTGTTGGCTTAATATTATCCACTATTTCGTTTTCAATTAAAGATAGAACCAATCTTGATGAGGATGGGTTTGAAGAAGATGAATTTGAAAGGACCGATATTGATGACGGTTCAGACATCCCTAGATCTTCTGAAGCATTAATATTAGTAAGTAATGGAGTTATAGAACAGTTACAAGTACTATACTCAGCAAGGTTTATTAAACAGGCAATAAAATACTTCACAGATGCTGACGAACTTTCACAGCTAGCGCTCCATATTTTTGCCACATTAACATATTTAATTCCAGTTTCTAAAAGTAAACTCTGTATATTAATTACAATTACACCAGGTTCATATAAATGGTTTTATAACCAGTTAAGGAAGGATCCCATCTATAAGTTTATTGAACAAAAAAACATGGAGAATTATGATTATTTACGTTCTGATGACTTAATTCAGCTTTATTCGAAAATCCCCGAAAATTTAGTGTCAATCTTTTGGAAAACTTTGTATACATTTGAAGAACTATATTCCTATTGGTTAATAGTTTCAAATGATTTGGAAAGTTTCTCTGAAGATAAACTAAGCTTGCAAGAAGCTTCAAAGTTTTTGAAATTCTTGAAGAATGTTTGCTTGACTTTGATTTTTAATAATAATAACACTAGTTTATTCAATGAGTTTGGCAAACTTAAGGATATTTCGATCTCTCTACTTAATCAATTGTATACCAAAAATTCAAGGCTAATGTTTCTACCAGACAAATTTTGGAAGCCAAATGAGTTGAATTTTAACATTGATAATATGTTGCAGCTAATTATCGATGAAGAAGAAAGAAGGAACGAAATGGAAGTTGAAGCCCTGGACAACGATTCAGATTTAGAACTTAATGGAGATGATTTGTCACATAAAAACTCATCCAAAAAGCCAAAATTTGCAAAGGCAAATAGTGATACATTAGCAAAGTTAGAAGTGCTAAAGAAATTACCATATTTTATATCTTTTAGAGATAGAGTTAAGGTATTGCAAACTCTTATTCAAATAGATAGAGAGAGATTAATGGGTTCGGATGCCTTTTCATTTTTCCAACCACCAAAGAGATTAAAAGCAGATATTAGAAGGGAATCCTTATTTGAAGATGCGTTTAATAATTTTCATAAATGCGGATCTGATTTTAAACATACATTGAGTGTCACTTTATTTAACGAACAAGGTGGCCAAGAAGCAGGAATAGATGGAGGGGGAATTACAAAGGAGTTTCTAACAAGTGTTGCAATGGAAGGATTTCAACCACATGGAAAATTTGAATTATTTAAAGAAACAGCTGAGAACCAGTTATATCCAAGTGATGAAATATATAAAATGTTAAGCAAAAAGATTGAGGTTAAGGAGCAGCAACAAAAATTGTTGTATTTGCGGTTCTTAGGTAATATAATTGGCAAATGTTTCTATGAAAACGTGTTAATTGATTTGTCCTTTGCGCCATTTTTTTTAAACAAATGGTGTAGTTTCAATAGGGGGCAAAATTCTATGAAGAATTCGATTAATGACTTAAACTATTTAGATCGAGAATTATTCACAAATTTAATGAAGTTAACTAGCATGGATTCAAACGAGTTGGAACAACTTGATTTAAATTTTACTATTGATGAAAAGATAAATGATTTCAACTGCACGTTTGATTTGCTACCACCAAATGGAGCAGAAATTAAAGTCGACCAGTCGAATAGATTGAACTATATTCATCAAATCTCGAATTTTAGATTAAACCAATCGTTGCACGTTCAAACAAAATTCTTTCTTAACGGACTCTTTGAAATTATTTCGTCCAGCTGGTTGAGTATGTTTGATGCCTCCGAATTGCAAATGTTAATATCTGGTGGTGAGAACGATGTGAATATACAAGACTGGAAGGAGAATGTCGAATATGGTGGATACTTTGATGATGATACGACAGTAGTATATTTCTGGGAAGTCATAAGTGAAATGTCACCAGAAGAGAGATTCAAGTTAATCAAATTTGTGACGTCTGTCTCAAGAGCTCCTTTATTAGGATTTGGATCATTAAATCCTAAATTTGGGATCAGAAATGCTGGTAGAAGTATTGATAGACTACCTACTGCTTCAACATGTGTTAATTTATTGAAACTACCTGATTACCAAGATAAAGAATTAGTACGATCAAAGCTATTATATGCTATTAATACAGAGGCAAGGTTTGACTTGTCGTAACCTTGTGCGTAGATTGAATGTTTCATAGAGTTTTTCATGTACGATTATTTTTCGTCGCGATAAAAACCTAAAAAAGTTGTTCGCTCTATAAATATTATGATTACATATGAATATGATTAGCACTAATGTATAGATTAGTATCGAAAGTACTGTTTGCATTTAAAAGTAGTGGAATAGTGTATAATCGGGCAGCTACAAGTTTGATATGTTATCAGTCTCAATTGCGATTATTTCATAAAAGTACACCTGTTCAAATAAATCCACTCTTGCCTTTTGATATTTTAGAAGAAGTACAGAATGATGACCTAGAAGAGAAAAATGAAAAATTGAAGAAGGAGAAGAAGAAATTGATCAAAGAAAAAAAGAAGATGAGGAAAAATGAGAATGAATCAAAGAAACCAGTTGACGAAACACCTCACAGTAAAGACTTAAGTGAAGATGATTTCAAAACCACCAATGACACAATTCCTCTTAAAAGAGCTGTTATGCCTAACACAAACGTTTTAGAAGTTAAAGAAACTGGTGGTCCTGACGAAACAGGAAGCACAGGAAACACAAAATATGCAAAAAGTGCAGAAAGTGACAAAACATCACCTCCCCAGGGGGGTAGTTCAGGTTTGGGTACAACCGCAGGAAGCAATGGAGGAAATGGGGACAATAATGGAAATAATGGGGGTAATGGACCTCCATCTGACAATAAAGATGAAATAGAACCAGAAGGAAATAAAGATTCCAAAAAAGCAGAGGAAAATAGAAAAATGGAAGAAGAGAAGGAAAGAGAAAAAGAAAATAAAAGACATCAAGAAGAGGAAGAAGAAATTGATGAATCGGAAGATATCGAAGAAGAAAAGCCTAACAAATTCAAAGAGGGATTGGCCAAGTTTGGAAGATTCTTATTTAAATGCCTTGAGACTATTGGCATTACGTTCAGCTCTATCGCCATTTTAGGGGTTGCAGGTTTATTGTATCATAAATTTTACGGCATACATGTGCTCGATAAGATGGATTTAGCTTTCGAAAAGGGTGACCCAGCATTCCAATTATCAATGCATAAGAGAACCAATAAAAGTACGGATAATGTTGAATGTGATGATGATGATTTGTCCCAATATTGGGTTGAACGCCCACAACAAAAGTTGCTTGACGATATTGTGTCGGGAAAAATAGTTGGAAGATACTTTTTGTTAATTGGAGAAAAAGGTACAGGCAAGACTTCCTTGTTGTTGGAATCTATGAAGAAGGTTGATGGGTATAATGTAGCAATATTCGATGCACACGCAGATCCTGAAATATTTAGGATCAGATTAGGTAAAGCTTTAAATTTTACTTTTTCTGAAGATTACATT
Source organism: Debaryomyces hansenii CBS767 (assembly GCF_000006445.2). NCBI lineage: Eukaryota > Fungi > Ascomycota > Pichiomycetes > Serinales > Debaryomycetaceae > Debaryomyces > Debaryomyces hansenii. The sequence continues at coordinate 1,770,641 of NC_006049.2, forward strand.
GGTTCATTATTCAGCATACGTGGACCCAGAGACACCACTGCTCTATTGGATATTGAAAGAGCTTTTAGCAAATTGGAAGAGTTAGCAATTAAAAGAGTTATTAAGACAAACAATCGTCCATTAGTGCTAATTATTAATAACTCTCACTTGATTAAAGAAACAGAAGAAGGTATCAAATTGATCGAATTATTACAACAAAAGGCTGAAAGTTTAAGTGGATCAGGGTTAGTCACAATAGTTTTTAATTCCGATGATTATTGGGTATACGAAAAATTGAAAAAATTAGGTACAAGATTAGAACTAATAAACGTAAGAGACTTCAACAGAATAGAAACTGTGAAGTCTTTGAAGTTTATCAGAGAAAAATTCTTCCCGTCGAAGAAATTTCCAGACCTAAAGTTAAATGACGAAATTTGTGGAAACATCTATGATTTAATTGGAGGAAGACCGCAACATATATCGCAAGTTGCTAGACATAAGGATATTATAACTGCTTGTCATCAAATAATCGACCGTGAAAAGACGTGGTTTTTGAATCAATGCGGCTTATTAGGAATGGATATGGATGATGATGTAATGGAAAGTGGGAAATTTTCCACCAGTGCAATGCTTTTAATGAGGGCATTTGTGGAAATGGATAGGGTTGGATTAACCAATGCTTCTTATGGTGATCATAATAATGAAGACCATCATTTACCCGATTTACCTTTATGGAGGGCGAGACAGATTATGACGCGTGCTGATTATATTCAACAGTACGATAATTTAAATATATTCACCATTGATTCAGAGTCTACTGTACGAGCTGACTCCGTGCCAATGATGAGAGCTTTCCATGAAATTGCATCACAACCACATTTCGACGAATTATTAGAAGATACAATTGAGAGAGTAGCCGATATCGAGTCTTTAGGAAGAACACGAGAAGTAGTGCTCAAGGACTTGAATTATGGTAGTACATATGGCATAACTCATAGAGACAAATCATATGAAATTCAGTTGACAAAATCACAAAAACAAAAAATTAAGGATGGAGAAGAAGATGATGGAGAAGACGATGATGACAGTGAATTATTGTTGGAAGACGTCAATAAGAGGAATAAAACAAAAATTTGGAGAAAGAGAATGCTGAAAATTGGCCAATTGTATTTAAGCTCAGACAAACAAGAGGAGGATAAGTTTGATATCGACATCAACAGATCTAAATGAGTAAAAATATGCAATGAGTACAGTGGCTTATTTGCCTGTGATAGTGGGCATATGAACGATAAAAAGATCAAGAAAATTACCGCCTGACAGATGATTGTTCAAAAGATAGCTAGCCTTTGGAAACTCATTTATCAAAGAGGTGACTCAGTGTAGAGTCACCTCATGCGATAGCTTTTAGGCTTGAAACAATATCAGGTCGTAAACATTAGGTTCTGCTTTTTACAGTACAATCAGAGCATGATTATTTTGTAGACTTCACTTTGTGGTGACACATCTCGCGCTGTAAACCGGCATGCCGATTTATGGAATAAGATCATATAAAAGAGAATGCCCGCTAAAAATATATTAATGTATTTTAATAAATATAAGTTAAAAACAACTAAATTAAATTCATTTCATATATGAAATACCTGCAAATCCAACTAAGCATTAAAATTGGAAAATCATTATTCAATTGAAAATGGTGAAAGGATTTATTAGTCAGGAACAGATCGACAATGCCCCTGTTCTTAAACCAAGTTTAAGACTTAAAGAAGGTATGATCATTATGAAAGATTGCCATATGACTTTTAGCGTTCCTGAAATTGCGGAAATGAACATGTCTACAGTATTCGAATCAAGATATACTCCCGAGCAAATGCTAAATTACATGAAATATTACGGATGTTCTATGCAAATCGAGGATGTTGTATTCGCAATTTATCTATCGCAAGAAGAGTCAATAAAAGAGGAGCTTAAACCTTATGTTGAACAAATGATTAGGAACGACACTTGTGGATTAACTGACTTGAAATACTTGATTACTGATATAGGTCCATCGGTATATAGAGATTTTCAGTTTTCTAGACTTATGCATACAAGATTTGTCAAGGTATTCACCTGGTTGCAAGAATGGGGAATCGTTAAGCCAGGAATTTTGAAAGTTCCTGCACCAGTTCTTGCAACCCCAAATCCAGAACACGTTGAATTTGCCTATAGAGTGACCGAGATATTGCTGAAATTAAAGAAATATAATAAAAAGCTTGGAAATAAGCAGGGCATGAAAATATCGGATTATATGCGGGAGAATTTTGTATGTAATCATAATAAGAAGAATAACATTGACGAAATTACAAACAGAATGAATATTTTATCTCTAATCAATGAAGAAAAACTAGTGTTGTCAAAAAAACGATTCAGATCCTTGCAGCACTATTTAAACCACAGTTTTGACCCCAAATTCACAAGACGAGCTTCGTACACGCTATTGCAAATAGAGGAATATATGTTGGCTGCAAGTGACATGTCTACTTCGGATGCATTGAATAAAACGACAGATCCCCTCCTCTATGGTATATATACCTTGCGAAGAATTAGAAATAACCAACGGAAAGTGGTAGGTGTTGGGTTTCCAGGCAATTTTATTAATAAGGAAAAGTTAACACTTTCAGAGAATCAAAGGCTCGTGCCACAGAACTATCCGTTGGTTTTAACACAATTCGAATTAAAGCTATTGCAAATTATATTTCGATCACCTTTCGAAAGATATAGTAACTTATTTTCTAGTGCTATCGTACCCGGATTTTCTGTTGAGAATAAAATTGAAAAGAATTATTGGACCTACGTTAATAAAATTTGCTTATTATTAGCTGAATATGTTTCTATTTATGGGGACGGTGATTTTTTCAATTTAATATGTCACTTTAGGAAACAAAAATACCCAGAAAAATTCAAGCATAATCAGATCGAGAGAAGCTTTAACCCTGTTACTAAGTTAGATGCTGGGAGAGGGCCGACTTCAGTTTACAACAATTTATTGAATGCACTTACAGGACTAAAATATGCATTAGCTACTGCTGGTGAACCTGAGATAGATGCAAGGTTTGGAAGGAACAGAGCGTTTTTAGCTATCGATATTATGAAATCATTCTCACAATTTGAAAATGATGCTTTTGAAGGAGGAAGAATTCCAGGGTGGGTTAATTTGATGTCTGAACGGAAACTCATAGATAATTTTCCGTTTTTGAATGTGTATGTTGGCAAAGAAAGCTATTTATAATGGCAATGCTCTAAGAGTATACTAAAAGAAAGCCATATATGTTTATCCTTGTACATGTGCATATCTAGCTTCTTACATTAAAGTTTTCTACGTTGCTACTACCTTACATCAATTCGAATCCATTCTGGACCATTTTACCATAAACCTGGCTATTAAATTTCTCCAATGCTGAATTATAAAAGAAGAGCATGTAGCCACACCGTACGTGTATCTTAGTAAACTAGTATACTGTCCTGTGAACCGTTAATTATGGCATATAATATTATAATAGATTTTCATTGAATTCCACGCGAGTTCATACCCATCATAGAAAGATTTCCACGTCACCTCTTATGTAGTTGTAGCTAACGCCATTTATGCATTATTTGAAAGTACAATTCGAGTAGATTTTTGAATAGAATCCTAACACACATATTTTCTATATATTATAAATTTACATAAACATACAATTTTACCAGTCCAATTCTGGTCCTCCTGAACATCCTACTGAGGGAATTGGTTTCCTTATTGGTACCTTAATGTTAAAGGCTTCATCGATATTTTTATATGTAGCTATTGAACCATTACTCTCACTTTCTTGTTTTCTGACCTTCCATCTTGAAGTCCCAAGAACTTTATCCAATTCTTCTATGGGAGGTAGTTTGACAAATACTTCACCATTTGATTCCATCACATCAAATAGTGCCACTGATTGTGATGCATCATTTGTGCACGAACCTGCCTTATCACTTGCCTTATCAATTATATAATTCTTCTTGTGCAAAGGACAGGAAATATAAGTATTCTTGTTACCGTCCATTGACAAGATGCCCTGGGATAAAACAAATGCCCTTTTATGACCGCACATATTTTGCGATGCAAATAATTTACCATTAAGTCTGTATACCGCTATTTGGGTATCAGATATTAATACATTAGCGGATGATCCTGCTTCTGAATTGGGTAATTCTTTGGATTGACAAACTTTGACCCAGGATAATGAAGACCACTTGGTATCCTTGAAGACCTCCTTCGTAACTTCATATTCCGGCCAGTCTACGGGACGTCGTTGACCTCTATCTCTAATAATTTCTACTGTCTCCTGTGCCTTATCGGTATTAACAAACTGCTTGAAAATATTGCTATACTTATAAGAATCAACGGCAGCAGCCCACTCATCGAAGTACTGACTGACTAGCTGGTTCATTTGTTTTTCCAATTCCATGGCAATTCCCAACTTATCATACACAACGACTTCTCGCAAATATTCGATTCCTCCATCTAAATTCTCCAACCATCTTGCGGTTCTTTGTAAACGATCTGCGGTTCTAAAATAGAACATTAAATATCTGTCTAATAATGGGATAACCTGATCTGGTGGAACATCTGCTTTTAGTAGTTGTGCATGTGCTGGTTTCATGCCTCCGTTACCACCCACGTAAAGATTAAATCCATTTTGAACAGCACATAATCCGAAATCTTTCGAGTGGAATTCTGCACAATCACGAACGCATCCAGACACTCCACCTTTCATTTTATGAGGAGACCTTATACCCTTGTACCTTTCTTCTAAACGTAATGCAAGACCAACTGAATCACCAATACCATAACGGCACCATGTAGACCCAACACATGATTTAACGTTCCTTAAACTTTTACCATAAGCCTGACCAGATTCAAAGCCATATTTTCCCAATTCTTCCCAGATCTTAGGTAGGTCGCTTTTTGAAGCCCCGAATAAGTCCACCCTTTGAGCACCAGTGATTTTCGTGTATAAATCATACTTACGAGCAATTTCACCTATAGCGACCAATTTTTCAGGGGTGACCTCTCCTGCACTCATCCGAGGAACTATTGAATAAGTACCATTTCTTTGGATATTTCCTAAATATTTGTCATTCGTATCCTGTAGCCCATGCAAATTCGTTTCTAAAATATGACGATTGAATAATGTCGCCAAGATGGATGCAATTGTCGGTTTACATATTTCGCAGCCAAGAGCGCACGGATCAACACCTAAATGGGACATAACCTCTTTAAACGACTTATATCTCTTAACCATAATTAGGGAAAATAAATCTTGTCTTGATTCTTTATAATGTATACATAACGCCTTTGAAATATTCTTACCCATTTTTTTCATCTCCGTATCAAGTATGACCTTTATTGTAGGTTCACATCCACCACAAGCTGTTCCAGCTTTGGTGCAGGACTTTAATTCTCCAAGCGAGTTGCATGTTCCACTTTTAATTTTTTCAATTAATTTTCCTTTCGTAACATTATGACAAGAACATACTTGGGTATCATCAGGTAAGTCATCAACATCATTGTTTTCTGAGTTGGATTGCCCAATGATAAAGGTTGATGCAGGTTTTTCCAATGGTTTCCCACTTTTAGTAATAGATGCCAATTTGGTAAATTGAGTGGTATCACCAACCAATATTCCCCCAAGTAAGTATTTCCCATCATAACTCAATAAAAGCTTAGTGTAATTGGCTTCAATTGGATCATCATAGACAAGAGATTTGACTTTTTTGATTTTATACCCTTTGGGTAACCTACTTGGTCCATTCTTATCCGCAAAATAATCACCGAATGACGCAACATTTACTCCCATAAGCTTCAACCTAGTTCCTATATCAGGCTTTGTGAACTGACGTTCAGAATGGTATTTAGCCTGAATGAGGTTGAATGACAAAATGTCTGCCATCATGACTCCGGGTGCTATCAAACCAAATGTTTGATTATTCCATGATGCGCACTCACCTATCGCATAGATGTAGCGGTTCGAGGTTTTCATAAAATTGTCAACTTCGATACCTCCTTTTTTGGCAACTTTCAAACCTGAGCTTCTGGCCAATATATCTTGCGGTTTAATCCCAATAGTATAACATAACAATTGGCAAATTTCTACGTCACCATTATTGTATTGCACTTCAAACGACAGCGTGCAATGATCGTATTGTAATTTATTAATGGTGGTGTCTGTTCTTAACTTGACACCCATTTCCGCAATTCGTTCAGTTAATAAATTACCACCTTTCTCATCTAATTGCTGTGATAATAACCACTTTGACCTGTGAACTATTGTTACTTCATCATAGCATTCCATATCTAGTAATGCTTTCGCAGCTTCGAGACCTAATAATCCACCACCAACAATAACTGCTCTTTTTAGTACTGGTTTCTTTATTGTTGATCTGATTGTTTCACTAAAAGAAATCATAGCGTTCAAGTCATCAATTGTACGATATACAAAACAGCCCAATTTCCTGCAACTCTTCAAATCGCAGAATTCGTTGCTTTGAGACCGGGGAAATAAGTCTATGGGTAAAACTGCGTAAGATCCTGTTGCAAGGACCAAATAATCATAATGGTACCTTTTTGCATTTGATGTTTCGATATATTTATGCTCCTTTTCGATTTTGGTTACTTTTTGATTAACCCTATATTCGCATGTATCTGCATTTTTTTGATCGTAAAACGAGTGAGGTGCAAGTAACAACTTATCAAAATCTTGATGCTCAAAATATTCTGTCAAGCCGACCCTATTATAGGCTAAATGGGGTTCATCCCCAATTATTGTCAACCTATATTCTCCGGCCGTGTCATCAACTAACATCTTCTCCAAAAATGCGAATCCAACCATCCCAAATCCAACAATTATAATATGTTTTTTATTGCAATCATCTTTGAGGACGCTGATTTCTTTGGAAGTTGGTGGAACCCCCCCTTTAGAAAATGAAATATTATCGTCAGAAGTTTTCATCCTGGTTAAAAATCAACCCTATCAAGGACCATATAATTTAATTAATAATTTAATGGCATTCTATATCTTTAATAGCTAATGGTCTTGTTATCAAAAATGTATCTGATCCGGTGCTCATAACCCGAGAAGCCAATAAAATAATAGTGCTTATCTCTAATAGCGCGCTATCTCTAGATAAGAGTTCGTCGTATGATTCGGAACAATCAGCGTTCGAATATTTCATAATCATTGGTTTGATCACAAAGCTTTTGACAATATGTAAGTTTGGTACCACTCCACCCATTTAGTAATTTACGAAACAGAATTGATAAGGAGTTTTATGTATTAAGTTGATAGCTTTTAAGATAATTGGTTTTTGTCCAATGAAATTGATTAACATAATCATTGTCTAACAGAAAAGTCCCTTCAGTTTTCCATTGATATTTAAGCATCATACGGGATATCGTAATATGTTGGGTTTTTATGAACAATCCTTGGTTGGAATTTGCTCAAGTCAATTTTTTACTTACTTTAAACTTACTGTGAAATATTTCTAACATTTAAATCAGAAAATGGTGGATTTAATAGCTTCATTTAATTGCAAGGGTGAACACCATCTTATCATAGGGATATCTCGAGTTGCAACCAACCGGATGAATTCTATCATAAATGCAGGTGCGAAACCAATTCTTATTGCAGATGTTCCATTCGGATCTCTACCAACTTCAATACAGCATTATATCAAGCTGGGTATAATTAAGCATTTAGAGAGAAATTTCAAAATAGTGGATTTAACATTGCTTGGTAGAGCAGAATGTAATTTTATTGTTGACAAGGTATTTGTGAGTGTACCAATGTCCCAGAAAGAATTCAAGTATAAAACTTACCACGAATGCTGCAGACTAAGAATTCCAATTCATGTGTCTGACTCCAACGAATTTAGCAGCTTTTCAATTTTGTCTACATTTACGTCTGGGGATTTTCTGGTGGGTGTAACAACTCTGGGTAAAGGCTGCAAGTTATCTGCAAGAATATTAAGAGAAATGCGAAATACGTTACCGCCTAATATCAACGATATTTGTAATAATGTAGGGAAATTGAAAGCTCAGATCGAGGAAGAAGATAACTTGAACAGTTTGGATAATAACATGTCTATAGTAGGTGAAAATGACGAAGATGCTACTAATACAATTGAACTTATTTCGTTAGTTAAGGAATTTGACATGACAAAAAAACAAAAAAGGTTGCAAAAAATGCTGTGGCTTTTACAAACTACAGAATATTTTCCACTAAAGGCTTTGGCAGACATGTCGTTAGAGGGTCTTAATCCCAAGAAGAACTTAAATGATTTTAAAGAATCAAATGCAAAGGGAATGATGGGCACTCGAAAAGGTTCAATATCACTTGTTGGCGCAGGACCTGGATCTGTATCCCTTTTAACCCTTGGATCATTACAAAAAATACAAGAGGCTGACTTAGTGCTCGCAGACAAGTTAATCCCCCAGGAAATCCTTAATCTTATTCCGGGACATACAAAGCTTTTTATCTCTCGCAAGTTTCCAGGAAATGCTGAGAAAGCGCAGGAACAACTATTTCAAATAGCCCTTCATAGTTTAATGAAAGGTGAGAGGGTCGTTCGCTTGAAACAGGGGGATCCTTATATTTTTGGACGAGGGGGAGAAGAATATAATTTTTTCTCTAAGCATGGGTTTGTTCCCAAGATTTTTGCCGGTATTACATCTGCTTTGGCTGCACCACTTCTAGGAAATATCTCGGCGACATTTAGAGGTATTGCCGATCAGATATTGATATGCACTGGTACTTCTAAATATGGGGATTTCCCAAACTTACCTGACTTCGTTCGGTCTAGAACTGTCGTATTTTTAATGGCCTTACATCGGGTCGTTAATTTGGTGCCGATATTAATTGATGAAAAAAAATGGGATCCTCAAGTCCCTGTTGCTGTTATTGAACGAGCATCATTCCCAGATCAACGAATAATAAGAACAAAATTATCGTTTGTTGCGGAAGCAATTGTCTCGTGTATTCCTAAACCACCTGGTTTGCTTGTAGTAGGATACGCATGTCAAGCACTCGTTAAACCTAGGGAGGGCGAGAAATGGGTTATCGAAGAAAATCTTGATAATCAATATTAGCTTGAATATCTTTAATTGGATGGTTTTTTAAATACCAATAGATTGTTTCGTAATAATTATTTTAATATGGTTTATATCATGTTCTATATATTTTATGAGGATCTTTATCAAGGTCCCAAGTTCCATGAATATCATAAGTCATGGAGGACAGAGATTTTATGCGCATCATAAATTTTCATAGGAACTCAGAAAAACTACTGTAATCTTGAAATTCTTCTCCTAATTGGCCAATAATATAGTAATTTGAGTTATATATCAAAATAAAGATGATAAGCAATCTAATATATGCCGTTATAAAACTTTAATCATGCATATTGAAGTAATCTTATGTCCTATTCCATTGACGAATTTTTCAAGAGAAAAGCTTATTCTTCAATAGTACGAAACATTATATTTTAATTTGTGTAGTTTTGGTTATCGCGGACGTTAACTTACATAGCGAATGAATAACCAAAACTTCTTTATCTCCGACTTCCCAAAACGTATTATTCATTAAGATATTTTTGAAAATCTTAAAAATACGAGCCCAATTGCATCTACGATATCACGATTTGCGCTGTTATCTATAGATAAGACAAAATAAACATGAAACAATAAATACTAATAATTGAATACCGATATACTCATTTAACCAATCAGACGGGATTTAACAATACCACATTACGATATTATTATACCTATTGGGTAGGTTTGTTCTCTATTTTTCAAAGAGATTTCACAATCATTCAATTAAGAAGCTACTATCACAAAGTTTAAAAAATGCATTTTGGAAGTAGTTAAATACTTGTACAATTTCCTCTCTTCTGGATTTAATATACCTATTCAAATTAATAAAAAAAATGAAGAATAATCTTGACGTTGAGAGAAATGGAGTCAGAGAATATACCACTTCTCTGGAAAAAAATGACAACATCATTATTGAAGTTGAAAGCAAGACCGATATTTGCAAACCAGATGGGTTGAATGGGGTACTTGGTTCATTCATGCCAATGGAAAACGCAGAGTTAGACATTAATTCTTCGCTCACAGAAAACCAGAAGATTGATATTAAAATGTCCCAAGACCCTTTACAAAGATCGCTATCGAAAAAGTATAGCACGATCCTTGCAACAGGCGCGTGGGTAGCTACGGGGTTTTTAGTTGTTCTTGGTATTCCATTTAGGGCAGCAGGGCCTTTGGGGTCTCTATTGGCCTATATTATCATTGCAAGTATCGTATTTTGTACAGTTCAAGCTTTAGGGGAACTTTCTGCGGCTTATCCTACTGGTGGTGCATTTATAAAATACAACATTAGATTCATCGATAAGTCCTGGGGTTTCGCTATGAGTTGGAATTATTATATTCAATATTTGATGATGTTTCCATTGGAGTTATATGCCTTGTCAATTACTATCCAGTATTGGGATCAGAAAACAAACCCATCAACATATATAGCGGTATTTTACACGTTGATAATATTGATCAATATATTTGGATTTAAAGGTTATGGCAATGCAGAATTGATCTTAGCCGCTATTAAACTTATTACCATTGCTGGTTTCGTCGTTTGTTCTCTTGTCTTTGTCTGTGGTGGTGGCCCCACAGGAGAATATTTTGGGGGATCATACTGGAATGATCCTGGTTCATTTTCTCATGGCTTCAAAGGAATTTGTTTTGCATTCGCAACTTCTGCTTTTGCGTTTGCGCGAACTGAATTGGTTGGTGTGGCTGCTGCCTCATCACTGAACCCAAGAGAAGCTTTACGTAGAGTAGCGAAACATTTTCTATGGAGAACTCTTCTCATATATTTGATTCCGTTGATCTTTGTTGGGTTTCTAGTCAGCTACGACGACGAAATGCTCTTAGGAGCTGGTCCATTAAAAGCTTCTTGTGCGCCATTTACACTTGCCATAAAGCGCGCTGGGGTTCAAGGATTGACATCCGTCATGAATGCTGTCATCCTTATTTCCGTCTTTTTCATAGGAATCAACTCAATCAATTATTCTGGTCGTACATTAGCTTCATTGGCTGCATGTGGTCAGGCACCAAAAGTTTGTGGATATATTGATAAGGAAGGAAGACCCATCGTTGCGATCCTTATACAAGCAGTGGTTGGAACAATCGCATTCTCGCGATCCACTCTCATCGGAGACATTGCAGTTGATTTCTGTTTATTATTGTCTTCGGTATCATCCATTTTTACGTGGATGTCGATTAACTTCTCTTATATTAGATTTAGGAGAGCTATGTCAGTTCAAGCTCGTGATCCTAATAATCTCCCTTGTACATCATTATTGGGGGTATGGGGTGCCGTTTACGCGTGTGTAATTAGTTTCTTGGTATTGGCTGGTTACTTCTGGACCGCATTATTCCCATTGGGTAAAGATCCAGATGCCGAGGAGTTCTTTAAAGCAGGTTTATGTTATGCTATGGTATTCGTCTTTTACTTTGGTCATAAGTTAACTACGAAGGACTGGAGATTATTTTATAGGGCCTCTGATATCGATCTTGATACTGAGATGACTAAAGCGGATGTACAAAAAATTGAAGATATGGACAGGCATGTAACGTTAATGCGGAAGGAGTCATTTTTTGCGAGGTTGTCCAGCTTCTGGTGCTAATTTATGCCTATTCCACCGTATAAATATTTAGAATTAAACTTGATCTGATTCCTAAACCATCTTGTGTTTTTGGCTCCTCGAAACAATGTCTCCTTTTTATAATTCACAATTTAATTAGATCTAAATCGAAATTTTTAAAAACATTTTAATTTTGTAAACAAAAATTCTGACCTTTCTATTTTTTCTATTGTTGTATGCATCCCATTGATTTTCCCATTTAATGCACCTGGTAGAGTTAAAATGGAATTATTCATTTAGAAATAACACTAAGAAATGTAATTTAGTTCGCTTTTGATGTTTCTCATGTACTCGGGATTCACACCGTTTTGCGAATACCTTTGAGTCTTATGCAAATAAGAATAGAATAATTTCCAAGAAGAGAAATTTGTAAGATAGAAAAGCTCTTTTGTACAATTCTCAAATTACATGCTCCATTTTCATCCATGTAGAAATGTCCTATCGATGCAATTAGCAACAGCTTGCAAATATACTGCCCGTCACAAAACTAGTCGCAAACTTTGAGTTTTCTCCAAAGAAATACATAGTCAGATCGCTCAAGTTTAGACTGCTTTGTCATAAACACGTTCGGCCTTGTCCAACGGCATCCCTTTTTATTTTAAATAATGTGTTCTTGGAATAGTCGGCTAGTGTACCGGTTTTTTAATCATTAACTCTTTCTCATAGCACATTTTATTTGAATTCTATAGAAAAATCCGCGTGACTTGGTAGTTGTCATCTTTGTAAATTGTTAGCAGCAGAGGAGCACATAAGATTAGAGGTAAACGTCCCGCGTCACCAATAATTGCGGATCCTGTCCCATTTCTACCAGAAACACTAATATGAAAAACCCCTACAATAGTACCTTGAAAACTATGGACAATTACACCCCAAAAGCGCCTCATTCTCAAACCCTATTCTCTCCAATATATTTATCAATCTAACATCTCATCCCTATAACCTCCATCTTTAACTCCCCACAGTTTGCTAGTCTACAGCCTATTCCTCGGCTACTTCCATTTACATTATCTTGTTGGATTACAACCGTTCACTCATTTGGGCTCACCGGGTATTTTTGTCTTCACCGAATAAAAGGGAACAATAGCCTTATGCAACGACGTACGTGTGGCGTTCTTTTGCGACTCATACCACCAAATCGCCTCTATACCGCCTTAAACTGTCGGCATTCCAAAACCTTGCCTACTCTCGAGGGTTGCGCGGCCACCTGTTTCAGGGTGCATTAAACACGAGGCAGCGTTTCGCACTTTACTACTGTTCTGCACTAATTGCTGTACTGTTAGCTCCAACGGCCGCCCGGGAACTCAGGGGCGTTGTTCCCCCCCCCATCTTGATCTCGCGCACTCCACCTCTTCTTTCCGAATATCAGTCCCCCCTACCCTACCTAAACCTTCATGTATCGTAATACTTAGCTCCATAACCGAAAGCAATGGTAGCACGTTTCTCACCTAAAGAATCCTCGAAACTTGCTCAATATGTATTCAGGGTTGTCTAATCGACCCTACCCCCACTATCGTCTATTCGCTTCAACCTGCTATTGTACCTTTTTTGTGGCTATACTAAGGCTATACAATTATTACTCATGCGCGATTTATGCGACATCGAATTTTAGTAAAATTAAACGAGTCCTATTAAGGAGGTACATTTTATGGACTCGTGTGGTCTGAACGCAAGATTGTTAGTGTACCAGTATATACCTTCTGCGGTGACTATTTCTCATATATGCCACAGATAATATAACGGATATGCGGTACCTCTTACATATTGTGCGGGATTAGGAAATCAATCAACAATTCGCATTATAAAGGTTCAGGAGTGTAGTTCTCTATAGTGTTTTAACAAAAGGTGATGACAGTACAGATGGAGACCGCCTATAGTAGTTGCGTGATCTAATTGTGGTCACGAGAGAATATATGTTGAGTTCACTGAAGATACTGTTCAGACAAAACCGTTCGGATTTTAACGCGATGAGGCGGTGTAAACGTAGGTGTGAAATTCGGTCAATGTGCGCATAGACTTATGCTTCCATGTTCGTTACTCCTGGCAGTAAGATGTGCCCCGCCCGTAAAAGTAAAAAATTACTCGAATTTTTACGACAAATGACATTTTGGTGAAAAAATTTATCTGTCTATAGTACAAAATACTTAGATTTTTAGCTAAACATACCACAGACTTCGAAAGTTAGTGATTTGAGTATAGATAAACAATCTTGACACTGAATAGTCAGGAAAGTATAATACATTTGCATTCTTAAAATAGACGATTATAGGCTTGCTTGTTAGTTGTTTTATTAAATTTTAGTTAAAGGTTGAAAGTTGGATAACTTGAAAACAAACATTCGAATATACCATTGAGGACACATTGATACATTAATTCTATATACACACGCGAGGTTTACACCCACATAGCACGAATCACATAATACGAGAGACTTGAAGATGGACATTTTCAATTCGGCGTTGAAGAATCCGGTGCCGCCGTTGATCAAGAAGGAAGAGGAGAAGTTGGAAAGCGAAGCAGCACTTAAGAGGAAGAAGACATCCAGAAGAAAGCACAGAAACTCGCATTTGGGGTGTGGCACTTGTAAAAAGAGGAGGATCAAGTGTGACGAGAACTTGCCATCATGTTTGAACTGTTTGAAAGGTAAGTTGCATTGTGCGTACTTAAATTTGGACTCCAACGCGAGAAATGCTCTTCGAATGGCGCAATATAACCAGCATTTGAGGCAAGATAGACCTGACAACGAAAAGTCGCCCCAATCCAACACTGGGGGCACTAATTCATCGTCTGCATCTCCAAATGAGGTTCTTCTTAACACCAATGCTCCGCAAACTACATTCACTGTTCCTTATCCAATTATTCAAACTACAGCTACACCGGTGAATATGCCTCAACAGGCCCATGTTATTCAATCTCCGTATGGACCTTTGGTTTCGTTACAACCGATGCAACAGCAGATGACGAACATGGCCATTCCCTATCCACAAGTACCAATGGTTCAGTCAGCGGTTCCCCTCATATATTCCAATGCACAACCAATGGCACATATGCAGAATGGCCATCCAATTCCGTCGCCATCAGTCTCAGTTGCACCACCATCGGAAATGAATTCAGGGACTCCGCCAGTTTCCCAATCCATGCGCATGCAATCTATGTCTACACCCATGATGAATACGATGAAAGAGAAAGACTTAGCATTGCCCCCGATACCAACTATACCTCAATCAAATACCTCGGCATCATTAAGAACATCCCCAAAGTTATCGAGTGCGAACCACTCTGTGTCCTACAATTCATTACCATCGATTAATAGCGAATATAAAATTAAACAACTGACAGATAACTCCATTAAGAATTCACCAATTTTACCTCCATTAAAGAATAGCCACAATAACAACAATTCTCCAAATGCCAATGCCGAGGAATCAGACAAGAACCCAAAAATATCAAAATTGTTATCCTAGATTTAATATCTAATTTGTAATGAGCTGTTAGATCTTACCGGTACGTCATTCTACCAAAAATTACACTCCTTCCATAATGGTGTATGTTTTATGATACTGACTTAATAATCCACATAATTCTTTGCTTGTTTTGGCAAAACAGTTTTTTTTCAACTTGATGTTTTATATTCCGCATGAAATATTTCATTTATTAACCTATCTATGTTATTGCACTCCATTCCCATTGGGATTCTTCATTTGTTCATTATATATTGAGATCCTGGTTTGGCTATATTTACCAAACATCTAGATATACATTAATGACCTTCTAATACACTACAAAATTTTACAATGTTCACTATGTAGAAATTTACATTTTGATCGAAGGCTGCGGGAGTATTTGGCTTGCTTCAATAATTGTGCAAATCTGAATCATTTTGCAATTTTTACACGCTCGATTTCCTTACATATATTCCTCAATTCACTCTTCACAATATGTCCATAAAACTACATTTGATTGTTTGTTGTTCATCGTCGAGTTTGTGCGCTTCCACTTTTTATTCTTTCATTTCTTGTCATGTTTAGTTTGCTTTTTTGATCTCGGAAATAATCGGATTTCAATTAAAGTTTCAGGCTCATGTATGTTTACGATGATACATAAATCAGAGGCGCTTATCTAATTAGGAAACATCGCGCATGAAATCACAGATGCCTATGCAGCTTTTATAACTTCTCGTATAAATTACGATGATTGCAACTATGTAACATTTTATTTTATAACTCTTTGTGTAGGAATACTGTGTATAAACATGAATTCCATAGCCCTTGAAATCCGGATGTAGAAGTAACTGTTAGGAAATTGAAGCAGTATTCTATATCATTAGCGTTTGTCACCTCAATGGTAGTCCTTGCTTAAGCTTTCCATTTGTAATGCATTTATCGTATATGAAAGAGTGATACGACGTATAGGCATTTTTGGTTAGAAAATAATTGATAAATAAAATAATTATGCAGACTAATCGTTAATAATACCCGTGTACATTACATACAATCGAAGGAATAGTCTTAGCAAAATATCAATCAATGGTTTCTGTCCATGATGACGAAATTGGAGTGATCTATCAAGGTCAAAACTTGTGAGATGTCTTTGCTATAGCACGTGTATAGACTATATTGCATGAATCTGATAGAATAGAATATATACGCGACTAGGCTATATAGAGAGCTTCTTATTGTTATCTTCGTGAAGAACCTTTGCAGGTATAGAGTAAACTATAGCGCAGAAACAGAAAACAATAGGAATGGATAAACGTCTGCTGTTATTTGATAATAGGTTCTTGCGTCCAGTGGTATTGAACACTTGTTATAATTCTTTCTTTTGTTAGCCGGAAGTATTCAAATTAGTCTTGCGAAGTAGTAATGTCAAAAGAGGTACAAAGGGATTTGACTTTTGTATCTAATAATTTCCACTTACCAAACAAATATCAAATTAACGGTTCATCGCTCTTAAATGTTCTGATAACACTGCTGCATTTTTCGCATACGGCTATCGAAATGGAAGCATGATAAAATTATTAGGTTAGTAAGTCTTGAAACCGAAAGTATTAATCTAAAATATCTTTAATCTAGTAATTTCTGGCATAGATACGAGAATGTTTTATTATAAATCTACAACAAAACTTCTACTGATGTTTACCGAGAGAAAGGAAGAAGTATTTATCAACTGCAATGTACTTCAATTCAATTTACATTTACTGCTAAGTCGAATATGATTGAATACGACTTCTTATTAAAGAGATCACGTTATTATTCACTTGGTTTTTTAAATGATACTGTAAAACAATTTATGCGTTTTTGGATAATGAAGATATAAAGGCTATTAAATTGTCTAACAATGTTCAAACAAAATTTCTCTCTCCCACAGAATGTTACTTCATTATAAATGATAAGCTTGAAGTTTCTATATAATGTATTGAATTAACCGATAGCATGGCAATTGGTAATTATGTAATTACACTAGTTGGCATTCATTGTTGAATGATGGGTTTCAAGCTATATTATTCAATATTGCAGAAGCCCAAATTAAAGAGTATAATTAAGAATTACTCGTTTATATATAATTCAAATAATTCAGAATCTAATAAAAAATTTTAATGAATGAAATATAATTAACTTAGATATATAACTAGGTTTACATGAATTAAGGTGCCGGTGGCTTCTTCTTTTTCTTTTCGTCGATTTGTTCAACTTTAACTTCATCTAATGCTTTCTCTTGTAATAATTTTTCGATATAATCCTTAGCTTCATCACTAACATCACCTTGAACAATAATCTCGTCCTTCTTTTCTGCATTTTTAGTGACTGATGCACCAGTAGCAAATTTAGATGCGAAGGTTTTGGCTAATTTCTTCATATCAATATTGAAGACTTCTAATCCCGAAATGGAAATAACATGCTTTCTCTTATTTCTTTCAATTCTCTTAATTGTGACTTTCGATGACAATTTCTTCTGCAATTCTCTTTCCAATTTAGCTTCCTCTTTAGCTTGCTTCTTCTCCATTTCTTGCGATATTTTTTGTTCTTTTTCTAACGATAATGTTGAAGTAGCATTTGCCAATGCATCTGCACTATATAATTTTTCAAATAATTCTGGTTGGTTTTCTTGTAACCATTCTTTACACCTTTTAAATGAAAGACCAAATTCACAATATTCTGGAGGGAAGGTACACACTTCGCAATATTCAATGTTCTTTGGTAATACTTCAGTCATTGTGTTAGTTGTTTGAATGAATAGGCCAGCTTGTATTGTAATTGAAGTGTAATTTTTTTTGATGATACGCAACAAATGTCGCAGTTCGCACTATTATCGCCGATACAGCAAATACCTTCATATTAGACTGCTATTAAATATATAATACCTATATATATCCAACTAAGGAATAAATTCGCTACAACAATCAAAGTCCCTTACCGGCCTAAAATCTTCTAATTCAACACATTTCCACAAGCTTTTAGTTAACATAACTTTATCGTCTATCTTTTCGTAGATCAAGCTCAAATACCACCAGATTTCAGAATTGTTATAGCCAAAGGGCCAACTTTGGGAAAATTGTTCTAAGTAGTTTTTCAATCTGATTAACCCAGAGCTCAAATCCTTTGTTGATATGAATAAAGAGTTATCGATATTGTCATCAAGAATGATTAATTTGCACAATCCTAGTAATGTAGTACCAAGTTCTCTCTTCTTATAGTAGTTGATCGGCTCATTTAATATTTCTAGGGATCTTTCGAACTCCTGTAGAGCCAAGAATTTCCTATTGCTTGAGCATATTAAACCTAGGCTTGTAATAGTTTTGGTGTTTGGTTCATGGATACTTTCCGCTTCAACAATACATTGTTCAGCTTCTTCTAACAATCCTATTTTTAAATATATCTTACTAGCCCATACCCAGATATCCTGTAGAATTTTTCTTTCTGTCACATTCAACTTTTTCATCGATGTACCGTTAGTTTGATAATCGTGTCTTTCTTTAGACTTGGATATTTTTGACATCCTTTTTATTTTATCCTTTGCTAATTTTTTCTCCTTTGATAAATGATTCTCCTGTTTAATATCATTATTTTGATTAGATGATGGATCTATAAAACTCGGTCTATGCGACCACTTAGCAATATTTGTTCGAAGTTGTGTATTATCACTCTTATTGGTTCCAATATCAATATCAAATAGTTCGTTATATAGTACGAAAACTTCCGACAAATATTCTAAAATATAATGAGTTCCATATGTTGATTCCCAGATTGATAACTGAGTTAATTTTAATTGCAATATATCAAACTTAGTTTCATTTGTAAGGTTCAAATTGGATTTGCGATTTTTAACAAGATATATACCAGCAATATTGAGACCATTATTAATGATCTTTTCCAGTTCTCTGATCTTAGTCATTTGGATATTTGATGCAGCAGTACCATTGGCGCCACCGCTCATAGTATCATTAATACTACCATCGATTGTGACATTAACTTGATACGTGTGTTTCTGGTTCTGGGCATTCTCACCAGAACTATGCGTTTCTAACGAGGTGAGCAATAATGCATACAAATTCCAGGTCTTGAATGATTCCGGGTGTCTCTTTAAAATGAACTTGCATAATTTAATGGCTTGTTGTATTGATCTATTGTACGATAATATCAACGCATAATTGAACAAATATGAAATATTACCTGTGATATCAATTATCAAACTGTTTTTGTAATATTTGAGAACTTTACTGGTATAAGCATCAATCGTCTCATAATTTGGCAATTCAAAGCTGCACAAGTAGTAGTAATAATATCCTAAAGAATACCATGACTTGGAGATTAGCCTAATAAAATAGGAATTATCCTCCTGCATCACATTATCGTTATACTTCAGATATAAGAATGAAATATGATTATCATTTGGAGAGTCATCGTACTTCAAATCGCAGGTATTTGCAAGCTCGCGTAAATAGCCCTTTGATTCGACAGCACATTTATCCAATGAATGTAATATTTGATCCCGGGTGACATATTTAAACTTCTTCGAATCATTAGATTGAAGAGAAAGAGAATCTAAAGGATTAAAACGTAATATGCAAGTTGCGTATGTGTCAATAATTGATAAAATATCATGTATGTATCCATTATGCTGTTCCTGATCTTTTTCAATGTAACTGATATAGGTTTTAAATGCAGCGTATGCTTCATCATATTCTTCCCGATCAATCAATGTCTTGATCAAGGTCCTCAAAATTATCTGACTTTGGTATGATTTTTGGGTTAAGTTAATCAACAACTTTTTCGATAACAGGCCACTTAAAATGTGATATTTCATAGGAACGTAACTCAACGATTCGTACAAGTTATAGACGAAAAAGTTTAAATCATGATTTTCTGAGCTAGCGTCTGGGAAATGGTTTTCATTCTTGATAATGGACTCGATATGTATCTTCAAGTAATTTGAAAATTGTGCTCTAAAATCAGCGTCAAGAAAATGTCTGTTTTCAATCTTCATTAAATAGTTACTGAACAGAACCAACATAAGGTTATTTTTCGCAAAAATCTGAGCTTTAATATCGCTGTCAAAGGTTATCAATTTTTTATCCTGGCTAGATAATAATAAAGCCATTCCGCCAAATAGTACATCTAGCCAATGCGATGCAGCTATATTGGATTTCGTAAATGGCTTTTTTAAGGAAATTAAATATTCAGCCCATAATTTATATCTACTTTGTTCATCGCTCAAACCTAATAACACTATCTGACGGCAAGCCAAATATTCAACGAAATCATTATGTATATATGCTGAAGAATGTAAAGTTGATGGTATTGATGACTCAAATTTTTCGTTGGTACGTATCAATTCTTCGGTTTGTGAGTTTAGGTAATACAAATGAGTCATTATGACAGCGTAGTATAATTTTTCTTCATGACTAGTATTTGGAATATCATGGTAATTTTCAAGCGATTCAGCAAATCGAATTAGACTAGTCAAACTTTCTCGTAAAGAACCACTATTTTTCGAAATAGAATCACGACACTCTATAATACTTAAATTCTTCAACTGCCTCTGAATCAAAGATTGCAATTGGTAGTCAATAAATATAATCTGTTGGAAAACTTCTGGAGAATCTTGGAACTTGTCCACAGATTTAGGAAAACAGTCGAAATTCAACGTATTCATATACTTCTCATTTGGAGAAGTTTCAATTAACATTTTAATGTCTCGTAGTTTACAATCTGAACTATTATGGTAACTATCTAGGTCTAGAAGCCTAGTTGATTCTATATTGTTCAAGTACTCCATATCTATTTTTCACACTACAAATGTCGTATATAATAATGTCGTATGATTGTGATTTTTAGATCAGACCTACATCCTTTTTAACATCTCTCGAATACTTTATATAAACCAGGTAAGTCTGCAATTTGAACTACAGCACCAAGTATGTTTTCAGTAGCTAGGAATCTTTGTTTAAGAGCGGGAAATAAAGCATGCTCCAAAATGTTGTCAAGTTCATTTCTTTTTACAACATTCTTCTGTTTCTCGTATTCTTGTGTCTGCTCTTGTTTGTTTGGTATACCAGTAGTATCGACTCTTGTAAAGTCGTTTGAAATCGATTCAGGTACATACAATAATGAAATTTCTCTTAATATCCCATTCAAACACTCCTTTTCATTCTCGTAATCTATACGAGATCCTAATCTATAGATGAAATATGGCAATTTTGATAAATATGGCTTAACATTTTTCAAAAGCATTGGAAGTGCAAGAATTGAAGCTTTTCCATCTGTATCGTAACTGAAATTTATCTGAAAATATTCCATAAACATATCCTTCATACTCATTATCTTTAAAATTATGTCTGTCTTTTTTTGCAACTTTCTGTCATTATTTAATACAGAAAGATATAACGGTTCAAGTAGTTCATCTAATGATAGTGTCTCGGATAACGTAATCTCACCGTAGTTACAGAATTCAGACAAAGCTACTTGGTAAAAAAATTCATAAAGTACGGCCGAATAATCGCACATGAATAATTTAACGTCAAACTGGAAACAACAGAGCCTCCTCAGTTCATCGATGATTCCAATATACGATGAGTTATTAAATATGTTTGTTAATGGTTTATGTACTATATCTGTCGTCTCTTTTCTTAAACTTAATATGCTCTCAAGATTTACTTTCATTCTTTTCCGATTAGACATTTGAAACTGTGAATCAAGGCTAGAATTAACGCCTCGTGAGTCTATACTATTATTGGATTTAATCTGACTATCCAACCTTGATTCGGTCGCTTCATTTTCAATATCAGCCGGTATCTCTTCTTGTATTATCTCAGGTTGTGTGAACTCTTTCGTCATTTGTCCGTGATAATTACTATCTGTTTGTCCCGTCAAGAACGTATTGAGTTTAGACTGTTGTGCATCAACCCTAACTAACTTATTTTCTTGTCTATATTTCTTTGCTGGTTGTGACAGAGACTGGTTAAGTGTATGTTCACGGGGTAATCCAGAGAATTCATCATTTGACCTCTTAAGATCTTGCCTATTTGATAATATGTTTTGCGTTTTAAACTTTCTCGACGAATCAATACTCGATAATAACTGGTGTACCTTTGAGCTAATTATCTCTATGATTTCATCTTCATACAAAAACCTAACTTCTCTTTTAGTCGGATGAACATTAACGTCAAGATTTTGCGGTTCAATTTCCAAACTCAAATACATAAAAGGTTGAGTGCCTTTTGGTAAAAAGAATTGATAAATGGAACTAATAGCTCTTTTCAATGGTTCACAAGTAACTAATCTATGATTAATAAAGAAAACTGGTTGAATTTTCTTTTTATTATTATAGTTCGAATTTGTTATGGCTCCAGATACTCTGACTAACCCATATTTTCCTTGATAATCTTCTTCCACCGTCTCGTTTCCTTTTATTTCTACATCAATTAATTCATTAGCAACTGCTGGCCCAAATACTGTACGTATTCTTTCAGTTAATGTCATTGTAGGACGCGTTACAAGTACTTGGTACGATTCACCAAATTTTTTACAACTAAACCCTACGCCTTCTGTATGAACTGCATACCTTCCTATCACGTCTAAGATCTTTGAAAACTCATCATTCTTAGATTTTAGCGTCTTTAGTCTGGAAGGAACGTTGTAAAATAAATCCTCAACTATGATTTGAGTGCCATCTTTTCCAGCTATTGGCTTGGGCTCGACATTAGGTACGTCAGCTTTGAAATTTGCATTTGTTAGTTTGCCGTTCAAATAATAGGCCTTATGTGCTAACTGTGTCAGCTTCGTCTTAGTAATTACAGAAAGCCTTGCAATGTGGGAGATACTAGCTAAAGCTTCTCCTCTAAACCCATATGTTGCAATACTTTCTAAATCTTCAAATTTGGAAAGCTTCGATGTGGTAAATCGCTCACATAAAAGACACATGTCATCTTTATTTATACCATGCCCATTATCACTTATTTGTAATAACTTGAGTCCACCATCTTTTATAAGAATATCAATCATTGTAGATTTAGCATCAATCGAGTTTTCTAGTAGTTCTTTCAAGGCATTTGCAGGTTGTATTATAATTTCTCCTGCAGCAATTCTGTTAACGACAGATGTATCTAAATGTTTGATCTTCTGTCTTTCATTTTCATTCATTGATCCGTTATCGACCATATTCAGGATTATTAAACATGAAAATATAATAATATTACTACTTGAATTTTTATGAAGAAATGCATTACGCGCAAGTCTTATATCAATCATTACAGAAATTAGCTAAAGTTAATTTATGGATTAACTCATAGAAGCCATCTAAATTACGAGGATTGGATAATATGTCTAGCACGAAGCTAGAGCCTACAAATGAAATTTCTAATGCAGTTCCTTCAAATGGTTTAATAAACAACTTGGAAAACAACGGGGATGAAAGTACCAGCGATTCAGACGAAAACTCATACGATAGTAGTTCTGATGAAAGCCTAGACAATGGAGAACCTGTAAGAAAAATACAGAAGACAGATAAAAATACCTTAATGAATAGATATGAATTTCTTAAGAGCAAGATGCGAGATGAAAATTCAGAAGCCCATAAAGGTGAAGCTACAACATTGGTATTAGACCATTTACGAGAGTTAAAAGTGATCTATGAGATCGTCCAGAAAGAGCATAATCGAGATACGAAGGTTCACTTGAAGGATGCAGAAGCATTTATGGATACGTCCAAATTTGCAGCGACTAATGCTAAAAATTTGAAATTCGATGATATGGGAATATCGTTGAGTCAGAAGGATTTTCTCTCTCGTTTAAGAAGCTACTTGAACCCCAACGAGGCAACAGTGGAAGATGATTATGAAGGTGATTATAATGAAACGAGTACTAAGGAAGATACCTTCAATTCTTATAACTGGCTTAAGTTAGGTGCTTTATATTGCTCGGTAAGTAATAAGGCAGTTGTTACAGACTCTCTTTACGGACCTTTGGAAACGGAAAGAAGAAAGCAGTTAGGGAGGACAAGAAATATAGACGATACGAAAAACTATCTTTCAACGACGGCTCAGCTGGTTCAAGCTAATGATATATCAGGAAATGAAGAACAGAATACGGCTCATATGGTTAAAAATGTATATAAAACTTTCGTTCAAAAGAAAGATGATGCTGGGGTTAACTTCTTCAAATTTTTTATTAACCCTAATTCATTTGCTCAGTCAATTGAAAATCTATTCTTTACAAGTTTTCTTATCAAAGATGCGAGATTAAAATTGTACCTAAATGATGAAGGAATACCGATTGTTCAAACTGTTAACCCACAGGAATACGAAGTCAGTCAATTAAACCCTTCTAATGGAGAATCAAATCACCATATTGCAACATTTGATTATAAAACCTGGCAAGGTTTGATAAAGAGATTCAACATAACAGAGTCTTATTTAGATACCAGACCTGAAGCAGATGATACGTACTCATCTAGTGACGATGATGAAATTAATGAATAATGCTTAATAAACAATTGATTTGCTATGTACATATAAATTTATAGATCTAAATTTCGTATTTTATTAATTTCTTCATCATTCAATTGAACCCACCCGTCAACTTTCAATAACTCATCCATTGGCCATTTTCTAATTGGCAAAATATTCAAGTCGGATTTAACTTTTAGATTTTCAAATATTTCAATACCTGCAACCCCTATCATAATGGCATTGTCAGTACATAATGCTAAATCGGGAAAATGGAAATTAAGAATATGCGATTCTGATTCTTTAGTCAAGCTTCTGTAATTTAAATTGTTATGAAGTTTATTTCTTAATCGTTGATTCGATGCAACTCCTCCTGAACAAATAAAGTCTTGAACACCCTTAAATTTTCCATCTGCTTTCGTGTAGTTTATTGTATCAATCCCGTGTTTAATCAATGCGATATTTATTCTGTTAACCATATGGTCAAGAACCAATTCTTGAAGCTTAAATGCAATGAACATTTTTGTCATCTCATCAAAATCTTTACCGTTAAAATATTTTGTCCTGTAACCTTGAATTGTACTCAAAAATGATGCAAAAGAAAATTCTAACTTTTCGGGAATTTTTAGGTGCTTGGGACTTCTTAGAGGGAGAGAAAGCTGAAATTTAAACTCATTATCTCTTGACTTTGTATCTGTGTTTTCGAATTTTTTTTTCAAGTCCTCAGGAATGGCTTTGACGTAGCTTTCTAATTCCTTTCCCAACATATTTCCTACTAAACCCAACTCCCTGGCACACTTGTCGATAGAATCACCGGCCGCAATATCCACCGTATCAATGATTATCTCATGCTCAGTGAGAGATTTCAGAAGTACGAGCATGGTATGGCCCCCACTACAAAGTAGACTTAAAAATGGATATTTAGGTGCCTCCATTTCGGGTTGTTGACTCTTTGGTAAATTTGCTATCAAAATATGCCCCAACATATGATGGACTCCTATCAATGGCTTATTCCAACTTACTGAAAGTCCCTTTGCAAATTGTAAACTAGCACTCAACGAGCCTACCATACCAGGACCTCGCGTGCAACATATCAAATCTGGTGGTGAAGTTGAATTAAGATTGTGTTTCTTACAGAATTTAGCTACCAAATTTGCAATCGTAAATTGATGAAACTCGTGTGCATCTGTGGGAATAATTCCACCAGTCCCAGATGAGTTCAATGTCTCTTTAAATTGGTCTATAACCTTTGGTGCTTGATCTTTTGAATATTTATCAAGAAGAGCTACACACGCATCATCGCAAGATGATTCGAGCGCCAAAACCATGTAACATCTACCGCCATAATATCCACCAATCCTTCTTGGTAAAATTCCTCTCGATATGCTCGATCGTATCATATCATATCACTTATTTTTATAATGTTCTACCCGTCTCACCTCTTCTAAATAGGGTCACTTTACTCGGATTAAATTCAATGTTTTCAATATTGCAAAAAACACAGCACCAATAAATAATCCTACAGACTTAAATTATAAAGGATATACGCTTGCGTTTTTACCGTTTGAGCCAAGGTTTATAAAGATGCTGTCAAAAACGTTATATTTTCAACGGTTAGGGATGAAATATTCTTTATGCTAAATAATCTACAAATCCGGTACATAGTGAAGATGAAAATTATCAAATTATGTAGCGACGAAAAAGGCTATCCATGCTAAGGAAAAGATTATATTCTATAAAAACTTTGACTACATTACGAACAGAGTCTCATTGGAGGCTTTTAGAACAATAAAAAGCGAGAAAATATACCATTTACATTTGGCATTCATTACCCTGTATCCGAAAACCATAGTTAGCTTGATGGTAATACCAAAGAGATAAAACCAAATCGTTAAATTTTATTCAAGATAACATAGATTTTTATTCAAGCTCAAGAATTAAAAAAAAAATATCATCAGGTAAAACATCCTGTTATTAGAGACTAGAACTAGAAAAGATTAATATCCACATTCGTCATGTCCCAGGTATATACGTCGTCCACTATACCGTTAAGTTTTGATCCACAGCATGAAGGGCATCTGCAATGGCAACATATTCCTCCTAGTTCGTCAGGAAATGCACCACCTGAGTCTGAATCATTCGTGGATAATGCATCACCAATCATTAACTGTATGTTAGCTGGTGGGTTTGGAGGAGTAGTCGGAGATTCTACTATGCACTCTTTAGATACTGTCAAAACAAGGCAACAAGGATTTCTGTATCAGCTTAAATATAGAAGTATGATACCGGCATATTTAACAATTTTCAAGGAAGAGGGGTTTTTTAGAGGTTTGTATGGAGGATATACTCCAGCTATACTTGGATCTCTTCCTTCTACGGCCGCATTCTTCGGGACCTACGAATATTCAAAAAGAAAACTTATCAATGAATTCCATTTTAATGAAACTATATCGTATTTTATATCTGGTGTCTTGGGTGATTTAGCGTCTAGTATTTTCTATGTTCCCTCAGAAGTCTTGAAAACAAGATTACAATTACAAGGAAGACACAATAATCCACACACTAAAGGGTGTGGTTACAATTATAAAGGTTTAACTGATGCGATATCATCAATATGGAAAAAAGAAGGACCTTCAACGTTAGTTTTTGGTTATAAGGAAACATTATTCAGGGATTTGCCATTCAGTGCCTTGCAATTTGCTTTTTATGAAAAAATCAGGCAGCTTGCTATCTATTACCATAAATCAAATGATTTACCAGTTTCAATAGAGTTATTCACCGGTGCCTCGGCTGGTGGATTGGCTGGTATTTTGACAACGCCGTTAGATGTCATTAAAACGAGAATTCAAACTGCAACTACGTCTACCGCAGCTGCATCCTTGAAGCCTGCATTAACTAAAAAACCTCAAAGCACAAATCCAATATTCTCAATATTAGATAAATCATCGACAATAAAAGCTTTAAGATCTATCTATAAAATTGAAGGTGTATTTGGGTTATTCTCAGGTGTCGGGCCTAGGTTTATTTGGACAGGAATTCAGAGTTCTATCATGTTGTTATTGTATCAAGTTGCACTTAAAAGATTTGACCAGTGTTTGGAGTCAGGAATGAAACCAAATTGATGACTACGATACATGTCCATTTATTATATATTTTGTAAATTATATACTTCATTCTGTAAATACTTTAGAAACACACATACATATTTATTGTTTTATTCAAGAAAACCACTAATCATCAGTTGCAGATGCAAAATTTTGTCATAAAGATCATGTGACAACACAAAAATATTTCTGTAGTATTGATATACTGACCTTTAGAGACCATAGAGTTTATGTATCAACTTCAATTCATATAATGGCAACATCTCAGCAGCAGGATTTGGTGATCTTCAACGATAATTCGTTAATTTCAAATGAAATATTGAAGTCTCCGTCGTCATACTGTTCGATAATTTCACATATACAAGGTACTTCTCCAACATGGTTAATTAATTCACTACTTGAAAATTCGTTAATTGGAACTGCATGCCTAGTTAATAATGACCTTAATAAAAAGATACCTAATAGATCTGAAGTCTACTTTATTTCATTCTCCCATCCAAAGGACTTTTATATCAAAAACTGTAAGAAAAATGGATTAGATCTATCATTATTGCCAAACTTCAAGTTTATTGATTGTTTTAGTGATTTGTTTTTAAAGATGATTAAGAATCCAAGCAAGGCTTCAGGTGAAGTTTCCAAGTTATTTGAAAATATTATGGATGAAATCAATGCAAATGCTAATAATAATAAAGTTATATTCATTGAATCAATGGAAATCCTATTGTCCTCAACTAATATTGAAAGTAATGAGCTTTTAAAACAATGCTTCAAAATAAATAAATTGTGTCGCCAATTGTTTGTGATACTGGCCCAAGACTATCCACAAATAATTGATTCGTCAGTAAGTATACCTCAAGACTCAGTATTTAAGATCACAGACTTTTTGCTGAAGCTCTACCACAGATCTCAACTAAATCTTAATTTACAACCTTTACCTACTGGAAGAGCAAATGATATCACGGGTTGCTTAACTATATCAAAAGGTGCAATTCCTTACGAAAGTATTGAAGGCGTGGAAGTCATTGAAAAAGAATATATTTACTACGTTAATAAAGAATCTAGTATTAAATTATTTTTCCGCTAATCCTCTTAATTCGGACTAACCTTTCTTTCTGTGAATATTATATAAATCATCTAATGCAAATTCAATTGAACATCTAGCCCATAACAATGGAAATAATGGCCAAACAGACCTCTCGCCAACTAAGATCCAGTATGGAATATTTTCCATAGTCTTATGAACATCAAAGACTCTTCCAAAGTCTTTAACAAGATATCTTAATTCTGGAACTATTGATATTTCTCTTATGTTAGTCAATGACTGAGGTGTTGATGGCTTCTCATCAATACAAAATCGTTTAATTAAATCGGATAAAAGACCTAACTTATTCATTACTTCTAACCTATGCTGAATTTCCATACCCAATAGGTTTTTTATTAATTTCATAAAGTTATAACCAGTATCGTTAGCATACTTTTCCATATCATTAACCGAGGTTTTATTCTTATCCAATACGGGGGGTTTATTTTCATCAATGAGTATTTGATTATTGAATTTAGATTTCATATTATTCCTCTCATTTCCTTCATGATTATAACGCACTTTACCATATGAATTATGATAATGCTTCAAATCATTACTTATTAATGGTGCTAGGTATGGACGAGCCAAACTAATTATAAAATGATTTACATTAAATAATTCTGTCAATCTAGTATAAGGAGAACTTTCCTTCAAGTGATAATTGTAACTTGTATTATCGTTATTCCCAGGTTCAGAAGAAGAAGAATTCTTAGCCTTGGAATTCGTGGAATTACTGGGATGATCATCCTTTTTTCTGTTTGATGTCCTAAAATACTGCTGCAGGTAGCTCACATCTTGCGGCTTCAAAAACACCACATCGAAATCTGGGACCTTGGGAACAATTTGATTGTTAAAATCCTTAACATAAAGCTGTACATTATCTGAAAGCACTCCTGTGCCGATAGAGGCGTAAATAGCAGTCCAAATGATTACATTTGGAGCCGTTATATAATTCAATAAAGAAGTTACAGACTGATGAGTTGGATGAACAACAATATTCAAAATCTTTTCAGTCTTCAAATATGCCTCTTCAAATGTTAAGTCGCCGATTGTGTCCCGGACAAACTTCAAAAATATTAATATATCTTGTGAATAGCCTTTCTTGACAACATTTTCAATCACATTACCATATCTTTCATCTACATCGTGATTCAATCTATCGATATCAGCAATCACATCAGCAATGTTAATTAATATAGGAATTAATTCTTGATCAGTCAAAGTACAGACTAGTGATGCCACAGCAGCACCAATGGCACTCCCCCCAATAATTCTAGGTAAAAGTCCTTTAAAATATAGCGCTTTAACAACGCCTAAGTGACAAAGACCAAATAAAGAACCACCCTGTAATAAAAGCGCTGTACAACCGAATGATTGTCTTGCATCATGGAAAAAATCCAACTTCAACTGTTTGCTATTCATAATAAATTCATCGTTGTCTCTTTCAGAGGGGGCATTTATGGACTCGTTTAAATAGTTGAGGCAATTCAATACCTCAGTTATATACTCCTCTATCTTGAATTTAGTCCCTAAGTAAGATTTTGTATATAATCTCTTTTGCGATAAACCACCAAAGTTTCTCATTAATCCCGACCGAAACAAAGAGATAATCAACTGTGAATCCTGATTCAACCTTGCCTCTCTTAATAACTTTAATCTATCATCAATAAGAATATAATCGTAATGTTTCGAAATAAAATTTTGTCTCCATAGGTCCATATTTGTTAATTTATCAATCTCTGCAGCAATTTTTTTCCACTCATTGTAACTCAGAGCATTCTTCAACTGTTTCAAATATTCCTTGAACGGATCTTTCGTGTTATAAAATTGGTATAACTTCTTTACCCAGAAGAAACAAATATCAACTATGAAATCTATAATTACCCATATAAATAAAGGGGTATGGTTAATTATTAACGCAATAATAGGGATAATGATCGACCTAAATAAACTACTTAACATTATCGTTGTAATCTAGTCATTTCTTTCTTCCTGAAAAGCGTTTGTATACAATAGTGCTGGCGTTTCTAATAAATTTACCTGGAATAGTCAGTAAATTTAATTTGAGGTACTTTTTCTTATCTACAGCATGTGATCGCAATAAAAAAAAATATACAATTGCTAACATTATTTATTCATTACCCGATGATTTCATTAACTTCTTACCACGATTGAAGAATCTTTTACCTAAACTTGAAGCCTGTAATCCGGAAGTTTCGACTTTATCTCTAACAATTGAAACCTTACTTCGAATCGACGCATGCCTTCTAATATCGTTGTGAGCAGCATTTTGGTACGCTTGAGTAGCAATTTTACCTATGTGAATATTTGAAGCATCCTCTGATTGTCTCAAAGATTCATTTAGCCAATTCAGTAGGCCTGTATCATAATCGGCTTCTTTCTCAAGTGCATCTCTAAGCAAACGAATCCGATCTATAGGTTGAGACGTTGCCATAATACTCTTCCAATTATATAAATTGTATGGTTGTGGAGTGAAATTTTTACTTGCTGATAGAGATGTTGTGCCTCCCGAAGATGTACTACCCAACCTTTTACCGGTGTTTGAAGTGGCCTCCTCGTCACTAGCAAACGATGAACTAGATTTAGTTCTTGAAAGGTCACTGTCCTCGGTCTCTCCTGTATTTGCTCCTAAGAGACTAGAATATTTCTGTGGTTCATGCGCAGTAGTTTTACCCAAATCGTCCTTCGAACTAATCGGAGTCACTTTCTCTTCCTTAAATACTTGAGGATGGTAGTGATGTTCTTTCAAAACAGAGTCTGTAGTGTTGATCGTTTTAGTTAAATCAAGACTATTGTCACTCCCGTTAATCGTAGAATCATGGTTGTCTGGATCTTCGTCAATACTCGGCAAAGCTGCATCAATAGTTTCAGGCACTGACACAGAACTTGAATTAGATACAGAATCGAATGAAGCTCCAGATACGGTTCTCATCTTCGTGAAATTATTGTAATTGCTATTAGAATCTGCATAAGGGTTAAAGTTTATGTGTGATTCATTATCATTGTCATTGATAAATTGATCACGGTAGTTATTAGTATTTGGTTTCCAATTTCCCATACTGATAGTATTAGTACTCATTGTAGAAACTCTCCTTGAAATATCATCATCCGCTTTGTTTGTATCTGCTTTGTTTGTATCTTCTTGTTTTGAAGCTTCTTCTTTCTGAGAAGCAGACTGCGCAGCATCAAACGAAAAGCTTCCAGTAGATAAAGATCCTGATGATGTCGCAGAAATAGTAGGATTCAAGTCAGCTTCCAAGTCCTTGTTTTCATTATCATCGCCTTCGGTTTCTGGAACATTTGATAATCTCGCACCTCCTGAATCTCCCTTATTTAGATCTAAATTCTTATTGCTGCCATCGTCATTCATGTATCCACTAACAGCATCCGCAATATTAGTATAATCAACAGAAACCAATTCATTTCTATTTGTAGTTGGATCGGTTGAATTA
This sequence comes from Debaryomyces hansenii CBS767, assembly GCF_000006445.2. Taxonomy (NCBI): domain Eukaryota; kingdom Fungi; phylum Ascomycota; class Pichiomycetes; order Serinales; family Debaryomycetaceae; genus Debaryomyces; species Debaryomyces hansenii. The sequence continues at coordinate 1,802,990 of NC_006049.2, forward strand.
GGTGGTGGTTTCCTTATCGACCGCCTATGACCGGTTAAACCTGTAACAAAATCTTCATGACCTTTTACCTCATCTCCAAAAGTTAACGGCGCAATAGGAGTTGGTGGTTGAGAATCTTCATCTTGTTCTTCAGGTAAGATATTTTGTATGTTCAAACCCTTATGATTTTCTCCGTCATAATGACTAAATGAGTTATTTTCAAAATCCGGCAAGGAAATGTTCTGTAACGAGTCCATATTAAGGAATAGTTCATCCTGTCCAGAAGATTCATTTCGAGTTGACTTACTTACTTGCCCATCTTTTTGTCCAACTAGTGAAGCATTTTGTAAATCCATTATTAGATTGTCCAATGCGTCACTTTTATTCTTACGAGTGGAATCTGCTTCCTCGTTCAAGCCTTCAGTATAAGGCTTTTCAAATTCCTTTGGATGCTTTTCGTCTTCACTCGCCGTCTCCTCGTCGCTATCCTTTTGACTATTATATCCCCAGTCATCATCACTGCTATTGTCATTGTCGTCATACTTCTTCTTATCTATAGACAAAACTAAAGGTGCCGGCGCTTCTGTCGATTTGCTTTCATTCAAACTCATAATTCTTTCATCTCGGTGAGTTTCAAGCTGCTCGTGATCTTGTTCCATATGTCTATCCAGGTGATCTTCATGAGTCATATGGTTTGATTCAACAGGAATATCATTGGAGTATGCATTTTCATCTAAATGGGAACTGAATTTACCAATATCTCTTATATTCAAGTCTGACGGCTCATTCTGGATAGAGTCCGCATCAGATTGATAACTTCGCTCAGACTTTGGAGTCTCACCTACTGAGTCGTTCGTTTTATCAGTCGTACTGAAAGTAGGCGTTGGAGGAAGCAAATCAGATTTCTGGCCGAATTGCTTATCATGTGTAGTTAAAGTTTGGTTTATAGGCATTTCTGATAATTCGCTTGTTTTATCATCACCTGAACCTGAGGGTTGTTTCGAGTCCAATTTTGCTTTATTATCTTCAAATACAAAATCCTCACTCCCGCTTTTCATATATGGCTCATCTATTTCATCCATAATCTCTGGCCCCTCTTCATCTTCGCTGGAAGAATCTTCTGAGGCATAGCGTCTCGTCCTTAGTTTATCAATAGACAATACTAAATTAGGATTTTGTGCTTCTACATTCTCGTCCGTTTCACGTTCACCATGCTGATCTAATTGCAGTATATCAGAATGTTTACGCTGGTTTCTCTCTTCTTCAACACTAGATCTTGGTTCATTCGCTGTTCGAGTTTGAGATTCTGAATGTTCAGCTTCTGATTCATTACCTGACTCGTAGTCATAATCGTAGTCATCGCCCCACTCGTCTCCATACGTAGGAATAGATGCTTTAACCCACCTCGTAGACTTATTTCTTCCAAATTTGTCAGACATCACTTTACTTAGGTCTTATAGATATCTATAATCTTGGCTTACCTACTATTAATAGGCGTAACCATTTTTATGCGTGTTCTTATTTTCATTCTGTTATAAGACACGACTCTATTTATCTTCCATAAAAAATCTTAACTGTATATTCAAATATTACAATAGAACAAACTCTACATAATGAACTTTAAGTTCATATCCTGGGGATGTGAACAACTCAATTGAGGCTTCTGTGAATACTTGCTCTTTAATAACGTTCTCATGTTATTCAACAACGACAAGTAGGATTGATTAGGCATTTGATTCATAGTAGTAATGAAAGACCAACTCATAGCACCTGTACTCTGCCCTCCTTCTCTAGCATCTGCACTTGTTTGGTCATCTTTACAACCGGAAATCGAAATAACATCTGCTGGCGAAGCTTTCATTCTAATAACTTGATCTCTATTGGTACTAGCCAGATTTGATATCTTCTTAACAATTCCGGAGAGTGACGAAATGGCACCACTGATATTACCAGTCTCGTAAGAAAGAAGTGCATTGAATGCACCAGTACCAGCGTCTTTTAATAAATTAGGTTCCTTGACAACCCCCTTAGTAGAATATACATAAGGAAGATCTAATGCGGTACCAGAGTGGCACGAATCATACAAGGCAGTCAATCTGCATCCTTGAGGTAATGGTTTCACCATAATATCATGCATAATATCATCAATTATATGTCCGTTGACTTCGAAATCAAGAGGATAAATAACATCGTCCATACCGCTCTCTTCATCCCCAACTAAATCCTTGGTGACCCCACCGTGACCTGAGTAATGGAAAACTAAAGAATCATTTGGTCTAGCATCTTTAACTAACCATTGCATCGCTCTGATAATATTCTCTTTGGTTGGAATACGAGCTCTTTGATTTTGGTCATCTGTCAAAATCACCATGTCATCGTATGAATACCCAAAATGTTGGTTCAAGAAATTACTCATATTCTTGACATCGTTGATACACCCACGCAATTGGTTCTTACTGCCAGTATAATTGATACCGACTAATAACGCCTTCTTTTTACCATTACAGTTAGAGTACTGGAAAGTCATGCCTGAATTTTGACCGAAACCTTGAGGATTTGAAGGTGGTGGACCCGTTGGATGTGGATTACCTACACCCTGGCCGAAATTTTGTGCTTCTTGTGTTGCATATGTTTGTCTCTGGCCTCCTTGCTGTTGACCTCCTTGCTGTTGCCCTCCCTGCTGTTGACCTCCTTGCTGTTGATATCCTTGAGGTGCATATCCTTGAGGTGCATATCCTTGAGGTGGATATCCTTGAGGTGCATATCCTTGAGGTGGATATCCTTGAGGTGGATATCCTTGAGGTGGGTACCCTTGTGGAGGTGGATATTGGCCTTGTGCTCCTGGCGGTGGTCCATATTGGTATCCATTTGGCGGTCCTGGTGGTGGAGCTTGTTGTCTGTACGTTTTTCTTCCGGATCCTGGAAACATTTTGTTATTTCTTCTATCGACTGTATGATGACTACAAGATAATAACAGAACACCGATTAATGAAATTGTTCTCTGGCGTGCGTGCACCGCGTCAAATTTACGTCATAATATTCTATTATAGCCATACTATATAGATACATATATATAAGGGAAATACAATACATATTTCACAACTTTGAGTTTGGATCACCATTTTGTTGCTTGACAACACTTGGGTATAAATCACCCATGTACAGACCAATATGCCATGCCGCACCATCTACGACTTGTATAGTTCCTGTTACATAACTTGCCGCAGGAGAGAACAAGTATACCGTTGATTCTGCAATATCTCTAGCAGTTCCTAATCTTTGTAACGGAATTTTGTCCTCTAAAGGAGCACCACCTGGGGGAGCTAATCTAGCGAAACCTTCGGTACCATCGATAAGACCTGGGGCAATACAGTTAGAACGAATACCAAGTGGGCCTAGTTCAACAGCCAACGCATTGGACAAAGCATCAACCCCCGCCTTAGCTGCTCCCACATGCGATTGGAAAGGCACACCGTAGTAATGTAAAGTGGCACTGACGAAGATGATTGACCCCTTGTTTTTTCTTAACTGATCAAAACAGGCCTTGGCAGTATTAAACGATCCCAATAAGTCAATAGATATAACTGACTTGAACGCATTGGATGACAAATGGTTGAAATCTGCAATGAAATTCCCTGCTGCTCCGGCAATGACAAAATCAATTCTACCCAATTCATTGACGGTCTTCTCGACTGCACCTACGATACTGTTGATATCTCTAACATCAACATTACCGATGCCTAAAACCTTGGACCCTGGTCTCAATTGCTCGATCTCCTTAGCAGCTTTGGTTGTCTTATCTGGGTTTCTACCTATAATAGCAGCATTAGCACCTAATAATACCATAGCTTCGGTTTGTACACGACAAATTGTACCAGCTCCTCCAGTGACGAATATCACTTTTCCTTTGAAAAGATCTGCTTTCCAAGCACTGTTTTCTACGAATGATTTATCTAATGAAGTCATTCTGATGGTTTGTGTTGAATCAATTTTTTACTGATAAATTATTCGAAATGTATATCAACTAAATATACTAGTAAGTCTGCGGGGGAGTGCTCGGTTTATCAACACTATTTTGGCTATGTGCCGGAATATACCCATATGATAATTGCCGTCAACTTGGACCACGGTTGATTAGACCTAATTATCACTGATCTTGGGACAAAATACTTTGATCTATGCTATTCCAAAAAACTGATCAGATTTTTGATTATTTGAGTTTATCATGTTTAATTATCAATCTAACAGATTCCTATCGCATGTTAGCTTATTATTTTGCTACAAATATTCATGTTGTCGATCTGAAAACCATTTTTTGTAAGGTAGCTGTTTCTCTAGAGCCAACTAACTAACCTAAGCCGTTTCAACATAAATTTATCAGCCATATATGCCACATTACAGTCTGGGTTTTTCTTGTTCTATGTCGATACTCACTTTCGCATTCTCACACTATATCAATACATTGTATATATGAATATATGTTTATCTGCTTGCAGAGTAACTTATGTAAGGAAACCGGGTGCTAATATAGTAATTACTTATCTCTGTATATTATATATGTGTTCTATAGACCAAATAGAACCTATCTTCTTATTCTTAGCTAACTAACTAACTTTAACTACCTATAATTAGTTCCTAATTCCCTTCCTTCTTTCGTCTATCCAGACTCAGGGGATAATCACTTCTATTTATACACCAACTTTTGCAACCATGATGTATAACTTTTGCAACACGACATATATATAATCCATATATGTATACTTGTGTTCTCTTACAACTTATATAATTAGGGCGTGTGGTCTAGTGGTATGATTCTCGCTTTGGGCGACAGTTTAGGAAACTAAATTGATTACTACAAGCATGCGAGAGGCCCTGGGTTCAATTCCCAGCTCGCCCCAATATTTTTTTTTTAGGTTAAATCAATTTTCCACCGCATTCTTTGCATGTCGTGTACTTTAATCAATGATTGGGGATTTTATAAAAAAGATGGCACGGAATCAATTACTGTTGACTTTATACCCAAAGCTTAAACAGACTATTCATCGAAGATTTTGGCTTAAGTTCCAGTACCAGAAGAATTTGACGTAAATTTTATTGCGGAATTATTAGTTGAAAGGACAGTTACAATATCAAAAGTATTCGAGTCGCCGCCTTGATAAGATACTATGTCTAACTACAATAACGATCAAGAGAAGATAGTATTGAAAGTTTTATCGTATAAACCTCATCAATACTACGAAATATTGTCAGTCGAGAAAACTGCTAATGATTCAGAGATCAAGAAGTCATATCGTAAGCTAGCTGTGAAATTACATCCAGATAAGAATCCACATCCAAGGTCGTCGGAAGCATTCAAATACTTAAATAAAGCATGGGGTGTCTTGAGTGATCCGTCCAAGAAAAGAATATTCGATCAAACAGGATCAGATCCAGATACGAGGTTCTCAGGTCAACCTGAAGCCGGTGGTATGGGGGGGATGAGAGGTAGTCCATTCGCAACAACGAGTGGATTTAATGGGGGATTTGAAGATGATATTTTTAATTTGTTCTTCGGGGGTAACAGGCATGCCAGTGGTGGACCAGCATTTACATTTGGAAACAACGGGTTTACATTTCAGTCCTTTGGTGGTGGTGGCGAGCATCCTTTTTTTGCCAGTAATACTAGAACAAGACAACAACAAGCGCAGCAACAGCGCCAGCGTCGTCAACAGAGACAGCAAACCGAAGAGCCATCATTTGTCACTACTATCAAACAACTCATGCCAATCATACTATTCATTTTGGTTCCATTGCTTTCTACGTTCTTTTCGGAATCATCATCTCCCGATTATTCGTTCAATCTTTCTCCAATATACAATACTGAAAGGCTTACTCCAACATTCAAAATTCCATTCTATGTGACGAAGGACTTTATAAACAAGAAAAAATTGAGTGGTAGACAATTGAAGAACTTTGATTACAAGGTGGAAAATTTATTTGTACAAGATAAGAGAGGCAAGTGCTCCAAGGAACAGATCAGGAAAAATGAGATGATGGAGGATGCACAAGGTTGGTTCTCAACTGATTATGAAAAATTAAGACGAGCAGAGGCCATGCCAATGCCTAACTGTCAAGCTTTAAGACAATTGAATTTAATTTAGATGTACATATATCTGTAATAAACTAATGACTATGTGAATTGGTCAGGTATTCTCTATCCGTTTTTCCAATGATGTATTAAATATCCTCTTCTCGGCGCTCCTATCTCTTTCGAGCAATGACAATACTCGTCGACTCAGTATGTAAATAATTCATAACACCCTGGTAATGCTATGTCTTAATATCTCCAGAATATTGTAAAGAGTGATTGATCGTCTAATTTGAATCCCTCGGCTTATATGAAAGTATCAAATATTTATCAACCTGAGCATGGTATCAGCCAGATTTACTTCTTCTAATGACATTTAGTAAGGAACAAATTATTGTTACAAACAATTCTAAGGAACCTGAAACTTATATGGTATATATTATGCTTACCTTATAGAACTTCCATTTATGCTACGAATCCTCTCATTAGCTGTGGACAATAAACGACTTATATTGAACCGTTTTTGCAACATTTTGGAAAGAGACGTATATCTACTCTTTTCTTCCACTATAGTGTTCAGGAACTATCCTTATTAGCTCAGTTGGTAGAGCGTTCGGCTTTTAAGGATTAAAGATTTCTGTCAAAGAGTCGACCGAAATGTCCAGGGTTCGAGCCCCTGATGAGGAGTTCTATTTTTTTTTCTTTGTTCCAGCTTGTCTAAGGAAATTGTTGTATCAATGTCGCGCTGTTCTATCAATTTCCGTGTCGCATACTCATCCCCCCTTTAAGCTGTCTCAATGTAATGAAAGCGAATTGCCCCTGGAACTTATTATCAATTACATAATTAGATGGTTTGTGCTGCACACTACAGATGTTGATTAATCTATGAACCATTACACTAAAAATACTAAAATAATATATCATTACTTATAATTAAAAAGGCTGATACTATTAATACAACTAGTTGTATATCAAGTTGGTAGATACGTATATCCTGGATATATTGAAAGAGGCTTTCTTACAAATTACTTGTCGTTTACAAAAATTTAATTGTTAATTAAATTAATAATTTAATTTAGTCGACAGACAGGAAAAACAGTAGATCACAAGTGCTTAGGTATTGAACACTAAGCATAAATTGTACATCACTTGCTTTCATCTACTGCGGACTGAAACTGAAACATTTCATTTACAACAAAAAGGTTAATTGTTGTAAGGTTCAAACAAAAGAGTCGATACGCACACGGAAGAAAATTTCGTAAAGGTGGTGATTAAGATTGACCAGAATTTTTTTATTAGCTTCGTTGTAACATTAGTTCCATTTGCCCAAGATTCTGCCGATATCCAAAAAGCCACGAATTGATTCAAGCGTTGACATGGGTACACCCGAATTAATGAAAATCCTAGAAGACCCGGTGCTTTTTCAAGAAAATCATGAGAAGATACGAAATGATATTTTGAAGCACATCAAGTCTCAGAATGTCACGATTAAGACGTTGACTAATGAATTGGATACCTCCAAGTCGGCCAATAAGGCGTTCAAGCAGGCGTTGTCTGAAATAGGTACTGTTGTGATTTCAGTTGCAATGGGTGACTTATCGAAAAAGGTCGAAATCCATACCGTCGAGTCTGATCCCGAAATCTTGAAGGTGAAAATCACTATCAATACTATGATGGATCAATTGCAAGCATTTGCAAACGAAGTGACAAAAGTTGCGACTGAAGTTGCCAACGGTGAACTTGGTGGACAGGCGAAAAATGAAGGCAGTGTAGGAATTTGGAGATCGTTAACTGATAATGTTAACATTATGGCCCTTAATTTGACGAATCAAGTGAGAGAAATTGCAGACGTTACAAGAGCTGTTGCCAGAGGTGATTTATCCAGAAAGATTAATGTGCATGCCCAAGGGGAAATTCTTCAATTGCAAATGACCATTAATTCAATGGTTGATCAGTTAAGAACATTTGCCTTTGAAGTATCGAAGGTTGCTAGAGATGTCGGTGTTTTAGGTATTTTAGGAGGGCAGGCCCTTATTGAGGGTGTTGAAGGCATCTGGAAAGAATTAACAGATAATGTAAATGCTATGGCTCTTAATTTGACGACCCAAGTTAGAAATATTGCTAACGTCACCACCGCAGTTGCAAAGGGTGATTTATCGAAGAAAGTCACTGCCGATTGTAAGGGTGAAATCTTGGATTTGAAATTGACTATTAATCAAATGGTGGATCGATTACAGAATTTTGCATTGGAAGTTACTACATTATCCCGTGAAGTCGGTACTCTTGGTATTTTAGGTGGACAAGCTAATGTGCAAGATGTCGAAGGAGCGTGGAAGGCTGTTACAGAGAATGTTAATCTTATGGCTACTAATTTAACTAATCAAGTCAGATCTATCGCTACTGTTACAACAGCAGTCGCACATGGAGACTTGTCGCAAAAGATTGATGTTCATGCTCAAGGAGAAATATTGCAGTTGAAGAATACCATTAATAAGATGGTGGATTCTTTACAACTTTTCGCATCAGAAGTGTCAAAGGTCGCAAGAGATGTGGGTATCAATGGTAAGTTGGGTATTCAAGCTCAAGTCAGCGATGTCGATGGGTTGTGGAAAGAAATTACCAGTAATGTCAACACTATGGCTTCTAATTTAACGTCGCAAGTGAGAGCTTTCGCTCAGATTACTGCGGCCGCTACTGACGGTGATTTTACAAGATTTATTACTGTTGAAGCAAGTGGTGAAATGGATGCTTTGAAAACCAAGATTAATCAAATGGTTTTGAATTTAAGAGAATCTATTCAAAGAAACACCGCTGCAAGGGAAGCTGCCGAATTAGCAAACAGTGCTAAATCGGAATTTTTGGCAAATATGTCCCATGAGATTAGGACACCTTTAAATGGTATTATTGGTATGACTCAATTATCATTGGATACGGAGTTAACTCAGTATCAAAGAGAAATGTTGTCTATTGTTCACAATTTAGCCAATTCATTATTAACAATTATCGATGATATTTTAGATATTTCTAAGATTGAAGCTAATAGAATGACGGTGGAACAAATTGATTTTTCGTTAAGAGGGACTGTATTTGGTGCGTTGAAGACCTTAGCAGTTAAGGCAATAGAAAAGTCTTTGGATTTGACATATCAATGTGATTCTTCTTTCCCGGATAATTTAATTGGTGATTCTTTTAGATTAAGGCAAGTGATTTTGAATTTAGCTGGTAATGCTATAAAGTTTACTAAGAAAGGTAGAGTTAGTGTAAGTGTTAAGAAGTCAACCAGAATTATTGAAGACAAGGAAAGGTTATTATTGGAATTCTGTGTCAGTGATACTGGTATTGGTATCGAAAAGGATAAGTTAGGCTTAATTTTTGACACATTCTGTCAGGCTGATGGTTCAACTACAAGAAAATTCGGTGGTACAGGTTTGGGTTTATCAATCTCAAAGCAATTAATTCATTTGATGGGAGGTGAAATCTGGGTTACATCAGATTACGGTGAAGGTTCAAATTTTTATTTCACTGTTAGTGTTGCACCTTCTGCTATTAGGTATACTCGCCAAACTGAACAATTATTACCATTTGGTGGTCATTATATTTTGTTTATCTCTACTGAACATACAAAGGATGAATTAGGTGACATCAAAAATGGTGCACTTGAATTGGGTTTGAATCCAGTCATTGTGGATAATATTAAAGATGGAAATTTAACCGAGCCAGTGAGATATGATATAATTATGATTGACTCAATTGAAACAGCCAAGAATTTGCGTTTACTACCAGAAGTGAAGTATATTCCATTGGTATTATTGCATCATTCTATTCCAGAATTGAACATGAGGGTTTGTATAGATTTAGGTATATCCTCATACGGTAACACTCCTTGTACTATAAGTGATTTGGCCAGTGCATTAATCCCAGCATTAGAATCAAGATCGATCGCCCAGAATACTGATGAATCAGCTTCCTACAATATACTATTGGCTGAAGATAATTTGGTTAATCAAAAGTTAGCGGTTAAAATATTGGAGAAACAAGGACATCATGTTGAAGTTGTCGAAAATGGTTTAGAAGCTTTTGAAGCACTCCAGAAGACAAAATACGATGTTGTTTTAATGGATGTACAAATGCCTGTAATGGGAGGTTTTGAAGCAACCGAAAAGATTAGACAATGGGAAAAGAAATCCAATCCAATTGATTCCTTGAGTTTCAGAACTCCTATAATCGCATTAACGGCACATGCAATGTTGGGTGATAGAGAAAAGTCTTTAGCCAAAGGTATGGATGATTATGTTTCAAAGCCGTTGAAACCAAAATTATTGATGCAAACAATTAGTAAATGCATTCATAATATTAAGCAATTAAAAGAGTTGTCAAAACAAAATAATAGTAATCGAACTTCAGACTTTGCCAAAAATTTGAAGAAATCTTCCATAGAAGGCTCTGAAATTCCAAACTCGAATTTACTTAATATCGGTTCTAGTCCTACTAGTAATAGTACCTACAATGGTCTGTCTACTTCTCTGGCGTCTGATGGCGCTACGTTTGCAAGCCCAAAGATGAAAAAATCCATATCAAATGATGTTTTCGTAAATGGTAGACCAGGGAAATTGTCTATGGATAATAGGTCTGTCACAGAGAGCGCTATTTCGCTTAAACCCAAATCCCCTAAATCTGACTCTATGGATTTGGATAATTCTTCTCCAAGGATTGAATATCTTGATTGATATTTGGTGTATTTCTATTTTATATTATACATTGCACGGAAGTTTATTTGGGAAAATGAAGATTTCCAATTGCTTTGCCTTTCGGCCTTGTTCTCACAATTAATTGTCTTTGATTTAATTACTTAGTCAAGCTTGTTATATTACATACGATTTAATTTAAATATTATTTTATTAAATGAATTATTATTAAGTTTTATACGATGTAGATACTTACATCAAGTAGATCTACCAAACAGTTTCATCCCATTTTAAAAGCTCTTGAGATTGTTGAAATACATCCTTTTGCGCTTTTTTTCTCATATAAAAAATAGGACAGTCTTTATTGGAGCATAAAACTTCCTGGTGCAAAGACCCTTGACATCTTTGGCATTCAGTCCATAATCTTGAAAATTTATTTTCCAAATAGTTCATTTGTGCTAGGGCATTACCATATAATTCAGGCGCTTTTGAAACACAATTTTCGCATAATGCCCCATGGTTTGATGACTTTAACGGTGATTTACAATTTTTGCATAGTTCTGCCTTTTTTGCAAATCTCATTAATCCACCAGTTTTAGGTGCAGACATTTTTATTGTTCTTGTATGAGCTCCCGATAACACTTCCTTCGCTTTTCTTTCACCCAAAATTGGTTCAAAAATTCTCATCAAGGGATTAGACATCTGATTCTCTAAGTAATATTTGACATCAATTGGCAAGGAGTTCTCCAAGACATACAATGGATCTTCAGATTTTTCATAGTTCTTGGTACTAGATGAGCTGATAATAACATATGCAACTCTATCACCCAACGTAGGGGCGGAACCTGGATCTCTCTTCTTCATTCTTTCTGCCAATTCAACATGTGCTTGCTTGGCTGAATAGTCATGTTTTGAATATGCTTTTGTAATAACCAATTGCGACAAATCAACTCTATTTTGTAGCAAATCTGCAATTGTTTGCTTCACAAACCTTACGGCTTTATCAACGTCTCTTTCTTGCAAAATAAACTCCAACACCTTGGTAATAACATTTTGAACTAAACGACAGTTGTCTCTTCTGACTGTTTCTATCCCTTTTGTGTCCATCTTATCATATTTTTCTGTGCTTGTCCAATACAATCCTGCGTATCTTTTCTTATTGATCAATAAATACGGGAAATAGACTTTCTCGAATTCTAACTTTATCGGTTTCTTAAATTTTGTAGAAACAAAATTCGCAGCCTCCTCTCCTAATTTCATACATTTTTCTAAATCCTCATATCCAAACTTAACCATAACAGAATCTGTATCACCATAAATAACTTGTGCATCAAACGGGTGACCATTTTTGATAGAGTAGAATTCTTCTACCTCATTCTTTGTCTTCTCAATCATTTCTCTACCAAATGCTGTAACAGATGAGGAAATTGCAAGACATGGTAACTTACCAATTGTAGCACCTGTGAAACCATACACTGAATTAGCAGAAATTTTTAAAGCCAATTGTCTACCATTCAAAACATCTCTTTTAAATGGATCAGTCTCCATTTTCAAGTCTGATTTTGCTTTCTTTCTTGCTGTTAACAATTCATCTAAAATTGTAGGCAAAATACCTTTCTTTTTATGATCTTTGACAAAATAATCACCATTTGGTGTCAATGTATAATCATCTTCAGTTAAATTGAAATTTTTAATCGTTTGCTTATTCAATAGTGTAGTATAACACAAATTATGTGCCATCATGATTGATGGGTATAATGAGCTGAAATCCAATGTTGCAATAGGAACATCGTAGTAGCCCCTAATGGGCTCAATGACAGTTGCACCTTCATATTCTTCATTGGATCCTTCACTTTTCATATTAGGAATTACGATATTATCTTCTAAGCACTTTCTAAACAATTGAGATATAACTTTGATTTGTTGACCTCTTGATAACAAGTAAGAGAACGGAACACCCGTAACTCTTGCCATTTCAGTATAATTAACAAGGCACATCAATTTATCTAATAATCTCAATGGCAAATAAGAATCCTTCAAGCAATAGACTGCTAAGCGCCTTCTTGTTTCCTTAGTACCATTTTGTAAATCTGATATAATAGAATGGTGGACATCTTCTTTTTGTTCTCCTAAAAAATGGGCGGAAACTGAATTCAATGTATACGATCTCAATTTATATTCTCTTTGAATGAATTGTAATAAATCGAGCTGCATTCTTCCATCTATATTTACAACTTTATTTTCTCTTGTACCATAAGCACGAGAACTGAATACAGCATCTTTCACTTCTTGTTTTACATTGTTAAGTCTACTGAAGTATGGGAAACTTTTCAACCCTAATGCTCTCGCTCTGTCCAATAAATAAGGTATATCGAAATTGGCAGTATTATAACCAATTATGACATCTGCATCCACCTTGACAATAAACTCCTTCCAATGCATCAACATTTCTTCTTCTGTCGTATGTTCAAAGATTTGAGAACCAATAATTGAAGAGCAGGTGTTCACTGTGAATACGTTTCTTACAAATGGTCTCAGCTCACCTGCCTTCAGTACCACGTTAGCAATTTGAATGACGGGATCATGTTCTGCTTCCGGAAAAACACCCTTTCTACCAGCACATTCGATATCAAATGACAATATACGAAGTGGGGCCATATTTAACCAATCACCTTCAGATGGATGTGAAATTAAATCCCTATAATCAATAGAACATTCAATTTGACATGTGGATATTTGAACAAACAGTTCTACTATTTCGTATTTACCCTTAGGGAGAGTAATCCATGACATACCTGTGATTTTACAATCTACCATTAGCCTTAATAGATAATTAATATTATCATACGAAACATTCTGTGGTGGAAATAAATTTTCATACCTGATTTCGCCTCTTTCAAAAGCAGTTCTGATTTTACTAATGTTCTTCGAATTATTGACAATCACCTTGAAAAAAGGCGTCTTAAGATTCTTATTATAACCCCAAATAGATTCTTTCAATTTTATTTCAATATCATGCACACCTTGGTAATTATTATTCATATAATTAATAAAGCCTGACAAATGCTGATCTTTAAAAAATCCCTTTGGAACTGGAACATAGAAATAGTGCAAGAATCCAGTGACGTTACATAACACAGAATGCCCTTCTCTTGTAACCCCAAAGAACCTTGCCGATGAATTATCTCCTACAGTAGTCTCTTCGGCATCTAATTGTTGAAATGTAACATCCATAGAATGAGGATCGAAAGTTTTAGGAAGCGGAGGTCTATCCCACTTTTGATCTTCCTCATTTCCCAATTTACTAGCATTCTGGGTCATATCCAAAAGCTCTCTCTCAAATTCAGTTGGCTCTTCCGTACCATTGGGTCTCTTTACTTTCTTTAGTAATTGTTCTTGAGATTCTGAAAGCTCTATTTGCGAGCTAATCATACTCTGTGATATAGCAGGGAGAGAATGTGCTTGGTCATGATAATCGGTTTCAAGTGGTCTCTTCTCTTGTTGTGACATGGACAATGATATGGTACATATAAAAAGAATTAGCTTGCTGAATACCAGATATATTTTTTTACGATCTGTGACGCGTCAATAATATATTTCTATCATTATCACCAAAAAAAAAATCTGGCCAATTACTCGAAACTTATTTGAAATATTACCAATTTATACCTGATAATATTATAAATAAGATGATATCTGATTATTACAATTTAACCATTCGTTTATATATATACATACGAGACTAAAGAGATGTTAAAAAATGTAAATTATTTTAAAGCTATTTAATGCATTAGAGTATTAGAGTTTTGCGCTAATAGAACATGACTAGATCAATCTCATGTTCTGTGTTTAATATATAGCATTTTGACATATTTTTCAGTATTTAGCCAGATACAAAGAATGGAAATAATGTAAAAATAGGGAATTTTGTGCAAAATGTGTAAAATTATATAAAAGTATCGAATATTGCAAATACAATTCAGATGGAGATAATTTATGCTATCCACAAACCACCGGAACCAGGATTCTATAGGAAATCCCTATTTAACAAAGCCTATTTTATTGTAAAGGCTTTAAGTATCAATTATCACTTGCTGCAATTTTTTTTGTTAGCGGCTTCCCAATTAGGAAAGAAAGATAGTCTTTAGATAACGGTCTTTTGACAGTCTTATCAGTTGATATCCTATGTACGATACAGTTAAACTATAAAAGAATTACGCATCGGATAAGTTTATGAATACGAATAATAGTATATGTTAATTATACGCAATGAATACCACCAAATCTCCTATCCATTCGGTTACTTCTCATGGCATTGCAGCCATTAGATCTCGAGCTGGGGATCACTTGAACCAAATTGTTTCCAACAGGTCTGAAATTCGTATTATAAACCAAGATGAAGCTGTCGACGAAGGTGATCTTTTAGCACAAATAGGCTATAAACAAGAATTGAATAGATCATATAATTCTTTACAGGTCTTCGGGATAGCATTTTCAATAATGGGCTTATTACCTTCTATTGCATCTACTTTAGCTACCGGCTTGGAGGCAGGTCCAGTTGGTTTAACATGGGGTTGGTTGATAAGTGGGTTATTTATTTTGTGTATTGGGACCCTGATGTCTATCTTAAGTTCACTGATTCCAACGTCTGGTGGGTTGTATTATTGGACGAATTACTACGCACCAGATCTGATTAGAACTCCATTAAGTTTCATGATTGGCTGTTCAAATTCTTTAGCGTTGTGCGGAGGGATATGTCTGATCAACTACGGGTTTGCAACGGAGTTGCTTTCGGCTATTTATATTAATCGAGATGGAAATTTTGACATTACGAATGCCAGAATATATGGAGTCTTTGCAGCTTGCGTTGTATCTCATGTTATAGTCTGTTGTACAACTACGAAACACACTGCGTCATTGCAGACATTTTCTATTTGTATAAATGTTTTCATCATCGTTTTATTTTTTATTGCAATTCCTGTTGGGGTGTCAAAGAACTACGAATTCAATAGCGCTAATTTCATTTTTACAGAAATAGATAACTTCAGAACATGGGATCAAGGTTGGTCTTTCATGCTTTCATGGATGCCAGCTATTTGGTAAGTATATTAATTTTTTTTCATTTTATCGAAATTACGAATTTCTAACATATTTAGGACAATCGGTGCTTACGATTCATGTTTGCATTTATCTGAAGAGGCTCTCAATCCAAGGAAATCAGTTCCTATTGGCATTTTAAGTTCCATTTTTGTTTGCTGGATAGTTGGTTGGATAATTTGTATTGTTGCTTGCGTTGCAATTAAAGATGGAGATGTAGGAGCAGTATTAGAAAGCTCAACTGGCCTGGCAATGGCTCAGATTATTTATGATGCATTAGGGAAGAGTTGGGCAGTCGCATTTATGTCTTTAATTGCGTTTGCACAATACCTCATGGGTGCTTCGATTTTAATAGCTGCTTCAAGGCAAGTATGGGCATTTGCTAGAGATGATGGGTTACCGTTTTTCCATAACTTTGTTAAGGTCATAAACCCCAAAATAAAAGTTCCAGTCAGAGCAACAATATTCAGTGGATGCTTATCGTTGATTTTAGGTTTGCTTATCTTAATTGATACCACGGCTGCAAACGCACTCTTCTCCTTAGCCGTGGCTGGAAATTATTTAGCTTGGGGAATGCCTGTTTTATTGGTGCTATTGCCTGTAGGCCGCTCAAGATTCACTCCTGGTCCTTTCTATTTAGGAAAATTCTGGACAGAGATAATTCATATCACCACCGTTTCTTGGACCGGATACGTTATAATAATGTGTATGTTCCCGGATAATAAGTCAGTTTCAAGTGAAACTATGAATTATACTTGCGTTATAAATGCTGGGATTTGGCTTCTTTCGCTCGTCTATTACTTCACCTACGGTTATAAGAAATTCTCAGGCCCCAAGACTAATCTCGATGAAGACAAAGATGATTCATTTGCTGACGTTACAGTAATTCAAAACGTGGATGAAGTTCTTAGTAAAAAAGCTTAAGTTTATCATTAACTAACTGATTATTTAATTGCATATACATATCCTTGAAATTTTCGCAACTTGAATCAGAATTATAAAGAGTATATGACCGAAAATCTTCTAAACATTGAGTGTAAAAACTTCTAATTCATTTATCAATTTGTCCCTAAATGTTCTTAATGATTTCACAAATGTAGATTGAACTTCAGTATCACAAAACTCCTTGATTTTGTTGAAACTGTTCAACAAACTTTCATGCCTTCCAATCTTGCGTTTCAAACCCTCAATTTCTACAGAAGAATTATTATTTTCACCACTAAACAAATAATCATTATTAGATGTTTCATCTGAATTGTTGAAAATACTAGAATAATGATAATCCATCAGTATATCAAATCTATTCTCACCTGAGCTATTGCTACTAACAGGAACCATTGTGTCCTTTATACGTTTAATCCAATATTGCTTGTCATCATCATTATCAATAGCGTCGAGTAATATCATAAATATCGATAGGTTAATGAATAGCTTAGTATCTTCATTTCCGCCATTTGTCTTTTGATATGAGGTTATTTCTTCCACGATATATCTAATCAACTCGTTGTCCCTATCAATGGAAGAGAATATATTTAAAAATTGATAGTCATAAATGTTCATATTATTGACTAAATTAATCACGTTCGTTTTAAGTTGTTCATACAAATTGACTCTCTCATTCAACTTTATGCTCAAATCATTCTCCAAATACATTGGATCGACACTATTGGATACCTTTTCAATTATATCTTTAATTAAATTAGAATTCTCCCAATTATTTAACTTCTTTAAAGTTGATATTATTGAATTACCACTTATTTTCAAAACTATTTGAAAAAATAGCTTCGATTCACTCGTTGGCTCATCACTTTCGCCCATATTAGATTTAATTAATTCATGTAAAACTTGAACAGGTAAACAGTCTAAAGTTGGATCATCAGCCCAAATTCTCCTCAATAACCATTTAATGATATTTAAAGTACAAGGAATCAAAAACATCTGCGACAAGTAATCAATTCCATTATTTAATATCTTAATGTCGATCTTATTCGAATTGGTAGCAATAATTGACTGTTGATATATAATAGGAATCATTTTATAAATTTGTTTGACATTGACCGATTTGATTAAGTCATCAGAAAGCCCATCATTATTATCATCAAACAACGCATTAATCCAATCACTAATTAAATCATTGTAATTTGAAATTATTGTATTGTCTTCTTCTGTATCGGAAGTCGATATGTTAGTCAAACTATCACATAATCTGTAGTAGAATTCATTTATGTAATCAACAATATAAGAATTAGTAACTGTAATTTGTGAATAATCAATTTTAAAGGTTTCGATAATTAGGAGTATAGCAAGAATGATAATTCCGAAGAAGGCATAAGTCTCTTGGAAGTTATCATCATCGTCAACGTTAAAATCTTCATTGTCAATATAATTGATCAACTTATATAATATCGAAAAGGGTCCGCAATTCGAATTAAAACAGATTAAATTCAAAGTTGTAAGATTATTGCAAACAGATAATAGCAATCTATATAGCTTTTCAATATTTTTCTCATCAATTAAATGCTCGATTACCTGATCTACTGTTTCACTTAATTCTAATTGTTTAGTTGCCAGGAACTCTAGTAAACCAGGTAGGGAATTTATGTATTCGATTAACCCCGAATCTTCCAAAGTTGTGAACTCTGTATTAATATTCAATAATTTTGTTTCGAACTCATCTCTAATTGACGTTATTTGACCAACTTGTTCAATACCATTATTCAAGAATTGATCTGTTACTGTATTGTCAGCAGTAAATATTTTATGATATGACATCACGGGGATAAGCTTATTGTATATACAACTCTTTATAAACGTCTGGCGAAGGTCACAAATAGACAAATTATCAATGCTGAATTGTGTTAACACTTTGTTAACCGGGTCTTCAAAGGACTCAAATGCATTTATTATTGCATCATCCAAAGTTTCCTGTTTAAAACTTGAATCATTGGAGGTAGGTGCAACATGCAGCGTAGTAAATTTGATGTCATTTAATAAAGTTGGAAGTCTAGTGATTATAAAATTCTTCCAGTTAAATAAAACGTACTTTGATTCATTCGAGCAAATTGAAGTAACAATGCCTTTGAAGAAAGCGCATATTAATTCAAAGGCAAGAACATAAGGCTTCTTCAAGTTATTCAGAGAATTAGGTAAGAAGTTTTGCTCGAACTGTTTCAAAAAAACATCATTACTAAATTTCCAGTTCTTCATGATAGAATTCAACCAAAGATATCTTTTGATAACATTCAACTGAGTTGCTTTTCTAGATTTTGGATTTATCGAGGATATGTTATTGACTAATTGTATGGTGGTTGTACTTCTAATTGCTGCAATCTTTTTATCGTCTGAATCCTGAACCAGGTCAACTTGCAAGTCATCTGTATTCAATATCGATGAAGTATTTGATATGAAATAATTTAACAGGTTTCGTAAGTCACATTCTGTTAAAACGGATACAATTTTGACAGCTAATTGTTTGAAAGAACTAGTGTTTAAATGAAAAGGTGATCTCCTAATTACTGAGCACCATACCACTATTATATGATTTAACAACGAAACTTGGGTGGCCGAAATGCCTGGAAATAAACTTGATATATAACTGGAAGTATATTTGAAAAAGCAATTATTTACAATTTCTTTGAATATATCACTAGAAGGTCTTTCTATATTTGACTTCGATAGTAAAATACTGTTTAATTCGATCATGTAGTGTATTTGATTTTCTAAAAGTATTTCAGGCAAAAATTTCCAGAATTTTTCCAATTGACTTTCAGAAGATATCGCCAATGCTAAGATATATTCTGTTATCAAACTGCTTTCTCTTTTCGACTTATTCTTTATATCTGGTTGTAATAGATTCGACAAATAATCATTATCTTGAATAGGTGATTTTTCCTCTAATTGATTGTACAAAGAAACAAAAACTTTACTCGTTGAGTTCCGCTTACAACAGAGCTTCACGAGGTTATGAAGCGATACTGTTGCTGTCAGTGAAGCCATTGTTTTTTATCTGTTGATTTGTTAAACTTATCTTGAAATTTTGAAATATTTTGAGAGCGCTTTTTTGGAAAATTTGGGTTCATTTTGTTATATAATAAATTTATAAATAACGAAGCATAAATACACATATAATCCTATAAACAAAACCTCTATATCCCTTAATTAGTAATTTTAAACGCAACATTCTATGAATTTGTACGAATATTTCAATCAAAACAGCAAACACCAGCATGTACATATAAAAGCAAAAAACAAACCAACGACTTATGGACGAAAATATTAGTCCAATAAATCTAATACATAAAGAATTAACAATATAAAAAATCTTATCACCACATTGAGCCACCAAAGTTATTTTGAATAGAAATCTTACTTTCAGATTTAGAATCTAAATTTGCAAAATTAGAAGGCATCATAGATGAAGACGACGTAGAAGGGTTAGCACCCCAAATTGAAGAATGATTAATAGCGTTTGTATTTGAGCTATTAACAGGCCAGTTGCTTGAAATATTTTTACCACCTGATAATAAAGATGGTGACTCCAAAAAGTTGGTTGTAACAGGATTATTGGAGTTAACTGAATTTACAGCATTTGCTCCTGAACTTGAAGTGGACAAGAATAAGTTTGGAGGTGAATTGTTACTAGCCTTACTCGATGATGCCGTAGCTTGAGATTGCAACGAAGTTGGTGAGCTGGACTTGATTTTGCTATTATCAGAAGCCATAGGATCAAAAATAAAACCAGGCATTCGAGGCTGAGAAAGATTTTGAAGTTGAGGCTGAAGATGTGATTGAAGTGCATGATTTTGTGGATCAATAGCTGGCAGTTGATTTAGCGGCCCAGCCGTGGGAGATGAGACCGAATTGTTACTACCGTTTGATGTAATGAAATTATTCTGAAAATCATAGGGTAATGGAGCACTTTTCTCTGACATCAATGAGGAGGAAGAGGACAATTCCCCTTGGTCTTTATTGAAGCTCATACCCTGCGCATGGAACACATATGGATTGATATCTTTATATTGCTGTTGTTGAGATTGTTGATGGGATTGTTGTTGAAGCATATAATTTTGCTGTTGTTGTTGAACAGCAGCAGCCGCTGCAACCGCAGCTAAAGCATACTTGTTTTGCAGATTCTGATTACTTGAGTGGTTGTGGGGGTTATTATTACCACTGTTATTATTGTAACCAGAGCGGTGAACGTTGATATATTGATTAGAATTCAGCAGCATCTTGGAAAGATTTAAAATAGCCTTATCGATGATTTCTAATTGACTATTGAACGGAACCAATTCCAATTTCCTTTTAGCATAAGCAGGAGTTGTAGTGGAACTTGTCGTTACTGATGACGACATGTTATGCAATTATTTTTTATTATGGGACTCTCGTTCAAATGGAAATCTTTAAAATGGACAAAAAGACAAAAATGCAAATACCCAAAAACCTTTTCTTATAAAAAAGTCTATTCTATACGTTTTACTTATAACCACACAATAAATCAAACTGACCAAATTCAAATTGAATCAAACTGAAAAAAGAACTTGAAAATGCTGTAAAAAGATAATGTGAACAAAAATTGTTGTGAAAAGAAAATAAAGCAAAACAAAAGTAAAAAAGAAAATAAATGAACGGAATTAAACGAATGTAATATCAATAGCTTTGTACCTCAACAAGACTTACTATTTAATCTTGCTATAATACTTAATTGGTTCTGTTTTAGTAAAAGAGAGGTGTTAACTAAACATCAAATTAATGTCGATTTTTCAACGCGCCAAATCTTCGGTATTAAAGAATCTACACGTGAATACATAAAGGTATTATAAGTAAATGAAATAATATTTAACTATAATATTGGGCAGAAATGCTTACTCTATTTAGGTAGACGCATTAGATTGCCACGAAGGAATATTATCTGATTGGTTTGATTCCGGTTTAGAACTGGATTTAGTATTAGAGTTCAATTGCCAGGAAGGAACACCTACATTGGCAAGATTATTTTTGACAACATCATCATTGGTACCAGGGTCAGTATGTGATTTATAGTCAGAATTAGGAGGGTTAGAATCGCTTTCACTTTGCATGTTTTTTTCTTCTTCTTTTTGCTTATGTTTCAATTGCCATTCTGGTATACCAGCTGCAACTACAGTCTTAGGAGATGTCGAAGTTTTAGATGGCTCGCTAGTGGTAGCGGCTACACCAGAACTTGTAGATGAGTCTTCAGGCATGCGTGTAATACTGGAAGTTTTGGGCTTATTGGCATCATTAGAGCTTCCTGCTTTGGCTTTCTTTAAAATCTCCGACGCAGATGGGATTGACGATACAGGGGCAATTTTTCTTGATGGTCCAGCAGGATCACTTGAGGCTGATTTTTCAGCCCTTACCTTGATCAATTGCTTCAAAGATGTCAATTCTTCATTAATATCTTTCAACTCGTCTCTGATATTTTCTTTTGTCAGCAGCATATTCTTTTCAATGCTGTTTTTCAAATTATCAATTTCCAATTTCATTAACCGCAAGTCGTCATCGAACTTCAACTTGTCCTTGTTGTATTTAGAAAGGAAATCATTAACATTTTCGATGACAATATCAATTTCTTTTAATTTCGATTCGTTCGATTCCTTGATCTCATTTTGTTCCATAGACATTTGTTCTAATAACTTGTCTATCTTAATAAACTCTTCATCAATCTTAGCCTTATCATCATCGATCGATTTCTGCGTAGGCGGAATAATGCTAGGTATCAAATATTTTGAGACAACTTGGTATAACCCATACGTTACCCCAGCTGTAGCCGTGGCCATGATAAAGTAGTCCTGCCATGTTCTTTCTGGAACTTGAGGTGCTGCCACGTTGTAATAGTCAATAGGTGGCTGCGATGGCAATGGTTGTTGCTGTTGCTGTTGTTGTGGTTGTGTTAACTGCTGCTGATTAGCTGTTTGACTTGACGAGCTTTGTCCATTAGCTCGTTTTAATGCTTCTTCGATTTCTTGTTCATTAAGTCCTTTCGATTCCAAAAACTCAATCTTTTTGTTCAAAGGTGAAGAAGATACATTTGCATCCTTTAAAAAGCTGACTGCACTGTTAATTAGTTCGTCGTTCATCACTCTTAATAAGATACAATATACTAAAGTTCTACGTTGATAATCTTTACGCTTATATTAAGTCATTAATATGAGCGGGGGTGCGACTCATTAAAAAATAGGTTCCGAGGCTTCATTCGGCTAAGTGTAAGCGCACAAGTTCAAAAGCTAACTGGAATGTTTATAAATAAAGAATCAATATATACAAGGAATTATACAAGCTTTTTGTCAGATTTGGTTATAATTACCTGGGCAAAGTTAGATTTAATCAATTCTTCATAAATGCACCAACTTATACCGGAAGATAAACCCTTTCTTCCAAATCTTAACGACAAGCCTCTAAATAGGTTCTTGACACCACCGTCCTCTCTCATTAAATCTTTAGTAGCAGACCACAATGTCATCTTTTTAGAAGCCACTATAGAAGATAATTGAAGTCTTGTTTTTATGGCATCAAACGGAGCGGTAATGGTAGTAGATACAGAAGCTGCCAATATCGCAGCACTGGTATTTATAATAGTTGACCTTGTAATCGGACCATTTTCGGTTTCATCAATCGGAGGCACTACCTTCGTCAAGATATCATTTTTAAACAATTCGTAGAATAAAACATACATACCAGCATACGGACAATCCCTGGCTAAGGTAGCGAATGATCCTTTAAAGAAATTTTTCAACGAGCCTTGGCCTTTTTGGTTACCATCTAGATAAATATTTTCAAAACCCTCGTACATAGAATTATAGTTGTATATGTTGGATTCGTATCTTGTCTTAACTATTGTTATCGGCATAGTAATAATACCTACTACTGCTCTAACAATAAACCCAGTAGCCAAATTTTCGAATGGCGACAATTTGGGCAATATACTTGTATCTGATACACTATCCGAACTTCTCTTATAGTCTGATATTCCATTTCTAGCGGATGATAATATGGTAAAGTAAAGACCTGCTCCAACTGATGTCCTCAAGGTAGAAGGCAATGCACCCCTCCACAAGTCCCTAATATGGGTCAATTTTTTCAATTCTTTAGATATCGTTGTCCTATACTTTATATTAGACCTCTGTTGCTGTTGTAGTCTCGTCTTTAACAAATCAAATGGTTGTAACGAAATGGCAGATATCAATCCAGCAGATGCTCCCGATATCAAATGTGTCAAAGTTTTTGGTTGTGGCTGTTGCTGAACAACCACTTCTGGTGTGGTATCTGATGGTTCGGAAACATCGGAAACCATTAGGAAATGTTATAGATTGTTTTATTAGGATTGGAACAAATTGGACACTTTGAAAGGATCGAACGTAAATTGAATTCACTGGGCAGTTCAATGATGTCAATGAGGTCACTTGAAAATTACTCGAGAAATGATGAATACGATTATACCTCTTTATTCAACAAACTTTATACAAATGCTTCTAATTGTTTCTATATCTAATTGTAAATATGAGTAGAATATTAAGTGTTGAAGTATGTTCGTTGAATGATATTATGCTACTATTAAGTGGATGTATCTATATACAGGACACACATTTTCATGGGAAATATAGTAAATTACTATTACCGCAGATCTTAGAATTGGATATGAGAGTTAAGGAATTCTCTCAGCTTTTTCGTGATAACTAATGTTTCGTCCATCTCTTGTAGATTTTCTTCTCCCTCGTAGTTGTACTTTTCGCAGGATTTATATAACGATAAACAAGATAATCCAAGGAATGAATGAAAAGGGTCAGGGAATGATTCACTATCCTTACCAAAACCACCCAATAGTGGACTCTGAGTTTTACGTAGTAAATACCCAATCGCCTTTTCCATATTAATTAGTTGTAGCCCATTTGGATCCAATACTTTTAAACTGGCTGAGCACCACCAGGAGTAACAAGTATCACCAAATTTATTTTCCCTCCCATTGAAACTTCCATTATCTTCCTCCATCCAGTAAGAATAGGATTGACCCTTATACACTGGAGATGAGTAGTCTATCTGTCTATGAACTAGCCATTTCTTGGTCGTTTCAACCCACTGTATATTCTTGGTGAAGTCATACTCCAATAATCGTAAAGTAGCAATACCGCAAAAGGTCAAACCCGAATGGGACTCTGTGAATTTGTTCGAACTTAAGCCTCCATTAAAGTTAACCCGCTCTAGGACAAAACTAGCTAAGTCTTGTTCATTGAAGTCATTTATCCTATCACAAACTGGTAATTCATCGTATTTACATAATTTCCTAATACTGGCCGCAATATAGCAGTGCCTCAAGTCAACTTCACCAAACGGATAACCGTCCTTATCTAGGACAGGTTTAAATGCTCCTTTATTAGGTCCTTCTGTAACCTGACATTTGCTTACAAAATTCATTATTTTGTGCCTATCTAACTTCGCCGAATAGTCCGATTCCAATGCTAATAAGTTGATCAATGCAAAGAAGGTAGCCGATAAATTGGGTAAGTCATAATTCCCTTTTTCAACAGCCAATTGAAATGTTTGGCTTGATCTGAACGACTCAAACTGCCCTGATGGATCTATTATCTGATGTGCATATACATGTGTCGCATATGCTTTCTTTTCATCGTCAGTCAAGTTCAATTTACCTAGTATACCCAATCCGTGTAAACAAAAATATATCAACGATAATCGATTTGAATCTTCGGATTGTGCCTTTGATGGCAACGATTGCATACACAAGCGAAAATACTTTTCGTGCTTTTCTATTAACAAAGGATTTTTGCCTCCATCTTCTATGATATTCATGTTAAGTCTTTGCTACGTTCTGGTAAAAAAAATAGGCCATTATCGAAAAGATTCAAAAAGGTGGTGCATTAACCGCGCCAAAATTGTATGCCATTTTTGCAATAATTCTTCCTAGAATAAAAGCCTGGATTAGAGGATTTTACGCAAGGCTTTCGCTGTTTAATTACTTCTTATGGTTTATTTCGGGATTCTGGGATTTCAAAATCTGTCTGATACGTATTTTCTAGGTGAAAAAAAAAAAACTATATTAATATTGGCTGTGTTTTATGATTCAAAGCCGAATTTACCTACAGCCTCAATAACACAAGAACATGGCTCATGAGGCCTTTATTATGGCTTAAATACTTGTACTAATATGAATATAAAAAG
This sequence comes from Debaryomyces hansenii CBS767, assembly GCF_000006445.2. Classification (NCBI taxonomy): domain Eukaryota; kingdom Fungi; phylum Ascomycota; class Pichiomycetes; order Serinales; family Debaryomycetaceae; genus Debaryomyces; species Debaryomyces hansenii. The sequence continues at coordinate 1,829,009 of NC_006049.2, forward strand.
ATGGGATTTGGCAACCAGTAGTGTGATAAATGTCTACTTTCTTCAGTATCCCATTCAGTTTAGAATATTGTTATTGGTAGTAGCTGCATTAATTCCTTCAATTCAAGTCACGTTTTCAATGAAGCTTTTCAATACATTGTGCATATTTCCTGTTATCACGTCAGTAATGGCCTATTCAAGCTCCAACTCATCTTCAAATGGTACTTCAAACTCCCTGTCGCTGTATTCGTCCCATTCATCCTCTGTTTTATCATCATTTATACAGAAGTCAGGAGAGGCTACTTCTAGTGGTGATGCGCATTTTATTAACGTCAATCACTTTGGCTTGGTAGGTGGCATGTTAGCAGCCGTGGTCTCGCTGCTTGTATAGGAGTTGGATATATCATTCCATTGACGACTAGTAGTAACAATGTTTCCACTTGAAATGTTTTCGGTAATAACTACGAAGTCGACTATGGCAGATAGTTGCACTGGCATCTGCTTCCGTTTTAACATTTGGAACGCTGATAGCAAGCCACTGCGGCTGAGACTCGAGGATTATAATAATAATTACTAGATTAGAAGAATGATGCTGTCATTGTGTCAGCAGGTTCTTATGGGTGCCAAAAACTCACGTTTAGGGGTTGCGATACTACACACGTCTGAAAGAATGCACCACGCGGATGAAAATAGGTTGCGAAAATCTACAAAAACATTAGCAGGAAACGTGCTCTTGGTAGTAACATACTAAACATTTCATTCTGAATTGTTCTGTTATACTGATGGTATTACCTTGCTTTGCGAATACAAACACGTTGTTTAAGGCTTGGTCATAAGGTTTAGCGAAAGTCATGATCTGAAGTCTAATTTAGAAATTCGTCTAAGCCATTAGTTAAGCTCTAGTGATAGTGTAGTGGTTTCTAACAATGAAATAGTTTTGCAAATATGTGGTTCAGGAGGTTAGTTCGGTATATTAGTTTTGAGATGGTATATACCACTGGAAATAGCAACATTGGAGAGATGTGAACCAAATATGCATGGGAACCAAATAATATAAATAGGTACTAATTATCGAAGAAAATTAAAGCAAAAAGAAAGACTTGTAGTATTGAATTTATAACAAATATTAATATAACAATGAGAGCCTCCACCTTAGCAGTCCTTTTAACTATTGCCGCGTCCGTCAATGCCAAATTCGCTATCCCAGACGCAGCAAAGTTAGTTGCCAGAGCTGAGTCTTCCTCAGACTCCAGTGATTCAGACTCATCTAGCTCTGATGCTTCATCATCATCTGATGAATCTGGATCTTCTGGATCTTCTGGAGCAGGATCTTCAGGATCTTCCGGTTCTGCTTCTGAATCTTCAGGCTCTTCAGGCTCTTCAGGATCTTCCGGTTCTGCTTCTGAATCTTCAGGATCTTCAGGGTCTTCAGGATCATCTGACTCTTCTAGTTCAGATTCCAGTTCTAGTGCTGATAGTGCTGCTGTTGGCTTAAGCCACGCTGCCGGTTACGGTTTCGCTGCTGCTGCTGTTGTCGTCGGTGGTTTATTAATCTAATGATTGTAATCCAGACTATTTATGTTCTATGATTTTGTTCAACTATGTGTTATTATTAAGTAACCAATATATATTATGTTTTTATTAGAATCATGTAATTGTAGATGAGCGACAACGCTATTATATATCAGATAGAACTCTAAAGAAATCAACATTAAAGTTATTCGAAACCGTATGTTTTTCACCATCATAGGTTTGATTTATAATTGACACAATTACTGGCAAATCATTACTTGTAGACTCAACTAATACCCCTGAATAGCAATTGAAATGGTGAGATGATAATTGAAGGAGAAATGGATTTTTCTCGTCAGATAATTTACATACACTCAAATCTATATCTCTTTTCCAATCAACTTCAAACTTAGATATGAGCAACTCATTATCGTAAGTAGCAATAATGCTGTCATCAACCATTGACTTATTCAAGAAGAAGCAAAACTTTGATAGATCAATATTCAATCCGCTCCCCAAAAATTTAGTGAACGCCTCCTTAAGAGTCCACAATTGATTGAATATTATATATCTATATGAAATATCTTTAATTTCAAGCAATTGTTCGATCTCTGCAGGGTCAAATATTGGTTTGAATTCTTCAAGAAAATTTGTGGGTGATATGGCTTGTCTTGAATGAGATAAATCTATTCCAATAGGACCTAGAGCGTTCAACTCAACAACAATACCTATTATATCATTTGAAGAACTCATATTAAACTGGAAATGATACAAGTCTTGCTGTGTCAAGTATGGTTTGCCAAATTGATTATATGAAAATTCTAAGTCTTTCCACGGTTGAAATTCATCTTTTGGATCGTAAATATAGAGAACATAATTCAAAATTAATTTGGCAAACAACCTGTTGATCAACTGTTTATATCGGCTGCTAGCATTCTTCTGGCACCTTACTGCTAATTGGTCTTTTAGATTTAGTAGCCTCAAGCTCATTTCAAAGTTAAAATCATCGTTCAAGTAATCCACCAACGCTGTTGTGCTGGTATTTGTAGTGAATAAGAGTACACGGTGCTCTTTAATATCTCTAGAAGCTACTACAAAGTTTTCAAACTCCAGTAATATTTTATAGTTGGTAGCCATTAATAGAGAGTAAACATTCGCTCGTATTTTATCATTGCGATAAAGTATAAAATATTTACGCAGTTAACATATATTGGGAATATCAATAATTACTTATAATATAGGATGAAAGATACGCCATCATCTAAAAACTACTAGTGTACTAATCAATTAGAAACTTACTTGGCTTGGTAATACGAGGAAGATGACTTACCAATGTAAGGGTTTTGTAGTGAATCTTTATAACATTCGAGTACTACTTTTTTGCATTTTTCAAAGCTTTCCAGAGATACCTGGTAGTGGAAAGCAACTCTGCCAGCATATAGCTTGATACCGTTTTCTTTCAGTAATTTAGTTAGAACGTCAGAACTCATTTTGTTTTTAGCAAAGTCGATAAAGACAAAATTAGTGTCAACTGGGTGTTCTAAGACAATTCCATTTTCTTCACATAGTTTGCCTAATTCTTTAGCCATATCATGGGACCTTTGTATCTTTCCAAAGTTTTCGTCAATAGCGGTCATAGCCATAGTAGCCAAGAGACCCGATTGTCTAATTCCTCCACCACTTTGCTTCTTGAAGTGATTGGCCTTCTTAACAAAATTTTTATCGGCAATTAATACTGTACCGATAGGTGCCCCCAAACTCTTTGAAAGACATAAGGAAACAGAATCAAAATACGAACAATACTCTTTTAAAGAAATCCCTGTGGCAATTGATGCATTCCATAATCTGGCACCATCTAAGTGAAGCTTGACATCGTTATTTTTGCAAAATTTGGATATTTTAGCAATCTCTTCAATGGGGAAAAGCATACCATGTAAAGTATTCTCTAAGGAGATAAGCTTAGTTGGAGCCCCATGAATTTCTCCATCGTCCGGAATGAAGTTTGGCAATATATCGTCTTCTAAAGTCAAATAAATACCATTCTTAGGTTTAATTGGTTGTGCCATTGCTTGACATAATGTTGCCATCCCCCCTGCTTCATTCACGTATACATGGGCCCTATAATCGCATAGTATACTATATGGTGGCTGTTTTAAATTAACACGTAAACAGATCTGATTAGATAACGTCCCACTTACACAGAATAGGCCAGCTTCCTTCCCAGTCATGTCAGCAACCTTTTTTTCCAATTGAATTGTAGAATCATCTTCATTATAAACAGAATCTCCTAAAGTAGCCTTCGTTAGCGATGCAACCATAGATAATGTTGGGGTCGTAAATGTATCACTTCTGAACTCATTGTGTGCTGGACTGAGGTCTGAATAATTAGAGAAATCCATATTGCTCAATTTACCCTTGAATATATTTATTAACTTCTCAATGTCAACTCGATATGTAGATATAAACGCATCAATTCAAGTCGTTTTGTAAGCCATATGAGTGAGGCACGATATTAAAAAGCTACATTTTTACTCCCTTTTAAACAAAATGTACAAGTCATTAGAAAGTACTAGGGTAATACTACATATACTTAAATTTCGGCGTCGGTTTACCAAATCGACCTTTGGCTTTCTAATCTATTACATTTCAGCCTATTTTTTACATCTCGTATAATATTACGATATAGTAGTCACATACTGCAGTTTTATACGTTATCACTTTCTCAATCAAGTGAGCAATAAAATCAGGCATATCAGAGAAAGCTACGTATACTTCATGATTACCTCATATATTGTTATGCTACTATTTTTCGAATTTGTATTTTAGACATAGGATAGGAGCAGAGAGTAGAGATATAGACATATTCGTTTTCGGATCTAGTTCCCTAAATGAGCGTCTTCCGCTTAGATGAAAAATTGTACTGTATAGATAAGAAGGGACATAAATACAGTGAAGGAGCCGTAATATAGTGCAATTGAAGTTCCAATTATAATAATTTACTTGATACCAATATATATATCATGTCATTACCACTCGAATACAATGTTACATTACCAGACGGTAATAAATTTAGTCAACCATCGGGGTTATTCATTAACAATGAATTTGTAAAGAGCAAATCAGGCAAGACTATTGAATCGATAAACCCTTCAACAGGTGAAGTCAATGGATCGGTTTATGCAGCAGATGAGGAGGACGTTGATTCAGCAGTTAAGCATGCTAGAAATGCGTTCCATGCTGTCTGGAGAAAGACTACGGGTGTTGCGAGAGGTGACTTACTTAACAAGTTTGCTCAGGTCTTGCAAGAACAAAGAGACCTAATTGGTGCCATTGAGGCTTGGGATTCGGGAAAGACCAAAGAACAGAATGCCGTGTATGATATTGATGAATGCATTAATTGTTTTAAATATTTTGCCGGATGGGCTGACAAAATTCAAGGAAAAGTGATCCAGAATGATCCAAAAAAGTTGGCGTACACAGTTCATGAGCCATTTGGTGTATGTGCACAAATTATTCCTTGGAATTATCCTTTGGCTATGGCTGCATGGAAATTGGCTCCGGCGTTGGCTGCCGGTAACGTTGTGGTTTTGAAATCATCCGAAGTGACTCCTTTGTCGATTTTGTATTTGGCAAAGATTTTCAGAGATGTAGGCTTTCCACCAGGTGTTGTGAATATTTTATCCGGATACGGTGCAACATGCGGAAAAGCTTTGGCTTCTCATTTAGATGTTGATAAAATAGCCTTCACGGGTTCAACTGCTACCGGAAAGTTGATACAACAAATGGCTTCTTCCAATTTGAAAGCTGTAACCTTAGAATGCGGGGGAAAGTCTCCATTGATTGTGAGAAAAGATGCAGATTTGGAACAAGCTGTCAAATGGGCAGCTATCGGTATCATGAGCAACCAAGGTCAAATTTGTACGTCAACTTCTAGAGTTTATGTTCATGAATCCGTTTATGATACTTTCTTAACAATGTACGCTAAGCATATAAAAGAGGAATATGTACAAGGCGATATGTTTGAAAAGAACGCAATTGTAGGTCCACAGGTCTCCAAACAACAATTTGATAAAATCTTATCTTACATTGATATCGGTAAGAAAGAAGGTGCCAGAGTTATTTTAGGCGGTGAAAAAAATTCCGACGGAAATATGTCGAAAGGATTCTTTGTTAAACCCACCATATTTGCCGATGTAAAGCCAGACATGCGAATTGTTAATGAAGAAATATTTGGGCCGGTTGTCACTTGTGGAAAATTTGCGTCTGACGAAGAAGCTATAAAATACGCTAATCAAACGCAATACGGATTAGGTGCAGCGATATTCACCTCAGATATAACCAAGGCTCATAGCATGGCAAGCGATATTCAAGCTGGTATGGTTTGGATAAACTCTTCCAATGATTCAGATTGCCATGTTCCTTTTGGTGGGGTGAAAATGAGTGGGGTTGGTAGAGAATTAGGTGAATACGGTTTATCTATGTATACCCAAGCTAAAGCAATCTACGTTAACTTGGGTACACATTTATAATTTATAGTCTCCATAGCATTTGTTTTATGTACTCCAAAATATTACAATATGACCATCATATAGCCCTTTATTCTGTTCTATATTACTTGGCTTTATCCGAAGTTGCAGCCATTAATAATAAGGTCGTGTACCCTCAATTAATTGTAATCATAGTTATGCTTGCCCTACAAACTAGATCAGTGTCTATATCAACGATATTTGAAATAAGGGCCATATAAAAGACAACTACAGTTATGAAGAATGACAAGCCATTTAAATCCAGTAGTAACGGTATCTCCGATTAAGTATCCTATATTGTCGTTAGAACCGCAAGAACAATATCGAAATTCATACTTTGGTGGGTTATGCAATAAGACGACTAAGCAATCAAAAGATTCAATATTGAAAAAGTTGCCGTCAAATTTGGTATCAGAAGTATTCCAGCATGTTGACCAGTTCGATTTGGTTAACCTACTGCTAACATGTATGGAGTTTTACAGTATTGCTGTTGAAAGGTTATACAAAAGGGTAACAATCATTTTGAATGCCGAATACCCTGTCAGGTACAACAAAAATTCACAATTATTCATAGAGGAAAACGGAATAAAGTATATGGACTCTGCATTGATCGTATCCATTGAAAAATTGCTAACGTTCATAAGAGTGCTTCATATGAACCCCTACCTCATTCAGAAAGTCAAATTCTTCGTTTTCGATAAATGCTACTCTGGCAATTTATTGAAACAGGGACAAGACTTAAGTCTTATACAATCGGAGATAATTGAATTTTTTGGAAAGAATTCGTATGAAATGAACTTCTTACATATTACTTTCGTGGATTTCGTTACAGGCATAGAGAAATTGACTAAATTCTTAGGTCATGAAAACATCAGAAATAAAATCTTCAAATTGTTCGTGACAAGTTGTAAGGACTTATATATGCCGATAGTACCGCAAGGATTAACAAATTTGTTTCTTATGTTAGATGAGATTGAATTAATGTCTATTGACAAATTTAATCTATTAAATACTCCTTATGATGTTTTCAATTCCTTATTCACATTAACCTGCAGTACGAATAATCAATTTGGTTTAGAGATATTAAGAAAAATCAGTTTAGTCAACAATGATGACGAAGATTCGAAATTAAAGTTGAAGGGATTAACTGTTTTTCATTGCCATAACGAAAGTATAACGTCAGATGAAAATGACATATTTAACTCGATTAGTAATAATCATAAGCATGATTTAGAATACCAAAATTACGTTAAAGATATGGAAAAGAGCCTACAGTTTAAGGTAATATCGGATAAGATTGATTTGACCTATTTAACCCACTTGTACCTAAAGATAGACTGCATCGAACGTAGGAATTATAATTGTAATTGCTTTTCGAAGTTCTTCAAAGATTTGGCAGCTTATCTGGTTTCAAGAAGGGGATTACCAAACTTGATTAGCTTTGAATTAGAGTTGTTTCCAAATCTAGAATGGCTAAGACCTCATCAAATCTTAGAGAATATCTTGACACCATTAGGGGGGTTTGTTAAGACTTTGAGTAATTTATCTAGATTGACCATAGACTTTTCTACCCCTGGATTTAAAATGTTTGACAGTAGTATGGGTATGTCAAGTTTGGTATTAAATAAACTAAATGAAAGATTAATGGAAGCATTTTTCCTTTGTTTTTTTACGTCCAACCACCTGAGAATAATTTCTAATTTGAAAACTTTACAATTACCTGACTTCTTAACATCTTTTATTTACTATAAACCGGCATTTTATGAATCATTGTTGCATACATGTCAATGTTGGGGCTGTTCATTAGTGTTGGATAAATTAAGTGATTTATTTTTCCCGTTGAATGAAGATGAGGAAATTCAAGAAATGAACGATGAAGCTACTTTCTATATTTTGATTGGCTTCATTTTAGGTAAACTCCAAGCTGACAGAGAAGTGTGTATTCCTATAAAACAGACAACGTTTAATTATAAAAATTATCCGATTTATAAAGGTCAACCACATACATTACATAACCACTTCCATCGCGGAGAAGCCAATTGCAGATGTAATGTAAAGGAAGATCTCAATGGAGAAAGTAAGTTGAATATTGACAATTTAGTGACAACATATATTGTTCATCAATTAAAGCCGATCTTGCAATATTTATCTATGATATTCTTTAAATTGGATAATTTAATGATTCATGGAATCTATTATGAATTCAACCATAAGGCACGTAGGTTAAAACCAATATTTGATGATGAAGAATATCCTCCTGAGTTCTTGCAAGAGAAGTCAAAAGAGATTCAAAGTGGGATAACACCAGATTTACCGTTCGGATATTTCAAGAAGGGATGAGCATTTATTAGCATAAAAAATTATTTCAAATGTAATAGTGGGACTCTCGGTATATGGGAATAGGAAAGGGAAATTAAAGTAAATTACATCAATAAAATCCGTATATATTATTAAAAGTTAATTCAGTTCGCTGTATTTGTAGCCGGCAAATGAGAAGATGCTGGACATGATTATTTTTATGTACATTATGATTATATGGCCAGAATTTTGGTATATGTAGACTTTGAAGCTAATCTGCTTTTATCATCGATGTCAATACCTTCAATAATAAAGATAACTCTTCCAAATTATTCACCACAATAACATCTTTGAGCAATATACTTTGATAAATATCTAATAAAGTACTTAGCTGAATTTCAAAATTATTTAAGCTCATAACGTATCTTGCTAACAAATCATCAACGTTAGATTTGTCTTTTGAAATCTGTATACGCTTATATCCCAAGAACTGCAAGTTTCGGCAATTCTCACTTGTTATAATATACTTGATATTCTTGCCCGCTCCATTTTTAGATAAAATATTAGAAAACTCGTTTATCAATATACTATTCATCTTGAACTGATAATCTAGACTATAGATATTTTCAAACGATCTATAGTCCTGAAAATGTGACAAATTAAGCGACTCGGGCTTTTTCAAATCAAAAAGATAGATATTCTGAATGTCTGCCATGTCTATATTAAAGTTCAACCAGTTTGCATCCACGAGTAGCCCAATTGAAGCATGGCCCGAATAATTATGAATCAACTTGTATATTTCCTTCAATCCCTCTTGTTGAAATCCTTGTAGCGCACAATGTTTGTAATACTTCACCAAATAATTGAAGAGGCTATTAGAATTACTACTGAACAAGCGGTGATTTGCTATCTGCGGTACGAAGGGTGAATATAAGTCCACAACTAAATCCTTAAAGCGACCATTCGTTAAATATGGAGTGAACAAAGGTGTTTCCTGTATCTTCTTCTTTCTAGATTGAAAGTATTGTTGTTTTAGATGACGATAAAATTTCTCATCGTAAGCTCTGCTAATCAAATCCTGGCTGATATCAAGGTGTGAATCGGGTATCAACCTAGTAAAAAATTGGTGTAACGTTGTAGGTATTGAAGGGCATCCATTTATTACTGAATCATGGAGGAGAAACTGTAAACTTGACCCCCTAATACTTTTTAAGTTCATTGCATTTTATATAATACCCATTGAATCTCGGTCTGAAAATTAATGAGATGCGACTCCATAAATTGGACCCCTCCTCCACAATTTTTGCTTCAATGGTAGCAAAACGATTTAACTCTAGTAATTTATATTCATCTATATTGCCAATTTCTAAGTGGCCAGTTACTTATCGTTCTAACCCAATAGGTGTATCTTTTTTCCGTTAACTTTAGTTTCGTTACGAGCGTCTTACGTCAACGGTACACAAGAGTTTCGGTTTTTATACTATCCACTTATAAGCATAAACTACGAGAAACTGGTGTACAGGTAGATTACTACATTTCCGAATTAAGAATATCTGTGGGCTAGATTTTAGTTTACACCTAAGGCGGGTTCTTGTATTGGGGTAAAGAAGAAACTCGTATAGAAAAAGCAAAAAGAAAATAGACATGTGCTAACTAATAAAACGATATACTTGGTTTACATTACCATACGAACTAATTGGTAGCTTCGATCAAACGAAATTGACTCGTTTATTCAATATTGGAGTATTATATACATTTATACGTCCTGTACATAGAATATTAGAAATCTTCGATAGTCTCGCATCCTCCGCATCAACGCTTTTAACAATCCATTGAGTAGATTTAAGTTGAAATTTCAAAGAATAGAACAGAGCGGCTAAGGAAATTGAAATTTCAGTTCATAATATCATTGATAATAAAAAGACTGAAAGTCTCTTTGAAGAGTTTTACTATATTGCTACCTTCGTATAGGTTAGAAATAGATACTAAATAAAGGGAAAGCGGCATATAGTTTAAATTACTATTTTCCAGGAGCATTATATTTTATTTTGGGAGTTTTAGTTATTTATTAGGGATACCAGAGATATTGAAATAGTTTGAAAAAGGAAGTTCGAATTTGAATCATTTAATACTTAGCATGGAGTTTAATTTGTCTCCACATGCCAATACTTCAAATACAGCATCACAACATAACTACATGCAACAGCAGCAACAGCAGCAACAGCAGCAACAGCAGCAACAGCAGCAACAGCAGCAACAGCAGCAAAATAAGCAACAGCAGCAAAATAAGCAACATCAGCACCTGCCTTATCAAACTACGAATGGACAGAATGTTCGGAATGCCCCAATTAATGATGAGCGGATAAGCATACCGCATAACGGGGCTAATAGGAATTTGGTAAGTGACGAATTTGCTAAGGATTCTCATCAGCTATTACTAGCATACTTGTATGAATATTTAAGAGCCAATGGCATGGATGAGTCAGCGAAATCTCTATTGATCGAGGGTAAGGTTCCGACTAATGGGTTATCAACGAATGAAAAATTCGATGATGTTGATTACAAGATGTCATTGGATCATTCTGACACATTTCTATTAGAATGGTGGTCGTCTCTATGGACGATGCAGGCAACTGCCAACCCGAATTTGAATCAGGCGTTAAATCAAGCTAATCCTAATACGAAGAAAAATCCAATGCCGCCTCCTACAGTAAGGCAGGGTTCGAATATGAATATGGCTCAATATCAACAACAATTGAAACTACAACAAATGAGGCTTCAATTCCAACAGCAGCAAGCACAACAAGCACAACAAGCACAACAAGCACAACAAGCACAACAACAACAGTTACACTCACCACTAATGGTAAACGGCCAACCACAGAATCAACCTCAAATTCAACCGCAGCCTCAAATACCACAGCAACACCAACAAAGACCTTTACAACAAGCTCAATCAATACAACCTTCTCAACCAGGTCCATCGCAGCAAAAAGCAGTTAATAATGATGCCATTAATGACTATCAATTGAACTTGTTAATGATGGAAAATCAAAATAATATTCAAAAGCGACAGTTCATGCTAATGAAGCAACAAAGACAGCAACATCAACTGCCACAGCAACAGTTAAACCAGATACCACATCAACTGCAACCAATACAGACTAACCAAATGGAAATCAAAACACACGATTTAAATTCAAATCCTCTGTTCATTTCTCAGCGTCCCCCACAACAGCACCAGCAGCAATTACTTTTACAACAACAACAACAGAAACAGCAACAAAATCATCAACAACAACTTTTACAACAACAACTATTAATGATGCAACAACAGAATAAGGGTACTGATCCTTATAAGCCGGCAAATGATAATACAAAAGGCACTCCAAGTGAAATCAAGCCAAACACAGCTCAAAATAATTCTGTAGATGCCGCTAAAGATGATCTTAATTTGACGGCACAGCAAAGAAATCAATTTAATTTACAGTATCAATTGCAGCAGGAACGATTAAAGTATATTCAGCAACAGCAAGCCATGCTGGATAATACGGATACAAATGGCTCAGGCATTATAAATTCCACATCTTTTAATAATGATTTGTCAATGGATGATGACTGGTTAAGTGGGATGGGCGCAGGTCCGGGGTTCTTTTAAATATAAGACGTTTATTCTCTCTTTATATCCGTACTCATATATTATCCTAATTATTTTTATATTATGTTACTTGTAATAGTGTTCTTGAACATATAATTTGCAAATTTCATTGATCTTGAATATAGATTTCTTATCCATCATAGTTAAATAACTGTACTTTAGGGGAGATAAAATTTTTAGAAGTATTCTTACTCGAACTATAATCCATACTTGTCTAAACTGTGTTCATGCTGCTAATTAGCTGCTTTATTGATGCTATATGGATGCGAAGTATGGTTGAACGCTAGTAAAGTTTTAGAAAAGACCCAATTGTATCTTATTACTTTTTGTCTTTTAAATTTCAAATTCGGATATATATATATATATATATATTTGTTATATCCTGTGCTTATTTAAGGTAGATTGGCTATCGTCTGACCTAAATTGCAACCTCGGCCTTTTCATTTTATGTACTTTTGTAGTTTCAAACATTTTAAAGCACCCTATCTTTCAAAAAAAAAAAAAATATTAGTAATATGATTATAAACTATACCCACCAAACGTCAAATAGTCGGATCTAACACCTTTATATTGCGTATATTATGGTAGCTTACCATCCGAATCGTTGAATGTTCTTTCCAGAAAAACGGTTATACTGCATATAATATATGGAGTGCATACCTCATTTGGGGAATTAAAACAAAAACAAATGTAAATAAATATTAGTTAGATCAAACGATACTAGAAACATAATATATAGTTTAGGGTTTAATTATTGTCAGAAGTTATTTTCCTTATTATCTAAGGAATCATTTTCACCGTTATTTCACGTTCGTTAATTAGATGATTTAATATTATGAATTTTGATAGATTTAATCCTCTATCAAATTATTTCTCTAATAACGGAATAGAGGTAAGTGATTGGGGTATTGAAGAGACTACGTCGTCACCATCATTGTCCAATCATAATTTTAGTCAGCCATACCAACATGGTCGAAATATACATGAATTAACATCACCCACATTGTTTAATGAGAATTTAGATTACTTGAAAGAAAAACCCGCTGATGCTGATTTCATGTATTACTATTTGACAAACAATATGCATAGGGTGAGCCCATCTACAGAGAATTTCCAAAAGTTTATAAAGAAGTACTTGTCGTTGAATAACATTCAGAATGAATTTTGGGAAAAGTTTAAATACAATTTAATAATATCAAACTTGTTGGACGATTCGATGATATTATCTAAAAATGAACAGTCATTGAATAATTTGCAATTTAGCATAAATAACCCTAATGATACCCGCAAGAAATTTGTCAAGACGTTGAATTTTGATGGCACTGAATTGTACATTCTAAATAAGCAATATCAATTGAAATTCTCGGATAAGCTATATAATTCTGAGATGCTCATTCAGACAATTTATATGATAATATTCCTTTTAAAACAGTCTTTGAAAGGTGTCAAATCAAAAATGTCAACACAGAATAAATTCAAGATGTTCAAAATTTTGCTTATTATTTCTGTCAAACTTATACAATTCAAAAGAATCAATTTGAAAATCCAGTCCACAAAGGTCTTAAATATGCTAAATGATTTCTTAGTAAATAATTACAAAGTCAACAAAAAACTAATAATGAATTTAATTAATTTGAAAGAAATGGAAATATTCGGATTCATGAAGAATTCGGCAATATCAAAGAATAAAGTACATGACCTAAAAGAAAACCTTGATAATACTTTAAATTTTTTAAATTTCAATTTGAAGAGTTCAATTATTAAATTATTGCCTTTTTTGAACGGCCCTATGTTTGAAAAATACTGTAATATAAATAATATTAATGTGTGTACATTGAATTCCAAGTACGACGCTGATGGAACAATTGAAATTAATAGATCAAGTGAGAAAATAACCATCGATGAATTAACTTTTAAGCTTAACAAATTCAATCAATTGAGAAAATTTCTAGTATGTCAATTACTAACTGTAAATGAATCACCCATTAGAAGTTTTTTTCTATTCCAAGTCTGGGATCAATTTAATATAACTGAATATGAAGTCGATGAAGTCTTGCAGAATGATTTCCTGTTTTTCGAAAAATTATTAGTTGTCGAAGAATTATTTGAAGAGCATACTAATATAGTAAAGAATTTTAACTCAATATTTGAAAGGTTTGAAAAAATAAATAAAGTCGAATCCCGACAAGAGGATATCAATAATAAGGATGTATTGGAGATAAGCAACCAACCTCTCCACTCGGCCTTTGAATCTATTACTGATACCAATATGAATAATTTGATTAATAAACTAACTAATATAACAACAAATTTAACCTACTTCAAAAAATATAATCAGTCAATATCATCTATAACTAACATTGATGAAATGAATGAAAAACTTATGATATTCAAACAATTTGGCGATGAGTTAAATTTTATTAAAGAACTATACCAAGTAAACTTAGGTGAATTAAACAACGAATTGTATAATAAGACGAACGACTTATCATCAATTAAAAGTTCTCCTAGGTCATCTGTGTCCTCTTCCAAGAGAAATTCGAATTCTAATGGAGAGTTTAATTTAAAATCCTTCCATACCGTCAATTCCAATTCCTCTAAGAAAAGGTATTCTTTGCCATTCCACCATTCATCATCTTCTATTCCTAGTCCTACTATACAGCAATCACCTTATTCTGATTCGAATTTGCCTTCTAAAATATCAAATAGCAAGGCCAATGGATCAGATGCACAGTACAAACGATTATCGACTGGTCTACAATTAGGCTTATTAACAGTATTTGAAGAACCGAATCATAAAACTAAAGTCACGAACAATAGATTCTCTACTGATTCGAATCCCTCCTCAATACATGGAAATGCAAATGTTAATGATAAAATACCTGGACCAGTTTCTTACGACGATAACTATTTAAACATGCTTTCATCTAACAATTACAACGAATCTTATAACCAAGCAGCGTTAGATTCGTTGTCAAATAATTTAAGCCATAAGAGGCTACGTAATACACTTAAACATTCTTCTAATAATAGGTATTCTTTGAATTCGATGAATTCGAATATAAGTGGATTTTCGGAATTATTAGCCTCAACGCAAATAACAAATTATGACGATGATCATGATGGAAGTATTGATGATGGAGTTGGAACAGAAAAGCAAAGCCTTTCTAAAGAAGATTTGAAATTAAAGTTAGAAGAAAGCTTTAACAGAATTTATAATTTAGAAAATGAAAACGAAAACCTAAAGTTAAAATCACTGGTTGATAATACTTTGAACGACAATACGAATATCCTTAATTCAAACACTAATGTCAATACTAATACTATAACTAATACAGATACTACTGAAGCTTTCGGAAATGAAAACCAAAATAATAAAGCATTTTTGAGTGAACTAGAAAATACTTTGAGTACCAAAGTACATACATAGAAATTTTACAATTATTTATTACTTTACAAGTCATTGTAGACAAAAGAACGTATGTACATATATAAGATAACTCTTTAAAGAGATGGTGTAACATTACCAGAAAATTCACCTTCTCCTTCATGATACATATCTTCAAGATTCTTAGCTTGCGATTTCTTAGAATCCTGTAAGTTTTGTTTCTCTTCGCTGTCATCGTTCAAAGCAGCTGCAGACGAATCATCGTTGCCTAATAATAAGAACGCTACATCCTTCTTCTTATTACCAGATTCTTCCTTATTTGCTATTGCTGATTTTCCTTCCATAACAACTTGCTGAACTTGTTCTTTTTGTTTAGCTCTATCCCTCATTCTTTCTTCAATTGTACCTCTTGTCAATAATCTATAAACCGTAACTTGACGTGTCTGACCTAATCTATGAGCACGATCCATAGCCTGAGAATCTATTGTCGGATTCCAGTCTGAATCATAAAAGATAACAGTGTCAGCCGCAGTTAAGTTAATACCTAATCCACCAGCTCTGGTTGATAATAAGAACACGAAAATTTCCGGTTTTGTTTGCCAATCATGCACAAGATCACGACGATCATCCAACTTGGATGAACCATCCAATCTAATATACTTGTGTTGTCTATATGTTAAATATTCTTCCATTAAATCCATCATTTTAGTCATTTGGAAGTAAATTAAAACTCTATGATCATTCTGTCTTAAATCAACGAGTAGTTCATCCAACTTTGATAATTTACCTGACTCTGTAATAAACCTATTCATGGATGGCATTCTTATATTAGAGTAGTCAATGAACTTATTGATTGCATTCGGAAGCATATTTGATTTTGGATATTCAGTGATTGGAATGCTACTCTTAAGCAACTCTAATTCTCTATTGAACGGTAACGGCATTAAGCTTGACCTAATTTTAGGATCAAATAAGGAATCTTGAAGATCATGCACAAAGGATATATTATCACAAACAACAGCAACTGGAGGGGCTTTTACTAAAGGCTCTGCTGCTGGCTTCATGTTGTTAATAACCATATCCTCATATACTTTCTTTTTAATTGAATATAATTCTTTCAAATAAGTAGAGTTGCTTATCAAAGCATGATTGTTTTGCAACTCATTTATCAATAATAATTTGGAATTAGGAAGGAAGCTTTCATTATCTTCATCATATGTGTATTTCAATCTGTTAATCCTCTCATAGTTTATGTCTGAATATTCTCTATTGTTAATAGCTCTTTCAATTATATTTTGTTTCGATAAATTATTCATCTCTTGTGGCGATTGATCAACGAATCGTAACCAACTGAAGTTTTCCAATTCATCATTAGCAATGTTTGATGGGTGGTATATATTGAACATATTATTGATCTTCTTACGAGATCCAACATCATTATCAAAGGTTGGTTGCAAAATCTCTTCATAAACTATCCTTGGCATATTATACTTGATTAGATTTTCTGTACTATAAGACATTTCTAATTCATTTGTTTCTCTCAAAAACGAACTCGTTTCAGCAAACCTACCGAAAGCAAAACTGGATTTGACATCTGCTCTCTCGAATAAATCTGGATGATTGCAAACTTTTCTAAATTGCATGACTAAATTCATCAACGACTGTGCACTGTCGTCACTGCTATTATTTGCAGAATCTAATAAATCCATAATTGAAATTTGAGATGTTAACATTTGATAATACTTCTTCTGTCTATGAGTCAAGTCACAGAACACATCAATTTCAAGTTTGTCTCCTAATTCACTTTGGACATTCTTCTTTATACGCCTCAACATAAACGGTTTCAAGATGACATGTAATCTCCGTAATTGCTGCTCATTCAATTCTGTATTCGACTGCGCATGACTTTCAATATCCTTTGAAAACCAGTCACTGAATTCATCGTGAGAGTCAAATAATGATGGCATGATAAAATGTAATAATGCCCATAATTCTTGCATAGAATTCTGAATTGGAGTACCCGTTAACAACAACCTATTACGGCATGAAAAGGAAAGTAATGATTTCCATCTCGAGGACTGCGATGACTTAATAGCTTGTGCCTCGTCTAAAATCATGTATTGCCATTTCATCTTTTGAAAATATGCAGCATCCGCAACAACTAATTGATAAGACGTTACTAAAACATGAAATGGGGCGTCCTTTCCATACCTGAAATTCTTACGATCCCAGAATTTTCTTAACACCTTACGATCTTTGGCATTTCCCCAATATGGAATCACTTTAAACTCAGGGACAAACCTACTAATCTCTTGTTGCCAATTATGCAAAGTTGATGCTGGAGTAACGACCAAAAAAGGTCCCCATATATTATGAGTTTCCGCTAAATAGGCCAAAACAGAGATACTTTGAACAGTCTTACCTAAACCCATTTCATCTGCCAAAATACCATTGATACCTTGCTCGTATAAATTTGCCAACCAATTCAACCCTTTTACTTGGTATTCTTTTAAAGTACATTTCAATAAATCGGGTTGGGAAATATTTATATCTCCTAATAAAGTAGGATTTTGGAAATTCATTTCCTCACCATTAGTATCTGGATTTTTAAGAGGATCGTTATCAAAAGCTTGCGCTTTCGTTTTGGCTGCCTCCAATGCAATCTGCGCGTTAACAGCAGCAGCCTTGTTCAAAGATTCTTCATCCTCATTGTCAAAATCAATTGAATTGAAATCTTTACCTTCTCCATCTATATTTGAATACTTATCATAATGATGATTAGCAGATTTAAAGTTAGCATTTGGATCAGAATCAGTTCCTTCGAACTCATCGGTCTTAATTTTCTTACCAATAAAATGTGAGTATAACTCTGTTTGAGTAATAAGGAAATTTAATTTCCTCGATTGTCTCTTCGATTCCCTTTCTTCTTCTTCCTTCTTAGCCTTATCAAGTATTTCTTTTTCATGCTTCTTGCGCAATTCTCTCTCTATTCTTTCGTTTCTCTTCCAGAAATTGAACATTTCTCTCATTGCACGTCTGGCTTTCGTAGTTAAATCCTTTTGATTTCTATTATTCTTTAATTGCCATCTCTTAGCTTCTCTGGCTGCCAAAATAGAAGTCTTTTTAAGATTAATCATTTTAGCTTGAGTTGATTGTTGCATCAACCTACTTACCTTAGGACCATCCTTTCTAGATAAATCTTTCCAAATGGAAACAAATGTATTATCATACTGCTTGGTAATAATCTTCTGTTCTTTAGTTGTTACTTTTGATGCTGCATCTGCACTAGCCGAATCTTCCTCTGCTTGATCTTTCAAAGTTAATTTTAATTTAACTTTACCATTAGCCAGTTTTTCATCGTTTTGAGAAGCTCCAGAAACTGAACCTGCGCGAGTTTTTCTTTTCTTGCCAAGTTGGCTTTCCTCTGAAGTGTCATCAGTTGCCAGTGGTTTTCTCTTTGGCTTGGCCTTTGCTTTTTTAGCAGGAGTCGACTTTGTTGCGCCTTGTTTCGATTTGTTTCCTCCTTTCTTAGCTGCCGTATCGGCTTTACTGGCATTATCTACTTCTAACTCTAGTTCACGCTTTTTCATATCTCTGGTAGAACCCCATTTGAATTCTTTACCCACCGAATCCTTGCCATTCAAGATATTCGCCTTTGACGAAATATCCTCGGTAACTACTCTGTCAATATAATTTTCAGCGATTTCGCCTGAGTTCCTGATAAGAATATTCAAGTTTTCTTCTTCTTGATTTAACACTCTCATATTATTGCCCTTTATTAATACTTGATCTATCTTATTAATCGCATTTACCTTGTCTTCAAAATTCTCCAAATACCTTTGGGATATATGTTCCAGGTCATTGGAAATTATGCTATTGTAGTTCTTGCCAACATCTTCTTCGTCCGATTCTATACTCGAACGCGTTGGCCTGATTGGTTTCGGTATAATAGATTCAACAATATTAACATTAGACGAATCATCAGTACCTTTAGTATTGCCATTTGTGGCCGATCCATGATTTGCAATACCATTTCCCTCAACACTAGCATTTCCATTAGCATGGTCTTCTGCTTCGCCAGTGCCCATTTTTTTGCTATTTGCGTCTTGACTACCTCCTTTATCATTATTCCTTTGACTATCATCAAAGTTCCCGCCAACGTCCTGGGAAGCAGTATTACTATCGTTTGATAGCATAGAAGAAATATTCATACTAATTATGTATTCAATATCAAATTCACTTTCAATAAACAATTGATTGATGGTTTAACTTGTTGTCTAATTAGCTTCTTGAAGCTCAATAGCAATAAAATTTTTCCCGTCTTTTATTCATTTATTAAACGCTCATTATTATTTTAATATAGTGGCCGTTTGTTAAAATTTCACACCTGGTAAGATCTGAATACCAGTAATGTAATTTTTTACAATAAAAGATACATCTTACAGTGCCTATATGTCAGTCCCATGAATATACTACAGTAATGAGAGTGTTATTATTTGTGCTAGTATATCTTGATACAAATTCCTCCCCAAGTAGAGGGCCCATCCATCCAGTAATAATGCTTGGTGTTTGAAAACTTTTAAACCGCGTAAAAGCAAGTTAATTGATATATCCGGTTATTTACCGAGGGTAGCCTTTGTAAGTAATAGTGTTCTATATTGTAATATTCCGGTACTTTACCGGTTGAAGGTTTCCACCTCCCTCAACAAAAAGTATAGCACTACAGAATTAATACTATTATTCTTTCACGGTTAACAAACATTTTAGAAATTCATAGTTAATAGAACAAGATGGAACACCCAGCATTCACTTTATCAGGATTATGCGCCGTTGGAGGCATTATGGGATACGCCCGTAAAGGATCTTTACCATCATTAATTGCAGGTGGTACTATTTCTGTTTTATACGGAACTGCAGGATACTTGTTAAAGCAAAATGCTGACTACGGGTTAGAAATAGCTTTAGGTACCTCTACCACATTGTTGGTTGCTGGTTTGGGTAGAGCTATTCCTACTAAATTCAAGAAGCCGCTTCCATTAGTGTTGTTGGTCTTGGGTGGTTTATCCACCGGGTATTATACTAAAAAGTACAACGAATTTTACTAAGTAAATTTTACTAGGTAAAATATTCCGACGCTTATACCTAATTGATTTGTATATATGCCATTACGTATCCTAGAATATACCAATAATATGAATAATGAAAGCAAATTCCACGTTGCGAGCGAAACATGCTATCGTAAGCTTCTCGAATAAATAACTGACCCACTCTGTCTCACTACATCTGTCGGCCCGTCAATAATACTTATGACCTAGCATGTAATGAAGGCTGATCGCTAGATAAGCCAATTACCAAGGCAACTAATCGTCCTATCAAAACGCACTATTCGGCCATATTTCTCGGACTAATAGGGGAACTTTCAGTTTATGGAAATCCTCAATAGTGCTTTGTGTGAAGTATTCGGGTTAATATTGACTAAAACCCACACACCATGATCTTACGTAGTGCGACAGTTTTATCTACAAAGTTTATTTTTTTGCACATTTTATTCGACTAAATATAATAACATTATATATTTGTTTGCACGCCACCATACGGGCCCAATCATAAATCATAACAATATCGTAAAACACCTAACGGGTCTCTAAAGTATGGAATGAAAAGTTATCATTCCCGGACAAATGAGAAGCCATTGATTACTTAGGCAAGAAGTAAACGATTAACCGATGATAAACTTAATAATTCTAGTCATCTAGGTTCCAATCTTATCTGGGATCAACCCTCAAAGCTGGTTCTTAATAATTTGTGGTTTTGGTGTTTCTGCTCTCACTATAGAGATTGGAGAAACGTTTGGAATAACGAATGGTTCAGAAATGTCTGTAGATAATGTTAAAAAGTTTTGTTGGCTGTTCATTATGTCTTTGTTATTTGTGTTATGCGTTAGGGATAAGAAGAAAATAGAAAATTGTAGTTTGAAGACATATTTGCCAATATTTATACTAGAAGATTTGTAATTATGTGGAGTTTAACTGCCGATGATGACGGACTCGGAGTTTTTCCGAGCCTTTTCGCCGATAAGAAATCCCTCCGTTTAACCGAGGAGTCACTACTTTCCTTATGACGTTTTTTGCCCGAGACATAATCAGGGCTCGGGTATAAGGAATTTAGCCTTCGACATATGTATGAACACGACATTATCTGCATCTACAGTGGTGTATATAAATAATGAATTATATTGAAATATACATTACCTAAGTAAATTAAGCGGAAGCTTCAACTGGTTCTTCAGCAGTAGCCTTGTAAGACTTAACAGTTGGAGCTGGGATGATTTCGTCATCGTCCTTAGCTTCAGAAATCTTAACAGCATCTGGTAAGGATTTTGGACCGAACTTGTTGGTTGCTGGGTCCTTCATAATCTTGACCTTAATACCTAAGACACCTTGTCTCATTAAAACGTGTCTAATAGCAATATCAATGAAGTCCTTGGTTGGTTGACCGGAGTGAATCATGAAACCATCAGCGTATTTTTGGGACTTGGCTCTAGCAGCTCTTAACTTACCAGAAATGACAACTTCAACACCCTTGGCACCAGCACCCATAGCGAATCTTAAGACACCGTAAGCGGCTCTTCTCAATGGTAAACCGTTTAATAACTTGGACTTTAAGGCTTCGGCTTGGACAGCAGCAGATAAACCTCTTTCTTCGACTCTTTCAGCGTAGATAACAATACCTTCTTGGGAGATCTTGAATCTCTTACAGATTAAAGAGGTCAATTCGTGAATTCTTCTACCTTGTTCACCTAAAACACCTTGAGTGTTAGAAGCCTTAACGATAACTTCTAATTTGGTTGGGGTCTTTCTGACTTCGACACCGGCGTAACCTTGTTCAGCTAATTCTCTGGTAAAGAATTCGTTTAATTCGGCGTAGAAAACACCATCAGCCACTAACTTTCTCTTCTTGGATAAGATTGCGTTAACCATTTTGTATATTTATGATTTGTTGTATATAACAAGAAGAAGTTTAACTATAATTTTCACCTATATGTGAAAAATTTTTCGTCCTGGTGAACTGAAAAAAAATGTTCGGTACGATCCACGACCCCAAAATTCTGAATCAATCTTGTTTATGTAATCGTCTTGTTCGTGTTATGTAATAATTTTTTACCAGTAAATGCTGCACAAGTCAGTTGTAGTACTATACTTATGGTTAATGACTCTCTACCAATGAACGAAGTGCCTACATGATGTGAAGTTTCATAAATGCTACGTATTTAATTAAACAATTTTCTATGGAATCAATATTTTAATATACACAAATCAATGGTTGTCACCGACCCATTTTCTGGCGGACCTGAACAATCTGATCCAAGGACCATAACTACCCCATTCTTCTCCCTGTTCTGATGGGTACCATGAGTTACTTTCCTTTCTACAAACTCTTTCTGGGTGAGGCATCATGGCTAAAACTCTACCGTTTGGTGAGGAAATACCGGCAATACCTTCTGGAGAACCATTTGGATTGAAAGGGTAGTTTTTAGCTACATTACCGTAATTGTCAACGTACCTAACTGCAGTCAAACCGGAACCGACGAACTGTTGTTTCAGATTATCTGATTTGAACAATGCTCTACCCTCTCCGTGGGCAACGGCAATTGGTAATTTAGAACCCTTCATTCCATTCAAGAAAATGGAATTGCTTGAATCGTCAGTGACTTCAACCATGACAAATCTTGCCTCGTATTGTTCTGAATAGTTCTTTTCGAAAGTTGGCCAGTTTTCAGTGCCAGGAATCAATTCTGCAATTCTACCAAAGAATTGACACCCGTTACAGGCACCGAATGCAAAAGTATCCTCTCTATCTTGGAAAAATTTTCTAAATTCATTACGCGCTCTTTCATTGAATAAGACGGATTTAGCCCAACCGGCACCAGCACCTAAAACATCACCATATGAGAAACCACCACAGGCAGCTAAGCCAACAAAATCATCCAATGTAACTTTACCACTTAAGATATCTGACATATGAACATCAACAACATCAAAGCCAGCTTGTTGGAAACACCATGCCATTTCTTGTTGTGAGTTAACACCTTGTTCTCTTAAGATAGCAACCTTTGGTTTGGTAGTTAACTTGGAAACTCCCAAATCGTCAGAAACCTTATAGGTTAATTTATATGATAAACCAGGGTCGCTGTTATCTTTAATAGAATCGTATTCCTCTTGTGTTGTCTTTGGATTATCTCTTAATTTTTGAATATGATACGAAGTCTTTGCCCATAATTGTTGTAATTCACTACGAGACTTTTCGTAAACGACTTCATTATTGAATTTAATGTTGACATTTTGAACCTTGGATTCGAAATTAGGCTTACCAACAGTTGAAATGAAATCCTTTGAAAGACCATTCGTTTCAAATATCTTAACAAAATTTTCGTATTCACTTGATTTAATTTGGAAAACAGCCCCTAATTCTTCATTGAATAACTCAGTTAATAAGTCATCGCCGCTAATTTCCAAATCAATACCAGTTCTTCCAGCAAATCCCATTTCCAAAATAGTAGTAATTAAACCACCTTCTGATCTGTCGTGATATGCCAAAACATTAAACTGTTTATGTAAAACAACCAATGTTTGCAAGAACGATTTGAAGATTGAATTAGAGTGAACAGTTGGAGCTGAGTCACCAACCTCTTTGTAAACCTGGGCCAATGCAGAACCACCCAAAGACTTTTTAATATTAGCTGCTAAATCAACTAAAACTAAAGTTGTTTCTTCTCCAGTATTCTGTAACTGTGGAGTCCAAGTTTTAGAAGTGTTATCAACAGGCGCAAAGGCGGTAACAGTTAAGGCTAATGGTGCAGTAACTTCCTTATCATCCCATTTCATCTTCATAGACATAGAATCTTTACCAACTGGGATGGAAATACCTAAGTCTGGGCATAAATCTAAACCAATAGCCTTGACACCCTCGTACAATTTAGAACCTTCGCCATCATGGGATGCTGCGGACATCCAATTAGCAGATAATTTAACTCTGTCTAATGCTGGAATATCTGCTGCAAAAATATTCATTAATGATTCAGCAACACACATCTTAGCAGATGCAGCAGCAGAAATTAAAGCCAAGGTTGGCTTCTCACCCATAGATATAGCTTCACCTGTAGAAAGGACAGTCTCACCTAACGAAGTAGCAGTAACACCAACATCAGCTACAGGGATTTGCCATGGACCGACCATTTGATCACGATCGACCAAACCAGTGATAAATCTATCACCAATCGTAATTAAGAAGTTCTTTGAACCGACTGATGGCAATTGCAATACTCTTTCAATAGATTCTTCTAATTTCAAATCACTCGTTGGAAATGGTTTCAAATTTAATGGCTGAGTAACCGCCGTTCTTGACATCTTAGGTGGCTTACCGAATAACACTGACATATCTAAATCAATTGGAGTTGATTTTAATAAAGAATCAGTTAAAATTAATCTTTGTTCTTCGGTGGCCTCTCCTACAACTGCAAATGGAGCTCTTTCTCTTTCACAAATCTTACTGAACATGTCTAAGTTTTCTGGTGCAACTCCTAAGACGTATCTTTCTTGAGATTCATTACACCAAATTTCCATAGGAGACATACCTGGTTCTAATGATAAAATTGATCTTAATTCGAACTTAGCACCCAAACCATTATCGTGGACCAATTCTGGCAAAGCATTAGATAAACCACCAGCACCAACATCATGGATGGATTGAATTGGAGTACCCTTACTTCCTAAAGATACACAAGCGTCAATGACCTGTTGAGCTCTTCTTTGAATCTCAGGATTACCTCTTTGAACAGAAGCAAAGTCCAAGTCAGCAGAACCTTCACCCGATGAAATCGATGAAGCGGCACCACCACCTAAACCGATTAACATAGATTGACCACCGAGAACAATTATTTTAGCGCCTGGTGTAATCTTAGTGTCCTTTAATGCCAAGTCCGGTCTAATAGCACCCATACCACCAGCCAACATAATAGGCTTATGGAAACCTCTTATTTCATTTTCTCCCTTGTGATTTTCAACTTCAGTAGTCAAAGTTCTAAAGTAACCATTAATAGCTGGTCTACCAAATTCATTGTTGAATGCTGCTGAACCTATTGGAGCCTCAATCATAATATCTAAGGACGACGCAATGTGATTTGGTTTTCCGACGTCTCTTTCCCAAGGTTGTGGTAAGTCTGGAATATTTAAATCTGAGACCGAAAACCCGGATAAACCAGCCTTGGACTTTGAACCACGGCCAACAGCACCTTCATCTCTGATTTCACCACCAGAACCAGTTGCTGCACCAGCAAATGGAGATACGGCAGTAGGATGATTATGGGTTTCAACTTTGACTAATGTGTGAACCTTTTCCTTAATCGACTTCCATTGTTTCGTTTCAAAATCTGGAGTAAAGACATAACCCTCTGGGCCTTCAAACACGGCAGCATTGTCAGAATAAGCAGAAATGGTATATTGGGGATTCTTTGAATGGGTATTTCTGATCATTTTGAATAAGGATAATTCTTTCTTAGCACCATCAATTGTCCAGTCGGCATTGAAAATTTTGTGACGACAATGTTCAGAGTTGACCTGAGCAAACATAAATAATTCAACATCGGTTGGATTTCTACCAATTATCTGAGTAAACGCATTAGTAAGGTAATCAAGTTCACCCTTATCCAAGGCTAAACCCATATCTTTGTTGGCTTTAATCAAATTATCGGTGCTTGAAACCAAATCAATTTCAACTAATGGCTTTGGTGAGTGATGAGCGAATAAGTCATCGTACTTAGGGAAATGATCCCCTAAATACAAAACTTGAGTCATTCTATCGAAAACTGAAGTTAAAATCTCACCCGACGAGAGGAAATCTGATAATGGGAACCCTGCTTCAACCTTAATAAGTAAATTTAAACCACGTTCGATTCTTTCGACCTTATCTTTCAACCCACAAATGTTAGCAATATCGGTAGCCTTCGATGACCACGGCGAAATAGTGCCGGATCTTGGTAATATTCTAATGATATAAGTATCATTCTCCAAGTCAAACTTCTTTTGCGAGTCCACATCATCGCCGCTTATAGTAGAAATATCCACTAATTTTTGACTCAACTCACCCGAAAGATCAATCGGAGTATCATATTGCAACAAAACATCAACTAAATTTAATTGTTTGTCGCTTAATTTTTCCTTCAACGAAATATAATGAACATATGAAGAAACAACTTCCTTAACAACTGAAGGCTTATTCAATTTCTTTTCAATTTCTTGAACTAAATTGTTAACCCTAAAAGGAGATAAGGCTTTTGGACCTGGTAAAATGAGATATTTTTCGTTACTCATTTTAGTACGTTCAAAAGATCTGAATTACTACTTGACTAGATAGTACAATTGGCTGTAAATACCTTAACAACTATCAAACCACCGAGAATAAAATTTGGTACCCGCCAATGATTCATTTATATATTGTCGCATAATTAATTAATCGGAGTCACCTAAAAAAATTTTTGGATAGTCGTGCAGAACGATTTCCGCGATGCTCTTCTAGTAGAAGAGATGATCTTTAAAAGATATTAACAATATATAGACGCTAAGTATTAAGATAACATTCGTACAAATGGCTCAAGGTAATTTGAAATTAAAAGCTAGCGGACCTAAGAAAGTTGTCAAGAAACTGTTAACTCCTAAAAAGGCCACACCATTGATTATCAAGCCAAAGAAAGCACCTGCTAAGCAACATAAGAAATTAACAAAAGTCCAACAAGGGCATTTAATGAATTCGACAGAACAGTTGATTGCTGGTAGAGTAGGTCATTTAGAATTAATTAAGGGATCCAGAAGACAAAACGAAAGGGAAGAGAAAGCAAGGGCAAAGGCTGGAAAAAAATAGAGAATGTCAGTCAATCCCAAATTGCATGAAATATTATCCAATTTTCCTGAAAAATATGGAAAGGAGCACGAACAGAAGCGGCGTACGGTGAGGACAGATAAGAATGTTGAAGTTGCTAATGCACAAATGATCTCAGATACAAGATCGCGCTTACAGGAGCATATAGTACATAACTCTGAGTCTAATTCGACAGTAGTTGTTAGTAGCCTCCCGGAGTTGATAGCATTAGATCCTGATTTGGTTGCAGAGCAGGAGAAGAAGAAAAGGAAGCTAAGAAAATCATTGAATTAAATATTAAATTATAAAGTCTGTTTAGATATATACGAATGACAAAATACAAACAACGATATTAATCAATTTGGAACATCTCTTATCGATGCCTCTTGTGCTTCGATTTCCAAACCTTTTCTTTTTAAGTTCATTTCTTGTGTTCTTACAAACACAATTAATGCAAAACCGAAAATAGCGGTCAAAACAGTAAGCAATGCATTTATTGGGATAGGGTTCATGTTGAAATATTCGTGGGTTGCTTTGTCCATCACCTGTTGCAAGATGTTGCAAACACCTGAAAAACAAATGATTGCACCATAAACTGTTCCAAAGGTATCGAATCCGAATATTTTTGCACAGAAATCAGATACCGCTGTATAATAGAACGGTCTGTATACAACAAGCAATATAATACCAAGATATGTCGCTGGTAACCAAGATAATAAACCCATTACCCCAATAACTAATGAAATTCCTGTCAATATTTCTAATATTGATAATGTAGTTAAGTTATCTAATAATAATCCGATAAATGGTATCGATATTAAGCCTCCCAAAGGTAAGGCCAAATCAAAAAAGTGATTAATACTTATTGCAATATCCTCGTTGCCCTTATATAAATATAATTCCTGCGATCTAATAGTTGCAACAAAGTAATTAATTCTAAGCATTTGAATTGTAGTGAAAAATGTCATGAGAATGAACCAAGATGATTTTAATTGTTCAGCAATATTATAGCCATGTAAAATTCCAAAAACTCCACCTGAAGATTCAATTAATTTATCTTCAGCATCTTGCTCATAGACTGACTTGATTGAGTTTCTGGATACATAAGAAAATCTCAGAACCACTGAATCTCTCCTAGTAACTGACGCTCTGCGTATTAACAAGGATGTAGTTTCACCTATTGTTGGTTGAGGTGCATAGCTTTGTACTGATTGGTCTTCATCGTCATCTTCACGATCTTGAGGCTTAAGTAAATCACGGTCAATAGGTTTACCAGTTTCATCGATTGCGGTTTCACCTATTTTTGCCAAAGTACCTACAGTTTTGTAGGAGTCCTTTGGCATAATAGTTACTTGGCTGATAAAAATGAAAGCAGGAATAACCAAGTATGCTGTGAAGAATTGATTTAAGGTCAATTTATACATATTTGTATAAATTATTCTATAAATCAAAAACAATGCCAGTGATGTATCAAAGGCACCCGTCAATAGAGCTAATACTAAACCTGAATTTTTGGGGAAACTATTAGCTAGTTGAAAACAAGAAATAAATACAAAAGGACCCCCCAAAGCTAAAGTTGAGTATCCAATCAAGTAAGCATCAAACCACGGTACGTTTTCTGATAATTCTTTCCCGTATTTCAATATTAAGGATGCTAAGAATATCAAGAATGAGCCAATCATACCACACACCCGTGGGCCATATTCATCTAAAATGGACCCTACTGGTAATGCAGCGACATTTGTGACGACAGCAGCTAAAGTAAACATCAAATTTAATGACAAGTCCTGATCGACACAAGGTGATAAATCCTTACTTAAAGTATCAATGTTAACATACAGCACAAATTTCTGTGACAAATAATCAAATGCATCATTTCTAACACTTTCGACGTCACATCTTTCACTATAAACGCCTTCGCTAATTAGGATAGGCTTCAATGCAGCAAACCCGAATACTGGACCTGCTGCAACTAAACACCAAGCGATGGAACAACATATCTGAAGAACTCTTTTTGTTAATGAAGGAATTTGAACGGTTGGCATGTTAAAGATGTCCACGCCTATTCTATTCTTTGATGATATGTATCAGATTATATTCTGAATGGTTTCTAAAGAACTTCTGTATAATATCTAACTTATATAAAACCAATGTTAGAAGTAAAATTAATAAGAGACTTTCAGGATGATTTGCGCAATCCAATTTGAGATAACAGTTTAGCGATAAAGCAGGCTCTATTTCAAATTTTTATTTGTTTTTTATTCACGCTAAGTATATATACGTATATGTCATTAAAATGGAGAGATGTTCTGTTCTACTGTTCTGTATGACTTTTCAGACCTTGTAGCTTTCAAAAAAAGATGGTGGATGCAAATAGCAACCATATTGAGGACTATGAATCCCCCTAAAACAAGTAAAAACCTTATTGCTGGCTCATCAAGGGGCTTGGTTGCTTTGTTTTCCTTACTCGAGCTGGAGCTAGACGACTTGGAGTCCCTTTTACGAATCATTTCAGGTTTAGAGTTAAATTCCTCTCCTTCCTGCCTTATAAAATCAGGATATTCGTAATTCCCCACTGGATTCGTGTCAAAATGATGTGATTGTAATGAATTATTGGAGTTCTTGTTCTGAAAGACTGAAAATACACAGAATATCAAAACTGATACGACGAGAACACTGTTCACTATAATAGCTGTCTTTTTGGAAATGAGGCTTTTAGGTTGCACAACCTTCTTTTTTGGCACTTCCTGCTTTAGGTCTCTCTCGGCGCTACTTTCTACTGTTTCCGACATTTCACTTGAGCTGCAAGGTTGTGTAGTATTTTTATGCTTTTCTTCCCTAAGATTCAAAAAATGTTCTTTTCATCAAAGGCTATAAAGGCTAATTTTGGTAATTTTCTATTATTTACCTTTGTCCTGATAATGAAGGTTATATTATATATACTTGTGCTATCAGGATTCAATCCTGTTCACGATCCCTCGTACCAAAAGTCCGTGGTACCAGGCTGTTATTCTGGTCGGGTAACATCACATGGTTGAATTATTCTCGGAAATCGAAGGGATCACGTTTTGAAATCCCCGGATATCTTTAAGTACTGAAATTTTTCTTCATCTCATCCAAAAAGGACTATTCAACAACTGTCAATCCTGATATCTCTTACATTCATATATTAATATAACCCTATACAATGTCAGGCATTTTATTTGAAGACATGTTCAATGTCGATTCTGTTGATTCAGCAAGATACAACAAAGTTTCCCGTATAACAGGGCAATCTTCTACCTCACAAGACATCAAGATTACCTTGGACATAAATAGTGAATTATTCCCCGTCAGAGATAATGATTCATTAACCATTATGTTAGCATCATCTTTGGGTAATGAATCATCGATGTTGACTTCTAATGGATCGTGGAGACCACCAAAGAGCAATGATAGATCCCTCGCTGATGATTACGATTATGTTATGTACGGAACTGTTTACAAATTTGAAGAAAACTCAAACAATGATAAAATGTCGGTGTATATTTCATTCGGTGGATTATTAATGTGTTTAGAAGGTGGATACCGTTCTTTATCTAACTTGAAGCAAGAGAATGCCTACATTTTAATTCGTCATTTTAAGGATAATTGAGTTAATGTCATCATATACAAAGGCTGTACATTGTTAATTGGGTCATCAAATCATAATCTATCTCTACCTCTATTAATAAGAGTAATTTGTACTATATATACTTCATAAGATAAAATGATTAATTTACGTGTAGGTTATCTGAGCGCAAAATTAACGTGAGACTGAAGAAACCTAGCAGAGTGATGTATGAATGTTATTCTTAAATTCATTATACTATGGAAGATACAGAGAAACGTAAGTGTGTGAAAGGCTATCGGTTGAATCAATTTATACTAACCCAGTAGCCGATCCAATATTGGCACAGGTGCCATTAATTAAGAATCCGTCATATCAACCACCAAAACCCATAACATTGAATACAAACTATAATAAATTACTACCAACACTTACTAGTTCTGTAATACCCCCAAAGTTGAACTTAACAGAGTTCGATATACAGAGCTGGACTAAGGAGATTGAAGAAATGAAAACAAAAAGCTCGGAACTAACTACAAGTGAAGACATAAAAGGCTTCAAAGACTGGATAAAGCTGCAGCAATTAAGGATTGCACCTGGCTTTTCGTTCGAGGGCATCATGACTCCGAACAAAGCAGAAATTCAAGAGAAAAGTACTACTCAAGAAGCAGAAATTAATGAACTTGATAAAGTTTTCGGCAAAACTACAATATAAATAGCATACATTACTTATTAAATTTATGAACTCCTAGTGAATTTCCCATCCAAACCACCGTTTTGGTCTAACTTCCGTAGTATCTCTTTCCTTATCTCGCTGTTGAGATTTTCCTTACTATCGAATTTGGTAATCTTGTTTTTGTCGATATTTTTGGCTTTATGCTTTGATAATAATGTTTGCTTTTCTCGTACAGGAGTTGGCGATACTTCTTTTTGTTTTGTCTCCAACTTCTGGACTTCTGCTGTGTTAGAATTATCGTCCAAAGCCGTCTTCTTCTCTTTCATATCAGCCGTCTGTTCAGGATTAATTGTCTTGTTGCATGTAGACTCCGGTAACTGTGGTCCTACAATCTCATCATCACTTTCATCACTACTATCATTTTCAGTGTATTTCTTATTATTACTTTGTTTTCTTCTCTCTTCTAGTATTTCTTTAGGAATTGATGGACCGATCATTATATGTTTACGTGAGAATATCCACACATAATGGGATATTTTACATTCGAGTTTTTCATTTTCAGTCAGAATCATAAGTGCAGAAAATAAAATCTTCCTACACCAGTAAATATTGTTCAGCATTATATAATGCAAACTACAAAACTATTATATATGTTTCAATTAGCCACTTGTTTTGATCCTTTGAAACATTGCAACGGTTTTCTACAAAAGAATCGCCAACTAAATCTCAGGTTGCAAATTGAGTCCAGAATTCATTTATATAGATTATATTGCACGAAATAATATCTATCAAATATAAGACTGCAGTCATCGAATACGTCCAATAAAATAAGAACGAATCCTTGGGTTATATCTAGGAGAAATAAATCTAAAGAAGATGGAAAATACAAAAAAAATATGGCGTCACAGACAGGATTCGAACCTGCGCAGGTAAAACCCAACGCCTAAACTGCTAATAGCAGGGCGTCGCCTTAACCACTCGGCCACTGTAACTTATATTAGACAATATCAGAAAAGGATATATATAACATGTAAAATTATTAGAAAAACCAATACTATGAACTGAATGTTAAGTATAACCATATAAAGAGGATAATCACCTTGTAGACGATCTATATAGCGCTGTATGCTATTTGCTATATCGAACTTGTCGCAGCCGCGTTATCATATTAATATGGCCCACGCAGGGCTATCCAGCAAGTCATTTTCCTTTTAAATACATGGGCATACTGCTTTCGTTATATTGAAATAAGATAGATCATATCTATAAAGTAATAAAAATGTCAATATATACATATATGTATACATGGTTCCTATTCACATCTAATGCATTAAACAATATGTGGAGGTTCCACGTAAAATTTGTTGAAAATTAAATGGTTGGGCGCTCGTTAACCATTAAGGCGACCGTGTATTTATAAGTGTAAATATTCTTCTTTTCAATTGTCGACTATATATTATTAATTAATTCAACTAAGACTCTACAACATGTCTGCTACTGCTCCAAAGAAACATACTAAGACTCAGTCTACATATGTAAGTGAATACGATTTCGAAATCAAGTTCTGATAGAACTGGTCGCTAAATTGACATAATTGCGGTCTAACACCAATTTGAAAACTGATTGATTTAGCATCATAATACAAGTAGCCGATTACTAACACATCATAGGCCTTTGATAACACTGCAACTAACATTGCAGCTTCTCAAATGCGTAATGCATTGAACAACTTAGCTGATACTGTTCAGGATTCTGAAAAGCAATCTAGATTCGAAAATGAAATGGACAGCTTTTTCGCATTATTCAGAAGGTATTTAACCGATAAGGCTGCTGGTTCTACCTTAGATTGGGAGAAAGTTAAATCTCCATCCCCAGATGAAGTTGTTCAATACAAGTCATTGAGCGAAAATGGTGCTAATAATTTGGATAAATTGGCTGTTTTAAAGTTGAATGGTGGTTTAGGTACCTCAATGGGTTGTGTTGGTCCAAAGTCTGTTATTGAAGTAAGAGACGGTAACACATTTTTGGATTTATCTGTCAGACAAATTGAACACTTAAACAGAAAGTATGACGCCGATGTGCCATTATTATTGATGAATTCTTTCAACACTGATGCTGACACTGAAAAGATTATTAAGAAGTACCAAGGACATAGAATTAGAGTCAAAACTTTCAACCAATCAAGATTCCCAAGAATATTCAAGGATTCCTTATTACCAGTCCCACAATCATTCGATGATGACTTAGATTCTTGGTACCCTCCAGGTCATGGTGATTTGTTTGAATCATTAATTTCTTCTGGTGAATTAGACTCTTTATTAGAACAAGGAAGAGAGGTCTTATTCGTGTCTAACGGTGATAATTTGGGTGCAACTGTAGACTCCAAGATTTTAGATCATATGATTGATACTGGCGCTGAATACATTATGGAATTAACTGATAAAACTAGAGCTGATGTTAAGGGTGGTACTTTAATTAACTATGAGGGACAAGTTAGATTATTAGAAATTGCCCAAGTTGCCAAAGAACACGTTGAAGATTTTAAATCTATCAAAAAATTCAAGTATTTCAATACTAATAACTTGTGGATCAACTTAAGAGCCATCAAGAAATTGGTTGAGGCAGACGGCATTCAGGCTGAAATTATTCCAAACCAAAAAACTATTTCTAAGGGTTCATCGGACATCAACGTGTTACAATTAGAAACTGCTGTGGGTGCAGCTATTAAGCACTTCAACAAGGCACATGGTGTTGTTGTTCCAAGATCAAGATTCTTACCAGTCAAGACTTGTTCTGATTTGTTATTGGTTAAATCTGATTTATTCTTCTTAGAACATGGTGCTTTAAAATTAGATCCTGTAAGAGATGGATTCGCTAATCCATTGATTAAATTAGGATCTCACTTCAAAAAAGTCTCTGGATTCCAATCTAGAATTGGCCATATGCCAAGGATTTTAGAATTGGACCACTTGACTATCACTGGTAATGTTACGTTAGGTAAAAATGTTACTTTGAAGGGTACTGTCATTATTGTTTGTAACGATGGTGATAAGATTGATATTCCAAATGGTTCTATTTTAGAAAATGTTGTCGTTACTGGTAACTTGACTATTTTGGAACATTAGTGTCCTGGTTTTTACTTATATAGGTTGCTTCCTGTTTATAAACCCAATAGCTATTACATTTCATTGTGATAATTTTTTGTAATCTTTCATATCGTTGTTGCATTCAGTAGTTTTCGTTAGACTAATGCTTGGTTGTATAGGGATATTTTATTGTATTTCTCGAATTTACAAAATTTTGTTATTTTTGCAGCTAAACAAAAATACTTGAAAAATATAAATCAATTTACAATGCCTATAAAAACTAAATATATAAGAACCTATAGTATCCCCATTAATACAAAACCTTGATTATATAAACATAAAGCAGTACTTATCGAGGATCAAAGTCAATAATCAAAATCAATAAATAGCAGTGTTATTTGTCTGACAACGAATTTAAAATATCAAGATATAGAATAGTAATTGTCTGGTAAAAAAGTAATGTCTAGTCAACATAGCATGTTTTACTAATCTTTATTGCATCCACGAAGTTAATCAGTCAGGCTTATTTAGTGGTTTCATTATGTTTGGTGCCGAGTTTTTTGCACACCATTGTGTCGTCCTGGAGCAACGATACTTCATATAGGTTAATGTAGCCCTCTGTTCAATAAAGTAATTAACTGAAAAACCACTAACCGTGCGGAAAGAAATTAAAAACAAATCATTAATATACTCCTTACTTATCATTCGGAAAGAAATTAAAAACAAATCATTAATATACTCCCTACTTAAGCATACAGATTGAAATATATTCAATATATGTGTGCTTGTGGTTTCCAAATGCTACAAGCTTCGTTCCTCATGGCCCAATGGTCAAGGCGTCTGGCTACGATTTCGTATCCACTTCTCGGTTGGAACCAGAAGATTCCAGGTTCGACTCCTGGTGGGGAAGCTTAATTTTTTTTCCACCTGTCGCCTAGCCTATCCGAGATTAAAAGAGTTATTTAAAGGAAAGAAGTGAACAATTAGTCATGGATAATATATAATAACTAAAACTAGTTCCAATGCTCCCTCAACCCATAAATATCAAGAAGTGGATAGAAGAGAATAGTCATTTGTTGCAGCCACCTGTGAACAACTATTGTATCCATAAAGGTGGGTCTACAGTCATGCTTGTTGGAGGACCGAACGAAAGAACAGATTATCATATAAACCAAACCCCGGAATATTTTCATCAATTGAAAGGTCTGATGTGTTTAAAGGTTGTAGATGATGGCGAATTTAGAGATATTATTATCGGAGAGGATGATTCTTTCCTTTTACCACCAAATACGCCGCATAATCCTGTTAGATATGCTAATACCATTGGTTTAGTGGTCGAACAAGATAGACCATCCCACTGTGACGATAAATTACGCTGGTATTGTCTGGGTTGTAAGGAAATTAACCATGAGGCACAATTCCACTGTACAGATTTAGGAACTCAGGTTAAAGATGCCATCCTTCTGTATGAAAATAATATAGAAGCAAGAACTTGTAGCAAGTGTGGAACACTCAACTACTCGAAGCCTCAATGAAAGTCTCATGAAAATACAAATATATATGAGATAAATATAACTATAAGTGACTCTAAGTAAAATATATGAATTAAGACAATTTCTGCTTGTAGAAGTCTTCACCTTTATCAAAGATCCAGTCAATGGCAACTTCACATGGCTCATCGAATACGTATGGCAATAATGGAACTATACCTAAACCAATAGCAACGGGTCCATATGTCTTCAATGGCTTGATAGACGAGTTTTTAAACATGAGAGACGAATATCTAACTGCACTGTGGATTGTGAATGCGGGCAAACCCATAGAGGCAATAGTCTGGAAAAGACCTCTCTTCAACCCCGCTAATCTCCAGTCAGTGTCAACTAACCTACCTTCATGCGTATCATGGAATACACGGGCAGCAACTGGGTTGGCTTCAGGATATGGGTAATTCCATGGATACATGCCTTCAGTGTATTTGCCCTCTGATTTGGCCTTCACCTTCCAGGCAGCGTATGAAACATCACCTAAAATATATAACCACGATACACCATATCCCATTTTAACTAGATATGGATGGGCTACCGGACGAAAAGATTCACCTATATCTGACGTATATGCAACATAACGATGGGATGCAACTAAAATGGTACGGAATCTATTAGCGTAAGCTGCATATCTCAAATTGCTTTCCTCTTCGTAGGTATCACTTTTAAGTGATTCTTTCACTTGATTTACTTTCTCTGGGACCGAACTCATAGGACCTTGACTTAATTTCGTTTTAAAAAATTTGACAGCTAAATAAATAAATTACTTTGTCAACTATTTTATCGCACTCAGAATTAGGAGAATTCTGTAACTCCTTTTATACATATAGAAGATCATTATATATAAACAATGAAGTACACTATTGTTATAAGGTTTACTAGCACATCTTCATCTGTTCAGAATGTGAAAGACTTAAGTATCCCATTGTCAATTAATTTCGAAAGGGATGATGTTAATAAGCTAGTTAATGTAAACTGGTTGAAGGCAACTATCAGAGAGAAAGTAAATGTTTGTGAGAACAAGAGACTTAGGTTAATTTACAATGGAAGGGTACTAAATGAAGCGACGAATTTCCGGAAGGATATATTCGAGCCAAAACTTAGACAACTGAAACTACTTGGGGAGCAGACAGAGGAAAAGATATATGTCCACTGTGTTGTTGGAGAAGAGTTGACAGCGGAGCAATTGGCAGAGGAAAACCAGCTAGACAATAAGCCTCAACAAAGAACTACAGCTCCGGAGGTAATAGGATTCGATCGTCTATTGCAACAGGGATTTTCCCAGGAAGATATCAATGATTTGCGGAGGCAATTTGTTCTGATATATGGAACCAATTTACCGTCTAGAAGAACAGACCAGATTAACGATTTGGAGGAAGAGGAACATGCTCAAAGTACAATAAGACAATTAGAAGAGAGATGGATAGAATCAACGGTGAATACTGCCGAACCAGGAAATGCCAGTACTCCGGCTGCCCCCAGCGCTGAAGCTCCTTCCAACGCAGAACAACAAGCACCACCACATCCACTGTCAGACTTGGATGACGGGCATGGGAACGAAGATCTCCTTATTGGACTCTTGGTGGGGGTATTTTTGGGAGTTCTAAGCTTGATATTCATCGTTGGAGATGATACCATTTGCAATAAACGACAAAAGATGTCTATCATCGCTGGGGTTGTACTCAACTGCATGTTTGCAATAGTAAGAGGTTCATGGATTTGAGTCAATTGATCTACAATTAACCACTTGCCGGCATCTGCAGAAAACCGACAATGTGATTCTTAGAGACTTGCCATCCGAATTATTGTATTTCAATAATTCGGATCGCAACTACACGAGAATGTTTGACCTACCAGCCCTCAGTAATTCCAATATACATCGCGAAAGATAAATCTTCCTCGAAATACGTAACTCAAACTACTGAAAGGGCGTTAAGATGGTCGTTGCTCCAAACAACCAAAGGTTGAACGGATATTATTCTCGCCAGGAACTTGACGCTCGCCAACTCGTTGGGATATCTGAAAAAGACAAGCAACACGGTAATAGTTCTGGCTGCCGCACAAAGAAGAAAAGATAAATATTTTTTAAATGGTGGTATACGAAGCATTTTATAGTACAATTGGTGAGATGCGATTACCCGGATTTTATATCCAGGGCTGAACTAGATCGTTAGTTGTGTCGATTCCTCCGTTGCACAGCATATATCGCTACTATCCCTGTGTGCCACCAATAGGACACTGCAGACAGATATTAGCGACTGACTGCATGGCCTGGGTGGATCGCTGGTGCAATCTCGTTGAAATGTCGTTTTTCTGCAATGGAATGCCACTCCCGTTCGCTTCAAAACAGAAACTCAATGCGACTGGGACCCTTTGACCCTTTGACCCGTAACACAGTTGGTCCCCTCGTCGTTCTGTATGGTTCTACAAGTGAACTGAAGTTTCTAGTGGTATTTCAGTATTCTGTCCCGGCCTTACGTCCATATCACCGCCGGGTTACAGGATCCAGAGATGCTCGCTTTCTCTAGGTTAAATGAACCACTACACCTTCCTAACTACATAGATATCTACCTCTCTGGTATACATGTCTATATGTATCGTATTCACGCGTCGTATTCGCTTATCTTTGTAGCAGAGTAAGTAGAATCACCCAATAATGGGTTATCAAATTATCAGCACGTGAAATATCGGAACCTTGATTTCCCGGTGAAAAGTTATAGAGTGGGGTCTTCGTTAATCCATACTGAAAAGTTTGAAAGTATATAATTAGTTGTTCTCGGAGTTAAAAAGACTATTTGAATTGTAGATTTCCAAATTTGGGACTTAAAGGATTTGTATTTCAATAAAGAGGGTTTTCAAAGTTATATATCAAAAAATATTCGACAATAGATATCAGAAATAGAAAATGTCAGTCGAAACACCTAAACCGTTACCATTTATTTACCAATTTGCATCAGGTGCCATTGCTGGGGTTTCCGAGATCTTGGTGATGTACCCATTGGATGTTGTTAAAACTAGACAACAATTGGATTCGACAAACGCGTACAATGGGACTATCAGATGCTTAAAGAAGATTGTTAAGGAAGAAGGATTCTCGAGGTTGTACAAGGGTATTTCGGCGCCAATTTTGATGGAAGCACCAAAGAGAGCTACCAAATTTGCGGCTAATGACGAATGGGGGAAGTTCTACAGAGGGTTTTTTGGTGTTCCTACCATGACTCAGTCATTGGCAGTTTTGACAGGGGCTACAGCAGGTGCCACTGAGTCGTTTGTGGTTGTTCCATTCGAATTGGTCAAGATTAAGTTGCAAGATAGATCCTCCAAGTTCAACGGTATGGGTGAAGTTTTAAAGCATATTATTAAGACAGATGGTGTCTTTGGATTGTACAAGGGTTTAGAATCCACTTTGTGGAGACATGTTATGTGGAACGCCGGTTACTTTGGTTTGATTCATCAGGTCAGAACATTGATGCCAAAGCCTAAGACTTCTTCTGAAAAGACTCTTGTCGACTTGACTTGTGGTACCATTGGTGGTACTTTCGGTACTGTGATGAATACCCCATTCGATGTTGTTAAGTCCAGAATTCAAGCTGGTTCAACCAGATACAGATGGACTTTGCCATCCTTACTTACTGTAGCTAAGGAAGAAGGATTCACTGCATTGTACAAAGGTTTTATTCCAAAAGTTTTAAGATTAGGCCCAGGTGGTGGTATCTTGTTAGTCGTTTTCACGACTTGTATGGATTTCTTCAGAACAATGAAGGAAACTTAAGGTTATTCATCGTTTTTGACTCGTTTACTAATGCTGGAGGATAAGATATGGTTGCTGTTATTAATATGGTAAATTATTTACAAATAGATAGTGATAGTATATACTAGTAAACTTCAAGTGCTATGTTAATTATTTTCAACTTTTGTGAATCACTCATGACATCTGACGCGTTGATACACTTGAATGTATCTTTATATTTGTATACTACTTGAGAGTCGATATTTTCAGTAGCTGGGTGCTTCGCGTATTCTGATAATTCTTTGATTAGAACTGGAGAATCGTAGTCGAAGTCAATCAAGTCTATTTTAGATTTGTTTTCTTCGTTTTGTTTCGATTCTTCAGTTAAATGAAATTTACTATCCAAGAAGTCCATGCAATTTCGTAAATTAGGTAAATGATGTGCATTTTCCAAAGAAAAATCCTTCATCAAATTATCAACTAGTTGGTAGTTTAATAATATAATATAGAGTAACTCATAATTGATAGATTTTAAAATATGGCTCCCCGAACTCTGCACATCATTAGTCATCTGTATTATATTACAGAATTTTTCATTTAGCAAAAGATCAATTATTATCAAGATTTCTTCTACTAATGATTTCAATTTGTTGACATTCCCCAAATCGGTAATATGTTTTGTGGCCACTAGATCATGTTTCTTTATAAATAACAATAGATTTGTTAAAGACTTAAAGAATTCACCCCATGGATAACTATCAATGGCCAATGTTTCTGATTGTGTGTTATTGAACTCTTGTATGATTTGATAAATTATAGCATTGACTAATTTAAAATTGAATAAGTTAATTCTTTTCGTAAGGTTGAATCTAATAAATATTTGCAATGTGTCTAGAATATAAAACAAACTTGATTTAAATCCTTCTTTACCAATATTAGTTGGAACTATCGGCAATCTCTGATGACAAAGCTTCCATTTGAACTCATTTATTTGGTAGTTCTTAATGTTGTCAAGGACTAGATGCG
Organism: Debaryomyces hansenii CBS767; assembly: GCF_000006445.2. NCBI lineage: Eukaryota > Fungi > Ascomycota > Pichiomycetes > Serinales > Debaryomycetaceae > Debaryomyces > Debaryomyces hansenii. Next base: position 1,869,934 of record NC_006049.2, read on the forward strand.
GCTCCTCTCTATTATTAATCATTTTGTGATGCGATGTTAGTTCTAATAAAACTAGCAACGAAATTTGCGTATTTGCTTGTAATAGAATTGATTTGTGTTGATATTGGAACGTGTAAGATAATACACATAACCATATTTCATAAATTTCAACATATGCATTATCGCTCGGTGTAATATCTTCAATTCTATGTTCAAGTTTATGAACCTGATTTGTAAATTGCTCCAAAAAAGTAGGGTTCTTAATGTATGAAAATAGCATTAGTGACATGGGTAATAATTCATAAATGTCAATAATATAATCTTCATCATCACCTTTATTTTGGTTTAGTTGACTCAGTCTTCGTTTTTCAATTGATTGAAGTTCATCTATGAACGAGTATTTTTCAGAAGTTTCCGCTAGATTGAAAAATTGATAATTCGCTGACAAACTAGTAACAGTTGCACATGTATCGTAATTCAAGTAAAAGTTATCATTAAATCTATTGCCAGTAATCCAGTTCATGAAAGATCCACTTTTAATTTGATTCATCAATAAATCAGGCTTAAAATTATAGTAGAAATTGAAATCAATGGCGTAATGTGGCAAGAAGCGCAGATTAATTTCCTGATTGAAAGTAACTTCATTGAATTCTTTTAAGTCGCAAAAGTAATGTTCATAAATATTCAGCGATTCTTTATTCATGATGGTGATCTCACCTGAAAGCGAAGTGGTAGGGACTGGTAAATATCGCGATGGAACATTTACTAATGCTCCAATGAAGTTGTACAACTTCATTAGCGTTTCAGATGATAAAGCAATATCTGGAAGTTTGTATTGCGTTTCGTTTTCCAGTTCTGTTCCAACCAATTTTGGTGTTGTGATAATTAGCAATTTATCGAGTACTTTACAGAAGTCAACTTTGAAAAATGTGAAAAGAAGACTTTCTGTTATTGCTGATTCCATACTGGAATCTTTATGATATAATAATGACGCAAATATGCTTTTCAATGTGTCTGTTAAAAGAAAAATGATTTCTTTTACAATACCCAAATTTTTGTACTCAGGCAAGGCCGGGTTGTCTTCCACGTAAGCCATGGCATAATTTAGGTACCATGCGCATATCTTTAATAGTTTATGCAAGTGAGTTTCATCAAGACTGGAGGAAGAATTACTATTGGTCAACTGAAATAGCGTAGTTAAAAAATCAACATCTTGCAATACACCAAGACTATTCTTCGATTTACGTAATGTTTTGTTTGTTGCATTTATGTTCTTGAACCAGGCTGAGAGCGTCTTCAATATGTTACATATCACTTCAATCCTCAAACCTTCATCAATATGCTCAAAGGCATTTTTTCCCGAATTTAATGAAATAGGCTGACTATTGATTTTTGGAAGACTTGGCTTCTGATTAGACGAATCGCTTATATTACTTCCTCTTCTACTGCTGTTTTTTCCGTTTAGCGTAGTAATATCATCCCCCTCGCTGTACTCACTTAAGAAATGCAGATTCGAACTATTCAGTACTTTTCCGCTTAAAGACGTGATATCCTCACCACCTTGGTCAAACTCCGAATGCACCGATTCAGGACGAGGAGAAACACCACTCAAAATAGACTCAGAGTCCCTTTTCAAACCTAGCGAATCCTTGGTATCTGGGGGAATGACACTTTCGGTCTCTTCCTCTGGATAACACATGGCATCCGATAATAGTTTCACACCATGCAAAAACATCACTTGCAACACATTAACGTTATTGCCGGATATGTTAGAAGACCCCACCGTTTGACAATTAGCTTGCAACTGCGATAATAAAGCATTAGTATGGACAGGCACCGTGTAAAGTGCAATAAAGAATTTATCATCTTTGGCCAATTGTGTATTGAAAATTTGTGAATAGATACTGATTGATTGGCTGTAAATCATATTAGCTATTTCAATGGACACATCTAATATATATTATAGTTTCGATCAATATTTGCAATTTTTCAACGGTCTAGGTAGACAATTTTCGATAATAACAAGGCGTATTTTAGACTACGCGAAAATGTAAATTAAACTTGGCAGGTTATCTTGTCCGTCTACGATCTTCCTTTCAACACCTAAATAAGCAATTGATACTAAATAGGGTGATGAAATCATATAATAGAATACCCGTATTGTATGAGATTTGTAATTAAAGATAAGCTTATAATATTTACCGTGTCGATAAAAAGAGAATCGGAAAAAACAGAGAACATTCATGTGTAGTAGATGTGGTTTAACAAATCAAATGGCAGAGAAGAATACGAACTTGTAAACCAGGCACAAATTGACACAGATCTAGAAGGTCAAAGTTCAGGACTCCATTCGGTGCCTACCCCTAGTCCTAAAAGTTCTAGTGAGTCACTGTCATCAGAGATATTTGAGAACATAGATGAATATACTCAAAGGAAGGATGATAGAGATGATTTCAATATTAACCCTAAATTCCAAACGGTATTATATAAATATAAGGCCATTGGATCAATGAACAAGAAAGTCTGTGCGTTAATAAGTGGTTGTGTGGCAGCATTGTGGGTAATAGCATTAATAGTATATTCGCAAGGTACAGCTTTATCTATTGTTTCTGATTTGAAATGGAAGACAAATATAACTGTGAGCGGTACTAATGTTACGTTAAATCACTACGATCCTACGAATCAGAACTTGACATTGGAACTATACAGAAAAGGCACATTTTTCCCATTCAAGGAGCAAGTCGAATGGCTAAATATCAAGCAGAAACCAGCGCACAAGGCGCAAGATGGATTCTATTTATCGCGAGGTTCAAAAGGAAGTTTCGACGTTAAGCTGGTGAATAGAGAGTCATCAAGGACAATAATAGATAACATTCAATTTTCTTACAAGAACAATTTCCTTACTATTGACGAATTGAAATTGAATCCAGGGAAATCAATAGATGAAGCTGCAAACTATCACATAGTAGTATCGAATACACTATCGCAGTGGAGACATCTGAGTTTTGCTCTCTACTGGATTTATAACACTGAGACTATGGAGTATAAACCGATTCAACCACCAAAGAAACAAGAGTCGCAGAAAGAAGAATCACCGTTAGATCATGAGCGGCTCAAGAAACTTCATTTTGCAGAGTTTTCACCCAATGGTGATTTCATAGTTTTCGGGTTTAATCACAATTTATATTTGCAGAATGTGGAATCTATGGAAGTAATAGAAATCACCAAGAATGGATCCCCAAATATCTTTAATGGTAAGCCCGACTGGGTTTATGAAGAAGAAATATCAGCTGATTATAAGCTCTTTTGGTGGTCTCCTAATCAAGAAAATTTAGTATATGTATCATTAGATGATTCAAAAGTCAACGAATACGATCTAGACTACTATATTAAAAATTCCGATGAAATCGGGGACACATATAACGAATCAGAAGATAAAACAATAGATAATGTCAAGCAATATCCTACTAAAAAATCAATTAAATATCCAAAACCTGGAACTCCAATCCCTATAGTATCTCTCCATAATTTTAAATTAACAACGAAAGAATCCACCAAATTAACAATTGAAAATTCAAGCTTAGGGGATGATTTTTTATTTTATGACGGACTTTGGATCGATGATAAGAATTTCCTTATGAAGCACACTGATCGTACAAGTAAAATCTTGAGTAAAAAATTGTTCCAGCCTGAAATATCAAACAAAGTCGAGGAAATAAATTCTGTAAATGTTTCTAAGGAATACGATGGATGGGTGGAAAAGGTTTCGCCAATGACAGTATTTCCTACTGATAATGAAGAAAATAGCTATGTTGATAAAATAGTTGTTAATAAGCGTACACATTTAGCCTTGTTTGAAAAAGCAGCCTCGCAAGACCCATCAAGGATTTTGACTGATTCAAACAACTGGGAAATTATTTCAGACTCGCCAGTAGTAGTTGATAAGACAGAAAATATTGTTTATTGCTTGTCTACCATGAGGAGTTCTATGGAATCGCATTTGATTGCAGTAAAGTTGGCCACTGAAAGTAGCATAAATATCGTTACAGACGTAAACAAGGATGGTGTGTATGAAATCAGCTTTGACCAAGACGGACAATATCTAAACTTGAATTATAACGGACCTAATAATCCTTGGCAGAAGTTAATAAATATGGCAGATATCCATAATATACTTGAATCCAGAGAAAGCAAGGATAAGGAAAAGTCTGTCAATGATTTAATAGAAAAGACCAAACCTATCAATCATGTCGAAGTAATTGATGGTTCCTTGAAAATGACTAATATTCCTACGAGGTTATATAAAACAGTCAGGGTTGATAAATTTCCTGACAAGTCCCCAGTAAATTTGAACGTTCTTGAGATTCTTCCACCTAATTTTGACCCTAATAGCCACAAGTACCCTTTGTTGGTTCATGCCTATGGAGGACCAGGATCACAGACCGTTGATAAACGATTTGGCATTGATTTTGAAGATGTGGTAAGTGCGAAACTCGATGCAATTGTTTTAATCATAGACCCCAGAGGTACAACCCAAGATTGGAAATCAAGAGCGTTTGTAAGCGGAAAGCTTGGTTATTGGGAGCCTAGAGATATTACTACTGTTGTTTCAGAATACATTGAAGTCAATGAGAAGTTTATAAATAGAGACAGGACTGCGATTTGGGGATGGTCATACGGTGGGTTTACAACTTTAAAGACTTTAGAATATGATCATGGTGAAACGTTTAAATTTGGTATGGCAGTGGCTCCTGTTACGAATTGGCTATTTTATGATGCGGTATATACAGAAAGATATATGGGTTTACCCTCAGAGAATGACAACTACGATAAAACTTCCCGCATAAAGGAATTCAAAAACTTTGACTCTGTTAAGAGGTTTTTAATAATGCACGGTATGTCTGATGATAACGTACATTTACAAAATCTGTTGTGGTTATTGGATAAGTTCAATTTGAATAATTTGGAAAACTATGACGTCCATTTCTTTCCTGATAATGATCATTCAATATACTACCATAATTCAAATCTTATAGTATACGACAAATTGCTTCACTGGCTTTTTGATGCATTTAGTGGTAAATTCGATAACTTCGTATAGGTGTATAAGTGACGATAAAAGAATAAATGACACAAAATTGATACGATGCTTCTCATCGCTTTTTTTTTTTCATATATATATTTTTCAAAAGTTAAATCGATACTTATAATTAGCTTTAGTATCAAACGTAACAATGGCAAAGGCATCTAAATCTACTAAGAAGTTTCAAAGTAAACACTTGAAACATACTATTGAACACCGTAGGGAGGTTCAAAAACACAATAAGAAAATGGGCTCCAGAAAGAAGAAGTCTAGTAGTAATGACGATACCGAAGATACTCGTCCGAAAGGAGGCCAGCCTAAGGAAGTCTTCGAAGATATGCCAGTAGATGAGTTCTTTGCTGGAGGATTTGAAGTCCCAAAGGAAAAGAATAAGAAAAAGAAAGTGCAAACAGATGAGGATGCATCATCTTCAGAGGAAGAAGATGAAGAAGCTATGCAGCACGACTTGAAAAACTTGGCCGAAAAGGATCCTGACTTTTATAACTATTTACAAGAGAACGATAAAGATTTGTTGGATTTTGAAGGTGTCAATCCGTTGGATGCAATGAGTGAAGATGAAGATGATGAAGATGAAGAAGACGAAGAAGAAGAGAAAACTGAAAAGCCTGTCAAAAAGACCAAAGCTGAGGCAGCTGCATCTAAGAAGATTGAAATAACTCCTAAATTAGTTAAGCAGTGGCAAGAACAATTAAACAAGCCAAGCCCTAAAATCATCAAAAATATATCTATGGCTTTTAAGGCTGCTGTCAATATTAATAATGCAAATGATGAAGATTACAAATATTCTGTAACTGACCCAAAAGCTTTTAATGATTTAATGTTATTAACTTTAAAGAAGTTACCTGAAGCCATTCAAATGTTAATTAAATATAAAGTTCACCCACAAACTGGAGCCAGAAGTATTCCTCAAAAAAACCAAAATGTTACCCAAATTTCTAACATTTTAAAGTCTCATGCCGGATCATATATAACTTTGTTGAAGGACATTACAAACACCGAGACTGCTGCTTTAGTTCTTTCATCAATCCAAGAAGTTCTTCCTTATTATTTATCTTACAGACGTTTGTTGAAAGAGATTTTATCATCAGTAGTGAACGCCTGGGCAACTACAAGCGATATCGACACACAGATTGCTACCTTTGCATTTTTGAATAATGCGGTCAAAGAATTTCCTAAATCTATTTTGGAAACAGTTTTGAAATTGACTTACTCTTCTCTTTTGCAGAACTGTCGTAAGACTAATATTCATACTATGCCAATGATCAATTTCTGTAAGAATTCAGCAGCTGAATTATTTGGAATTGATGAAACATTGTCTTATCAAGTTGGATTTGAATACGTTAGACAATTGGCTATACATTTAAGAAATAGTATTAACGCTACATCTAATGCAAAGGAAGGTTTTAAGACTATTTACAATTGGCAATATTGCCATTCATTAGATTTCTGGTCAAGAGTTTTAGCCCAACATTGTAATCCTGAAAAGGAATTGCTCAATCATAAGTCTAAGGAATCGCCATTAAGACAATTGATCTATCCCTTGGTTCAGGTTACGTTAGGTGCCATGAGATTAATCCCAACTGCCCAATTTTTCCCATTAAGATTTTATTTAATTAGATCATTGATAAGATTGTCTCAGTCCACTGGAGTTTTCATTCCAATTTTCCCATTAATTGCCGAAATTTTAACCTCTACTAGTATAACGAAACCACCAAAGCGTTCGAATTTACAGGTTGTGGATTTCGATCATAACATTAAGGTCAACCAAGCATATTTAGGCACTAAGACTTATCAAGATGGGTTATGTGAACAATTCATAGAGTTAACCAGTGAATTTTTTGTATTATACTCGAAGAATATTGCATTCCCAGAATTAGCTACACCAGCTATTTTATCTTTAAGAAGATTCATGAAAAAGTCCAAGAATGTTAAATTTAATAAGCAATTGCAACAATTAGTTGAAAAATTAAATTCCAATGCTACCTTTATTTCTGGTAAGAGATCTAATGTCGAATATGGTCCATCGAATAAAACAGAGGTTCAACTCTTCTTGAAGGATTTCAACTGGGAAAAGACTCCTTTGGGTCAATATGTTGTTGTTCAAAGAGAAATGAAAGAAGAAAAATTGAAAATTTTAAGAGATGCTGTTGCCGATGATGAGCAAGCCCGTAAAGATAAAAAGAACCAAGATGAAGGTTCAGACATAGAAGTAGATGACCTTGAAGAAGGTGACTCAGAACCAGAACTTTCTGAATAAATAGTTTAGGTAAAATGATAGCTGATAATAAATTTTTTATTTCGTGTATTTATAGAACTTTTAATACTACAGTATAAGAAAACTAGTAATAAATTCTAAGGGTCGATTGGTATAAAATTACCTACTATACAACTTGGTATGTTATACCTATCTCTTCTGATTGTGAAACTGAAACAACAACTCTTTCGTTTTATACCATCTTTAGTTCTTAAGTTACAACTGGTTAAAACAGCCTTTTGGCCCTTGTCGAATGCAATAGCACCATATTTTTCCCAAAAGTTGACGGCACTTTCTTCACTCATCAACTCATATATGGCTAATTTACCATCTTTTAAGTCATCTGTCAGTACTCCTACTAACGACGCAAACTCTTTATTACCTCTATATATTTCACCCGTACGCCTCCAAAGACATGCTGGGATTGCCATAGACGTGAAAACTCTATCATAATCTAAAAGCATTCTTTCAAAACTCTCTTCTACCAAAACTAAATCGACATCCTTAAGGGTCCTAGCAATTGCCCTGAAAGCAGGACGAAAGACGGATAACGGCTTTAATATTCTTTGCCTACTTGACAAATTCATATAGTTATCCATATAGCTTTGTAATCTTGCATAACCTTTTGCATAATTATAGGGCTGCAACAACCCCGCCTCCAATTTAGCCTTGATAACTTGCTTCAATCTCTCTTCTGGAGATATTTCAGTAGTAGGGTCTGCTGCTGTTAGGAAAAATTTATCTCTTGCTGCATCCGATATGGCAGGTTGATGGGTGGCTTGATTAGTGGACGGGCGTAAGTTATTTTTCGGTTTACCATAGGTATTACTATTAACCTGGGATTGCATATGTGATTGGTTTTGGGTTTGATCCACAGATTCAGGGTCATTTGAAAAAGAAGGCGAAAACATATTAACATTTGGGGAAAACGATAAAATATTCGTCAAATTATTGCCATTATTATTAGTGCTATTATGGTTATTAGTATTATTATTGTTATTATTATTAGTATTATGATTATTATTATTAGGATTATGATTATTATTAGTGTTACCGTTATTATTTGAATGGTTCGGTATATCAATGTTACTTATATTATTACCACTATTACCCATCCCAAACGCATACAAAGGATCATTATTAACAGTCTCGTCATTTAAATTACCGTGCACTAAGTCAGGATCGTCAATCATCGACAAAAAGTCATTTAGTGAGCTGAATTCACTACCCGCATGTTCAGAATAGAAAAATGGCTCCTGCTTGTACGGCAACGTTTGCGATAAAACTGAGTTATTGACAGATTTGTGTTGAGGATTCAAGTTAACCGGGATTCTTTGATCGGTAGGCAAAAAACTTTGGGCAGTAATGGGTTGTGCCATAGACTGCGATTGTATTGGTTGTGAATGCGGTTCATTTGGTTCTGGTTGTTTGACCATGGCTTCTGCCTTCTTACGTTGTCTTGAATTAGATGGTTCATCATGACATAAATGGCTTATACCTCTTTTGATACAACGCTGACAGGGTCTTGAATCATCACAAATCATATGTGACCTGCGACAATAAACACATGCAATCTCAACCTTCTTTTTCCGTTTCTTTGTTGTTTTGGATTTCTTTGTATCTTCTGAACTAGACCCCGGATCAGTCATAACGCTCCTGGAGCTAATGCTGCTAGCGAGCTCTTCGGGTCTCATACCCGTGATACTTCTATGGTTACTCTCCCCATCCATACTTCTCGATTATAAACAAGTGTTTAACTGATAGGTTCTCTGTTTTAATCGTGTACTTTGGTTACGGACGTAACCGCTTGGTTGGGTAATCTTTTTTTTTTTCGTTCAACTATTTATACGCCACGTGACTACTATACACTCTGTGGGGTGAATAATAATTGTGCCATAACTAATATATAGACATATACAACTAGGGAACACTGCATGATATGGTGATCTTAAATACTTGTTCCGTTTTCGGAATCACTACAAAGGTCTGTTTCAGTACCTGAACCTACCGATTGACCGTCAATTGTTGATTCATCAGTATCATCAGGGTCTCGGGATGGAGTTGCAAAATCTTCTGAATCAATGCTTGAACTCACCTCGTGAAGAGATTCCAACTTTGGAGGAGCAAAACGACTGAGGATTTGCCAGGGCTTAGCGTAATATTTGGTCGATGATGGCGGCGGTGGCGGCGGTGGATTTGGTGGTGAGGTTGAGCTGTTTCTTCTGCTATCAAAATGGCTCTTCGCAGAGAAAAACGAAGATGCATCACTCATACTTGAAGCTCCAACACTGCCACCCGATGCGGGTGGTTTATGACTATTGGGGAATATGAGATCTCCTGGAATATTGGGTGATTCTGCTGTATCAATATGAGAAATTTGCAGTTTCGGGGAGTTCTGGCTCGTACTTGTTGATAAAAACGGTTCAAACTGAGTTTCGTCGGGTGTTATCTCAGGTGGACTATATACTTGTTCACCTTCATCACTATTATCATCGTTGTTTGATATATATAACTGATGACTGCTATTTTTAGGTATTGTGTGATATATTTGATCGTTAGTATAGTTCAAATCTGGTGAGCCATTTGAATGTTCATCATAATGATTCGTGTGAATCGAGTTTGGAAGGACTTGGGCTTCTAAATCTTCATCAAAGCTACCGTACGTAGATGATTCCAGATCACTAAGTAGGTAACGGGTATCGTCACCCTTGATGGTGTTGTTACATAAAGGACAGCTTCTTCTGAAGTTAATTAGCCAATTAGATAAGCATTTTTCGTGATAACAATGCTTGCAATCTAATACAAGGACCCTAGAAGTTAAAGGCTTGAATTTTTCCAAGCATATGGGGCATTTGTATGAGAAGAAAAATTCGTCAGGAGCAGTTAAAATATGAAACTGACTTTTGATACTTTTGACATCAACCCCGTTAATAGTGAAATTATTCACCGAAGTCTTGGACGATGAACGGCTCATTTTGAGACCATCGTATGAATTCGATCTATTCAATGAATTCAATTCAGATTCAGCTGCAAATGCAATATTTTCAGTCTGATTTGTTATTTTCAAATAGTCATAAAACTTCTTAGAATAAATCAAGTGATTCATGTTATAAATATAAATAGGCATATTTTTGACAAATTTTTCGTTTGCGATATTCATTCGTTTTTCCCGACAATGCTGGACACACTTGATGAAAGTGTAAAGTAAGAAAATCAATAAAGGAGGAGACAAAATCATTGACAAAACTATATTCATTAAACTTCCGAACGCCACGGTGGATATTGTTAATTCCAAATGCTTGTTTTTTATGCTGTTTAGCTCCTTGTATCCCTCGTAGGAAATAAACATAATTGGGACATTAAAGGAGCCATCCGTATTAAATTTATTTGAATACATAGTAATCAAGCCTCTATGCGGCTCGTCATTGGCGATAATAATACTCTTTGGATTGAGTTCCGAATTTATTATATTCTCTACCTTTTCCACGAAACTGCAGTTACCTCTCAATACCACAAGTATCTGATCCTCGTACTTCATATAATCTGGCCTATTAATACCTCCACATGCATTGTTTGGAAACATTTTGAAAGTTCCCGATACATGCCCTGTTAATATAGGACTGTACGACGCATATCTTCCTATAATCCTGTGAGTGGTGATATTATGGTTCTTATCGCTAGAATTGTATTCAATTGTAGTGTCTATAGGAAATATGGAATTTACAACGTTATCAAATGGATATTGTAAATCAAAGTCCAAAATGTTCGCTGCAACTCTGGGAGAACTCGAATTAGTTAGGTTTCCTGTAATCATATCCCCGATATGCAATCCGTTGGGGATATGTTGTTCTCTGAATTCCTTAAATGAATTCTTAGCCAAAAATATAGCATCCTCAATGCCTATCAGTGACGTTTTGCTAATATTGATGATCAATAGAAAAATAAATAAAGTTCCACAACTCAACATCATCCTACGTTGAAATCGTGTCCTAGTAGATAGGGAAGCCATTCTACCTAGGAAATATATCGATAGTTGCCTGAATTAGATATGATTGGCTCTTCAAAGCGTTTATGATCACTTAAATTTGATCCCGTTTTGTCGCAAAGTCTTCACGCGAGTTTTAAATATTGTTTTGAATTTTATACACGACTTTATGCTGCAAACCACACATCACAGAAGTAAATAACGTATATTGTAGAGTCAAAACCAAGCTAGGGAATTCCGAAATACTACACATAGGAATGTGTGATAATATAAGGATTCGATATAAATTATAGAAAAATTCAAGTCAAATTGAAGGAGAAGGTATCAAATTCTCTCATATTCATAGACCAGGGCAAAAATTTTGCAGCTGCGAAAATGGGTAGCGACTTCGTTTGGAATTGATAACCCTTGAATATTTATTCCTAATTATTTTAATTTGAGTTTTAATTTTCCGATGTAGATATTCGAATAGTAATAAGTATGGCAAATAACTTTTGTTAGAGATGTTTGTATATTTATTGAACGTGTATGAATGTATAGGCGAGTTTATATCTTATTGGAGTAGGTATTCGCAAATTGGCGATGCGGTCATAACGGTTATTATTTTACAGTATGCTTCTCCCAACTTTAAGTCCATTACAACAGGAATTATAATTATATCTAAGTAATTGAATATTAAACTATCATACACGTTATTTAGCATAAAGAATTCTCTATAGAAAAGGGGACTCTAAATTGAAACTACTTTAAAATACATCACCTAATTTCAATCTTGGTGCGATATTCATAGACAATAACTCTTGGAACAACAATTTAGCAGCATAAGGAATTGTCATCTTGATGATGTATTCTGAGCTTTTACAACTAGTACACCAACTATTGTAACCCATTAAACCACATTGATTGCAAATATCGACTTCAAATGCATCAGACGATAACATTAATCTTTCCAATAATAACTGTGACGCACCATAAGCAATAACACAATCTCTTTCCATTTCACCCAATCTCAAACCACCATCTCTTGACCTACCTTCTGTAGGCTGCCTTGTCAATACGGCCCTTGGACCCCTTGCTCTTGCATGCATCTTATCTAAAACCATATGCTTTAATTTTTGATAATAGATAGGACCAAAGAAAATATATGCTTGAAGACATTCACCGGTAATACCAGAATATAACATGTCTTTACCAGAGTAGCTGAACCCCTTATCAACTAATGTTCTTGACATTTCTTCTAATTTTGATCCACCGAAACATGTACCATATTCCAATGAACCATTCAATACACCGGCCTTACCAGAGATCAATTCAATCATCTTACCAACCGTCATACGAGATGGGAACCCATGTGGGTTCATAATGATATCCGGCGAGATACCGTCATCATTGAAAGGTAAGTCCTCTTGTTGAACGATGATACCACAAACACCCTTTTGTCCATGTCTAGAGGAGAACTTATCACCTAATTCAGGTCTTCTAGTTTGTCTCAACAAGACTTTAATTAAAGCTTGGTCATTATCACTTACGGACATCATGACTTGATCGACATATGCAGGTTCAGGTGCCTTATAAAATGCTGGAACTTCTCTATGGCTTTCAGCTGTTTGCTGTTGATTATGCTGTTGATCATTAGACCCCAAAACGGATTCACCGGCATTATTAGGAACACATTTATTAACATAAACCTGACCATTCTCTACCTTCATCCCAACTTCACCTAAGCCATCTGGCCCTAATGCTGCATGTGGGAATATAGGCTCACCATTTTCGTCCACCCTCATACCAGACACCAAATCTTTAGTATGATTTGGGTATCTTTTTAATGTGATGGTATTCTTACGTAAAACTTGACAACGACCAAAACCTCGATCTATAGAAGATTTATTTAAAACCAAGGCATCTTCAATATCGTAACCTGAATAAGACATAACAGCAACAACAGCATTTTGTCCGGCAGGCAATTTATCGTAGTCGATCAATTCAATAGTCTTAGTCTTAACCATTGGTTGTTGAGGGTATACCATTAAGTATAATAAAGTATCAATTCTTCTAAATTGATTATAACCGATGACACCAATCGCTTGCTTACCCATAGCACATTGATATGTATTTCTTGGCGATTGATTATGATGTGGATATGGGATTAAGCCTGCAACTGCACCCAATACAGTGAATGGTTCAATTTCCATATGTGTGAAGGTTTGATAAGAGTGTTCTACCAAATCATGTTCATATAAGGCAATTAAAGAATCATTCTCCTCATTCACGTCCAAATATTCAACTAATCCATCCTTTAAAAAGTCATCGAATGCCCACTTACCTGATAATAGCTTTGCTAAATGATGCTCATTGACTTTCGATTTGTTCTTCTCGCCTATGATGATTAATGGTCTACAAATTCTACCACCGTCAGTTGCAATATGCACAGCCTTTTGATGCGAGTTGGTGTAGATAGAAATAAATGCTGATACTTTACCGGATCTTCTTAAGTTACGGAAGTCCAGAACAAACTTCACAGGGAATCTAGTGCATCCAATTAAAGTACCGTTAACACAAACACCAAAATTACCATCTGCGTATAAAGTCGCCGAATCGATACCGAGTATATCTTCGCAACCTAATACGTAACATAACTTTTTGATAGGTAATTCCTCATCGTCACTTGTAATGTGCGTCATCAATGCTAAATTCTTAACCAACCCACAGGCTTCACCTTCGGGTGTATCTGCAGTACATAACATACCGAATTGAGATGGTTGTAAAGCTCTTGGACCAGAAACTTTACGTGACTTTTCGAATTGGGAAGAGATACGAGTCATCATACCTAAGGCAGAAATATATGACAATCTTGATAAAACATGGGTAACACCAGCTCTTTCCATCTTGAAACGTTTCAAAGACCAATTACCGGTAGATATAGCTCTATTCAAACCCATGGTTATATTATTAGAATGAATGTTTATAGATAATAATGCATCAAACTCCAGAGCACGGCTTGGCTTTTTCAAGATCTTGTCAATATTAGCTTTGAAATCAGAATTAAACTTCTTAAATAAATCTTCAAATAATAAAGACATCAACTGACCTGCCAATTCTAATCTCTTATTACCGACATAATCTCTATCATCGACCATTTTTGGATTATGCATAGTCATCAAAACACGTCTTGCCATTGCCGCAATATATAACGCTTTTTCACGGAACTGTAAGTCAGATACAGTTAAATGAGCAATAATAGTAGTTGCAATTGCTTCAATACCTTCTTGCATTTGAGATAGTTTAGGGGCACCTGCTCTTCTTATAGTCTTAACTCTCTTACCAACATAGTTCAACGCCTGTTGTTGAGTGAAGATCTCCAATTTTGCCGCCTCTTCAAAATTGACTACAAATAAATCTTGATACTGAGGGTCTTGACCACAAACCAACTGTAAAATTTCCAAATCTGAAGTAATACCTGCAGCTTTCAATATAATAACGATAGGAATATCTTCACTAATAGAGTTATGCTTCAAATAGATATTATCGTTCTTAGTTATAACGTAGGTTTTGGATTTACGTTCATGGGTAGAAGAAGTGACAGATGCTTGAACTATATTCTTCTTCTCGTCAGCTTCTACAATAATTCTGTTCTTGGATAATTGTTCTTGAACCAAAATAACCTTCTCCGTCCCGTTGACAATAAAGTATCCACCGGGATCCAACGGGCATTCATCAAAACGTGCCATTTGTTGCTCATCAATTCCATCTAAAATACACTTGTTGGAACGCAACATAATCGGCATCCTACCGATTTCAAGGTCTTTATGCATAATAATCTTGCGGCCCCTTGTATATTCCACATCAACATATATAGGTGCAGAATAAGTCAAGTCACGCAAACGGCATTCATGTGGCGGTAATATCACTTCTTTGGTTCCTGGAGGAGACGTTGATTTATGACCTATTCTAATATCGAGATATTTCAAATAAAACTCTGGATCAACATCAGACAAGACTAATTCATTGGCCTTAATGATCTTCTTTAAATCAACATCAACGAAGTAATTGAACGAATCAAGATGTTGTTTTACCAACCCCTTTACCTTCAAAAACGCTGGTAACAAATTCCATTTGTCATCAGCTGTGTTGATTTGATCAGTCAATCCTTTACCTTTATATTCAGGTTGTAGCAACTGATCAAAAGCTTCATCAGATCCCATTTCCATAGAGTTAATCCTTGAAGCTTTTCTTTTCAGACCCATAATCTAATTTCAATAATATTCTATGCAAACTTGAAGGATTAGCTCTTGATCTAACCAGAATCTCTTCTCATTGCAGAAAAAAAAATCTATATAGAGTAAATCGATTACATAATCAGACGAACATAATGATGACAGGGCCTAAGTTAAAAATCATAAACCTTTAGAAACCCAGTATCAATCAGGACACCAGTGATCGGTCGTGATGTCTTCTAGTAACTTATTCAAAGCTACTGTTAACGAGCATTTGGAGGGACTACCAAAACAAGTCCAATCAAGATTATATGAGGCACCAGCAACATGTCTATCGATTTATAGATTATTACCTCCAATAGCTAAATTCTACATAATGACAATGTTATTTTATGAAACGCCAGTGGCATTGAAGGATTTGGATAAGTGGTGTAAGCCAACGTCAAGAAAGTTTCAATTTGACTCGTTAAAGCGATTGAGGGCCTTGCATCTCATCGAGGAAGACAGTAGTGGATCACATATTAGGTTACATCCCACTTTCAGGCAGAATTTCCGTGATTGTCTCACTGGATCACAAGCTCGTAATGCATTTGGTAATTTAAGCACAACACCCGATGAACAAAGTGTTAGCATCAAATTCTTGGACTCTTTTGCGCTCCAAAAATGGGAAAGTATATTGCATTTCATGGTTGGAACCGAACTAAGTGTCACACCTTCGAATTCTGTGTTATCATTGTTAAAACTGGGTGGGTTAATGGAAGGAACTAACAAAGGTGGAAATAGGTTAAATATCACTAATTCAGGGTTTCAATTTTTATTACAAGATATCAACGCCCAAATCTGGACATTATTATTACAATATTTAAATTTAACGCAAGACTTAAATATGGATCCTGTGGACGTATTGAACTTTATTTTCATATTAGGCTCTTTGGAGTTGGGTAAAGGGTATACAGTTTCAAGTTTGAGTGAAACACAAATAAGTATGTTGGCAGATTTGAGAGATTACGGTTTAATATATCAAAGATCAGAAAATTCCGAAAGATTTTATCCTACAAGACTAGCCACCACCTTGACCTCCGATTCAGCGGCATTGAAGTCCCCGTCTATGGCTATGGAACAAGCCTTAGAATCAACTACTGAAACTGAAGAACAACAAAATTTGGCATCCAATTCAAACCAGGGGACAATCATTCTTGAAACCAATTTTAAGATTTATGCATATACAAATTCCCCATTGGAGATAGCGATTTTAAATCTATTTGTACATTTAAAGACTCGATTCTCTAACATGGTATGTGGTCAAATCACAAGAGAATCGATCAGGAATGCCCTATATAACGGTATTACCGCTGATCAAATTATTAAGTTTTTGGAAACACATGCTCATTCTCAAATGAAGATACTAGCTAAAGAAAGATTGGATAAGAAGATAGAATTTGACACTAGCAATAATATTAACACTGCAGGGGGTGCTCCACAGTCACAAATGATGACGAATGAAAATGGTACTACGGTAGCTCAGCATAAATTGGAAGTATTACCACCAACAGTCGTTGACCAGATCAAGCTCTGGCAGTTAGAATTAGATAGAATTCAAACATTTGAGGGATACTTATTTAAAGATTTTGCGAGCCAACAAGAATTTGAAGCATTGAGTAATTATGCTTCAGAAATAGGTGTTTTACTATGGTCAAATAAGAGTAAAATGAAGTTCTTTGTTACAAAAGACGGAATTTCACAGGTTGCTGATTTTGCTAGTAGAAATCAAAGAAGGTAAACATTTGTTTAATTTACAAGAACATTTTAGTAAATTCTTACTATATTATATAAATATATACAAGGTATCGGGTGTATAATAAATAAGGAGCATGTAAATATAATTATCCAGAACATGAATCACAGTTCGCAACATTATTAATATCACAGGCAACTGGTGTGGTATCATAAATGTCATATGATTCTTCAGTATCTCCTTTCGTTTCTGGACTATCAATTCCAGCTGATTCTGGTGTTATGTAGGTATCAGATTTGTATTTCTTTGTATTGTCTATCATTTTGGGCTTTTCAGATTTGAATTTTTTTTGTACCCCTTCAATCCTATCAATTTCATGGTACGATTTTCGTTTTAATGTACTCATATCAGCTTCTGGTTGTACGTCTAGTTTCCTGGACTCAGCTAAATCAACAGTGAATTGAATAGCTCTAGTTGCTGCCTGAGTTCTTAAATAGTACATACCAGTTTTCAATCCTTTTTCCCATGCATAGAAATGGCTACTAGTTAACTTACCAAAAGTAGGATCTTGTAAATGAATATTCATACTTTGCAGCTGGTCGATAAATTTTCCTCTATCAGCTGCTAGTTCAATAATCACCTTTTGTGATATTTCCCAAACAGTTTTATATAGTTGTTTCAATTCCTTTGGTATACTGGGTATGTTTTGAATAGATCCGTTTTCCAAGATTATCTTATTCTTCATTGACGAATTCCAAATACCTAAATCAATTAAATCCTTCATTAAGTATTTGTTAACCACTTGAAATTCTCCAGATAATACCCTTCTATTGTATATATTTGAAGTGTAAGGTTCAAAACATTCATTAAAGCCTAAAATCTGAGATGTCGAAGCAGTAGGCATTGGCGCAACAAGTAATGAATTTCTAACGCCTAATGTTTTAGCTTTTAGTTTCAATTCATCCCAATCAGAATATAGTTGGGATGGTTTATGATTCCAAAGATCAAATTGGAATAATCCCTCCGAAATCGGGGAGCCCTTAAAAGTATCGTAAGGACCATCCTTAATTGCTAGTTCAATAGATACCTCGACTGCAGCATGGTAAATTGTTTCAAAAATCTGCGTATTTAAAACCTTAGCTTGGTTAGAATCGAACGGTAATCTTAATTCCAAGAATAAATCAGCTAGTCCTTGAACACCTACAGCAATGGGTCTATTCCTCATATTTGAGAATTTGGCACTTTCAATAGGGTATTTGGTAATGTCTATTATCTTGTTCAAATTTTTCGCTAATACTTTTGTTACTGTATGAAGCTTATCAAAATCGTATTCTAATTCATTGCTGTTCTTGATGAATGAAGGTAAGGCTAAAGAACCTAAATTACAAACTGCAGTTTCTTCGGGCGATGAATATTCGATAATTTCACAACAAAGGTTAGATGATTTGATAGTTCCTAAATTCCTTTGGTTTGATTTCAGGTTACACGCATCCTTGAACAACATATAAGGACCACCAGTTTCAGTTTGGCATTCTAGAATGGCACGCCATAATTTTTGAGCTTTAATAGTCCTAATTGCTTTTCCTGATTCCTCATACTTCTCATAGAGGGTTTTAAAAGCATCACCATAACAATCGCTTAATCCAGGAGTAATATCAGGCGAGAAGAGTGACCAATCTAGATCTTGTTTGACTCTCTCCATAAATAAATCAGGTATCCATAAACCGTAAAACAAATCTCGGGCTCTCATTTCTTCTTTACCATGATTCTTTTTCAAATCCAATATACTTATAATGTCACAGTGCCATGGTTCAATATATATGGCGAATGCCCCAGGTCTTTTGTTGCCACCTTGATCGACATACCTTGCAGTATTATTAAAAACTCTCAACATAGGAACTAAACCGCTTGATGTTCCATTTGAGCTAGCTATATATGACCCACTTCCTCTAATATTATGTACATGAAGTCCAATTCCTCCGGATGCTTTCGAAATTAATGCAGATTTATGTAAGGTTTTGTAAATGCCATCTATTGAGTCATCCTCCATTGCAAGCAAAAAGCATGATGATAAATAATTATATTCAGTTCCTGAATTAAACAATGTTGGTGATGCATGTATGAAATACTTCTGTGACATTAATTCGTAAGTTTCAATCACGCTATCAATATCATCGCCATGAATGCCTATGGCCACTCTTAAAAACATAAATTGTGGAGTTTCACTGACAACGTTATCCAACTTCAACAAATAAGAATTTTGCAACGTCTTGATCCCAAAGTATGTCAACTCAAGGTCTCTTCTGCTATCTATAATCGAATCCAATACATGCTTATGTTCCATTACGGTTTTAAAGTATTCATCGGAAACCACGCCATAACTTCTGCCCGTTTTATTACTTTTATAATTTCTCAATCGAATAACATTACTACTAAAGGTATAATCAGTCATTTTTTGTAGATTAACTGCCTCTACTCTTCCGGCTAATATTGAATGGTCTGGATGATAAATAATTTTGGTGGCAATTGATTCTGCTAATAATTCTAATAAATCCTTCACAGAAATCAAGTCAGGTAACCCATCTATTACTTTATTTACTATTTCCTCGAGGCTTATATATTCCGTATCCAATTCAAATGCCAAATTCTCCAAAAAATGTAAGAGTTTCGTTTTGCTAAAATTTTCATACTGTTCAGTTTTATCTTTAATTTTGATAACTTTTGTATTAGTCATCGTATTCGATTATGAGTAGATAATTAAGGCACTGAAGTGCTGTATTCAAACGTTATAATCCTTGATAGCTATCCGATTTTAATCGCCTAGTATAATAAAATAAAAATATATCTTACGAATTGATAATCATATTGAAAGCCGCATTTAAATTTTCATTACTTTTCCTATTTAGTATACAATATCGCTGCACATTTTGACCATCATTTGATTTAATTAAGCTGTATAATTGAAATCCAAGATAATTTTCTAAATATTTACATGCAAGAAACATATAGACAGTGAATATCAATATTAATTAGCTTTACTTGTTGCTGTCAATACTTTTAATCTTAATCACTTTTACTATCATTAAGCGAGATGCAAATTCTTGCAACCTATTTTCAGTTGTAAATCAAATCATAATTTATGTTTAAAAGGCGATATAGCTCGTTCATAGTTAGCTGGTCATCTAGATTTGTCTCTTCTGTCTCGTTTTCCAGGATAGATTGATTGGAATTTTCGTTTAACTGATCCATTATATCACTCTGTTCATAGCTTGATAAATGCGTGAACTCTTCAGTATTCACAAAATCACTTAGATTTTCTCTATATGAATCATTATCAAATGATTGGTTTATCTTCTTATCCTTCTGCTGTTGTTTCCATGTTGAATACCCGCCCATATGCATAATTTTGACTTGCATTGAATTTAGTAAGTAATTTGAGGCTTGATGGCAGATCCCCCGCCATTTGTCTATTAAAGCATTTATTTTTGCGGATTCATTAGTCTTCTGATACTTTACTGCCTTTACAAGTAAATCCTTACGTTTTAACCAATGTCTAATCTGTAAATCGAGAGATTTCTCTACAGGGGACGGTTTGTTTGTTTTGGATTGTATCAAAGGCTTAAAAGACTTTGAATTATACGTTTCTATTGAGGTTAGTGAATTCCAATACTGAGAATTCTAATTGAACTTACTTGTTGGCGGCATTGATGCGTATAGGCCTCTTATTATATATGAACCCCGTATAGAAATACTGTCAAGTTTGAATATCTTTAGAATACTATTTTCCGGGGCGTTAGACTATTAAAAAAATGATATTTTGGCTGTAAAAAAAAACTCTCAAGCTCGCACTCAGGATCGAACTAAGGACCAACAGATTTGCAATCTGCTGCGCTACCACTGCGCCATACGAGCTTATTATTTTATAAGTAAGAGAACACAAGTATACATAGATTATATATATGTCGTGTTATCATGGTTGCAAAAGTTGGTGTATAAATAGAAGTGATTATCCCCTGAATCTGGATAGACGAAAGGATAAAGGAAATTAGGAACTAATTATAGGTAGCTAAAGTTGGTTAGTTAGTCAGCAAAGAATAAGAAGATAGGTTCTATTTGGTCTATAGAACATCTATATAATATACAAGAGTAAAGAATTACTATATTAGTACCCGGTTTCCTTACATAATGTAAGAGGATGTCCGTATATATATGTACCTTATGTAATATCAGAGAACTATAAAACAGGAAGAAAGCCTGCGGGTCGAAATTAAAGCATGAATAGAGAGGAATTAGTATGTTATCAATCTACAAGTTAAGATTAAGATAGAATAGTGGAATCCCCATAGAAATTAGGTGTTAGCTATAAGAATAACTATATTTAGTCACTATTCCCATATAATTGATAGTGTCGCAATTGAGATCGAAAATATCAAGAATGGGCAGGGATGTTGAGGTATAGGGATATTAGTCAAAGAGTTACCAGTGGTTTAGTACACCTATGAACAAAAATTGGATATATATCTAACCCAATTAAAACCGTTCACCAGAAGAAAAGTGAAATTCAGAAGTCCAACGAGTTTAAATCCGGCTAGGAGGACAGCACAATTATATGATGATCAATATAATAATTCTGAATATAATCCGTATAAGAAGATATATAAGAAGTACAATCCAAAAAAGTTCCTCGAAGGATAGAGATATGGAGAATATGGAGGTTGATATGAAAAAAAATATTACCCAAGCAAATAATTATGGAATAAAGGTCATTTGAAGAACTGAAACATTCAAATAGTCAGGTAGGATCTGATGTGTTAAAATACTTGAATAATAGACTGACTAGAAAGAAAGAAAGAAAAGCAAGGTGACACTAGAGGACAAACAAGTTAAATTAAAAGTTGTATATGATGATAGAAACAATAAAATAGATCTGCTAACATGGAAAGTCCAGAGAAACTTGTTCAGAGCAAGGCGGCATTGATGATATAACCTGGAGACAGCACGAAAAAAACAAGGTATGTCATAATTGTCAAAACGGCTATTTCGCAGCCAAAAAGTCAAAAATTGATTCCTTAGAAAAAAAAAACATTTTTTGAGAGATAGATAATCACTATATACTTACACAATTATTCCCGGATATAGCTCGATATGTATATAACCTCTATATAGACAAGCGTGTTCGTTTATATTAAATTTAGGAAAGGTATGTGTTTCAGTAGACTTGAGCCTAAATTTAGAAATTGGGGTGTCATAGGAACTACAGCCCAAGACCCCGAAGTTAATACTGGATGTTAGCATAAATAAAAGAATTATTCAAAAGTTCACTTCGTTGTTGATGAATATAACAAGAATTACTATCGTATGTTACAATATAAGAAAGAAAAAGCAGAAACAATTCTAAATCATAATTATTTGCATTGGGGAATCATGATGATCATATGTCATTCCATTATGCAGAAGATTGCTAAAGCTATATTTTCCAAACTACGAATCGTTAACTAGTTCTTGTAATGGCTGCATAGGGCGACAGAAATAGACACCTAAAGCGATGAATGTAGAAAATTTCTTGACCTGTGATCACGTTAGCCCGTATTTATTTTTTAGCGAGCCTCTATTTGTCACACAAAAAGGGTTTGCGCTGTCGACTTTTTTTACGGGCCTCGATCATTATTTACGGAATCGGTTCGCTTACTACAATCTTCCCCGACTGGATGTTCAACAAACATACCACACTTAAATTGCTCTACCCCAACTTAAAAGTGAGTACAGTTCGCTTCTCCATTGCGGTCCCTCTTGAGTCCCTCTATTCCCTTATTTTTGGGCTCCGACCACGGCTCCATTCCAGTAACAATTACTGGAATGATCTCGAAGACAAATTTTTTTGCAAAATTCCAGAATCTGTTCATCGAGCCCACTCTTGTGTGAATGTCTACTTTGGGTAGACATTCTGTGCCTGAACTTCGGATGTATCGAGATTCTATTCACCCGTGAATGTTGTGTATGAGGGTTCGCACACCCCCCATAGCGCGGTCTGGTTTTTTTTTTCCCTCTTTATTGTGCTTGGAGATTCTTAGGTTTGTGGCTGTTCCAGGCGAAAAGCTTAGTTTCTTGTTCCTGATTATGTAAGCGTTTTTGCTTCTCGCTATGCTCAAAATACTATCCCAAGTCTAGATCTCCGGCTCTATAGCTAGGCGTACCGATCCTTGACATCCGTAGAAAAGCTTAATCTCAATCGGAAGCCCTATCGTGCGTTCATCAACATTGACTCACCAACCCCGAAGTCAAGACGTTTTGTCTCTTCAAGTAATGGTACGAACATTTGGTATGTAGGTGACCCATGGGGTTGCACGTCTAGCAAAGAATCACACTAGTAGATTTCAAGATATTCTATTGGGTAGGTGCGGATATAGCGGGCGAAAATGGACGCCTTCTTATCGAAGGCGGCCATGGAATGTTCCGCGCGTATGCACAGTACTTGCTACCTATAGTGGAAAAAAATTGTTGCCCGCAACACCTCCGCTATTTTTACGGTGCACGTTAAAACACTATATATATTCTGAAATCCATCTTTGATTAAATTTTATTCATGACAGGCAAATTTGGCAAGCATATTTAGAGAGCATTTTCTAACAAAAAGTCAATACTTTTATACGATTGTAACGTGTCATGGATCAGGTACAGTTTGATTTTGATCTGAAATCAAGCTGCTCGACACAGACCAGGCATTCGGCTAATATTTTTAATAAGACCAACAATATGATATACAACAACCAACTTGGTACACCTCCGGCGCTTCCTAGTCCAGACTATGACTATAGGATGGATTACTTTCATTATAAACCAGTAAGTGGTGATGTAAGAGATGAAAGTGCCGATATGGTCGAGGCGGAATACGTGGATTGTGATCTCAAACCTAAATTGTCGGTTGATGTGAATACGTTTGGTGGAAACCAGCAGTTTATATCACCAATTGAACTTGGAGAGTATAAAAAATTCACTCCTAATACTAATCCATACAACTTTTTACTTGTGGATGATAACTTTATCAATTTGAAGATATTAGAAAGAGTACTCCTTAAATTATACCCAAATTGCACGATCGTGAAGACACAGGATTCCACAAAGATAATGGCATTGTTGCATTCACAAACATTTGATGTAGCATTTCTCGACATTGAGATGCCAGGTTTAACAGGCATAGAGTTAGCAAAAATGATTAGAATGGAAGATAAGTTGAACCAAGTGGGCATCATTGCTGTGACCACTAAGAGTTTGCCATGCGACAAAATAATTTATGAGCAAGCTGGTATTGATCATACTTTCGCAAAGCCATTAAACTATTCATTTGATCATATCATTACTTGTATTGAGAAGGTTTTAAGGGCGAAAATATAAAGGTTTCGTAACTTCGCATTTGGCAATTGGCATATCTGGAGGTGGGGTCGTCTGTCTTCATCATTTTATCTATTATCCGAAATATAGAATTGAGTTGGAGAGTATGGGTTTTAGTTCTTATTGTATTATTATATTTATAAATTGCATATTATTAATAAATTTAACATAATTAATTCAACAATTTGTAGATGAGATAGTTTTTAGAACACAAATTTAAGCATTTAGAGTGGCGTGAAATACATGGTAGAGTTTATTGCTTTTTGGCGTCTTAACATAATGAAAGAGATGCTTCCTAGAATTTCAAGTAATTTGGAGGGTTGGCCGAGTGGTCTAAGGCGGCAGACTTAAGATCTGCTGGACAGTTGTCCGCGCGAGTTCGAACCTCGCATCCTTCATTATTTTTTAGTGCTTATTACAGTTCTAATTTGAATGTATAAATTATATATTAGCATATTAAACATATTATTATTACTAGTGCAAGTCGGCACTACCCAAAACTACCCAATCGTTTACATCACCTTCACATAAAACTAATTTAAGTATTCCATTGTCCCAGCCTAATCCGTTATCTGTTAAATCATCTGAATCGCAATTATCTATATTCAAATAGTCTTGAATTCTGGTTTTTATTGTCCTCCACAATGCACTGTCGATAGGATGTAAGTCGTTGTAAACCAAAGAAAGATGTGGATCGAATTCAGTGACACTCCACAAGGATGCTTGTTCTTGAGCTTCACTCTGGATTCTAGGCATGTCTATCGCTTCTATCCTACCATCTTGTGATTGTTTTGACTTTTTCTTAACGGTATTTCCATGGCTATCCGTAGTGTACAAATGTGGGTTTTTCTTCATATTTTCTTGTTCGATATCAGCTGGTAATTGTACAAATAATTCTCTGATTATAGTGGCAAAGGATACTAAATTTGGATCTCTTGCAACTTGGAAATACAATTTTTTGAAAAACTTTCTCTGACTGTCCACCTTTCCTAATGTAACCAAATTGGAATGATTTTTTGGTAACGAATCTATTGCAACTAAACTTGCTGATAAAATTCTGTATACATCGGATTTGGTTTTATCGGGATGGTCCAAATCTACATCAATGTTGGAAGATATAGTTATATGAGGTTCGAATTTTGGTGGTTGACCGGGAAATAAGGTGTTGAGTGAACTCATAAGAGTCATTAGTTTATCATAGAGCGGAGTGTTTGTTTTAGGACATAACCATAATGCAACACCTAATGCTAGCGGGTAGCTCTTGTTAGTAATTAATATTCTAATTTGAATTGATTCATAAGTTGAAACATACCCATTTTAATCTAAAGTATATTAGCTAAATACAATGGCTGATAAAAACATGTGTTTTTCATTTTATCTAAAAGTATGTCGCATTTACGTCACTTAAATGTCATAGACGACACACACATAATATATTTATTTGTATGTTTATATTTGTAAAGTTATACGTCAATGCATGAAGCAAAGTATAGGGGACTAATAAGAGATACTTTGGGTTTCAGAAAAGTATTAATTTATATTTACTTACACATCTAGAAGTTTAGTATTTCGAAGAGATTACATTGACACCTTCAATTGCACTGTCGTCGACAAACCACAGAACATCTACTCCAGTTTTCAATTCATTAACTAGCTTAGATGGTAATTGGCTTGACTTATCAACGAATATCTTTTCCATGATAGGAGCCTTACCAGCACCTTCAGCAACAAAGGCAATTGAAGAGGCTCTTTCTAACACTGGGAAAGTAAAAGTAATTCTTCTTGGTGGTGGCTTTGGAGAATCACTGATGGCTGAAATCAACTCATCTCTCTCTTTCAAAAGTCTATGGTCTGGGAACAAAGAACAAGTATGACCATCAGGTCCGCAACCTAAGAGAATCAAATCGAATTTCGCATTTTCAGGCAAAGAAGCTTCGTAACGCTTAGCAATTGATTCATCATGCAGTTGAGAAGCAGATGCTATTTGTCCATCTTTACCGGTTAATAAGCTTTCATCAATAGCGTTAACCTTTGGTTTTGTGGTATTAGTTGGCAAATTTGACAAAACCATTTCGTTAAACAACCCATAATTGGAATCAGGATGGTCCAATGGCACCAATCTTTCGTCACTGAAATAAACTTCCCATTTATCCCACTGAATATGTGGCGCAATTGATGAGTTGTCAATTAAACATTGCTTCAAAACTTTTCCTAAAGATCCACCTGATACCGCAATCTTGAATGTGGATGATGATTTTAACGATTCATCTTGAATTTTCAAAATATGCTTTCCAACAGCGTTGACAACATCATCGTGTTGAGCGTGTGAATATACTTTTGCTGGCATTGATACAATTGTTGTAGTATTAATTAGTTTAAAGTAAATCAAGTATATTTCTTCTCCCTTAATAAGGGTACAAATGGCAAATCAACCATCGCACGACTAAAACTGAATGTATGTTAAATTTATATTATACAAGTCTAAATTACATATATGTGATTACTGATCAAGGAAGTGTGAGTACTCAGCACTGTCTTTGATTTTGTTGTTCATGAATTTTTCTAATTTGGTAGCGTTTTTGAAGTAAGTCGTAGAATCAGCATTATAAGAGCGACAGTTGTTGAAAATCAACCTGGCATCATATAAGAATTGGTCAAATGAATCATACTTATCATTTTCTAATTTCAGTTCCATAGTTGATAAATCCATTGGTTCTTTGATGACATCGTAGTAATCACCAACTTCTTCTTTGTTTACTGGAGTCGAAAATGGCCATGCAGATGGATGGTTAGTCAACTCTGACAATAGCGTCACCATAAAGTTATAATGAGGGCCACGCTTCGGCTTCTGCGCCAATTTGTCCATTTCCTCCAGCCACCCACTCTCTGCTAACCCAGGAATATCCTTCGCTGGGTTGAGCTTTGCATCCTTATTTGTTTTGAAAACCTGCAATCCCGGCCTTACTACGTGGGCCTTTGATCTGAGCTTTATCTTTTTCTCTATCGCGGCTTTTTGCAATAATAGAATCTTTGCCAGGTCCAAATACCTCAAAATTGGCGGTAACATTGAACACTGCATGAGTGTACCTCCTTCATAATCCTTGATATAACCCATCCAGACAGATTTATCTAGTGTGATTTCTTTATTGAAGCCCTGTTTCTTGAAATATCCAATGGCATAATTATCTGCATATGTAAGGAAATATTTCACATTTGAAGTGGCCCGGCAGTAGTCCTTCAAATGATTCATCAAATGTGCACCGTAACCTCGAACCTGTTCAGTCGAAGAAATCGCACAGAAAACAATTTCTGCAAACTCCCTATTATCAAAAGGACGATAGGTTATGCCCCCAACAACTGTTAGCGGCTTACGAACCACTGCCATAGATAAGTGCGATCTGTCATACACCAACCGCGATATATATTCTCGCGGCATCTTGGGTAACTGCTTTTGAAAGATATTCTTCAATCCCGTCAACACCATTAAACTCTCCTTCGTGTTATCATTATTCACCACCCGAAACTCGATCTTACCTTCCTTTTCTTCAAGCACAGACGGCCGCTCTTTAAACGAATATGTAACCCCATCAAAGTTGAACGTCGTCGTTCTTTTCTTTTCTTCTTCTGCTTCATCATCGTCGTCGTCATCATCATCGCCCTCGCCACCTCCATTTTCCGCATTTTCTTCTTCGTTGTCCTTTCTAACTTCTTCCTTGTCGTCTGTATCAGCTCCATTAGCCTCTTCGTTCTTCACGTCCCTCTCCACTTCATCACCTTCTATCTCATCCTTTATCTTTGTTTTTTTATCTACACGCCCATTCTCTTCATTATCTGATATCACTGAAGAGTTTCTCTTCCTGTCTACCATACTCCACCAATTATTTTCAATTAGACCGATTGATTATTCACTGTCAACTACTATTATTGATAGTGGTGAACTCGTTTATACGTGCACCGAGTCTTCGTCATAAGTTACATAATTATGCACGTGACTGGGGATGACTATAATTTTTTTTTATCATACTAAGGAAGAGATAAAATGAAAAATCGCCATCCACTTTGTTCTATAAGTTGTAAGGAAATTCAGGTAATAAGAGAAAAATGTCTAATTATACTCAGTTAGACCATACACATGACCAACAACAACCGGTGGCTACCGTGTTGTGTTGTAACTGTGGTGTTCCAATGGATGGATCGTCAGGGTTAGTAATGTGTTACGACTGTATTAAATTAACGGTGGATATAACGGAAGGAATTCCAAGAGAAGCAAATGTTTCGTTTTGCAGAAACTGTGAAAGGTTTTTACAACCACCACAGCATTGGATTAAGGCCGAGTTAGAATCGAGGGAATTGTTAGCGTTATGTTTGAGAAGACTTAAGGGTTTAAATAAGGTGAGATTAATAGATGCATCGTTCATTTGGACAGAACCACATTCGCGTCGTATCAGGGTCAAATTGACTGTGCAAGGAGAAGCGATGTCCAATACTATTGTGCAGCAAACGTTTGAGGTAGAATACGTTGTTGTTGCTATGCAATGTCCAGATTGTGCCAAGTCCTACACTGCGAATACGTGGAGAGCAACAGTCCAGATTAGACAAAAGGTTCCACATAAGAGAACATTCTTATACTTAGAACAGTTGATTTTGAAGCACAATGCTCACATGGATACTGTGTCTATCAAGGAATCGAGGGACGGGTTGGATTTTTTCTACGGTCAGAAGAACCATGCGGTCAAGATGTTGGACTTCTTATCAGCTGTTGCTCCTATTAAGTCAAAGAAATCCGAAGAGTTGGTCAGTACCGATATTCATTCGGCATCCTCTTCGTATAAATTTTCTTACTCGGTTGAAATCGCGCCAGTTTGTCGTGATGATTTAGTTGTGTTACCTAAAAAAATGGCTAACTCATTGGGTAATATTTCCAGGTTAGTTTTATGTTCAAAGATTTCAAAC
This sequence comes from Debaryomyces hansenii CBS767, assembly GCF_000006445.2. NCBI lineage: Eukaryota > Fungi > Ascomycota > Pichiomycetes > Serinales > Debaryomycetaceae > Debaryomyces > Debaryomyces hansenii. Next base: position 1,899,547 of record NC_006049.2, read on the forward strand.
TCAATTCAATTTTTTGATCCTGCGCTGTTGCAATCTGCCGACTTAAATGCTCCGGTCTACTGGAGATCCCCTTTCCCATCTTTATTGAATGCTACTGAATTAATTGAGTTCATAGTTTTGGATGTCGAACCTACGGGCGACATCAGAGGTAAGTATGTATTAGCTGATATTACTGTTAGTCGTGCCAGTGACTTTGGTTCGAACGATAACTCATTTTACATCAGATCTCATTTGGGTGCCATCTTACATCCAGGTGATTCTTGTTTGGGTTATTATTTAGCTAATTCCAACCTTAATTCTGACTTGTTTGATACCCTTGATACCGATAACATTCCTGATGTTATATTGGTTAAGAAGCATTACGCCAGAAAGTCACGTAAATCAAAGAACAGAAAGTGGAAGTTGAAGAGAATGGCTAAGGAACATAATGACATTGTTGCGAACGACGACTCGAGACAAGCAAAACAAGAACAAGAGCGTGCAGAAAGAGACTACGAATTATTCTTGCAACAGTTAGAAGAAGATGATGAATTAAGACAAACTATTAACTTGTATAAGACAGCTGATGACCAATATCCAAAACATTCGGAGACAGATATGGAAGATGAAGATGATGATGAAGATGCACCTCAAATTGGTATTGATGAGTTGTTAGATGAATTGGATGATATGACTTTAGATGACCATACTATGCAAAGTTAATCTTTCTCTATTTGTATAATCTGTATTCTATATTTTTCAATAATCCATATATACTGCATATAATAAATTTTTACTATTTGTAAGGAACATGGCCTTTATCAGTAAAGAAGTCATCCAGATAAAGGCAAACTATACGGATACAAGAAACATAGACTAGTAAGAAATTGATTGTCAAAACGGCCAATAAATAATTAATCTATATATTTGTAACATAAGGATGTCGAGTGTGTCTGCATCTACTGAGAGGAAGCACATAAAATTCACGCCTATCCAGTCATTTGTGGAGTCATCATTCTTCACTAAATTATCAGAATTGAAGTTGGATGAATTTAAATTAGATTCAACTAAGAAGGAAATTAAAGGGTTTTTGACTCATCCCAAAAGACTAAATAAGTTTAACGATTATCCTACGATAAATTTTGATTATTCTAGTTTTGATAAGGGTCCGGATGTAAACGAAGATAACAACATTTCATGGAAGGGTTATATCTATAACGTCAACACGATCGAAGAGTTTAAAGATATAGACAAGCAAGCGATATTGAAGCGTTGGGGAACTGAAATCTACAATGAAATCCAGGATGGTAGCGTAGACTTGAGTTACGAATGTTTCAATAAGGTGCACGTTTTAGCATTCTGTGATCTAAAGAAATATAAATTTTATTATTGGTTTGCATTTCCAACTTTGCATTCACCATGGAACATAATTGGAGCTGACGGAGATTCTTTAAAAAAGTTTATTCCAAGTATCAAGGAATTTGTTGAAACTTCCAAGTTTGTACAGTTTTTTCAAATAAACGATGGAAATATTATTGAAAGGGTCCTGGAATTTCAGGAAAGCAAAATCTTTGTATTTATTGATACATGTTTAAGCCAAGCATGTACCCCTTCTGTGCAATTAAAAAATTACCTATACGTCTTGGCTCGAAAAGGTTTTGAAAATATCGATTTAATAATATATAGAAATAATGGCAATTCTTTCTATTGGAAATTGCAGCTCGATAAGGATAAGCTTGGTATAAATGAAGTCCCAAGAATACTGGGCTGGGAAAGGTTAAGCAATGGAAAGCTCGGTCCTAGGCTTGCTGATTTGGGTTCGTTAATTGACCCCCAAGAGTTAGCCAAACAGGCAGTAGATTTGAACCTAAAGTTGATGAAATGGAGAATAGCACCAAATTTGGATCTAGACATAATCAAAAATCAACGAGTTTTGCTTTTGGGTGCTGGAACTTTAGGCAGTTATGTTTCCAGAGCGCTTATGGGATGGGGTGTTAGAAATATCACTTTTGTTGATAACGGAAGAATCTCGTATTCTAATCCAGTTCGTCAACCTTTGTTCAGCTTCAAAGATTGTTTTAGTGATGAGGGACAAGGAGAATGGAAGGCCATACGGGCGGCAAATACTTTGAAGGAAATCTTCCCAGATGTTCAATCTAAGGGTTACAATTTAGAGGTGCCTATGATTGGGCACCCTGTTAACAACGAAACCAAACAAAAATCAAGCTTTGATAAACTAAGTGATTTGTTCGATGATCATGATGTGGTGTTCTTGTTAATGGATTCAAGGGAATCAAGATGGCTCCCTACAGTTCTAGGTCTTGCAAAAAACAAAATTGTCCTTAATGCTGCATTGGGATTTGATAGTTTCCTAGTAATGAGACATGGAAATATATCTAATGCTAACAACGATGATACGAGAGTAGGCTGCTACTATTGTAATGACGTTGTTGCACCAAATGATAGTTTATCTGATCGTACATTGGATCAAATGTGCACTGTAACTCGACCAGGCGTTGCATTGATGGCTTCGTCATTAGCTGTTGAATTGTTTATCTCGATGTTGCAACATCCCAATAAGCAGTATGCAGAGCCTGGCCCTTCAAATAATTTGATATTAGGTGAAGTTCCGCATCAGATTAGAGGCTTTTTACATAATTACAGTCAAAGCAAGCTACAGACTCCGAATTATAAACATTGTTCTGCATGCTCGAAATATGTTATAGATAAGTTCAATGAACTAGGGTGGGAATTCGTCAAGAACTGTCTCAATGATGTTACGTACCTCGAAGAAACTTGTGGACTATTAAAAGTTCAACAAGAGGCTGACTTAGCATCTTCTGAGTTATTAAAGGACTTGGAACTAAGTGACGATGATGATAGTGAATGGTTGGACTAGAATTATTTTTAAATAAATAAGTGTTGATATTCTCTATCATTATATTATATATGTGCGCGCGTTAAAATAAAATAAAAATTGTTTGTTTATTATTGTATTGAAGAGGTTATCTACAAGGTATAATACAGAGGTAAGAAACACCATGACGAGTTTCATATCATCGCAAATGGGCGATGTTGAACAGGATATTGTTGTTCTATCCGACCAACCCAATGTTTTAAACACATGTGTCAATCAACCAAATCGAGGACGTAGTAAGACAAGACCATATCCACTAAGCGAATTGAACGACTTGAAAATACAACAAGGCTTGATAATTAAGGATTTGTTGTTTTCTTTGATTGGATATGAAGGATGCTATATTAGGTATAGTGAAAAATATGATCCAAGTGAGATCAATTCCAAAATAAGAGGCCCTGATTTTAAGATCGCAAAACATCTAGACATAAGCTTAAAGTGCATTACCAAGAAACTTGTGAAGTTTGGCAAGTACTATTCAGGATTGAATGGATTCTTAGAGTTGTATGATAGGCCAGAATTTGGTAAAGTTGTGCAAAGGTTATGTTTTGCAATTAGTGAATTCCTTATCGTCTACCAACAAGTAATTAAACACATAGAGGATGAATTCAAATTTAATTCAACTTTTAATCTTAGCATATTTGAAACCATCTTGAATCAGGAGCTTTCACTCAAACTAAGTCATTTCTATGATATCGTCATAGCTGTTCATACCGAAACTATTGAACGGAGCAAATACAAGCATCAAACGAGTGAATCATATTTCAATAATTTCATTAAAAGCATTCAAAATGATCTTAAAGAAACAGGATCCATAGATCTTGCGACTGATAATGTGAATTTTGAATTTTGTAAAGGAGGAATTCTCTTAAAAATAATACAAGACAGAATTAATGCATATCAAGGTGATGTTATTTCTCTAGAGTTCTTAACTAAAATATTTGACGTGGTTAGTATTGATTATGTTTCCATGCTTAATAAATGGCTAATTAATGGGGAGATAGATGACTCTGCTGAGGAATTCATAATCAAGATGAATAGGTTTCCCGATAATCCTGATAGCCCGATCCGCCGTAATGTGGAAAAATATTGGGACGAGCTATACGTCACAAGAACTGACGGTGTTATAGATCAGTTCTCAAGCAAAGATATACAGTTGAAAATACTAGCAACCGGAAAGTATTTAAATATATTCAAGACTTGCACAGGTCTTTATGACTTTCAGCAATTAAATGAACTAATACAACCTATCGATAGGTTATACTCACAAGATCTAGAATTAAAAATCAATGAATACTATAGAAGAGCTAATAAATTGCTAATGAAGTTGTTATTCGAAGGATACCAATTCCCAAGCTTAATAGACGGGTTCCAGACACTTTTCTTATTCAAGGATTCTTCAAAGATTGATGTCTTCTTAGAGAAATCATTTAATGATTTACGAAAGAATAAGCATGCGATTTCCACATCTAGGCTTTCTAAACTTTATGACGATACATTGCAGCATAAAAAGGATGATTTTCAGGTGAAAGATATAAATAAACAAAATAGCATATCTGATAATAAAATGAATGATGTTTTAAGTTATTGTCTGGGTTTGTCTATTGATTTTACTAATTTTTATGACTTGGCTGAAGAAATTTTGAATGTTAAGTCTTTTGATGCAGAAGAGGCATTTAAGAATGGCCAAAATTCTAATATTTTTAAAGCATTATTAAATAACTCCTTAGAGAGAGATCAAATTAATTCTGCGGGTTCAAACATTTCACCAAACAGCTATGACCCTGATCACTCAGATGAGTATACGATTTCTGGAGTCAACTTAGATATGGATTTACCATTTCCCTTGAATATGATTGTAGGGCAAAACTACGTTCTCGAATATCAATTAATTTTCAAATTGCAAATGATTGTGAAGTTCATTAATAAATTGATTGATAATACGTGGAAAGAGATTAATTATTCTACTGTGTGGAAATATACTGGTTTTCATCCGAAAATTAGAAAGTGGATTTTAAGATGCCGTATATTGAATAATAGAATGAAAGATTTCATGAATGATCTACAATTTTATTTAAATTTTGATATCATTGAAACGAATTTTGATTCCTTTAGACAACATTTTAAGGACATACAAAAATTGTTACATAAGGAGAGACTCGGATCAAACATAAGCCATCAAAATATTAATAATAGTGGCATTTTTGGATTTAAAAATGGTTCATTAGCTAATTATAATCACAATAATCTTTTTGATGAAAAAATAATGAATCATAATCAGAATTTTAATGATGTTCCGAACGACAATTTGATCAATATAGACAATTTGATTAATAAACTAGGTTCTTTCTTAAATAATATTTTGAGAGATTCATTCATTACTAACAAGGTTCTAATTGATGTTCTTAAAAATATGTTTGATCTGATTATCCTGTACAACCATTATTTGAACAGGTTGAAAAAATCTTTAATAATGTCAAACAAGGACTTGTTTCACAAATTTAGTCAGGACTATCCAGAAAAATTTCAGAATAGAGTAATGGATGATGAACTGATTGGAACAAGATTTAAAAACTTGGATGGAATGCTAAATTCACATTTTGAAATTTTTAATGATTCGTTAACGGAATTTATAGTTACAATGAAGTCCCATGGTAACTTGGAGAATCAACTGTTTTTAATCTTAATTGAAAGATTAGAACATTGTTTTCCAGATCATTAAATTTATTTATTATTTAGATGACTATATAGATAATTTATATTCATAATTCAACTAGCATCAGCTTCAGCGTCGGCTTCACTTTGTTGTTCGTTTAAAACTTTAATAATTTCATTAGTCTTTTCATCACTGTAAACTTGGAAGCCATGCTCAGCAGTAACGCTTGCCAATTGAGCATTTTTACAGTCTAATTTTTCTTCCATGACTTGTTTTAAAATCTTTAAGGTTAATAATTCCGCTTCTTTCAAAGTTAACGATTTATGATATTCATTCTGTAATTCAGCTTGAGCGCCTTCTGATCCTGAACCAATAGCTTTAGCATCGTATCTATAGAATGTACCTGAAGGTTCCGCGTGGTACAACTGAGGTCCCTTATCTTTATCAATTCCAGCTATTAACAAGGCAACCCCAAAAGGTCTTGACATTAATCTTTTTTCACCACTAGCTCCTTCTCCAAATCTCAAAGCCAAATCACAAACGGATTGGGTCAAACTCTCAACTTGAATATCCTCGTCATAATATAAGTTATGAGTCAAAGACGAAACTCTGGCGTGGTCGATCATGGATCTTGCGTCCGCAGTTAAACCTGACATTGCACAACCAATGTGCTTATCGACCTCAATGATCTTCTCAATGGATGAATGCTCTAACAAAGATGAAGTCACTCTCTTTTCAACCCCTAAAATCACCCCTTCAGATGTTGAAATACCAATTGCAGTGGATCCCAATTTGATGGCCTCCAATGAATATTCAACTTGAAATAATCTTCCCTCTGGTGAGAACGTACTCACACCACGATCATATTCACTTCTAGTTAAAAACATCCTATTGTATTATCTAATCTACCTGTTTGTTTGTATTAAAGAAGTGTTCTAATGTTTAAATGCCTCGTAAGCTTTATAGACTGTTGATTGATATTTGAGACTGAGTGGCAAGCACGTTTTTGTGTAAGTTTAGGAACATTTCAACGTCAATGATAACAAACCTACAATAGATTTAAGTAACTGTTACGAGAATGGTAGGCTACAATACAATTGATTAAAGTAATATGATAGTTTTTTATTAGAATTTGTTTTTAAGAAAAATGATATAAAAATGTAGTGAATAGGTTTATGAAGCCTAAGCCTTTGGAGCTAAAGCGACAATCTTTTCAGCAGCTGGATCTAAGTCTTCGAAAGCGTATAATTTCAAACCAGAGTTTTCAATCAATTCCTTAGCTTTAGCCATGTTAGTACCTTGTAATCTGACGACAACTGGAATATCTAAGTTGAAGTTCTTGGTAGCAGCAATTAAACCTTCAGCGACGTAGTCACATCTGACGATACCACCGAAGATGTTGACGAAAATACCGTTAACCTTCTTATCAGATAAGATTAACTCGAATGCCTTTTCGATGGTTTCTGGAGTAGCAGTACCACCACAATCTAAGAAGTTGGCTGGAGCACCACCGTATAACTTAATGATATCCATAGTGGCCATAGCTAAACCGGCACCGTTAACAATGTTAGCAATGTTACCATCTAACTTGATGAAATTCAAACCGTATTCAGCAGCAGTGACTTCTTCTGGGTCTTCTTGACTTGGATCTCTCCATGAGAAAACTTCCTTTTGACGGAAAGCAGCATTGTCATCGAAGTTCAACTTAGCATCCATAGCCAAAACCTTGTGATCTGGGGTTTCGGATAATGGGTTGATTTCAACTTGAGTACAGTCTCTTTCCATGAAAACCTTGTACAAGTTTTGAACGGTCTTAGCAGCTTCTGGAATGGCTTCTTGGGTGTATCCCAAGACAGATGCAATGTCAATGGCCAATTTGTCAGAGACACCCTCTTCTAATGGAACTGGGAAACTCTTGATGGCATCTGGATCCTTGGCAGCGACACCTTCAATGTCCATACCACCTTGAGAAGAAGCAACGATCAATGGGGTCTGGGTACTTCTGTCCATCAAAATAGCCAAGTAAGCTTCAGTTCTGGCATCTCTTCTTTCGACAATGTACACAGCGGTAACTTCCTTACCAGCTTCACCGGTTTGCTTGGTGATCAACTTGTGTCCCAACATCTTTTCGGCCAATTCTTTGGCTTCTTCTGGAGATGAAATTAACTTAACACCACCTTGGAATCCGTTATCAAAGTGACCTTTACCACGACCACCGGTCAAGGCTTGGGCCTTAACAACCAAGTCGTTAGTACCTAATGCCTTGGCTACTTCGTACGCCTTTTCTGGTGTAGTAGCAGCACTACCATCTGGAACACCAACACCGTAGGTCTTCAACAAAGCTGCTGAACGGAATTCATGTAACGATAAGAATCTTTTTTGATTAGCAACAGTCTAAATCAGTTAGTATTCGTTGTCCCTATATCCCGCCGGATCGTCGTCAATTGGTTCCAATTGGAAGGATGGGGGCCCCGACTTGGGCCCCCATCCTTCCAATTAAGTTACCGTTCTCTCAGTCTACTCACTTTTGAAGCACGGGCAATATTTCTGGATAACATCTTTAATTTACTATATGTATAGAAATCAAAAAACAATATACACTTGTCAACAATTCTTTATATTAATGGTTTCTATGAAACTCTCTCGGACGTTCGTGCGCCGCCTGGAAATTTTCCACCTCGGGTGCCTATGTGTAGCGATTATGTAAGTGTTCTACGATGGATTTTTCGAATTTTAACATGGGTTAAAGACTACACGGCTCGATATATCCATCTCTGTCGTGTGCTTCTGCTGTGGTGCCAAAATCTACTGTTTTTACTTTACAATTAGTCTTCTGATTGACTTATGCAACACTGTGGAACCCTTACCCGAAGATTCGCATCCCGGACTCCTCCCTACACGACGTGTCCGGGCATCGAAATCTCATTATAACTCCTCCCCAGAGGTTATTAATCGAATTGTTACATCCAGACGGTTTTTGTATCGCATATATCATATAGATGCCGTATTGGCTATTGTAGACATCCATTTTGTATCAAACGTACAACTAAGGCTCCTAGCAGTCCAATTGACATCGCGTATCGGTTAGAAAGAACGTTGCAGTACAGAACACCAGGGTGTGGGGACTATGTGCAGTATGGGTACTAAATGAATAATTTTTTTTCACAATCACAGATTTTGCAATGGATAGTAGAGCATATAGGAAAATACATAGAGAATTAGTAGACGAAAATGGCTAAAGGTACCAGGGGCAAACCTTCAGTTATCAGGCCATCGTACGACGATGATTCAGGATCGGATGGAGAGCTTGCCAATGTGTTACAGGCGCGAGATGAGCCATCCGATGGCGATGACGATGACATGGACAGCATTTCATTTGGGGCATTAAACGCAGCACAACGGAAATTGGATCAAAAAGCGAGCAAAAAGAAGGGAGGAAAGGCCCAGAGGAGGAGGAGTGATGGAGATCGCGACAACAGCGATGACAGTGATGGTGATTCTGATGGCTCGGAGGAAGAAGGAGACTTTTTTGAGACGAGCGATGACAATGATCAAGGATATAATAAGGGCAAATCAAGTGGTAGGAACCCACGGAAACAGGTACAGAAGAAGAAGAGCAAGCATGCACCCTCGGAGTCCTCGTCTAAGAGGCCAGTGTCGAAAGTCCGTGATATCGGGGGTTTGGAAAGCAAAAGTATGTACAGAGACATAAGATTTGACCCTGCGTACGGTAAGGCCAACTTGGACGAGGTTCGTAAGAACTACTCGTTTTTGGACGACTATAGACAGCAAGAGGTTCAGGAAATGGAGCAGGTTCTCAAGAAAGACAGGAACTTATCGCACTTCAACAAGCAGAAGCTTGAATTTAAAGTCCAGTCGTTGAAATCGAGATTAGATACGTTGAATAACAGAGATTTGGAAAATAAGATCCTCTCGGAGCACAAGAAGGAACAACTAGCCAAATTCAAGAGCGGCAGCCAAGCCAATCCATACTTCTTGAAGAAGTCCGATAAAAGGAAATTAATCCAAAAGGCTAAGTTCGACAACATGAAGACGTCTCAAAGAGAAAAGGTCATGGAGCGTAAGAGAAAGAGAAGATTAGGAAAGGAATTTAAGGAATTAGAATTCAATCGTCATTAGTATATATATAGTTAATTAATTAACAGACAAACAAATACTATACTAGCTATATAACAAGATAATTAACAAATAAAATAATAATAGTGACAGAAGCAACTAAACACCCATGGTAGGATATCTCTAATATATGCCTAAGTAGATTTGGCGTTTTCCTTAGCCGCCCAGTCCTCGTACGAACCAACGTAGTTACCTCTCTTCTTGTAACCGAACGTATCGGCCAATTCCTCAGCGGCGGTCGATCTGACACCCGCTAAGCAATAAAAGATCAATTCTTTATCCTTGCTTGGTTTATCAAACCCAAAATTATCGTTGAATTCTTCCGGACTTAAATCTAATGCACCTGGTGATGACTTGAATGGAATATTAATCGCATTAGGAATGTGGCCATCTTCATATTCAACTGGTTCTCTGACATCCACAATCAAAGAATCTGGATGCGCCGATGGATTATTAATGATCTCTTTGACATTTTCGTACTTATATAATTTGGCTTCGGGCGATGTACTCAACACGCTATATAATCTTGATTGACTTAAAAGTTGATTGGAAAATTGTTTTGGGATATGATTCTTTGGTAATCTGTATGCGATCGACAAATTAATTGTATTTCTCGTTAATACGTTCCTGGCAATTGGGCCAGCTGATTGCTTCAAGGTTCTCAATGTAAACATTTCTTCTGGTATGTATCTGAATCAACTATTCCTTGTTAATTGTTTTATAAAAACTAACAAATCTTCCTTCTTTTCAGACTCAAATTTAATGTGGTCGTGTACACGAGAAAACTAAACCAAGGCTGGATAAATTTATATATTTAATCTAAATATGTGTTGAAACCGTATTTTAATCCTAAACAACTTCTAGAAATAACAAATAAAAAAAGTAATAGTAATAATAATAAATAACGAAAAGTAAAATGTAAAAACTTCGTAACATCATAAAGTGTTGAACTTCACAATTCTTGAATCAAATTCAATCTCTAGAATAAACCTTCGATTTCACCATCATCATTGACCTCGACGTTCATGAAACCACAGTGAGTAGGTAAACCAGGAATTGTCTGGATCTCAGCAGCTAATGCGTATAAATAACCAGCACCAATGGAAGCCCTGACATCTCTAATAGGGAATTTGAAACCAGTTGGAACACCCTTTAAGGCCGCATCATGAGATAACGAGTATTGAGTTTTTGCAATACAGATTGGTAAATTACCGAACCCTTGCTTGGTGTAGGTTTCGATCTTCTTTTGGGCTTCTGGCAAAAATTCGACTTCACCGGCTCCGTACATTTCCTTAGCAATGGCACTGATTTTATCTTCAACTGATTTTTCAGATTCATACAAGAACTTGAAATGCTTGTCTTGAGAGTTACAGGCTTCAATAATACCTTGACCTAATTCAACAGCACCCTTACCACCTTCTTCCCAATGGTTGGAGACGATAGCATCAACAGCACCAGCCTTTAATGATTCTTCCTTGATAACTTCGTGTTCGCTATCAGTGTCTGAAGACATCTTATTGATAGCAACAACGACTGGTAAACCATATGCCTTGGCATTAGAAATATGCTTGGCCAAGTTGGAACAACCGGTTCTCAATAACTCAACGTTCTCTTGAGTGTATTCTGGAGCCAATGCAGCGCCGGCTTTAACTTCTGGACCACCACCATGAACCTTCAAGGCACGAACAGTAGCAACAATAACAATACAGTCTGGAACTAAACCTGATGAACGACATTTAATATTGATGAATCTTTCACCGCCCATTGTGAAATCGAAACCGGCTTCGGTGACAACGTAACCTTCTTGTTCTTTTCTTTCCTCTGGAGATAAGCTTGGAGAAGTACCTGCCAATTTCAATGCCATCTTATCAGCTAAAATAGAAGAAGCACCAATTGAAATATTAGCAAAAGGACCAGCGTGGACGAAGACAGGAGTACCTTCTAAGGTTTGCATAATATTTGGTTTAATTGCATCTTTCAATAATGCAGTCAAAGCACCAGCACAACCGATGTCTTCACAAGTGATTGGAACACCAGCCTTAGACGAAGCAATAACCATATTACCTAATCTTTCACGTAAATCTTGTAAGGAATTGGCTAATGCTAAAATGGCCATACATTCAGATGCAACTGAAATGTCGAAACCAGTTTGTCTGGTCATACCTCTTTCAGTTGGTGCTTCACCAATGGTAACACCTCTCAAGAATCTATCGTTACAGTCAACAACTCTTCTCCAAGTAATGGTATCAGGATCAATGTCTAATCTAACAAATTGAGCAACTTCTTCTTCAGTTAATTCATTTGGATCAGTCTTATTGATACCTAACTTTTCTAATCTTTTTAACATACAGGTTGGGAATTTTCTAGAACCCTTCTTGGCTGGAACCAATCTTTTGTATAATGGACCGTCCTTTTGAGTGTTTTCATGGAACATTCTTGTGTCAATTGCAGCAGCTAATAAGTTATTGGCCATAGAAATAGCATGAATATCACCAGTAACGTGCATATTAAATTCATCCATAGGAATAACTTGAGAGTAACCACCACCAGCAGCACCACCTTTAATTCCGAAAGTTGGACCCATAGATGGTTGTCTCACATTGGCAAAGACGTTTTTGTTCAAATGCGCACCTAAGGCTTGAGCTAAACCAACAGTGGTTGTAGACTTTCCTTCACCTAATGGAGTTGGAGTAATACCCGTGACTAAGACATATTTACCATTTTTCTTGTTTTCTAAACGCTTCAAAATATCTAAGGAAACCTTAGCCTTGTAAGAACCAAACAATTCTAATTCGTTGTCTAAGATACCGGCTTCATAAGCAACTTCATCGATCTTTTTAGGTTGCTGAGCTCTTGAAATTTCGTAATCAGAAGGAACTGGCGTTTGTAAGTTCAATTTCAATGGGTTGGTGAACTTTGGAGTTTCATTGTTTTTGGCATAGTGTTTCTTGGCAGCAATAATAACGTTGTCCAACAAAGTTGCAACAGTCATTGGGCCAACACCACCTGGAACTGGAGTCAATTTAGATGCCTTTGCGGAACATGATTCAAAATCACAGTCACCAACCATTCTAGAACCGGACTTCTTTGAAGCATCTGAAATGAAGTTGGTTCCAACATCAATAACAACAGCGCCTTCCTTTAACCATTCACCTCTGACAAAACCTGCTTTACCTATAGCCGCAACAACAATGTCAGCGTGCGATAAGAAAGCTTCGACTTGGTTTTGAGGAGTTTGGGAATGCAAAGTGGTAACGGTAGCATTAGCTCTGGTCAACAAGTTGGCAATTGGTTTACCAACAATGTCAGATCTACCTAATACGACGGCATTAGCTCCTGCGATTTGAACTTGGGATTGGGCTAATAATTCCATAATACCTTTAGGGGTACATGGTAAGTAATGTGGGTTACCACCTTTCTTGCTTAATTCACCAGCATTGAATGGACCAAATCCATCAACATCTTTATCTGCCAAAACTGCACTAGTAACAACAGCTTCATCTAAATGATCTGGGATAGGTAATTGAACTAAAATACCATCGACAGATTGTGACTCATTCAATTTTTGAATTTGATTTATTAATTCAAATTGAGTGATTGTTTCTGGTAAATTGATAATATTACACTCAACGGACGCCTCTTCTGCTGCCTTTAATTTCATTCTAACATATGTAGAAGAATCGGCTCTAGAACCAACTTGAATAATAGTCAATGTTGGCTTGAAATCCTTATGTTGGGATTGAATTTGGTCAATTTCTGCATGAATTTTGGTACGAACCTGTAAAGCAATAGCCTTACCATCGATTAACTGAGCAACCATTTTATTAAATTAAGCTTAGAGAGTGTAAGATTCTACTGAATAAAATGAAAAATATCATCGTCAACATTTATCAGCTTGCTGAACCATACATAATGACTCGCGAAAAAAAAAAATAATAACGTAAGGCCGAGTCGATTTTTCACTTGCCAATTCCGATGAAGCATATCTCCGAACTGATATTGATAAAAGCCTACAGTAGATACACGTCAAACAGTATATCTAATGAAACACGTCGTGAAAACTTTATTATGCACTAAATAAATTCCGTAACTCATTCATAGATTCCACAGAATCAACACTATAGTTTCTAACCTTGAATTTCGAATTGAGTCCCTGCAAAACATCCCCAGGACCTAAATTTATAACATCGGTTACATTGTTTGTTACTAGGTATTCCATTGACTTTGTCCATTGAACAGGTTTCGAATTGGCCCTTATCGTGCATGTAAATGGATCAGGTGATACCTCACCTTGCAAGTTTGCAACTATAGGTTTTGTAGGCTTTTGTAGAGGTGTAGCTAATTGTAATAATTTAGGCTCTATTTCATGCAAAATCGTATTATGAAACGGGATCTTGACCGGCAATTTGACTGTCTTCAATATTTTCTTTGATTCACTATTTATCTCAGCTATAGTCTTATCAATTTTTGACGACTTGCCCGACAAAACTATTTGCTGGTACGAGTTGACGTTTGCGAGCACTTCCGCCTCCTGACTCATCAAGAGAATTTCGGTAAAAAAACTGGGCTTGAACATCAACGCAACCATCGAATAATCGTTGTTGGTAACCAACTCTTCCATTAACCGTCCTCTTTCTCGTACTAGCCTTATTGCTCCGGTCAAGTCCAACACTCCCGCAAGCAAGAGAGCTGTATATTCACCTAGCGAATGGCCTAACAAAAACTTCACCTTATCATTCTGGGGTAAATCAATACCGTATTCCTTGCGTATTATCTCACATATTATGTAGGTTGTTGCCAATATCGCTGGCTGTGCATTAGAGGTGTGTATGAGCCATTCCTTTCCGAATCCTACTTGGCTATTCAACAATTTATCACTAAATTTTTCGTTCAAACTTTCATCGATGATCTCAAGACTGTCTTGGAAATGATGCTGGAATTTCGCATACGGAACTAATAACCCATCCTTGATAATCCCTTGTCCAGGGCATGTAATTGCATATACACATGCCTTGTTAGTTGATGATAACCATCTTGGCCCCACCCATAAGGTCCTTTGACATTGAGCTGCTGATTTAAACATTCCCTCCGATTGTACTGGTGTATTTCCGTTCGGTCTGTGAAATTTTGTCGCTTTTTAATGCATTAAATCTCTCACTATACAATCACTGAATGTGCCTTGACGAAAAATCCTAGCGATAACTGAATGACTTTCGCGACTCAATCGTTCCCGTCCTCCGCTAAATTTCATCACACGTTTACAGTGAGGTTGCGAACATCGTGCCATATTTTCGTAGGTGGATTCTACCATACTTATTTGCCTTTACTACTTCAACATCGTTCAAATGTCACTAAGATGTTATCAATTTTTTACTCTTGCAATTTGTTTCGTCGTTTGATACACTCGTAACAATATATATATGCGTACAACTATATATGGGGTTTGCAGAAGATATCTATTAGTGGGTGCAAAAAGTTAATGTACTAACATAGTGACTCTTGAGCACGCAAGCCCAATATTCTTCACAGCAATCGGCAAATAAGTTAGGCAAGGCTCGCACCAAATTTTGTGAAAACGAGGAACCTCGCCAATTAAAATGAAAATCGCTCACTAATTCGCTAAGGGCGGAGTGCGGTAAATTCGACGATGTCCGCCGCGAAGGAGTGTTGTTTTTCGATGAAATTATAATTGTGGACAGAAAAACTTGTAAACTTAATTATAACTAACGACAAACCAGATTGGATATTGTTGAATATTTACACAGAATATGTCAGAACTTAAGAACGCTAAAGATACACTTGTTGCATCCCTTTTTGAACTTTCTAAGGCTGCACAAGATGCAGCAACCGCAACTGTCAATTTTTACAAAGCATCGTCAAATGAAAACCTTAATGGAGAATCATTAAACAGTTTGGCGTCTACATTGAACAATATTGCTACTAGCACATCTGCTGCTGTTCCGGAAGTGGAGGAAGCATCTTCTCCAGTGGCATCTGCTGGTGCTGCTTCTGGTGCTCTGGTGGCCACTAATGGTGGTGAGACTCAACCAGAAGAAAAGAAAAAGAGAAAGAAGGTTGAAAAAGACCCTAATGCGCCAAAGAAGCCATTGACGATTTATTTTGCCTACTCATTCTACACTCGTGATCAAATCCGTCAAGAAAGAGCCAAGCAAGGTTTGAGTCCTTTATCGGCCTCCGAATTGAACGAAATAATCAAGGAACGTTGGAGCTCGATCAGTCCTGAAGAAAAGTCTAAATGGCAAAGCAAATATCAAAATGAATTGCAGCAATACAATATTTTGAGGGATGCATACAAGGCTGGTAAGCCAGATGTTGGCCAGATCGAACCAAAGTCAATCGAGCAAATTACCGTTCCTACAATTGAGCCTGTAAAGAAGGCTAAATCTGAGTCAAAGAAACGTAAATCCGAATCAAAGAAACTGGATGATGCTGAAAAATCTGAGAAGACTGAGAAGGAACCCAAAAAGTCTAAAAAGTCTAAGAAATCAGAAAAATCGGAAAAATCCTAGATTAATAAGTTCGTTTCTTGCTCTTTCGTTTCTCGTTTGTATTTAATCAATACTTTTAATAATTGTATTATTATTGTTGTCTAGTGTATTTATTTAATTTTTATGTCAATATTTTTAACACCATTGTATTACTATAAATTCTGTATATTCTTGTATGTCAAATTCCTACTATACATATTAATGGCCTTGTTTCTTCTGCTTCGTGATATGTGCACGTAAAACCTTTTGTCTATCACGTAATGACAACTTCTGCTTACCTTGCACAGATTTTTTATGAATCATCATAACGAAATTCTTCTTTCTTGCCTTCTCTCTATTAGTAGTAGAATGAGGAGCGTCTCTCTTACCTCTTCTAGAACCAAACTTCTCACGGTCGTCTTTACCTTCTCTAGCTACAGCAATTCTTTCTTCACGTAATTGTTTGTATTTGATTTTGCCAACCAATGTTGTCGAATCGACCTCTTCTTCATTGGGCTTAATACCCAATGCCTTTTCAACACCTGCTTGGACTTTCAATTCCTCTAATTTTGCGAAATCTGCTGGAGTTAATATTCTGCTCGACAATAATTCAGCCATTGCTTTTTCTGCATCTATAGCTTCTTCTTTCTTTTCGTCTACCTCTTCTGCCTTCTTTAACTTCTTAGCAGGTCTATCTTTTTCATCATCATCATCTTCGTCCGAAGAAAGATCCAATTCTGAGTCCTCTTCATCCACTGGTTTAGCATCATCCTCTTTGACATCTTTTTCATCTTCAGAGTCACTGATATCATACTCCTTGTCAGATTCGACTGTAACCCAGTCACCCTCAATATCGCTTACATCACCTTGTTCTACTTCCCAATTTTCTAAGTTGTTTTCATCATCTTCTTCACCATTTGCATGTTCTTTCTTCCATTTGGCCAATAACTCAATACCAGGAATAGACGTGACAACGGAACTTTCAACACCGAATTGTGGTGCTTTATTCTTTTCGCCGACTTGTAATCCCATACTAGCTGTCTTACCTCTATCTTTCTTTAACAACATTTGTGGTGCAACTTCCCTATATAAAGTAATCAAAGATCTAGCAGCCAGCATAACTGCCTTTGCTTTAGATCCCTTATATTCGGTTAAATCTTGTAATAACGTAGGATCGATGGCCAATGGTGCTCTTGATAAGATCTCCCTAATAGTATTAATACCCGCTGAAGCAACTTCTGTTGCAACACCATCACTAACGAACTCGTCGGCAATCTTACGAACAACAGTCGAAATTGATTCTGGTGGAACCAAATCATGGGATGCTTGCGCAGCAGCAGCCATAATTTGAGTAACGTTTCTTTGTTTTGGAGTCAAGTACTTCAAAAAGAATGAATATATTCCAAGTACAGTCAACTTATGTGTACCAATTAATCTGGAAATCAAGTTCATGAACAAAATTTTTTGATCTAAGTCAAACCTATTAGAATTCTTTCCACTTAAATGCCTTGCAAATAACTGCTCTGCGAACCCTTGGGGATCTCTTAACAAATGAATAGCCGAGAAATTCAAATATGTTGTAGCATTTTTGGCATTGCTTTTCTTTTTCATTGTTTTAACTGCTTGCTCTAATTTTTTAGTCTTCTTAAGCGATTTCTTTTGGACTTGAAATCTATGTTTCAAGGCTCCCATATCGAACTTTTCGTCATCTGAACTATCATCTTCAAAATTTTCTTCTCTTTCTTTATCAGCACCCAAAAAGAACTTCGTCCCGGCAACAGCAACCTTAACATCAGGATGCAAAGCCGCTTGGGTCATGATTTCTACTGTTCTCGAATCATCCCAGATACCTCTTCTCCATAATTCTCTAGTTAATTTTGTGGCCCATAATCCCTGGGCATCTCTTTGCTCTAACAAATTGAATAATAAAGCTTGAGTAGATCTGTTTAACTTCTGGTTCTTGGAACTAGTATTTACCGATTTTAAAAGTGAAATCAATGTACTGTAAATTTGATGCCTTAAAGCTTTGATATGTTGGCCACTCACTGAAGCAGCAGATGAGTTACTATATGCGGATAACAATGGAAAAATTGTTTGAATTAAGGATTCTGCCGAAACAATACCCTTGTTTCTTAACATGGTTAAACATTGAATAATTTTTTCTCTCAATTCCGGTGATAAATCTCTATGGTTATTCAATAAAAGATTCTTCAATTCGTCTGGATAGTTACTTGTTTCCTTTGGATAACAATCACATACTGCTGAAACGAAACCAATCAACTCTCCAAACTCAGTGCCCTTACTAGCTCCTGAAGGGTTCATTAAAAAGATATCTCTCAAGGATTCATAATGAGAATATTGCTGTACAAATTCTTCATAATATGATTCTGGATCACGACGAACAACATTTTGTAACAAAATAATGTTAGTTGGTAATATAGCAGCTCTTCTTCTTTTACCCATGTCTAAATATTTATACTTTTAAAAGCTATTCAATCCTTTTCTTTCTCCAGTATATTTCTTAGTATTTATTTTATTCCTCATCCCATCGCACTAACAAAAAAAAATTGCGACAAAAAAAATTAGTCGCGGGCTTAGAACCATTGATAACAAAAACTTGTATCTATTCACTATATATACTACATACTATATCCCAATTTTACCAGCCTTATTATCATCAAACAAATCACCAAGTGTTGCATAGTTGATCTTCTTCGAGAATGACTTCTTTGAAAGCATTCTTTTTGCGCTATCAGCCGCAGTTAATGGTTCACCGGTGGCTTCGTCAACACCTATGCCTGTTAACGCATCATTAATACCCATTTCATTAACAAAATCACCGTCAATACCTTCGACGCCTGAATTTTTGCCTTGGCGACGTTTCTTGCGATTTGCACCTGAGGTATTACCAGTTAACTCATCTGTTTCTTGTTTTAAGCGCTTCTTCTCCTGGGCAACAATAAAGTCGTGGTTTAAACCGGTCCATAACCTTTCTTTGAGTTTATATTCATCCTCTGTCAATAAGAAATGATCCAATTCTGAATCATCAAGGTCGTCGAATTCCTTAGGGTCTGACGATATCTTGGATAGTAAGTCCTGGGTCTTGGGTAAATTCTTTACCAAATTACGAGGTTTGTCTAGATCAATTTTTTCTTCTTCGTCTGTAGTTCTTTGTAATTCGGATGGTATCATATACATGGAGTTTTGTAAGCTTTTTTTTTGATTTTGAATAATTCTGGCTAATTGCTCTGATATTTCATTTTCCAGTAAATCGCAATCCTTCAAAATTGTCTTCAAAAGTTTATCCTTTTTAGATTGCTGATTTTTGAGTCGACTATCTTCTATTATATCCTGTAAGTCTTGCTTTCTTGTTGATCCTTCCTCAGAGACATCGTCACTGTCATAATCGGGTGTGTTGTCCCTACTTTTAGCTAATTCTTCAAACTTCTTTAATGCGGCTTCTTTATCTTTTAATTGTTTGGCTAACTTCAACTCCAAATCACGATTTCTATCAAATGATGGCGGATTGGAAACTTCGGTATCTAGGGACTCCCTAAATGATTCAACTGTCAACTCACCAGATTTGGTCTTCTTGAATTCATTCAATCTACGTTGCAAAGTTTCTTCTGCAACATGCGCTACTGCAACTATTTCCGCATGTGTTCTTCTGAAATTATTCATTCTAGCTGCTAATAAAACACAAGCCCCTGCCACCCCTGCAGGACGTCTACCTTCATGGATCCAATCATTTGCCATTCTCTGCGCTAACTTCACTGCATCCTTAATAACTTTACTGTTTTGATCACGAAAGTTTAGTTTCTCAGCGAAATGTTGAATGAAAAGGGACGGGTCTGCCAACGGCAACGACGTTATATGTAACGTTTTAACCATCTTCAAAAATGTTGCACCTAACGAATATACTGAAATTTGCAAACGTGAACTAAAGTCTATCAACATATGATGCGTTTTTTCCTTTCTACATGCAACATACAAACAAGCTGCAAGAACATTCTGCGATCTCCTACCCTGAACAAAATTGTTGGTTAATGCTAATCTGAACCATGCACCTGCTGCATCTGCAATATAATCGGGTATTTTTAAAGCTGTTGCAATCCTTCTAATCTTCTTTTTTCCGTTCGCTAACGTTTGTTCCCTACTTTCCATCGCATTTTGTCTGCCGTTAAACGTAGCTCTAGCTTGATCTGCACCAACCATAGCCCCCTGGACCATCGCCGCTCCCGATGACGATTCCCCGAACTGTACCTCACTAACAATCGGGTTTTCCACCTGGACTGTTCCACATCTTGAACATGAAATATCTCCCGCTGCCGTATATCTGTCCACTGTAAAATTTGTGTGGCCGCAATTTGGGCACGCATTTTTCTTTGAGTTCTTCATACCTATGTATGCCTAGCTTAGCCTATTAAGTCTTCTTTATTGAATAATTATCACTTATATATATTTATAAACAAGTCTATATAGTATGATAGATTTATTTTCTGCTATTTCTATTTCGGTACACGCACTAAATGTATGCAAAAAAGGTTGATATAGATGCTTAGATATACATTTGAAGGTAGATAAGAATATAAATACAAGATGGTGGCTGGTGTCATAGGTGATGATACACTCAATCAAATAAACAGATTTAGGTTACAGGAATCAACTGAAGTACCAGAAACGACAATTCAGAATGAGGTTTTACAGTATGAAGAAGAGCATGAGATATCCCTATCAGGAAGACTGACTTTATTGGGCAAATTGCCGTACAGTTTGATAATGAAAGTATCTGCATCAGAACCAAGAGATGTTTTACAACTGGAGCGTACTTTATTATCGTTCATTAGGTTTGCAACGTCGTTATTTTTCACAGCATTAGGGATAGTAATAAACTTTAAATTAGATTCCTCAGGGAAAAGCGGGAATAATAAAAAACGACCACCATTCAACAGCTCTACGTATTCCACAGTGGCTTCATTTGTTTTATTTGGCTTGTCGCTTTGCGTGTTGATTATCAGTGGGGTTAATTATTTTATTACTATTCAAAGGTATGCTAAACACAAGATCGAGACCTACAATTTCAATAATATTGCAACGGTAATATGTATGACGTGCATAATTATAACGTTGATCGCTATCAGTATATCGTTAATTATAGAAGGGTACTTAGATGAGTCTATTTAAATTTATAATGCATTATTTAATTCTTGAGTTATTTATGGTGCTTCTTTTTCTTTGATTCATGTATTGAGATGGTTCCTTCATTTGCTTGACGTTTACTTTTGTTAATCTTTCTCTTTTCTCCAAAATTCTCTCTATCCATATCCATGAAAGCTTCTCTCTTTGCAACACTGGTTTTATTCAAAGAGTCCTTGATAACCTTATTATCACTAATATCTTCTATCAAATCCATTTTCTTATTTATTCTCTCTTCAATAGCCAAAATCCTATCTACATCTTTCTCAGCAACTATAGATATAGCATCACCTTTTCTTCCCGCTCTTGCAGTTCTACCAACTCTATGGATGAAATCATCTGCATCTGCAGGTATATCGTAATTAACTACCAATTCAACGGTTGGAATATCTAAACCTCTGGAAGCGACATCAGTTGCGATTAATATTTTAGCGGCCCCCGCTTTGAATCTATGTAATGAATTTGTTCTTTCTGTTTGAGGCATCTCAGAATGCAATGACGCCACTCTAAATTCCAATTTTCTTAAGGTTCTTCTTAACAATTCAGCCGTAGCTGTTCTATTGGTAAATATTATACTCAACGAGTCGCTATATTGCGGTAAATTCAAAATGCTATGTAAATAAGCCTCTTTAACATATGATGGAACAAAAACATACTTGACCAGTAAAGTGGAAGGAATCGCTACCTTATCAACGGTTTCAACTTCATGAATAAAGACAGGCAATTTACCCTTTGGAACTGGCCTATCTTTCAAAGCACGAACAGCATCAGTAACCGTTGCTGTGAATAGCAACGTCTGTCTCTTATCTGTCAGAGGCAAAATATTAAAGCACCTTTCCAAATCACCTCCGAAACTGTTACTCAATAGTCTATCTGCTTCATCTAGAATCAAGTATTTAACCCTCCGTAAACCACAAACTGTATCTTCACCACTATTTAATATATGATCGGCCAATCTACCTGGAGTTGCTACCACAAAATGTGGCCTCCTCTGCAATTCTAAAGCTTGTTTGACTATATCTTCACCACCTACAATGACACTTACCTTGATATTCATTGATGATCCCAAAGCAGCAAATTGTTCAGCTATCTGCAAAGCTAACTCTCTAGTGGGAGTTAAAACAAGCCCATATATTCCCGACGGGTCTTCTGACCACTGAGTAAGCATCGGAGCTGCAAATGCAATTGTTTTACCGCTACCTGTCTTAGCACCTCCAATACAGTCATGGCCTTTGAGAATTTTCGGAATACATGCCGATTGAATAGTCGTTGGTGTATGAATTTTCATTGAGTTCAATGCTTCGGATAACCATTTGGATACCCCGAGTTCTTCGAACGACATCCTTACGATTATTTATATGTTATATATGATATTGTTTTTATGATTAGCTATTTATGGTTCCATCGAGCGGCTTTTAGATATAAAAAAAATTATATGAATTTGATCACGTGTAATATCAATACTTAACAGCTACTGAATAACTACAAGGAAATCCATAAGCAAACTATTTATTGCATAAATGTTAAGTATCAAGAATGCTTATGCATCTATAAGCTTTCGAAGAGGCTTCAGTAAGACCATATGTTGTGGCAATAAACAGAATTTAGAGTCTAACATTAATGACCAATGGTTAAATGACTTGGAAGGCTCAACTGAAGAAGAAATACCAGAGCCAGATTGTGTTATCAGTAAAGTTAGTGAATCAGATAATGACCAATCAAAGGTTAATTATTTGGATAATATAAAGTATAAGCTTTTAGGCGTTGATAGTAAGGGTCTTTCTGATATTCAAATGACATTAAAAGATTATTTTATGGGCAATGAGCACCATACTCACAACGTATTTCATGGCTTCTCGAAGTTTAAGCAAGCCCGTAAAAGTGAACAAAGAACATTTATAGATTTAAAGCTTATCAGAGTAAAGAGTGGTAAAGGTGGTAATGGATCGGCATCGTTTTTTAGAGATGCGTTTAGACCTATGGGACCTCCTGACGGTGGAGATGGTGGTTATGGAGGGAATATATACGTCAATGCGGTTAACAACATTACCTCATTGCATAAGGTCAAAAGGTCGTATGAAGCAAGGGATGGAACTCAAGGTATGGGGAAACAGTTGGATGGTAAAAATGGGGAAGATGTTATTATTGAAGTTCCTGTTGGTACTACTGTTAGATGGGTTCCCGACCCTCTAGAACTCCGGAAATACTTGCAGGAAACCCAGCAAGATTTGGATCAAATCAATTTGAATATTAAGGGTACTGGCCTCAAAAACGATTATATTCAATTTTTTAGAGAGAGTTTCAAACCAGGCGAAGGATGGATTTTCAAGGAGAAGGAAGAAGACTATTTTCTTGAGAGGAAATTTTTCAACGATTTAAATGAAAAAGTCAAAGAATATGACACAGAAATAATAAAAGAAGAATTATATGAAGATAATTTCCCAATGATGGGAATTGATTTCGATAAACCTACTTCTAAACCGGTTTTATTGATTAAGGGAGGAAAAGGAGGTATGGGAAATATGCACTTTTTAACCAAAGATATTAGAAATCCAAAATTTTGTAAAATGGGAAGAGCAGGATTGACTAAGTTTTTCTTACTAGAATTGAAATTAATTGCTGATTTGGGCTTAGTTGGGTTGCCGAATGCCGGTAAATCAACCTTATTAAGGGCCATTTCAAAAGCTAGACCAAGGGTAGGGCACTGGGAATTTACTACTTTACAGCCAACAATAGGAACAATATTCACGTCCATTGATAAGGATCCATTCACAGTTGCCGATATTCCAGGAATAATTAAAGGTGCATCTGAAAATAAAGGTATGGGCCTTGATTTCTTGAGACATATAGAAAGGTCTGGTGGTTTAGTATTTGTAATCTCTTTAGAATCCAAGGACCCAATAAAAGATTTAATGACCTTGATTAATGAAGTGGGACCTAAAAGAATGTCTGCTAAGAAAATATTGGTAGTAGCAACAAAAGCTGATCTAGAACAAAAAATTGACAAGTATAATGATTTGAGGAAATTTATTGAAAGTCAGGATTGGAAAATTGTACCAGTATGCGCAATTCGTGGTGAGAATATTGAAAAGTGTATCAAAATGATGAGTGAAACCGCTCATAAGTAGCCTTGTAAATAAAAAATTTTGTTGGCACTGTCTCAACACTTCGCATATAACTATGCGTAAGCTTATGCTTTGTATATACATGAACTTAGATCTGTCAATAAATGCTTTTCTGAATATGGGTGCGAATTTCTGAGGCATTGAATTAACTTGAACTCTCTTGATATAAAAAGGATAGTAAAAGCATTAAGAGGCTCCAAAATAATAGCACGTCGTATTATCTGGGATCAGGCTTTGTTAGTTTATGAATAAATTCTTGAGTATTTTTAAGTATTTATTTTATTTGTAAATTTAACATTTTTTTCAGTAAATATATAAGAATCCTTCATTTTTAAAAAAAAATTATCTAAAATTTTATTCCAAACTCCATAAGGAACTTTGTTAGAAACACAGTAATGGGAAATCCCTTTGCTTAATTAATATAACATTAATGACAGACATTCAATTATAATTGTATAAATGACTATACAAAGTTTTGCATCTATTAAGGTTTTATGGAATGATACTTTATTTGTTTGATTTCATAAAGAAAATTTATACATATATACATATATAAGACTATATACAAATGTCTTTGACATATTTTGACTAATATTTACAGAGATTTATTATTATTTTACTGAATTGAAGCTTTCATTTCAACCGTTCCAATTGGAATCGCAGCCAACTCACCATCACTATAAGAGGCTCTAAAAAATGAGTAATTCAATACGACATCTTCTATGTTTCTCATTTGAGGGTCTTTAGCAAAGTCGGGATCTATGAAAAAGAAAACAGGCATATCAACTTCTTCACCCGCACTTAACCTTTGTTCTTCAAAACAGAAGCACTGAATTTTGTTAAAGTATGGGGCAACTACTTCAGGGGTAACAGAATATGTAGCCATACCAATTATATCTTCCTTTGACATATTCTTTGCTTTATAGAAAGCCAAAGCTGTCTCACCTGGCACAACGTAGACCTCTCTTTGCTGAGGAGTAAATTTCCAAGGTAAAATACCCGATGCCTGACATGTAAATTGAATCCTTATTCTCTTATTAGTATCAACCGGAATAAGTTTATCCGGGGTGAACCTAGTAGAATCAGTGATAGGTGTTCCACCGTATCCTGTCCTTTGACAGATTGCTCTGTAAAGCGGTACTGCCGCAAATCCGGCTGCTAAGAAAACAACAATAACAGATGCAGTGTAATAAGCAGCCGTTCTATTCTTAAAACGGGCTTTTTCATGTCTATCATTAGTTGCTTCTTGAAGTTTCTGGCGATAGAATTCTCTCAGTTGATTATTCAGCTTCTGGAATGCTTTTGGAGTAAGATGTAACCTTCTAATACTCAACAGAGAAATATCATTTTTATAAACAGCTGGTGATCTTACGAACAACCCAATTCTACCAGCTTTAAACATTGTCAATTCCTTTTATGTAGTAGTTATGGATTTTGGCCAAGGCCTGATTTTAAATCCAACTTTTTTCATCACTTTTACGAGCGACTACCATACAGGAACTAAAATAAGTACTATTATTAAAAGTCTATAAAATGCTAATTAGGTACTAAAGATTGTAATCTCTCAAGAGAATATTGATCATTCATTGCCATCAATTGATTGAAATCAGATTCCTGTAGTGATCCCCTTAATTTGTTGATTACTTCGACTAAGAAATTTCTAACATTTATATTGTAAACTGGATCATTCTCACTAAGTAAATTCTGGTATCTTATCTTCTCTCCATGTGGTTTGATATTAGGATCCAAATAACAATACTCATCGATGTCTTCATAGACAAAATCCTGATTATAAGCCATACAGTTGCCATCAACAGTTTCATTAATCTCTTCTAAGAATAGCAACACTCGTTTTGTAATATCAGCAAATTTGAGCGAAACGGTTTCATTCTTTTTTGGGATGGCATCAGAAATTAACGAAATTAACCCTAATATGTTAATCTTTTTATTACGAGGATTCCCATTACGGTTGTAATACTCTAACCAAGTATCTAAGAACCTAGATAAATCAATAGAAAGATGGTCCAAAATTTGTAAGAAGGCTTCGCCAGACTTATACGCCAATCTGGAGAAGACTAAAAACATCTTGTTAGCAGAAACAATCGACTGATTTGGATCCAAGGAGTAATTTAACATTGCATTGAAGAGTCCACTGGAAATAAGGATATTAACAAAGGATTCATCCTGAATCTCCCTCAAAAACAAAACGTCCATTAAAGATACGAATATTGAAAACGAATCATCTCTCATATTAGATACATAACCTGATAAAATTCTGAACAATTCCAATCCTAAATTGCCTCTAAATAAGTCTGGTGAAATTAACGCATAACTTCTAGTGATGGATAAGATTATCGGAAGTATCTCAGTCGAGTTAACTAACCCATATTGAAGTAGTTCAGACAATCTCAATATCTCGATATTATTGACTTGAGGATTTGGACAGTATTGTAAAAGAGCTAACCATAAGTCATAGCCATCTTCAGACAACAACGAATAAAGGTCCGAATTTTCTGAACAACAATTACGAACCAATGGTATAGCAATTGAATATGTTTCGAACGAGTTATCATTTAAGGATATAACTAAATTCTTCAAAATCCTTAATAAAGAATTTTTCAATATTGATTCATTTTCACTTTCTGAAGAATTCCAATAATCGGGAATTACAGATAGAATACGAATTAACGTATTATGATCTATTAAAGGATTGAATCTCGCTATTAATATAGCCAAAGTATTTAAAACATACAATTTCGATTCAGTAAAATCCATCTCCGTTAAAATATTAATCGAAAGGCCAACAAATTCTTGCAAAAACGGTTGGAAATCGAGCTTATTGAAATCCCAATCATCAATAACAATTCTGAGTGTTTGTATTGCTGTTAATTTGACAACCTTATCATTGATTTTATTGTCAGGCTGCAAAAGCGTAATAAGTAATTTATAAATAGAAACTCGGCTTTCAGCAGAGCACTTAATTAATGCCCATTCGCTTATAATTAAGCAGATTCTTCTTTTTAAAACCTTACAATCCATCAGATCATTTCTTAAGCCTTCGGGGATGAGGATATCTTGTAAGAGCTTATCAAAATCAACATTGTCTGCAATCGAACTAGCTGATAATTGAAATGTGCACAAAATTGAATCTTTTATCAATATATCATTGGTTGAATCATTATTCATTAACCCATTTGATAACTTGTTTAAAATAAAGCCAGATAAGTCATCTTTGAAATACTTTATCAAGTCCTGATAGAAGTTCTCTGCACATGGTCTTATCTGGAACTCCCAACTCGAAGACAATTCTTCATTGCACCACTCTTCTGGCTCTAAAAGCCAACTCTCTAAATCCGAAGGTTTCAATCTGAGATACCAATTTATAATCAAGTCACATAAATGTTGAACTACGTTTGTAGTAAAGAACTTTTGAGAAAGTTTATTAATAGCATTTTGAACTTCTTCTTTATCATTTCTTTGTTTCAAAGTAATAGCTCCTTTTTTATAAATATATGTTATCATTTTTTTCAAAATAGTGAAACCCTTTAATGCAAGAGTTTCCCAAAAGTCATTTTCTTCATTACTATTATAAATATCTTGGGCCTTCAGCTCCAATAAAGATAAAAAGGTAGACATTATATCCTGAGAACAAGGCAATAATATGAAACTTGTTGGATTATTATTAATCAAGTTTACATACAATTTGCTATAGCACTTACCGTATTTTTCCAATAGGTCTGACGAGTATTTTTCATGCTCCATGATTAATGCTTGCAAATGCTCCACAGTAATTTTCAAAAACTCTACAATGTCTTGGTTCTTATGAGGTTGTTCGAACCCCTCAGGTATAAGTCTTCTCAAATTTTTCAAGCAGAGATAACAGATCTCCATTAAACCTAAATTTAATGTACTCGTGAACTCCAGGAAGAATTTTAAGTATAACTTAATTAACATGGGCACTATTATTGGCGCCTTACTCTGCATTGCATGTCTTGCTCTTCCGATTCTAACCATAGATACAGTTTTGATGATTTGATTCAATATGATGAGTAAATTGTTAGTTGATATAAGGTCATTTTTTTGGAAGACAAACTCTTCCAAATTCTTAGCTATATCATCAAATAGCGAAGGCCATTCACCAGGGAAGTCAAATCTTACAATACGTGCAGTCGAATGTGCATTTTGAATAGTTAGTTGATTATTCTTTTCATGAAGGACGCAAAAAAGTTTTGCTCTAATTTGTGCTTTCTCCTCTTTGCTAATTGCATTTGATCTCGAAGACCTCCAATATTTTTCGATACCATTCTTAAAACATATAATAGCTAACCATCTTATCTGTAATGGTAGTTCAGTCTTCAAGTAGATGTCCTGTAGCAAATAATGGTAACCTGGATGCGATTCCCACGATTTCAATTGAGACTCTGCATCCTGCTGATATGAATTTCTCTCAGAATCATTAGCTAAGGTTAGCACTCTTAGTAGGTTATCGTAATTCAATTCCATATCGTTAGTCTACTTTACTATACATTAAGCAATTCATCATGATACGAATGATATTTTATTCCCCAATGATAATGGTATTTGCACTACTAAGAAGAGTAAATTTGCAGTCTATCATAGTTCTTAGATATATAAATTAATTTACATTAGCTAATCCCATCTCTTCTCTTCATCTCCCTCAGCCCAAGAATGTTCTTCATAATTGAGTTCTTTTTTCACTCTCGAGACTACTGCCGGATCACCCATATTTTTACCAAGATTATCGCTAATTTTGATCGAAGGGTTACCGTTGGCTTCTTTCAATTTAATGACAATATTAAGCGGAACAGACTTAGTAGAGGGATCAGACACAGACGCAAAGTCATTTGTGAAAAACGTTCCAATACCAAAAGAAGCGATCAATCCCAAACTATTAACTTTTTGTTTATATTTTAAACACTTCTCAACGTTTAAGGAATCGCTAAAGCATATTATTTTACTAAAATCCGGATACCCTTGCTTCTTGTAATGATCTGCTAATTTTTCAGCGAACAGTTCAGGATCGCCTGAATCTTGTCTTACGCCAGTATAATAATCAGTGTAAGGCTTGGTAAATACTTTTAAGTACGCATCTGTTCCAAATGTATCTGTTAAAGCCAAACCAGCATGTTCAGGACCAAATGTATCTAACCAGTAGTCCATGGCAAGTTTATTAGCATTTGTATAGTCCTGCGTAATCGAGGCAATACCCATAAACCATTCGTGTGCAACTGTTCCTATAGGTGTTGTATTGTATTTTTTTGCCAATAATACATTTGATGTTCCTAAAAAGTGCTTCTTATCTGGATTCTTTCCAGCAAAATCACATAAATTCTTCACTACTAGATCTTGCGTCTTGAATGATCTCCTCCGTCTAGTTCCAAATTCACTAAAAGTGCATTCGTTCTTAAATAATTGTGCACATTTGTCTTCGGCACGTTCTGCTTGACCATCGTAGTTCCAATCAGTATCAACAAATTTAAAATAAGCTTCTGATATTAACGCCAACAAAGGGATTTCATATAACATGGTTTCATCCCATTTGCCTTTCATTTCAATTTCAAATTCTTCAAAATTGCTCTCGTCATTGAAGTATTTGATTTGTTTGTCGGGAAAGAGCTGGAAAGTTTCCAAATATTTCAAGTAAACCTCCGGCATTTGTGGCAATGCTTTCCGCAAATATTCAAGTTCTTCTGAACTGACCCTTAAGTCACTTAGCTTGGAAATTTGATACTTTAACCAATCGATTGCTTCTTTGTTTAATACCATCGATGGTGTCCTATTTGTATATCTATATACAACGGGTATGTTCGGGAAATGCTTGACAACTGCAGCATGCATCGTCAACTTGTACAAGTCAGTATCCAATATGGATGTAATAATTGGAATGTCTGTCGTCATTGTCACAATTATCTCTATTCTTATAGTCAATAGTAGATACTAGTAGTTATCTTTTAATCTAGGATTTGTTGTACTGCATCCGCGAGCATAGCTTTTTCGCTTGTCGGCGATAGCAAGACTTTCTATGACGAGACTTACCATAATGAAACATACTATAATACATTCAAATATATTGGAATAAAACACACATTAAGGCTTATAAAGTACTATAATACTTCCAAAATATACTCGAATAGTAATATATATTAAGGTTTACGATGATGCCTAATTATAGGAAGTTAATGTTAGATTGAGAATTACGAGATTAGATTGCTTATTCAGATAATGCATCAAAATCTTCGTACACTGTTCATGACAACCTCATAAAGCCTTTTGTCATATGTAATAATTAATGCAGACTGCTTTGTCTAATTAACTTTATTGTAGTGTAAGCTTTAGTTAGATTTAGATCGAACCGTCTTAAAATTTTCTTAAGTGGGTTTAAATCAAAGAAGACCTATAACATGATTACTCCCACCGTGTTAGATTGTCCTCCTTAAGAAGGGATGGATCTCTTGAGTTTGTATAATGAGCTACCTTCAGATCGTTCTATATTTTGCAATCATTTTCAAAAATGTCTGCACATCACCTTCAAAATCATCATACTGTTGAAGACAACGGGGTCGGTATTCTCATTAATGAAGTAATAGCTTGTAGTAGTGAAACCATGATTGTACTGGCATTTCGCTTCCTCAAAAAAATAAAAAAGATAATGACTCCGACGAGGTTCGAACTCGTGCATCTTTACGATAGTAGAACTTGAGTCTACCGCCTTAACCACTCGGCCACAGAGCCTTGTTATCTTGAAAGACTTTCTCTTAGCTTGGCCACTACGTGTATTCCCTAGTTTTATTGCATACCATTTACTTATATGATGATCCACTATGAACCTAAGTTTTGCCTATGAAATATCTACACCGCAAGCAAGGAGTATATAACGGTATCATTCTCAATCTGAGTAAAGTGTCTCCATAAACACTGGTGATTGCAAAACTATTACGGTAAATACTATACTGGGTAGTACATTACTTGGGTAAATACAAGCATAACCTTACCTTCCTTCGCCCTTAAAAATTGATCGTGTACTAACCATGAAAAAAAATATTTGGCTCGAAAATTTTTTCACTCAATTCAGTACTAGTGAAAAAAAAGTTTTTAACTTTTACGTTCATTCAACTTGTTCTTTAGATCAAAACAAACTAACTAAAATGCCTTTCGATCAACGCCCAAAGAGTTCCTCTTACCACTCCCGTTTCCAAACTCCTTTCCGTAGAAGACAAGAAGGTAAGACTGATTACTACCAAAGAAAGAGATTAGTCACTCAACACAAGGCTAAGTACAACTCTCCAAAGTACAGATTAGTCGTTAGATTCACCAACAAAGACATCATTGCCCAAATTGTTTCTTCCCAAATCACTGGTGATCTTGTTTTCACTGCTGCTTACGCTCACGAATTACCAAGATATGGTATCAGCCACGGTTTAACTAACTGGTCTGCTGCTTACGCTGTTGGTTTATTAGTTGCCAGAAGAGCTTTACAAAAGTTAGGCTTAGACGAAACCTACAAGGGTGTCGAAGAAGTTGAAGGTGAATTCGAACTCACTGAAGCTGTTGAAGATGGCCCAAGACCATTCAAGGCTTTCTTAGATATCGGTTTACAAAGAACCACCACTGGTGCCAGAATTTTCGGTGTCTTAAAGGGTGCTTCTGACGGTGGTTTATACGTTCCACACTCTCCAAACAGATTCCCAGGTTGGGATATCGAAGGTGAAGAATTAGATGCTGAATTATTGAGAAAGTACATTATGGGTGGTCACGTCGCTGAATACATGGAAGAATTAATGGATGATGATGAAGAAAAATTCAGAACCTTATTCAAGTCTTACCTTGCTGATGAAATTGAAGCTGAAGATGTCGAAGAATTGTACATGAACGCTCATGAAAAGATCAGAGAAGATCCATCTTTCAAGCCAACCGAAAAGAAATTCACCAAGGAACAATACGCTGCTGAATCTAAGAAATACAGACAAACTAAGTTATCTAAGGCCGAAAGAGACCAAAAGATTGCTGACAAGATTGTTGCTTTCAAGGCTTCTCAATAAGTTATTTAATTCTGTAAAATTTATTTTTATTGAGTTATAATAATTTCTAATTTTGATTTCTAGTGTATATCTTTTAATAGGATTAATTTAAGATATTTTCTAACCAAGCTTGTAGTAGTACTGTACTGTTAATATTTATTTTTACTAAAATAATCTTATTTACTCTTGTTTGTTAGATCTAACCCTTTGGGCGTCATTTAATAGTTTGTCGTAAACTTCATCAACCACAGCATTAACTCTTTGGTCTTTACATTGACAATTATTATTTGGCTGATTAATACAAGCATCGCAACTTTTTTGATTTTCTATCGAATCGATAGAATCGTAATCTTCCTTTGAAGACAGTGATCCGTAATTTACATGTGTCGATCTATCATTTGCTTGTTGAGCCAGTTGTAATGATGACTTTAGGTTGACATCAGAATTGTTGGATCTTCGATTTTCAGTTTCAGTCACATCTTCTAATTTATAAATATTTTCAATACTAATTCTATTGTCATTGATGTTATCAATTAAATCAGTGATAGATTCGATTCCTTTTGCTGCAATAATAGCATCTCTCAATTCGGAGCCTGAAGGTAACACATTGAGTGTTGGCACTTCACGCTTGTTTTGTTGCTCCGAATCGAAATTATCTTTAGGGTCATTTAATTTAGTCAAGTCATTTTCACTGTTATTCCTTTGCTCAATAAAAACACCCCACCTATGTAACTCACCTTCTTCTTTCTCTAATTCTTTTGCATGGAGTGAAGTTTGTGAAATAGATTTCATTAATACTGGCCTACCTGTTAAGTTATCAATAGGTACATTTTTCCCGTCAGATGACGAGTCAATAACAACCTGATGAGGCTGGAAATTTTGTTCAGGGGATGGGAAATAGCTTGGCACGTTCAAACGTTCTACGTTATGCGGTGACAATATTGGTCCAGCCGTAATCAACTCATTAGAATTTTCATGTAATGCATCACGTCCTTGTAAGTCAATTTTTAAATTGTTGTTAGAAATACTAGCAGGATTGATTTGGCTTTGCTTTGCTGCTTCATCAGAATTTTGTTGAATTTGAGGAATATTAGCATCGTCGCCGTTGACTTTAAGTAATGGCGATGATCCAGCTTGACCAGATGCACTTTTGCCTGATTTGTATGCTTTACTACGTTCCTCAAACATATGAACAACCTTTTCTAACGATGAATCAAGCAAACAAAGTCTCAATAGAGTCTCCTTGTCTTCAAGAGACAAAGTTCCTTGGTTTCTTTTCTGAAACAAGTTATCAATATTTTGATGAAGACCTGTTCTTACTGCCCGTGTTCTTTCAATCAACGCATTAGTAATGATCTTTTGAATTTTGAAGTCTTCTTTCTTATCAGGAATCCTATCGTTCTCGATTAATAATTTTTCCGCTGTTTCCATCAATAATGAACCATCAAACATTAATTCTTCTTCGTTTGGATCTTCAGAATTATTGATGACACCCTGTGAATTCATACTCTTGTCCATATTTCTCATCAAATAGAACGCAATTCTTTGAGACAAAGCATCAGGGATTAGGTCATAGTCCAAATCCAAGGTGAATAATGTTTTTGATAATTTGACCGCAGTATACAAAGTAGCAGCAGATCCATGATTAATATCTTTATTACCTAAGAAGGATACATGTAATAACCCTTCTATCTTTGGTAATATATCAGCAATCGCACCAATGGATAAACTCGATAATTCATTCAAATCAAAATGAATTCTTTTCAAACTAGGAAATTGAGGTAAATATTTTTTAAGTCTTGAAATGATTCCAGGAAATAAATCAGGCAACGAACTTAGATCTAAAAATCTTAAAGTTTTAACACAACTTAATGATCTGATCAATTCCGATGCTTGATCTATATCAGTTAATTTAGTTGAATTTAATGAAAAGAATATTAATTTCAGATTTCCCTTATAAAATGCATTTATAAAGGGGATCAACTGCCCCTTACTTAAATCATTGAACGCAACATCAACACCAACACATTTTGATCTTTCATCCGTAATCCAATCTGCAACAATATTGGCCTTGAATTGATTCAATTCGATCGATGCTATACCTAATCTATAGGTTGACAATCTGACGGCATTTTCAATCAAGTCTTTAAAAGTCTCATCTGACAACTTACATCCATTGATCACTAATTCTTCAATTCCACCTCTCGAGATCAAAGACTGAATAAAAAGATTCCAGTTCATTGAAGACCGGATAAAAGATTTCTTTGTGTCTGATTTGATTCTTTGTTGTGAAATATCTAACTTTTTAATACCCTGGCTCATTGAAAGAAATTTACAAAGAAATTTCCAGCCAAGCTCATCAATTGCAACGTTTCTCAATGATAACTTTTCTACAAATCTATTGTTAACTATTGATGATAAAAAATGTTGTAACATTTCGGTTGTCATCGTAACATTATCAAATATGATTGCATTGATTGGCGTAATTGCGATAAAATCGCTAAATGATAAAACGTCAATCAATGTTGGTTTTGGGTTCAATAATTTTAAGACTGGTAAAAGCTTCGTCTTATTTTTCAACTGTTTTAAAGTTGCCGGTATTGGTAATATTTCTCTCAAATGGCAACATCTTGTATAGATAGTTTCCAACGAGAGATTTTCAATCATGTTTTTCTCTTCAAGATCAGTATGGCCATGTACTGAACCTTCTTGGTCAGAAGTGTTCAGTTTATCAAAGTGGTTTTCATGAACATGTAATGGCTTATCAATCTCAACATTCTCCATATCATGAGCTAAAGCTTTATCAATTTCCTCCTCTTCCTCCTCTTCTTTTTGTTTCGAGTTTCTTTTCTGCTTAAATGTGCTAACTTCAAGTGCAGTTCTTCTAGCTGATAAATGTGCTTCGTTAGCATACTTTTCAGCTTCTATGAGAGCTCTTTTTTGTGCTTCAATAGCACGGCTTAGTTCCTTGTCGGAATACTTATTATCTGGCTGTAAATTAGTCTTATTTCCATTCGCATCACTTAATGAAATACCTTGCGAAAGCCTAGGCGGTGGCGCAACAATATCTTCAGGTATCAATACATTTCCTTTTTTAGGACGTCTTGAAGGAATTTGTTGCTGGGGGTCAAACGCCAATTTATCAACAGCGAATGTGATTCTTCTCAACTTTACATCCTTCAACTCATCTAGCGGATTATCTGACCTATTCGGGTTCTTATTTAACACGACTCTATTATCAGATGGCTTACTTGGTTGTTGTTGTTGTTGTTGTTGTTGTTGTTGTTGTTGTTGTTGTTGTGATGACTTAAATGTTGGAATCGAGTTCTTTCGTCTAGAATTTACCGGAATACCTGGAGGAGGTTTATCTACCAACGCCGTAAGATCTTGTGATGGAGGGTTATTATTATTATGAGAAGCTCCTAACAAGTTGGGATTTAGTTTAGACGTTGTAGGAGATACATTGTTTGACGACTGGCTCGAAGCAGAACCTGCAGAGTTAGACTTGAATTTGGCAGATATAGAACTGAAAAGCGATCTTTTTCCAGAAGTTGAATTCGACCGTGAAACATTGGGCGAGTTATCCAGCGAGTCCAGGAAGTTCGTGTTTGCGGAATGCGTAGTGCTCGAGCCTGACGAATGAGGTGGTACCGGCGACACAGCAACACTACTTCTCCTTTTTGGCACATGCGTTAAAGATATATCGTATTTGTCTGTATTAGAACTCCCAGTAGACGAGGATCTCGATCTTCCGCCCAACTTGAACAAATCTAATTTCTTCTTCTCCGGCTGTGGTTGCAGCGGTGGTGGCTGTTTCAGCTGTGTAGGCATTGTCGGATCCTGAACACTTGCTGCTGTTTTCTCTTGAGGGATGGATGGTCCGTCTGCAGAACAAACAGCAGGCTTTTCAACCGACTTTTCAGCTGGCTTCTCGCCATTCCTTTCGCCAGAATCCCTTTCATTTTCTCCTTCCACCGTTTTGTCAGTTCCCCCTTCGGAAATCCCCCCTTCGGAAATCCCCCCCTTCTTCTCCTTATCAACCGACACCGATCCATTGTTCATCTTCTTCGTTAGCTTCTTCGATTTACCTCGAAACAACCAATCGACATCCCCGTTCGATACCCCAGTATCGTATTCATTCCCTGGTTGATCTGCCATCTTATATCCCGCAAATGTAATTTCTATTTATCTTATAGTATGGCCGATACGCTGTTCGAATATTTTGCTCCAATTCGCCTTGTCTTCGATTATCTTCACTGTTGTGTCTTGGCTGGATTTAACCGCTGGTTATAGGTTTATCCGATTTGTTGATAGTAGAACACTGCTTATTTGAATAGCAATTTTGATTTACTCGGTTTCGTTCCGATTATACCATACAACTAATGATGCCTCACTTTTAGCAATATGACCACTGGTTTTTGACTTGTGGCTCTTTTTTGCCTATGATTTCTGTAGTATACTGTAATGCACTTATCATCAAATGAGCCTTTGTGTAATGTCTGCCAAGTCTTTCACGCCAAACCAGACATCCTGCATAAGTCACTCACCAGGACATTGCTCAGTGTCCGACACAATATCGAGAAATATCACCAGAGTTACATTCGATATTCTTCTCCTGAATTTGCCTGTTATGAGCGTTGCTTCATCCAGATGATTTTACGTAATCCATCCCTACTCCATATGACCAATTACGTAAGGTCGGAACCGTCATTACGTAATATCCGATGAAATTATTAATCATCTTTATATATAAAGGCTCCACCGTCAGTAAAAGACGAATATTTTAATTAAAACCTTATCTTTCATTATAGATTAACATAACTTAAAATTATTAATAATTAATAACAATGATAAGTAGATCATTTTTGAGATTAGCTAACCCAGCTAGAAGGGCTATGCCAGCAGTTAAAAGAGTCAACATGATGCCATCCATGGCACTTCCTACCAAGAGATTATATCACGAAAAGGTTCTTGATCACTACTCAAACCCTAGAAATGTCGGTACATTAAATAAACTCGATGTGGATGTCGGTACCGGATTAGTGGGAGCCCCAGCATGTGGTGATGTTATGAGATTACAGATACAGGTAGACGATGAGACCGGAGTTATCAAGGATGTGAAGTTTAAGACTTTTGGTTGTGGATCAGCCATTGCTTCGTCTTCGTACCTTACGGAATTGGTCAAGGGTAAAACTATTGAAGAGGCCGTAAAGATTAAGAACACAGCTATTGCAAAGGAATTGTCATTACCTCCGGTGAAGTTGCACTGTTCTATGTTGGCCGAAGACGCAATTAAGAGTGCAGTTAAGGACTACAGATCAAAGAGAAGCGTCAAGCAACCAACCTTAGGTCCAGAAGCTGCACAGGCTGAAACCATCGCCACATAATAGATCATTTGACTGAGTACTGTGTATATAAGAGATTTGTATGGAATATATGCTAATTTATTGGAAGACAGGTGTAGTTGCATGGGGAATGTAGTGGACCTGGATGTGAATGAAGGTCGATCTATACGGACTACGAATCGGTGGACAATTGATGCAATCATTCATAATTTTTTTTAGTTGTACATCGTTTTTGGTGCTTAATAATGAAATATCGTAATTTCTGCAAGTGTCTCAATATTTGGAAGAAGATGTTACGCATGAAAACTGTTATTGGCAGAGAGCGACTTGAGTCATGTGGGTGCGATGTAGTAGTACCGAATCATCCTGATGAGAAATCCGAGATCAGTCCGAATTTATTTGCAATTGTTATTATACAGCTAAATAATTCACGTAATTAGTGAACAGTTTTCCTATAAACCCTTCCACCAATGGTAAGCTCTTAAATCTTATGAGACTGATGCAACCTAATATGCTGAGTCCACCGATGAATGTATATCCTATTTTTTTATAGTTCAAGCTATATTTATGATTTAATTTCAAATAGCCACTGACGAAATGGTAAGATCCTATCACAACCAAACCCATTAGAGCCACGTAATTGATGACATTCCCGATCTTCTCTAATCGCGACTTGTTTAAATAGTATGTAATATAGTCCAAGTTGATCAAGCTGGAATCTCCATCAATAACGCTGGGAATCTGTCTGAATTTTGTGAAATGGTACCCTATCAATGGAAGCAACAAGTACCCCGAAAACAGCAAGGGACTCAAACCTGGTATAAGCCTCGATATCATGGACTTTCTATATCCCAAGCCAATTAGTCCTGTGATGCCACCTAGGCCTATATCATCTCTCTCGTCATTTTTGATTACTGGCTCATAGACCAATTTGGAACGATGCTTCTCACCTTCCTTAAGGCGGCTTCTGATAAGCCGAATCCCTATACCAGAACAAACATGACAAATGCTTGATCCAATAATTATAAGATTTTCAAAGTGTGGGATAGATTGATAAACAGCTCTGCTCATCTCAAATATTTCTTGCGCAAGCGGCATAGGCACACCCAAACCTGGAACTATAACCACAGATGTTAAGTGTAACCCGAGAAAACTTGAAAACGTATATGCTGAATATTTTTGCACCTTGAGTAAGTAGTATAGAATTTTCAGTAGTATAGGGTTGCGTTTGTGCGGCATATAATTTGGTACTCCTTTCTCCTTTGCTATTAGATTCAAATCATCTAGCGTCATCGGTTCAGGAGATACTTCTCTAAGTTCAATTGGCGTTTCCATATTGATACATTTACTGTATAACTTAAATACAAAGTGTAATCATAATGAGATTATAATTTATTGGCTCAGTAGAAGTACTGTATATAACGCAGTTCATAAACAACAGATAAACCGCTTGAAGAAGAGTCTACCTGTCATACTTCAATAGAATAGAGCAAATCGAAATGTCATCAGCAACATTTACACAAACCAGATCACAGGCATTGAATCTAGAGAAACAAGCCGATACATTATTGTCACGATATTCTGCATTTCAAAATTTATCTAATACAAGCTCAAGCGACGAAGAAAATGAACTAAGTGATTCCATATTCGAAAATTTACAGAAACGAGAGAATGTTATAAATACATTGAATAGAATATCCGAAACGGACACGAATTTATCTACTTCCAAGTTACAACAATTACAAAGACATAAGGAAATATTAAGCGAACATAAACGGTCATATGCCAAGATCAAAGGTGTTATAAAAGAAGAACGGAATAGAAACAACTTGTTATTTTCAGTAAGATCTGACATCGATGCCCATAGAGAAAGATCAACTAATAATTCAAACAATCGTGACTTGAATGCCAATGATTATATATTGGATGAGAGTGTTCGAGCAGACAATGCTAATTCATTCGCAGAGAGACTATTGCAACAAGCATACAATACAAGAGATGAACTCTACAGCCAGAGGGCACACTTGAGTAATGCGCAACTGAGGATGATGGGTGCTGTTCTGCTGATACCCGGCATAAATGTGCTTATTTCCAGAATTAATACTCGGAGGAAGAGAGATACGTTAATATTGGCTACAGTTATTGCAATTTGCATTTTGGTATTGTTCTTCTTCTAACCAGTAGCTGTATATATATATATATATATATATATGATGGTTATAAAGCAAGTGGAATCATTGAATTACTGAACATTTAATAATATGTGAGAAGCATTTGATATGGTCTAATGGATACGGCTACATCTTGTACCTGGCATTCTTCAATCGAGATACTCACAATTGTCCGGTAGACCATTAAACTATTGGACAGTAATATATGTGCATTATTCTATATGATCGTATAAATTTAAATACCTCTAATCGCACATACTAAATAATTTATGCGGTATGCAGTTTTTGCAAATGTGTAAATGAACCCTTTAAATAGTTTTATGATAAGCATACTAGTGAAGATATAAAGAGACATTACGATCTATAGATCAATATGGAAGACAAATCAGAAGCACTCTCGAACAGGATAGCAGAAATCAAATTGAGACGAATTCAAGAATTCAATTCAAGGTTGAAGGAAGCATTATTGCGTGAGAGGATACCTGCTTCTAATGCATCATTACTGTACGTATTTATGTCACCGTTTAAAAAACAGAAGTAAAAACTAACCATTAGAATAACTAATTACGTTCAGGATACACCTGACTATATAATTCCAAGTCTTTGGAAGTTGCCACCTGAGCAGAATAAATTCAAGCAGTACGAAAGGTTTAAAAAGCAGAGAAATGCTAATTCTAATACTTCAAACTGTTGTACAATAGTATAATATATTAGTATATATATATATTTAATAAAGGGTAATTCGAGTGAATTAGTTCACTTAGTCATTAGGAAAGTCAATATGGTCTTTTTGTATTAATATTGATCATGTTACATTCAACCTCCGAGTTGAGGTGATTCTTCTTTTTCATTAACCTTAATACTTCGTAAATGTTCAATATTTTCATTTCCTAATGTCTTATCATCTTCTTTTTCATCACTACCACACCCACAATCATAGTCTTCGAGAATTGTAGTACAATCATACTCAGGCTTTTCTAATCTTTCGTTTACCTTATTATGCATATGACACCCCCATAACGCCGCAGTTTTTCTAGACTTAATTTGAGGTGGATATTTAGCTAACAAGCCTTGGAAATGTCTTGCACAATCTCCACAAGGATAGACCTGGGCAAATAAATGAATGTATTGATCTAATGTGGTTTGTTCTTGCTTGCTAGGTTCTTCCGGGTATCTTGCTAGTATAGTGTGGAACAACTTCCAAGCAGCGTTACCTAATTGTGCCTTCAATGTCTCATTGGCCATTTTCGGCATAAAAGGAGTTTCTGTGAACTGGCTATTACTGGCTTCTGGAATAATATCATCTTCCTGAACTTCTTCTTTTGGTTGTTTGGATTGCTTCGAAGGTCTCCTAATTACTTCTGGGTTATCTATTTCATCGCTACTGGAATCTTGGACTTTTAGGTTGCTTTGTTCATTCTTGAAGTCGTAGTAGTCATTATTTTTGCTTAAATTAATCGGAGACGATTTACCGAGTGATCCCTCAGATGAGGAAGAAGACATAAAATATATCATACAGATAACACATAGCAGCATAAAAACTGAAACAAGGGATTTCCTAGTAAACTTCATTATTACTTGGCTGATATATGCTTGAAAAACAAAACAGATCCTTTTGAATTTCTGATTAGAAGGTATATCATACAATATTTTATCGCGTACAAAAAATTGCTGTATTCGGCCATGTAAAATTATTGGCATAAATAAGTAGTTAATATATTTTATAGAAGACTAATATTCAAGAAGGGTCTATTGTGACTTTTTAGAAGCTGTAGCAGCTCCAAGAACACCGGGTAATGATTCATTTCCGACATTATATAATAATTTTATACCGCCAATAAATAAAATCACCAAAGCTAAAGTTGTCCATAAGAGTAAGTGAGCTTCTGATGAAATGTCCTTTTTACTACAGTCAAAGCCGGACCAATTAGTAGTTTTTGTCTTGCCTTCATTACGAGTAGCAGCACAAACACAGGACCAACACCCTGATTTAACTTGTGAGCATTTTCCGCGAGAATTACAACTCGAAGTACCAACATTACATGCATCTTCAGAAGAAAAACATGCGCCATTATTGGAAGCTCTCTTATTGACATTGCTTTCTTTGAAAAGAGCATTTAACTCTTGACTTCTCTTTTGCAAATGATTATTTAAATGCTTGTTGTTATTGTCAGCCGGTAATGCAATGACAGAGATATCATAGTTGGCTGATAAGGCAACCAAATAATCTGATATTACTTTGATTGAAAAATTGTACGTTTCCGAATCATACCCAGTCTTCTTACCAAGCGAAAATAAAGAATTCAAGTTAATAAACATGGAATCACCAGTGTTTGGTGCCACTGAATTCAAGTGTACTAATTGTGATAATTCATTTATGAATAACTTGTCATTAATCAACTTTAAGGTTGTAGCATCCTGTTCAACTTTGTTAGTTAAAATAACTTGATTATCGGTTTGGACTGATCTTGTAAAAGACGACCAAATGCCCATGAGCTTTTCATTAAAATATTCAAAATGCTTTAACAATGAATTGTCTTGTTCATGTTTAGATACTAATCTAATCTCATTAGTTAATCGGATTGAGCTATAGTTACCAATAGTT
This sequence comes from Debaryomyces hansenii CBS767, assembly GCF_000006445.2. Lineage (NCBI taxonomy): Eukaryota > Fungi > Ascomycota > Pichiomycetes > Serinales > Debaryomycetaceae > Debaryomyces > Debaryomyces hansenii. Next base: position 1,942,205 of record NC_006049.2, read on the forward strand.
GCAATTTGTTTTGGAAACTTCGTCATAATAGAATGGCTTAACTCATCATATCCATTCGCTCTCTTGATGTTGAATGCTGGTTTAATGGATTGGAAAACTTCGTTTGGCTTTGAAATTCCATTAATTAACACAATTAATTTAGCATTATTGTTTTCAGTTTTCTTGGAGTCGACTAGTTCATTTTGTTGATCAATAAAATCGATAACTTCGTCTCTATTGTCACCTATTTTATAATAATCAGAAATATCAAATCTATCTGATAAGTAAAGCAAGGCATCTTTGTTAGTCACAACAGGGGTTTTATCAGATTCTTGAGAATTCAATTGATAAACTGCTGCATCATTCTTCGTGGCCCATACCGACGAGACAAGTAAGGGGAACGCTAAACAAGTAGAAAATTTCATTGCTGTGTTAATTGACGACTGCTTGGTGCTCCTTGATCGTTCATTTATTTAATCAACTTTTGACCTGGCAAAATTTATGCGCGGTCCACTACTTAGCTATTGCAAATTTATATACATAATATATATACATAATATATATACTGTATGTATATAGTAGAGAGTATTTGTATATACTTAAACCATGGCACACATTAAAATGTTTCATCTAGTGTTATAGTAGGGCTCGGTAATATGTTCGAATTACGTGAAGTTTGCGTATTAGCAGTTTGCGTATTGACTTTTAACTCGGGCTTAAAAAGCGTCTTAGTTAAAGATCTTGTTCTTTTAAGGTTCCCACTGCCTTGCGAGTCTTCTATTAATTCTTGCATCTGATCATCATCATTATAATCTGATAAATCGATTCCCATCTTACTTAAATCTGCATAAGCGTTAAACAGTTTTGGTTCGGGTTCCGCGTATTCTTCTGATGCATTGGATGGTTCATTGTGAAATTGTTTAAAGTTGGATAATCTATTGGTAACTGATAATGAGTCATGACTACCACCAATCAATGAATCAAACGATTTGGATTTTGTGATCAAGTTCTCTTGTAACGATATTTTGGTGTGCTGCGGCAAAAGTGTTCCTTGAGTCAAGGATTTGTGGAGCAGCTTTGCCAGATCCTCATTTTTCATGATGATAATGATACGATTTAAAAACGGCAAATTCGACCACTGCTCAATCATATTTAAATAATAATCTTCTCCATACGACACATTTGCAGGTGTGGGCAAATTTAAGATACTCAACTTGATTTGGTCAGCAAAAGACATCTTGCTGGTCATGGACTTATGATCACTAACAAAGTCATCTTTGTGCAAATTAGATATGATTATAGTTGTTTTCTCTGAGCCATCCAGGTTATCAGTTAGTGAGGGGGACGTTGTAGCCATATTTGTTAAATTAAGATAAAATTCGATAGAAAATGGGACGGGTATCACATAAGTATATATAGCCCTCTAAAAATGATGATAGTCACAGGTGCAATGAAAAAGGCTATGTGCAGTATGACCGTAATTCACCGAACTGCAACATAAAGAAATAGTAGGCGAAACGAAGTCATATATCAAAGTATAAGCCGTAGTGAAGACTGCAGTTAGGATTGAAATCACTGCTGCAATATAAGCACTTATTATCATTGGCTGAGTATTCTTGATAGTAAAGTAAATTGGAGCAGGAACCACAGAGAATAACTTTTTCAGCCTTAAGATCTAGCTTATTCCATCGTATGATATCATGGCTCTCCAACTCTAGGTGGCACTTGTAACAGGGAAAATAAATATCACAGCATTTGAACTTTATTGCAATAATGTCCAATGCTGAATGGTAGTGTCTACATCTGGTTTGAGTATCGACCAACTGACCTTTCAAGTGAACAGGTTTCTTGCTATTGCTTACATTCAAGATAGTCATTTTTAAAATAAATATTAGTTACAAACACTTGAAACTATGTTCATACCCATGTGCTTATGTTGTTGACCGGTACAATCGAACGCTGGTATTTTATGATTCAGAATCAATGTTTGATTATGTAATACTACACAAATATTAGGCTATAGCTATCGAATAAGCTTGGCCTTCCTGGTATATAATATATGTATTTCTAATAGGAAGAATCAAGCTAAGGAGATTCCGTGGCTATTGATGAGCTGAAGATTATTATGGGAAAGCACCAAATAGAAATTTATAGTTGTCATCTTGTAATTCAATTAAGTACATGCTGGTACGATATATATAATATACTATACAATTACCAAATGCTAGTCATAAATTCACGTCTACTCTCTGAAATCTGGCCAATTTACATTACGATAGTAGATAATGTCTACAAGAAATATCACCGTTGAGAGAACGTTACAAGGCAGGTGATGCAAGAAGTAAACATGAAGTTAATGCTAGAATTATACATGTAGGTGGTGCTACAATAATCATTGCAGCCATTGGCCATGTGAGTCAATTGGTCTTACTATATATATGCTCTAAGACATACTTATACCAGTCAATGGCAAAGTATTGGATATTTATTATTCGCAGATCACTCAACTCTTTTTTCTAACAACTAGAACACAATATTACAAAGCGTCCTACAGAAGAATAACCAACAATCTACTTAACCATAAGATTTCAGACGATACCATGCTTTTATCTTGTAGTAAGAATGTAATTGCAGATCATAATTCGTTTAATTTTTGCAATTAAAGTAATCAACTCCTTTCACGTCAGTAAATATTTTCAACAGCTTTAAAAACATTATAAATATATAACTATAACAACAACTTTAATTGTACAACAATGCCTTGCTGTTCTGTATTATATGTTTTGTATTTATTGTAGTATATATTTGTCTACGTAGCCAGGACAGTGTTCCTGGAGCAGCACTTTTTGTACACTGCGAAAACAAATCGCGATTTATTTGTTTACATTCCAAAGACCACAAACCATCGACTACAACAAACATAAAATTACCAACTTTGTTTTGTTCTAGTGACTAGAAATTGTATAATATTCATACTAATATTTCTTTTGGTTAACATCATACACTATACTAGGTTCGACTAAGGTTATTGCTTACCCATTCATCACTAATCAACCAAATATCCTTTTTTTTTTGTTAGAACAATATTCTTGATTCAAGAAGCAAATTATCAATTAACAAACTTATCAGTTCCAACTTTGTTTATACTCTTATAGACATATTACAATCGCTACAAAATATATTGAGGTTTGTTTAATTAATATTTGCTGTTGTTCTCAATTGTTCCACTAACGACAACTATTACAACAATAACAACAACAACAACAACAACAAAGTCATCCATTAGCATAAAAATTAACTGGTATTAATACATAACATATTACTATTGTCATTCGCTTAACATGAAATCCTTTAAACACCAAACCAAGTCGTTTGATGAAAACGCCCGGATCAAGTCCAAAAGTAACACCAGTGCAAAATTGATCTCCAAAAATTCAAATAATAACAATGCTAATAACATCACCTCGAGTATTGATAAAAGAGAAGCACTTGGCGACTTAACGCAGCTTAATGAGAACCGGAAAATTGATTTGAATCTGAAAACTTCTCTTCAAAAAGTTCATATTTACAAACAAAAACACCAAAAAAGACCACATGAAGAATTAGGTACAAAGACAGAACTTGGCACAAACGAACATTATGATAATAGCCAGAACTCTGATGATGTACTTAAGTTCCATTTTGATCGTTTAGGGGGTAGTTCAGATGTGTCCAATCTTGAAGATATTGGATTTGAGTTTGCTAACCAAAATAGAATTGTAGAGCAATTTGATGATGACGAAGAAGAGATAGTTCAGGTAGATCCAGAGGTGGACGAGGAAGAAGAAGAAGAAGAAGAAGAAGAAGAAGAGGAAGAGGAAGATTACAGCAAGCCAATGGAACCAAAATGGAACAAAGCTATATTCAATGAATTACAATATGTCATGAAGAAATTCTCTAAAAATACGTTGGATGAAACCGATGAGGATACATTTGATGTTACTATGGTAGCAGAATATGCACCAGAGATTTTTAACTACATGCATGAACTAGAATACAGATTGGTTCCAGATCTGAATTATATGAGTAACCAGGACGAATTGAAATGGGAAATGAGAAGTGTTTTAATCGATTGGGTGGTCCAGGTTCACAATAGATTCAATTTATTACCGGAAACATTATTCTTAACGGTAAATTATATCGATAGATTTTTAAGTAAGCGTAAGGTCTCGTTATCGAGATTTCAATTGGTCGGAGCTGTTGCATTGTTCATTGCTGCAAAGTATGAAGAAATTAACTGTCCAACTGTTCAAGAAGTTGCATACATGGCTGATAATGCGTATACAGTAGATGAATTCTTAAAAGCAGAGAGATTCATGATTGATGTCTTAGAGTTTGATATGGGTTGGCCTGGTCCAATGTCTTTTTTAAGAAGAACTAGTAAAGCTGATGACTATGATTATGAAACTAGAACATTGGCTAAATACTTTTTAGAAATCACAATAATGGATTCAAGATTTGTCGCTTCACAGCCAAGTTGGTTGGCAGCTGGGGCACATTACTTATCAAGAAAGTTACTTAATAGAGGTCACTGGACAGAAGCTCATGTGTATTATTCTGGCTATACCGAATCTCAATTAAGACCATTAGCAGAAATCTTATTGCAAAATTGTCGTAATGCTGAATCCAACCATAAAGCCATTTTTGAAAAGTACCAAGAACGTCGCTACAGAAGATCCTCAGCATTCGTTCAAGAATACTTCGAAGCTCTTGAACAGTTATAAATCTGAGTATATAATAGAAGATCATTTGTACATTATCGTTCACTAAAAACATTTCCTATTACAACCCCTTTTTCTTCTCTACATATATTATCAGCAGTATGCTTAATTGTTTTATAATTCTAATCATTTATCTAATATAAATCATATTTTGTTTGAAGCTAAAAATGTTAGGCAATTTTTTGTATCTTACAACCATATGATAGTTGTCGTAACAAACTTAACACTCAGTTACTCTGTGGTCCAGCGTATCCATCATAACGGGGTTTTTGCAGTACATAGTGCGTGTATTCACCAGATCTTTTTTAGCACATAGCTAGGCTTCTGTCCAGTTGAATATGGATAGCTAAAGATCACCAAGCTAATCAATTAGAAAAGGAATTAAATCAATCAACTAGTATGTCCTCAAGAATGCTTACTTCGACTTTACGTCAATCTACCCGTAATTTGGGTAAAACATTTGTTGCAAACAATTTAAGGATTGCACCACAGTTAGTAAGATCATCACCAATATTAATTAGCAAATTCAACTATTCAACTACCCCAGACAAGCAATTGAAGGAAGTTTTGAAACAAGAATTAAAGCTTTCCAACTCTATTCCAAATGAATTAGACCCTGTTTATCAAGAATTTGCAAATAAGGCTGGTTACAAAATTATTGATACTGAAGGCAACTCAAACATTCAATTGGTCAAGGAAGACGAAAGTGGTGAAACTATCAGAATCTTTTTCGACATTGATGAAGTTACTGACATTCCGGTTAATGAACCTACTGCCGAAGAGATGGATATGGAGGAAGAAGTTGAATCGTTAGATTCTTTACTTTGTAACGTTAGAGTCTTGATTGAAAAGCCAAACACCAACGATGGCTTATTATTGAACTTATTCTTGCAAGCCTCCGAATCTTCGTTTTTGATTGATTTTGTCAACTATCAAAACAATGTTTCTACTCTCTTGAACGATCAAATTTTACCTAAGAATGAATTTATTGATAAGTTCAGATACCAAGGTCCTAGATTCTCCGATTTAGATGAATCAGTTCAAACTGGTTTCGAAACCTACTTACAATCTAAGGGAATTGACGATGAATTAGCAGAATTCATTATCTCGTTCAGTGAATTTAAAGAAGAGAAGGAGTACAGAAACTGGTTAGGTGATCTCACAAAGTTTTTGAACTGATTAACTCCAAGTTCCTAAAGTTCTTTGACTAAGTCAAAATTACAATATCCAATTTTATGTGTTTTATATGCGTTTTACCTGTTAATAGTTCAAAGTTGTCTATAGTTTATGTTTAAAGTACGTTTTTAGCTGCAATATGTGTAAAAGTAAGGATGTCTATATCTCTATATATTGTGACTGCTTCTCGTGATCTGCGCATGGGTGTAAGCGATTCAGACACAAAATTGATTTAGTATGAATCTGCCATTTTCCCGTGGGTCACTTTGTTGAGATGTGAAATTATCAACGAACACCAAAACTAATGAAAAATTTAATTGACGTTACATAGTATATTTAGGTACATTAAAGAAATATAAGAAATTAAAGATGTCTACTGAAGCTTCTGTCTCTTACGCTGCCTTAATCTTGGCCGATGCTGAAATCGAAATTACCTCTGACAAATTATTAGCTATTACAAAGGCTGCCGGTGCTTCTGTTGAAGACGTCTGGGCCGATGTTTACGCTAAAGCTTTAGAAGGTAAGGACTTAAAGGAATTATTATTCTCCTTCGCTGCTGCTGCTCCTGCTGCTGCTCCTGCTGGCGGTGCCGCAGCTGCTGCTGGTGATGCTCCAGCTGCTGCTGAAGAAGCTGAAGAAGAAGCTGAAGAATCCGATGGTGACATGGGTATGGGTTTATTCGATTAGATCAATTCAATTAGCAAACATTAAAGAACTATTACAAAATTATTACTTCGAAAAAGAAGAGAGAATAGGATATTTATTTCCATTAATCATAAATTTCCATTTTTGCATGATTTTATTTAATGAATTTGTGGTTTTTTATCTAGTCTTATAAATATTAAATTCACGGTTGTATCATATTGTATGTTATGATGTAGATGAGTTATTACAGTGTAGCGAATTACCATGTAGTCAAGAGAAATAATTAATGGGTGAACTAATGCCTATTATCTTTCCTGGTGAATCATGAGTCAATAGCCGATATTGACCCATTCTATGACCTTTAAGGTTATACGATGCATATAAGCATATAGAATATCGTTGACACCTTCAAGGTTTGTGCCGTGCTTAATAGGTACTTACGGAAGTTTCGCATCGCTGTATAAGTATTGTCAGATACGACCGGGTATCTTTATACATATTATACATATTCTTGCTAATGTATGTTTCACTCATCATTAAAACTAGCAGAATAGCTTGGCCTTATTCATCGAATTATTCTGTCATAGAAGTACGCTCCCGTTAGAATATACTTGTACATTTGTAATCACTATACCAATAATCTATGGTACAGCGTGATTATAAAGAAACTATATAAAGGTTTCAAGAAGATTACGGGGTCTAGTTCAAGCAACGGCTTTAAAGTGTATGCTTTTGTTCGGTCCTAATACAAAAGGGGATGCTTGCTAAGCGGATTAAAAGTCGCGGACTTTATTCTCATTTCGGAGCGAGGAAAATATTTCATTATATCCCTTACTTCCGAGCCGTTATTCTCATTAATTTGTAATCGGATTGCAAAATTAAAATCGTTATTCCCGTTTAAGACCCGATGACTAATATCAAGTAATTCTATATAAATGACAATAGTGTTCTACATTTAATGAATTAGAAACATTATCATTTACGTTATAACAGGATAACAATGCCAATTTCACCGGATACGACTATGTCGTTTGCACAGACGTATATATTTGCGTCTACAGTAAGAAGCAAGTTGACTAAACAAGCATCTAACCCAAACTCTAGTTTAAGAGTATTGGTAACACAAGCTAATATGTTGGACAATGTTATGGATCATCTTGCAGAGGAAACAGAGAAGCGTGTCACCAAGAACATGTCATTTTCGGCTGAAGACGATCATAAGCATGTGAGCTTCCAATTGCCTGAAAGAAAGAGACACCAAGGTGTTTCTACCAATGTTACTGAATACGAAGTAGGGTCGGAATCAGATTCAGATTCAGATAGCGACTCCTATTCAGACGATGATGACCAATCTGACAGCGATTCTGACTATTATTATTCATCTGATGACGAGGAAGAAATACAAGTACCATCAATACAAATAGCTAAAGTCCAATCATTTAAACAATTACCATCTATGGATCTCTCCAAATATTCGATAGAAGAAGAAGAAAACGAAAAAGATCTCGAAGAGGCAGAAGAGGAAATCCCAGAGCTTTCAAGAAGTATATCTTTGACGGATGACGAGAATTCATCATTATCTGATGATGAAGATCAAGATGAATCTAATTACACATACGCTACTGATAGTGGCTACCCATCATATCATAACCAGAATAGGAAAAATGAGGAATCATCAGAGCAGCATAATATAATACTATCGAGGTCTTCCGACCATTATGATGCTGGCCATAATTCCAGCCCAAATACTTACGCCATAGAGAATATTTTTTAATGATAAATTATGCTACTCATGATTACGATGATTACGATTATGATGTCAAGATCTTTCACTTCTCATTTATACGTTTATGAATTTTATATTTATTAGAATAGAGACTGATATAATTAATGTTGTAACAAATTGTAGTTAGATTCGTATATGATATTTGCGGATATTAGACGTGATTCAAGCCGCTTGTTCAGGAATAGATCGGCACTTGATATTGCTTACCTTTCTTTTGATATTCTCTCTTGGCCCCAATTTCGGCGCTGACTTCGGCCGAGCAAAACTTACTTAGCATAAAATTATCTCCGCGCATCTGTTACCTACCTCTCTTGGAAGGAGCGGCTAGATACTGGCCGACCCTTCTAATGAGTAGCTTCTCCAAGTTTTCTTCTCGCGCACAGCCGTTGTTCTCAAAATTTCACTCTTGTTCATCTCAAATGGGAAATCGGTTGTATCCTGAATCTTAAAATTTGAATTTTACTCTATTATATCATTTGGAGTGTCTGCAATATGTATTTGAATACTTGTCCCATCTTCTAAAATGATTAAAAGCACTATTTATACTTTTTGTGGTTCAATTGCAAGTCACTAACTAAAAGTTAATCGAACCAATATCTCCATGTTTCGTTGTTCAGATGACAAGATGATTTATTGTTATCATTCAATCTCTGCTAGATGTTTTCTACTGATTACATTGAGATCTTTTGTATCAATTCTTATTTAACTAACTCGTGTGAAAACTTGGACATCTTTTAATAACTTCAAAACTCAGTATCACAAAGTTACATTAGGTTCAAGGATTAAATATTATAATTTCGTTCTCTTTTCTACAGCTTTGATTTTTGCAGCATTTCAAACATAGGGTTATATATGTATACTTTCGTTCATTAATTCTCTCATAAATACGCCTCCTTAGCTTAGTGGTAGAGCGTTGCACTTGTAATGCAAAGGTCGCTAGTTCAATTCTGGCAGGAGGCATTTTTTTTTAGTATTATTCAAACTGTTATTTTATATATGCCACGCATCAACTACAAGAGAATGTATACTTTAATTCCAATCAATATGGTAAAGACGAAATAACGCTAGTGCTTTATTTAACTATAGTTCAATACATTTCTATTTTGGTTACAAGTCAACAAATCTTTGCTTAAAGTTCTATCTCGTATATGCAGGAAGTTCCATCGAATAAAAACAACCACAAATCATTTCATAAACAATCTATATTAACCAACTAATTAAGCATGTCAGGTATATTAAAATGGATGGTTCCATTGACCATCCTTAGTTATATAATCTATGTTGTCAATTTTATCTGTCCGCAACAATCTTCATCAATCTTTGTTAATAATTTGACTTGCGAGAGCTATGCGTATATTAAACCTTCTATTGATCCATTTACCACCATAGTGACTACTAAACTGAGAGAAATTAGTTCGTCACTTCATATTGATCACGTTGTATCCCAAATGAGCCATAAAGCAGGTGAATTGAGTACGACTTTAGAACCATGGTCTACTCAAATAACAGAAAAATCACATGAATTGGTACGCAAATTAAGCGTAGGTGTTGCTCCAATAATTTCATTAGTGGAGTCGGCCATATTTGAAATAAAAATTAGAATCGCCCCAAAGTTAATTATATGGATTGATAAGATCAAGATTTGCACTCATGTTCGTTTTATAAGGTCTTGGGAATTCGTGAAATTCAAGGCCGATTTGGTGTGGATTAAATTGAGTTTTAAAGCGAATGATATTTTTTCAAACCAAATTAAACCATTTATGAAGATCTACTTGATCAGAATTAAAAACAGCTCTTCGTATTTAATCTTGAAGCATTATTTTCATGAATACAAATTGGATGTGGTGGTTAATTCTATTTCTCGCAGTTATAAGAGTTTAATGGATGTTAATAGTTTTCAGGAAAAGAGTGACTTTTTGAAAAAGGAGTTCAAAAATTTGATGCATATGAAAACACCTAGTGTACCTCAAGGAAATGATGAAGAGGTAGCGGAAGTTGTTAAGGATATTCTCGAGGAGATAACTAGCCCAATTATTCTGTCCACCGTAAATTCTAACTCTGTTCTGATAGATCCTACTATCTCCTCCTCGCCTGCTGATTCTTCACTTGAAGACTCTGATAGTGACAGCGATGAACCAATTACTATTCTGCTAACCTCGACTAGATATGTTACATTAGAAACTCAAACTAACGAACCAAGTCTTGTTGACAATTCGATTAGTCGTAAAATTGAAGAGGAAATGAATTACTGGGAAAATAAAGTGAATAAGACATTGAATTCAGCTTTAAGGAATTTGTCTAAAGATATGTCGATAGTGGTAAATTCCAGCATTGATATGATTAAACCGAAATTATCAGAGAGGTTTACTCAAATACAGCAAACTAATTATAAGCATTATCAAGGGTTAAATATAATGATTAATGCGATTGATAAGGATTCTGCTCAAATTCAAGAAGAGAATAGAATAATCGAGAGCTCCGATGATTCGAGCCGCCAATATGTTTCAAGACAAGACATGAGAGATAAAATAAGTGAGTCATTAACATACTGCGAGTCAGAAATAAAAGAAATTAAGGAATATATGACGAAGAATCACCATGATGTCTTACGAGAATATTTTAAGGAGATCCAGGATACTATCGATGTGTTGGAGTCCTTTGCTGAATTGACAATTCAGGAATTTTCTAATAGGTTACATGCCTTAATCACCATGTTAGAAGATGAGCAAGAATTTGATGAAGCAATCACTTGGAAGTCCTGGAAGAGATTCCATAAGATAAAACAAGATATTTTTAATGCCAGAGATTTACTTTTCAATCAAGCTAATGACTACCAGGATGATTTTACTATAGACGTTGTCCCAGCTGGCTTAGAAAAATGGAGCATGTATATGAAAAACGTATATTTTCATGCCAACTTCTTGACTAATGATAATGAAGAATATTTAAAATTAGTTAGAGCTAAAGCTAATGTGGCATTTCAATTAAGAGAAGGTTTAATAGACAAGTTGGAAGAAGCTATAAAATCAGGATCACAAGATTCTCATCAGTCGTCAACTATTGAAGAATCAACTACACAAACTACCGAGGATGAACAAGCAGCTACCTTTAGTAGCCCAGAGAATCCACTTGAAGATGATGAGTCTGAAGGATCCCGTCTGGATTATGAGTCTGGTCAAGATAGTGATGGAACTGATCTTGAATCTGATGATCAAGATTGATTAGGTATAATATATATATAAGATTATTACGTGTTTGTAATCTTGTAATGCATTTTTTTTTGTATCTCCGCTTAGTCTGTAATTAACTCAGAGATAAGTTTGACATCATGATAATATGAGCTTTAAGACACGAATATATCTCAATTGAGAACAACGGAAAAAGACCGCCTTCTATGTATGAGTTTTCGAATTCCAATATCATTTACCTCTCCTTTGTGAAACTACATATAGATCGAAGTATACTTTCATTTATTTATCGTATAATTCAGTCAATTGCATTTACTCAATCAACGAAACTACGAAACTACAATTCAAACCACATTTAAGAGTATATTAGCATATATACATAGTTAAACAGTTAAGGTCACAAATATAAATAGATATTAAGCCAATTTTGGAGCAATTTGGCTAGAATAAAATGCTTGGACTCTAGCCCATTGCTGGGCAAAATGTTGATAAACGTGATATTCAACAACTTCGAAAAATTCAAAGAGTTTAATCACTAATGGGTGGATATAGCTATAGTAAGAAGTTCTTACAACTTCTAATTTATCATCAACAGAATATTGCTTAAACAAGCTATGGGAACGAACATGTTGACCGAAATAATTACCGGCAGTTTCAAAGTATGGATTGACGAAATGAACACCCTTGTTCAATCCATCACACAATGTATTGTGATGGTGGGATAATGGATGGAATACTGTCTCAATTCCGTGTTCTAATGGAGATTCGTCCAACTTATTGCATTTATAGGTTAATAAGTATACGGCATAAATAACCAAGAAACTCGAGATGTAACATTTAAGACGACCAGCAAATGACATTGTATTGATTTTTTTATTGATGGATTATAAACTATATGTTTTAAAACTATCTTAGTAAAAGAATTTTAAATAATTTACGTAGCAATCGTCGAAGATTGACGTTAAATCTGATGGTTGGATTTTGGAAAAAATCGTTAATTCTTCATGTGCGTAATACATGTTATTAAATTACCAGATTAGGAAATATCATTCAGCTATTGCAACATCTCAAAGAAGTACCAGATTTATATGAAAGGATTAAACTAATATTAATCGTTTCTTATGAGCCCATAAGATCGGAATGGTAGAAATAGGTAAGGAGAATTGTTATACTCCTAGAACAATAAATAAAAGAAAATCTTATTCAATATTGAGTCCTGTGAATCAGAAAACAATCGATATCACAACAAACAAGAATGAAAGAATCATTAGTGAATCAACGGGGCTAGTGAAGTTTTCTCTTTCTCCTAATAAGAAAGAAGATGAAAGGAAAGATCATAATACCACACCAACCAAGCTAAAAGGTAAAACAGGATTACCTGTGTATGTGCCAATAAACGAATCAGTCATTGAACAAGATGAATCGTCGCAAGAAGAATTAATGATCCAATTTGCTTCCAAGCAGAGAAAGCTAATTGAGTTGGAAAGACAAGTTGAGGCTACAAAATTTGAATTGGCTGAAATAGCATCTAAACTTGAGAAAGATATTGAACAGCCAAAAAAAGATACAAATATGAGTAACTTCAACAATTTTAACAACTTGAATAATTTGAAGAAAAAGGCGTCCAACATTTTCCAGATTAACCAAGGGATATCAAATAGTAAGATAGATCGTACAGTAAATAACTCCAAATCCCCAAACGCACTTCCACCTATTAACTCGGTCAAATCCATAAATAATTTCAGTAATTACTTAACCAGGGTGCAAGGCCAAATAAGTCATACTCAATTAAATGCACCGGTGCTAAAAAACTTCGTTAAAGATGTAAGGAATAAAATTGAAATTAACGACAATGAGAAGCTCAAAACATTTTTGGCTACGCAACAAAATGAGTTTGATGAGTTTACTACTAAAACTTCTAAGTTTGTAAACGGGTTATTTAACAATATATCTTCCAAAGCGGATGCAGAAAAAGAAGATATGGCAAACAGTTCGTTTAATTTCGAGGCAATGGAAGATTTTAATAATAAAAGTATCTTAGATGCTAATGTTTCACTAAGTGAAGAAGAAAATATTACGTTCGAAGATGACATAGTAGATATAGACGATTACAATAGCAGCTTCGAAGAAGAAGCAACAAATAAATAGATCATATGACAATATAAATTATTCTATTCACAAACTACGAAAATCCAAAAAGAATCTAAATAATACTAATTATCTTCATCTAACCAACCTTTAGCTCTATCGATTGCTTTCTCCCACCTCTTCCAATACTTTCTTCTATCGGAATCAGGCAATTTCGCTTTGAAATTATTCTTCTCATCATCCGTTCCATTAATCTTTTCATAAATATCATCGAAATCTTTCCAAACTCTTTCTTCTTCATCTTTGAATGATAAGCCGGCTGCAATCGCTGCACCCAATGCTGTACATTCAGATATATTTGCCCTTTTGACAGTTACACATGGTCCTAAAATGTCCGCTTGAATTTGCAACACCTCATCAGCCTTTGACATACCACCATCAACAGATAATGCAGATAATGGCTTTTTCTCATTTTGCCTATTTAACGCTTCTTCCAAAAAATCTTCACTTGCGCCCGCATCATTAGCCATGGCTCTCAAGATAGCCCTAACTTGATAACAGACACCTTCTAATGCAGCTCTTGCTATATGAGATGAAGAGGTATATTGTGTCATACCAAAAATTGTACCTCTAGCGCCACCATCCCAGTATGGAGCATATAAACCTGAGAAAGCTGGGATAAATACAACTCCACCTGCATTATCAACTTGGGAGGCCAAAGGTCCAACATCTCTCGCGTGTTCTATCAACTTCAAATTATCTCTTAACCATTGAATAATTGAACCTGCAACAGCAATTGAACCTTCTAATGCATAATGTGGATTGGCGTCCTCGTCCTTTAAGTTAGGGAACCAAAAGCCTATCGTTGTTACTGTGCCATGTTCAGAGATTAACTTACGATTACCGGTATTATACAACAAGAAACAACCAGTACCATAAGTACATTTAGCAGAACCAGGCTTAAATGCTAATTGGCCAACTAATGAAGCTGACTGGTCACCAAGACACCCACAAATGGGAATGCCGGTAATAGTTTTCAATATTTCGTATGCTTCTGGAGTGATCTTATTGTGGAAACCTAAGTTAGATAAATTTGGAGCCGCAAATGATCCGTAGAATTCCGAACTAGATACAATCTTTGGTAACGCTACCCTCGTAGGATCAATACCCCAAAAATCTAATAAATCATCGTCATAATCTCTTGTTTCTAAGTCCATAAAATAAGTTCTAGATGCATTGGTAACGTCGGATACAAAGGATCTTTCCTTGGTTAAGTGATAAATCAACCACGTATCAACCGTACCAAACATTAAGTTACCATCACCCTTCTCGTATTCCTCCTTTATGGTATCGTCATTATCTATTAACCAACGCAATTTGGCGGCAGAAAAATAGGTGGATAATGGCAACCCGGTCTTTTGCTTTAATTCTTCTTTTCTTTCATCGTCAATTGTCCTTTCCAAGTGCTGCACAATTTCTGCAGTTCTTGTATCAGTCCATGTGATACCATTACTCAAAGGCTTACCGGTTTTACGAGACCACACAATCGTTGTTTCTCTCATGTTAGCAATACCAATAGCCTTGACCTTATACTTGATTTTCAACTCCGGATTCTGATTGATTTTTCTCAACGTAATCAAACAAGCTATCAAACACTGAACAGCATTCGCCAAAATATGAACTGGCATACACTCAACCCATCCGGGCTGTGGAAATCTCAACGTAGGACCAACACTTGCAGAATTATTTTCGATTTCGACATCGTCTGTTATAGAAATGGCAATACCTTCAGCAGTGAAAATAGGCGCATTGTGTCTCATAAGCGACGATCTTCTTCTAAACTGTTCCTTATTCTCCGACTCCGCTGGAGCTTCCGATGCCGTGGTGGAGTATTCGATTTGATGTTTGGCTACTTCAACACCTCCTTGATTAAACAAAATAGCTCTTGCTGAAGTTGTACCAATATCAATCGTAGCAACAACTGGCTGCGATGGAGCATTACTTTGACGACGTGGCATGTTATTTTCTCGATATTGGGTATCTTTTAGTGAATATATTATGTTTTCTACAAATTGAACAACCTATATTCGAATTTTTCGAGGCGATCCGCAAGAATAGATATGGGGAAACTTTCCGTTCTTGATACCGAGATGAAATTTACTTTTTCTCAAATTAAGCGAACTTAACTTTATATTAGTCCTTCTAGATTTGGCTTATGTATAAAGAATATCGAAGCACTATACTGGAAATTATGATCTTAAATAATTTTTCACTTACTGTCGAAATTATTTCGACGTTGTTGCTATTGGCTATGAAAAAAGGCAAAAACTCTTCCGGTGTCCTGGTGGGGGCTATGTGCGGGTAATTTCTGATGCTTGAGAATGAAGTTGCAGCATAACAGTATGAGACCTGTGGTTCAATGGTGAGCTACATTAGCACCTAATTCCCAGAAATTTCAATGTGTTGGCATTATTTGGGGTGATTTATATTTTATGTTTGTAATGTGCATCGAGAGATGTTCTCTGAATAGAAGCGTCCTTCCGATAGTAAATTGGTGAGGGCAAGTGAACTTGCACACTTTTGTGGATGCTTGCTTGCTTTTGACGTAATCTTGAACAAAATTCGATTCGCAGTAATAAATCTAACTGCTTGATCGATTGCCTCAGGAAAAATACCGGAATTGCGTTTTGGGGAAAAGATCTGGAAGCAGCGGGCCGTCCATTGGTTATGTTATGGGGTTATTTGGTATAATGAACCACATTTTATGATGGAGATAAGAATGGGACAACGCATAATTTCGAGGTTATACATGTCTTTTATAAGAAAATTTTATGGTTAGGAAATCTGATCATTTTTAGGCACGATTGTAAGGTGGATGAGACTTTGCATATTCAATTGACTTATGGGGGGAAACTTCGATTGAAAGGGGAACGGATTCCAGATGGGGAACTAATAGGAACAGCTGATTAATGGGTAGGCAGCAAAGTCTTTTTTCATACTATTTTAACGGACGCATTAGGTTATGACAAGGGTCATTATTAAAAAAACAGTCAAAAATATGTAAACCTGTAACTTGGAAACATGGAAACAAGTAAGAGATAATATTGACGCATGTATTGTGGAAGTTGGAATAGGAAACTGGGAAATATGCTACAGTGCGAGTAGCAGGGGAAATTTTGGTAAACTAATTATTGATAGTACTGGAATATAAATAAGACTAAATGTATTAAATAAGGGAATCGGGTGTCGAAAATGGATCAGTTCCTTTATTTGCAACACATTAAAAACATAATGCAATATTTGAAGATATTATTGCTGCTTTTGATTCTTGTCAACTTTGTTGAGCCTATGGTTCTTAAGAAACGCATGATTCGCACACCCAAACGTGAATATGTTCCAAGAAATGACAATACACGGATCAGATTCGGAAAGAGACAAGCTGACTGTAAGCCTAAGAGCTCATCCAAGACTGTTTCAACGACTTCTTCAGATTGGAGTGACCAATTCACCGAAAATCCGAGTTATGAAACAACTACATGATTTTGATACCTTTTGATGGTTCATCATTTAATAAGAATACCTATATAACTTTATAGTTGAAATTTCAAATAAATACTTTATGGTGGTAGCAACATGTGATTACTCTATACTTTATCGCCATCTTTATAATGCTTACCTTTAACAAATTCTAATCCTTCCCCTTCATAACTAGTCAAACCACTCACTTCAACTAATCCGTTATCATCAACAACACCTCCATTTTCAATAACCCACTTCGTTCCTAACTTGAGGTAAGCTTCTCTACAGGTGGTTGGGGTGTCATTTTTGGCTCCATCGGCGTTCTTCAATGGAGAGAACTCATCCGATCTATCGACTTCTAAACAACCAAATTTCGATAATTCAACAGATGGGAAAACATCAAAAATGAATTGTTCTAGCTTAATACCATTTGGTTCAGTTGGCTTCACATACTCTCCTTGTTCGTTCAAAGAGGGGATTTTCTTCTTAGCAATATGGAATGGCAAGAATTCTTGCGATGAAATCCATTTTGGAATCATTCTCCTCAATAAATCAACGGAGTAATAATGATTCACAATATTAGCAGCTCTCAAAAATAATTTCAGCGAATCATTTGATTCAGTCTTATTAGCCAAGTCAGAGGATATTTCAGAATATTCAATAACACACGGTTTATTCTTGTCTTCATCAAGAACAATCAAACCAACACTTTCGTTGGCGTCTCTTTTTCTAACCACCTTCGTAGCCAACTCAAATTTTCTATCAATCACGAAACCTAAGAAAGTTGGGTCAGCAACCTTGACAAGTGAGTTGTCGACACAATACATATGAATGTGCTTAATTCCCTTCTTTTCGAAATCTTCTAAGATACCATTTGTAGCAATAGCTTTGTAGAGGCCACCGTTACCATCTGGGGATTCACAGTATTCATTTTTGGAATTCAACAAGATCTTTGACCCGTCTAAATTAAAGCAAGGCAAGGTACCTTGATTAAAAAATAATATTTGGCTCTTACTCAATCCAAACCAATTATTCTGTTCAAAGAACTTTTCTGTTGGTGATCTGGTTGGACCGCTAGTCATAATATACCAATACAACGTAGGATTGGATCCAGGGTGATGGGACTTGGCTAACGACTGAATTTTCAAGATCTTTTCTGCCTGAATTTGAAATAAGGAACGTCCAGATGGTAAGTTAACGTTATAACAACCCTTTGGATCTGATGATCCCAACCTAGTTCCTTGACCGCCTGCCATCAAAAGAACACCAACTTCATTGTTTGCGATAGCGTTTAAGCCTAATTTTGACCATTCCTCTTTAGATTTCTTTTCGGTTTCCAAAGTAGATGCACAACATTCCAGAGGTAATTGCGTGTAGTTTTTAGATGTCACGTTGGAGGAAGAGAATTTTATTGCATCTTGAACTGTAGACACCAATTCTGAAGGATCGTTAATTTTTGATAATTGGCTTAGGAATGATGATTGTTCATCTTTAGATAAGGCCTCGTAATACTTGAATAGTTGTTCCTGGTCTGCCTTCTTGTATGATTCAATAATTGATTCAGACATGTTCATCTAAATCAAATTCTTTTACTTATACTATGTTAATTTGAATAACTGAATTAAGAGAAACTTATTTGATCAGTTAGAATGTTGGGCAAGAACTTGTATAAGTTTTATATAAGAATCTGCCTTGAAATTTGAAATTTTACAGCAGTACTAGAAAAATTCGCACCAAAAAAAGCTTCTTTTTTGTTTCTATAAATATGAATTAGGAAATATTGTGTTATCAGAACTATTCGATAGTCCATAATAGGATATATTCAGACACTTACATTTTAATACCAATATATGAATTTATAGATTTATTAGATTATATAGGTCACCATTAGAGGGTATATATTTGAATAGACTAGACAAATAGAGCAAACACGGCACCTAAGGCAATAGTCAAAATAAAGGTGCTGTTAACCAAAACATTAGCGGAGGATTTGCTTGAAGAAGAAGAAGAGGAGTCAGAGCTTGAGTCTGCACTTGATCCGGAATCGGTAGATTTAGAAGAAGAAGACGTAGAGGAAGATCCTTTCTTAGAGCTTGTTGACTTGTTCTTCTTCTTTGGAGCAGAACATTTAGGACTCTTACCGCCCTTAACAACCTTCTTAAGCTTCTTCTTGAATGAGGTACAGTCGAACTCATCAGACTTGGTGTCAAAAGTGAAAGTACCATCGACTTCCTTTAACTTAGGTAAAGTGAAGTTAGCGATATTTCCTGAGATATCAACTGCACCCTCAACAGTCTTTAATTTGGCGAAAGACTCTTCCATGTCTTCTAAATCTGTGTTGTTGTACATTCTGAATTCACCACCAATGGAAGTTAATTTGTTCACAGAGAGTTCAGTCATGTCGTTGTTGGCGAAGATTTGCAAAGATCCACCAACTTCTTTCAAGCTCTTGAATTCAATAGATTCAAAAGTGTTGTAAGCAAGGTTAAAGGTACCATTAACTTTAGTCAAGTTACCGGCAGAAAAATCAGCGACATCTTGAATAGTTAAGTTGGAAGCCCAAATTAATTCGTCTAATTTGACTTCACATTCATCACTGTTGAAACTTAAAACCAAACTGTCCTTAACGGTTTCTAATGTAGACAAATCGATGTAAGAAATGTTCTTGTTGTTGTCCACATCTAACGAGCCAACACTCTTGTAATTAGTTAAACCTTCTAATGAAGACAAGGCAGTGTCTGAGATCTTAAGGGAACCAACTTCGGAAATACCCTTGTTCACGTTTAATATAGCAAATGATGGTAAAGAAATTAAAGATAATTCTTCGGCCTTGCTCAACGAAGTCAAATCAAGAGAATGTAACTGGGTATAAGCTTGAACAGTCAAAGACCCACTGATTTCACTCAACTGATTAAGGTTGATATCAGTAACAGAAGAAGAGTTGAACAACTTTAAATCAGCTTTAATTTTTTCAACACTGCTGAAGTCAAGACTAGTAATTTCATCACCTGTGATTTCAATTTTACCATCTAAAGTTGGACAAGAGTTCAACTCGGAAACAGCACTAGCTGCGGTAATAGTAGTTGAAAATGAACAAGAGTCTTTGGCTTGAACACCAGACAAGCTGAGGCAAGTAGCCAAAGTAAATAATACTGTTTTGAATTGCATTATACACCAGAAAGTTTTAAGCGAAAGTAGTAACTTGGTGCAATTAATAAAACAATATATTAAATTTTGAAAAGAAAATCAGCAATAAAGATTATCTGTTTAAATTTATTTGACACTTCCGGATTCTCCAATAATTTATAAAAAAAAAATTGGTACAGCACTTGCACTTCGATAATGTATATACAAAGGAAATAGATGAAACTGTATGTACGAATCACCACAGGTTCTTAATATTCGCAAACCCGTATTATAAACGTGAAAATTTTTACCGATAGAGTATCAAAATAGGACTCAAATACAGAGCTCAAACTATTTGACAAGGTATGCATGTTCTCGAACAATCACTAAGGTACGTGGAGTATCCATTCTAGTGGTTATGTTGACTCGACAATACTTAGTACGGCGTGTTTATTTGTTTTTGTTAGTATTGTTGGCGCACACTCGCGTAACTTTAAACCTTCACAACCCGGCAAAAGTTTTCACAAGCGCGTTTCGTTAATACGGAAGCTTCGACGATGGAAGGGGTATGCTGTGAGATAACTTTACGCTTCGGGTATTAACGACTACAGAACGTAGATAGAGGAGTAAGCATTGCACTTCTGTATAGCTATGGTTTTTCACAATTTACAATGTTTTATAGCAAACACGGAAATGAAAACCTACTGTAGAGCAATAAATTTGGTTCAATGATGGCGCAGTTTTGGAACACTAATAGTTCTTCGAATTTGAGATTTTACACTTTCAATAAAGCAACTTACTTATGAGCACTTGTTCCTCGAATATAAAGGGGCAGTGGTGCGGTGTTTTGTTGATATTCCACATGATGGAAGAATGCCGCGGCGAAGTACTAAATAACAAGCAACACAATACAAGATTTTATAATTTTCGATACATACTGCTAGCATAATCTAAATATCGGAAGATGTTAAGCCTAGTACTCGACCCAAATATTTGTGGGTAAAGAATAAGAATTTTGAGCCATTTTCTTGCTTCTTTATCTCTTCAAATGTAAATTTTACTAACATGGTAGTTTTTAGAATGTTAGTAAATAAGTATTACTGTATAGTTTAGGTACAGAAGGTAAAAGAAATTTTCTAATTGTAAGTTAGCATTCCTGTTCGAATTTGCTCTAAAGTGTGGGTGCAGAAATCTGCAACATCGCGCGAGGCTGTTTTAATAACACTATTCTGTATCTGTCAAATTGGAACCATTAAACGACCGATAAGTTTCGAAGTGGGATACTTTTGGATGTTTGTAACTCACCAAATTTTGATTCATATCGCATTATGGTACTTGTCCAAAGAGAAATTATTTAGTCAACTCTAAATAATTTCATGCCCAACAGATAGACTACTACACGCAATCGTTTTTATTTCCAGTAGTACCTTTAAATGTTGCTTTAGACCCCTCAATTAAATAAGATAATTGATTGTTCAATGTCCCTACAATTTCTGAATTTTTTAACCCAATATTGATAAGTGAACTTTTATAATAAATTCTCCATTTTATGCGCATATACAGATTTTTCAAATTTATGTAGAAAATACCAAGAATGATAAAAATACGTATCCTTATATATAAACTACAGATATAGAATAGCCCTAGTAGATTCAATTACTTTCTATAGAACCTAAGAAATACCACCGTTCAATTGATTTATTTGCAACCAGTCACCACAAGAAATTACAAAACCTGCATATAAACGATTACCAGATCTCTTACCACATTTGTATTAAACGTAAATAAACAACTAATTTTCGGATGTAGAAAATGAAAACAAAGATTGCTTGTATGACTATCATTGCAAGTATAGATACTCAATCAACATCTCATCTTTATCATGTCCACATTCTGTTATAAGATTGAAGGGTCACAAGAAATAGTGAACGATATGACTACTTCGTCAGGCAATGATATTTTTAAACATGAAAATGGTACGTATATTAGGGCAGGATTTAATCAATTTGTTGATATTCATGGCATTTGTGATGACTGAGATCGACAATGAAGAACAGACTTATTAACATTATCTTAGAATCAGTGGACTTATTATTAAAAGAAATGAACCAATATCCTAATACGTTGGACGCGTCAGAAGCAACAAGCGATAATAAGGAATCTGTTTCGTTAAATAATTCGCCAGTTAAACCCTTAAGTTTCCCCAAGCAATCTAATTCAGAATTAAATGCAAAAACGCCCAATTTAGATTTAAATAATAAAGAATTTAATTCTAGTTCTGATACTTGCATAAGTGAATCGGATTCTCCAAGGCCTACCAGTGAAACTAACACCGATAACAATTCCTTTGAACGTAATTTTAGCTTTGATGATTCAGACCAAATCAATAAGACTATACAAACTAAAATTAAATTAGAGGATGAGGAATTTTCGTTTGTAACTCAAACCCCTATGACTTCGACCATAGATTTGAATAATCCTAATAAAGAGAACGACACAACTTCAAACTACAATAATTCGTCACCAAATAAATCAATAATGAAGAAAACCGATTCCTCATCTCCTTCAAGAAAAAATGTTGTATTTACAAACTCAACTCCTGAGATACATCATTATCCATCTAATAAACCAAACATAACTACTGCTTCAAACGAAGAGAGCATTGACCAGTTACCACACGAATGGAAAGAGCTCCCAAAAGAATTATCTCAATCTTCAGATGATGAGAACCAGACTCCTCCTGTACCGCCAATCCATAAGACTGATACATTCTCTTCCCTTTTGCAAGATGACAATAATGATGAGGATATAGATAGGGATACATTAAATGAATTAAAATTACAGCATCACAATTTTAGTAATTTATCGTTGAACGAAAAGCTTGATGTTTTCTTATCAAATAAGCATGTAAAAACAGAGGAACTTGATGATCATTTGACTAATTTGGATAATGCCGTTAAAAATAAGACCGTGACAAACATTCACGTTTTATCTTTAGATTTGAAGAAACAAGAGCAACCTGAAATAGAAAATCCATTAAACTCATTGATGAAATCGTCAGAAGTTAGACTAAGGTCAGCAGGCTCTTCTCAATCGTCTTTGCAATCGTTAGTAGAAAGCAATCGATACTTAGAATCAAATGGACACCAATACATTCCTAACAAGGGAATTGCACTTAATGATGGTATAAAGGGATTTTCTAATCATATGGTTGAAGCATTAATACCAACAGGTGATGATGACATGGAGGAAGAGGAAGATGCTGGATTAATGATGAAAACTCCATCAAACAGTCGTTTAAATGAATTGAGACAATCGGAAAATAACGACTCAGAGAACGAAGAGTTCCATGATTCATTTGATACTAATACAGAACAATCAATTATGAATTTATTAAAAAGTGCATCAAATTCTGATTTGAATAAACCATCCTCCCTGCTTCAATCAGGAAACATATTGATAAAGCAAGAAGAAGAAGAAGAAGAAGAAGAAGATCAAGAAGGAAAATGGGATGTATTTATCAAAGATGAACACACAGGTTTGAATCAAAATGGGCATATGTTGTCATCCGATGATGAACATCAGCAATGTTTGACTAAGCCAGAATTCAACGATGATATTAAAAAGGAGCCCCATATTAATTATCACGAGTATGAAGCAACTTCAAAGATTGAATCAGTCTCTGGTTATGGTAGAACACACAAGGATATAAGGTTAATTAAATCTGAATTAAATCATACTCAAGAAGATAAAGAAAGTGAGTTGAATAATATGAGTACACTGATGAAAGCAAATGATCAGACGTCAGTTGACGATACATCTGAAGTCACTGACAGTGCTAACAAATTCTCTATAAGGGATCATATAGATAGCGATTGGAAATTTGAAGATAGTAATGATGGTGATAGGGAAGATAACGCTGATTATACAAACAATGAATTGACAACAGTGAATGATGTGAAACATGAAAACAATAAGGGAACGGGTCCATACTCAAATAACTTCAAAGGTGAAAGTTTGTTGGATGTGAATTTATCGCCCAATCTTTCAGTTAATTCTCAAGAGTTTAAGGATGCATCTGATCATTTTATTGGTAAAACGTTGGCTCCACGTAACGTCGATGAAGCTATTGATGCTACCCATCCACCAGCTCCAATTGCGCAAGAAGATTACGATGAGAATGTTTTAGCTAATTCTTCAAACATCGCACCTCCAGGTGAGATTACGTTGCCACAAATCGAAGCAAACAATTATTCTTCATTTGATGATATAACAAAAAATCTTGAACATAATAATTCGTACGAAGAATCGTTATCTGCCGAAAATGACGCAGATAATAAGCCTCTTGACTTCATTTCAATTTGGCATTCACAAGAGAGGCAGAAAAAGCCATACAATACTCAT
The DNA here is from genome assembly GCF_000006445.2 of Debaryomyces hansenii CBS767. Taxonomy (NCBI): domain Eukaryota; kingdom Fungi; phylum Ascomycota; class Pichiomycetes; order Serinales; family Debaryomycetaceae; genus Debaryomyces; species Debaryomyces hansenii. The sequence continues at coordinate 1,966,876 of NC_006049.2, forward strand.
GCTAATAGCCATATTTCACCCTTGAGTTATGATGTAAACAAGACACCTGAAAATGATTCAAGTAGTAGAGTCAGGTTTCCTTCCTCTTTGCAACCTAAAAAGTTCAAAGAAGTCAATGTTATGTCAAGAAGAGTAGTCAGTCCAGGATTTGAAGATCTCCATGTTTCTGGATTTTTACCTGAATTATCGGAGGATTCTGGATTTGGAAGCCAACTCAGGCTTTTTAAATCTGGATATAATACATCCGGTATGAGTAACTATTCACATCTTGGCGATGCTAACGGTCAAAATAATACCCCATTAAATACAAGAAATGTTTTGTCTAATCTTGATAACAACCCTAATGTGGTTGAGCCACCCAAGGCCAGAAATAATTTTAACAAGAATACGCTGAGTCATGAATTCAAGATTCAAAGATCCTTAAGGCCTGAGTTGAGTGCAAATCAAACTTTGAAACCAAAAAATATACAAAAATCACAAACAAATCAATCGAAATTCAGAGTACCATCTTTTGAAATAAGGAGAACCAATTCAACGTTATCTCCAAGGAATCAGTATGATGAGATCTTCGAGGATGTCGTAAAGCAACCTCCTACCATTAAAAGTCATGGTATGAAGACATTACCTAGCATGGATCGTGATGACGTGAAGCGGATATTGGCAACCAAAAGGGTTATAAGTCAAGACGAATATTCAAAAGTTAAGTTAGTTGGTAATAGCAAAAAGAACTCCATTGTTAATGAGCCGGACGACAAGTATGACGATTTACAACAGCATGCATCCATTTGTAACGTGTCTACTGAATCAAGTCCTGTGCTTGATAAAGAGGTATTACCTCATTTGGCAAATGAGTTATTAAGAGTTCCTTCTGCGTTATTATCGAAGGACCAACTTTTCAACGAATTTGATTTTGTTCCAAAGCCTTCAGACAACTTGTTTAACAATAATTCGCAGTCTCCATCTAGAACAACTTCTGTGATTCATAATAAGGAGGCTGCTCCTGCTGCTTCTTTAGAAAACTATGTGGTCTCAGAACCCCTCCCAAGTAGTCAGGGTAGTGTTGAAAGTGATAAAGAGATTAATTTGACACCAGCCAGTAACGACATTTCGCCCACGAAAATTTATCAGACAACTGATCCGTCAGAAAACATGTCACCCAAGAAACGAGCCTCCCCAATTAAAATTGGTTCTCCTACTAAGTTGGTAAAGAAAGATTCGGCTATTGCTGCTAAATCTGTCTCATCACCCTCTAAGGCAGATGAAAAGGAAAATGTAAATGAAGATAGCTCTTCTTTTGCCGGGGAGGAATTGATAAATAAAAAGTTGAGAGATTCACCAGCAAAGAGTGAATTGAAAATCCCAGTCCATGATTATAAACCTAGCACTGTTTCCGTTCCATCATTTTATTCTAATGATACGGCGAATACCAAACCATTAAGCACGGCAAATAGAGATTACCATACCGCTTGGAAACAACAAAAGCAACAACAACAGCAACAGACCAATCCTCAATTAAATATTAAGGACCAATCAGCTGGATTACAAGAAAGGGGAAAACTATTTTTGAGGGTTATTGGATTAAAGAGTATCGATTTACCTGATATCGACGAACATCATGCAGATTTCTCTATTACGTTGGATAATGGTGTTCACTGTATTAAAACTTCGAACTATAAAATGGACTCACATAATACCTTAATAAACAAGGAATTTGAGTTGACGGTTGGAGACTCTTTAGAATTCATTCTAACCATGAAGGCTAGCTATGAAAAGTCTAGAGGAAAACTTATTGAGGTGAATGAAAGAAGAGTTGTAAAGTCGAAAAATAGATTAAGCCGACTCTTTGGATCCAAGGATATTATTACTACAACAAAGTTTGTTCCGCAAGAACTGAAGGATACTTGGTCCAATAAGATTGCACAGGATGGATCATTTGCAAGATGCTATGTTGATTTAGATCAATATGAGAGTAAAATTACAGGTGAAGCATGTAATTTTAACATAACTTGTTTTAATGAATGGGAAACAATTTCTGGCAAAGGCAATGAAGTCAGGACTAGATGCCAACCATATAGAATTGGACAGCTTGAAGTCAAGATGATGTTTGTGCCAAGAACCGATAATCAAGAGATTTTACCTACTAGCATCAAATCTGCTTATGAATGTATCGAAGATTTGCATCAAGAATCAACGTTGGCTCATGAGGGTTACTTGCATCAAGAAGGCGGAGACTGTGAAATATTGAAAAAGAGATTTTTCAAATTGCAAGGCACATCTTTGATTGCTCATAGCGAATTCTCTCATAAGACTAGAGCTAAGATTAACCTTTCAAAGATTGTTGATGTTATTTATGTCGATGAGAAAGATATCAATAAATCATCTGCCAATTATAGAAATTTCAGTGATGTTATTTTAGTACCACATTCGTTCAAAATTAGATTTGCTAATGGCGAGGTGATTGACTTTGGAGCACCAAATAGGGCAGAGAAACTTGAGTGGGTTACAATTTTAGAAAAGATTGTTTATCGTAATAAATTCCGTCGTCAACCTTGGGTTAAATTAATGATAGAGGGAGCACGTACAAAGCAGGAACCTCCTAACGAACGCTCTCGTACGAAAAAGATTTTTTAATTGTATGTTTATTTAGAATTGCATTCGGATATTTGTTTATATATTATAATATACTAGTAATTTTAGTTTCAATGTATAACACGTGACATCTTTAGTTTTTCTAAATATCAAATGGAGCAAAGAGTAGTTGAATTAATTAAAAATTATACTGGAATATAATACAACAGAATCAAATGGCTGGGAAACATTCCGACGACGAGGACGCATACCTTTATGGATCAGATGATGATAATGATCAACCTGTTTCCAAGAAACAGAAGATAACGGAACAGAGCGATGAATCTCAAGAAAAACTATCGAAGACAACTGCTGCTAAGAAAAGTGAGGTAGAAGAGAAGGATAGCCTTGAAAATAGCAGTAATGACGAAGATGACAATGATTCAGAGGAAGATTCAGATTCAGATGATGATATAGAGTTTGTTATAGGTGAAAGTGCACCAAAAAGTGGTCAGACAATAACAACATCTGGTCCTCAAAATGATACAATTGATGCTGTTACTGATATGGATGCAGGTGGTGATAAGAATGCCACAACGACGATTGTTTCCAATCAAGCAGACAAAGGATCTAGCATTGATATAAACTCTGTGGCTCAATTGGATGGTAAACCTCTCACTCAAGTAGATTTAGAGAAACTTAAAGATAAACCATGGAGGTTTCCAGGGGCAGATATATCTGATTATTTTAATTATGGATTTGATGAATTTACATGGACAGCTTACTGTTGCAAACAGGATAAATTAAGAGGCGAGTTTAACCCACAAAAGTTGATGGCACAATTAATGAGCGGTGGTGCTGGGCCACCACCTATGCCATCTGGTAAAAGTGGCTCAAACAATACTCCTACGAATAAACCTACAGCTATGCTGCCGCCAATGGGTATGCCGCCAATGGGCATGATGCCACCGGGTATGCCAATGATGCCAGGGATGCCAGGGATGCCAGGGATGCCTAACATGTCTAATATGCCTAACATGCCTAATATGCCTAATATGCCTAATATGCCTAATATGCCTAATATGCCCAACATGCCAAATATGAATAACATGCCCAATATGCCTAATATGCCCAATATGCCAAATTTCATGAATAATAGTAGACCTGGTCAAGTACCGAATTTTGGTATTCCACCACCACCACCCCCTCAAAATAGACGTTAGGTTAGCAATATATAGATGATTGCAATGAATAAATAAACAAAAATTCAAGTGTATTAAACTATATATACGATATTATGTATTAAATATGCCATAAAACGAACATCATAAATGAAGGACATGAAATTATTCGTCGTCACTTTCTTCATCAGCTTCTTGAAGCCATTTAAGGAATGGTTTAGCTGCTTTACGAACTTTCTTTGAAACATCTTTTGGAACATATTTCTTGGAAACCTTGGAACCCCACGAAGTAATAACTTCTTCACTAATCAAGTCTTTATCATAAATAGTGACTAAAATTTTTGGAAGAGCAGAAATTAAAGCTTGGTTCTCTAATCCCAAGTATCTTTCCAAACCACCCAAAAATGACTTTTCGAAGTCAGAATCATGATCAATTAATTTAGCTAACAAACCTAAATGTTCTTCAATCTGTTCGATTATATCATCATCGAATAACGTTTGAGCTAAAACTTGAACAGTTTCAGGGTTTTCAAGGATGTCTAATTCGACAATCTTCTTATAAATATCAATATCACTTGGTAAGTCGTCTTTTGAATCTTTAGATTCATCCAATAACCATTCTCCAAACTGATTGAATTTTTCTTGGTCTTCGTTCAAACTCAAGCCCTCTAACTCTCTAGCTCTTGCTTCAATCGCTTCCTTCGACATATCAACAGCCCAGTCATCATCAGCGACTTCAATGGCTTCATTGGCTAATGCAGCTGCTTCAGCATTGATTTTTTTAGTTAAGATATCATCATCATCATTTTGTTCACCGTCTTGCGATTGTTTCACAGCTTGGCCTGAAGCAATATCAGAAATAGATTTACCACCACCAACAACGTTAGCGGTTGCAGTCGCAGACTTCTTACCACCTTTACCACCTTTGCCACTGCCTGCTGGTGGATTCTTCAAAATATATGTGTATAACTTATGTCTTGGATCAATTACAGAAATATGACCACATGCCTTACAATCTCTTTGAAGTCTATCCTTTTCTTTAATTTGAATTTCAGTTTCTGGATTCTTACAACTTGCACATAAAACGAACTTATTAATGAAGCCATCTAACGAATCTTGCAATTCGCTTGCATCATGACTACCATTAATTAAACAACGTTCCGTATTAGTTTGAGCACCTAACTCGTGACCAAAATATTTAATAACATAATCTGGCGATCTACCCAAAGCTCTAGCAACTTCTGCCACGTTGACGATGACAGTTTTAATACCATTACCTCTACCTTCAACCTTTGATTGAATCGCAGGCATCTTATAACGGTAGAACGGATCGGTGTTGTCACGACAAATATTTACAAACGACATATTGATTTATTTGGTATCGTATTGATATAGGAATGAATTATTAAGTGAAATAAGTTACCGTTCTGTAGCTTTAGTGTTGGTGATTTGATTATTGATGAAATTTTTTTGATTAAACTTTTGTGCATTTAAAACCACGTGACAAAATTGATACTCCCAATGGGTTTGATAAATGGATGGGTATTGGGAGGTCATTATATTCTAGTGATATATGTAATGGCAATGGCCAGCATTGCCGGCTGATCTCCAAAATGTAGTCAAAATTATTTCTATTAATTATTTATATTCTAGACTAGGAAATGCGTTAGCTTTTGATAGCACTATACACCTGTTAGCGTGAGATAGGTAACCTTTTATCTTACCACTACTTATTAAATTTGCCAAAATACATTCAACTGCATCCAAGTTATATGCGAATTTATCAGATTCTTTATACGAATCATTTGTTGAGAATTCTAGAGCTAATTGGATAGCACTTAATGGAACAATATGAGATTTAGTTTCTGAATTTAGCGAATGAATAATCGAGACGGTCTTTTTAACAAGCTTTAGATAACATAAAGATTTCATCATTTCAAACAATAGATAAAGATGATTTTTTAATAAAATTAATTGGTACTTGGTTAAGGCTTGGTCAAATTTTTTCAAGTTACCATTCTTTATGGCATCAAACAAATTGTCTTTATACATGAACTTTAACTTTGGGAATTTCTCCCAGATTTCGTTAGAGGGAGTTAATCGCTTATTATAAAGCTTTAATGGTAACAAAATAATCAATATTTTCTCTGTTTGATTTTTCACATTTTTGGGGTCTTTATAGCAAGACAAAATCTCCATTGCCTTTACTAATTTCTCTTCGCTTGTAGTGAAATCTGCGTCATCAAGCGAAAGTAATGCACTATAATACAAATACGTAACTGCATACCTTTTTGAGGAACCAGCACCGTTTAATTTCGGTAAGTTGAACCTAGTACCTTTTAAGGCCTTCTCCACCGACTTCGCCAACTCTAGCTTACCTAACTTGAAGTAAATCTTAATGAGATTTCCCAAGAAGAAGTAAATATCCAACCTTTTTGATTGAGACAAATCAAGATTTTTATCGTTTAGCGACAACTTAAACAGCCCATTTATGGTCGCAGCTAAGCGCTCTAACGACGACGATGAGTTACCATACTCGTTGTTTTCCAAATTAGAAAGCTCCATTTCTTCCTCCTCCGGAAAGTTTTTCAGTCTGACCTGGTAAACACTTATTAACTCCGTGCATGCATTGATTAGCGGTTGATTGATCCAATTAGTCTGCGTGTCTGCTGCTCTGTTCAAATTATTTACCATTTCGTTTAAATCGAAAAACGACGCATTGATGCTATTTGCAATGTACACCGATTTCATCAACTTCAAATAGCTCTTAACAACATTACGGAACTTTTCTGGGATCGGATGGAGATCGAAATCATTGGGTTCTGGAAAATGGGCTCTGATAGTACCCTCGTTAATCCCCGGGTTAATGGTTATACAAGACCTGAATTTTTGAGAATCCTCCAAATTCACCAGCAAGCACACCTTCTGAATGTAGTCTGATAACGGCGTATTCATAATTGTCCTATTTAATGCACCATATACCACGGTTCCACCGAATGCTCTATATCACTATTCCTAGTTCTTCTATTCCCATATCACCATACTGCATATAGTCGAACAAGCCACAAAACCCCGAAAATCGTCATTTTTACATCTTCAAAATCGACCTTTAGAGCAATGATGGCGCTATACGGATACACACACGATACGAATGCTGGTAGTCTTTCACCAACCGCAATTCGTTTCTTAATAAAATTATTGTGCCAGTACCGTACGTCGGGTCTTTGGACTTGTAAATAGGAGTAGCTCGTCTTTCAAAATAATCGTGTTGCTTATATAATCCAATGAAAAACTCGCTAAATCACTAACAAGCGTAGTAAATGATTAACAAAGAAGTTAAGTCCAATACGTCAGAACCGAGTTTAGTGATAGTTTATGAAATCTTAAGGAAAAACCAATAAATAATAGAGTGACATTTATTCATACAAAAGAAAATCGATAAACTACAAGCAAACTTGAGGATGAATAGTAATTTTAATAACGGTACTAATCCTTCATCTCCACCTCCTTCGATAAGTCTTACACCATCGAATTCCTATAAGAACACGGGACAGTCAAGGAGCAGATCAGGGACGTTGCCGTCGTCGTTTTTGAGTGCAGGTGGTGCAATGGGTAATGCGGGATCGTTGTTGGAAGAGAATGATGCAATGACTAATTCAACTGGTTCGTTGGCAAAAAGCTACAACTCGGAATCGTTGTGTTTGCCTACTATGGATTCTATTTCGCTTGCAGTGTCATCATCACCAAATAGCCAAGCGGTAGACATTCCGAATGGGGGAAACAGCAACTCAAGAAGGATGAGATCAGGGTCATTGTTTTCGACCAATTCAATCTGGAATGACGATACTTTATCGCTTCATTCACCGTCACATACTGGCACAAATATGTTAGATAATTTTGATCTCAACAGTACTGCTCCAAATGCTAATGATAATAATGGCAGTACGAACGGCAATAATAGTTTCATAAGCCCAGTACTTAATGCGCAAAAATCTACGGTATCGCATCATAACGATACAAATCCGTCGAGTACGCCTACATCTGCTAATAACAATGTGAATATGGATACTACTAATAACCAGAGATACAGGTCATATACGACTACTGCAGCTGTACCAAATGTGAGCTCATCTTCAATATCTTTATCGAGTAATTCTTACTCAATGGATCCGATGAACTCAAATATGATGAGTAATTCTCCATTTACTCCTAACAAGACAAATGACATAAATGCATTATTAGACAATTTAATGATTAATATGAATCATCCTAATTCGAATAATACGAGACATAGATCTCAAACCTATTCCGGTACTACCCCAGTATTGCATGAGTCTAGTATTCAACTGCAATTACCACATCAACAACAGCATCAAGAGCAGCTATTAGCGCAAAACTTATTCCAACAAAATCCTCAACAACATACAAACCAGGTTTTGGGACAAAAGCCTTTATTGCAAGATGATTTTGTGTTGTCTCAATTAATGATTACGACTTCGTTCGAGAATCCGAAATTGGGTCCAACCAAGAATATTTTGTTCGACAATTTGCCGCAATTTATCGATTCAGTAAAATTGTGGTCCCTATTAAATAATTCGTTGGGCAATAATAGATCATTGGGAAGTATAAAAAGTGTGAGAATTTCTTCAACAAGTACGTCTAAATTGGCATTGATAGAATGTACTTCTGTCGATTTGGCAATGACTTTGAAAGCTAGTTTTAACCACTTAGAATTAGTCCCAGGAGTTGTCTTATACGTGGCATTTGCAAAATTTGTTGAAAATTCAAATGGCAGCGCAACTAGTAATGAGGCATCATATACCAGTGGGAATCCTAGTTCCACTACACCATTACAGTCGTCTTCACTGAAAAATGGCGGGGTTCGTTCAGTTCATGAAACCTCAAAGCCTTCACCTACTGATTTATTATCTATCCAAGAGAATTTAATCGCAGCAATTAATAGATTATCAAGTTCTAGTAAAGTTGTTGATTTAAATAAAATCGTTTCGATAATTAGCAAGTCAATTTCTTATCCAAATGAAAATTATCAAGATAACTTTGGTCCGTTGCCTGACCCAATTCCCTTACGTCAATTCGACTCACCTAAGCTAAGAGAATTGCGTAAAATTTTAGAAAATAGTGAACAGCTACCATCTCAGGCATCTGGTGCTAACAACGCATCAGATTCCGAAGACAACGAAATATCTAATAAAGTAATGAGTCAATTAGAATTAGAAGAATTATGTCTAGCAATGTTGGATGAATTACCAGAGTTATGCTACGATTATCTTGGTAATACTATAGTACAGAAGATTTTCGCAGTTGTTGAATCTCCCCTTATCAAATTAATGATGGTAAAGGAAATTACACCTTTTTTGACGCAATTAAGTATTCATAAGAATGGTACGTGGGCAATTCAAAAGATTATTAACTTATGCAACGAAGATTATCAACAAAAATATCTTATTGGTGCAAGCTTAAAGCCGTATGCGGTTAAATTATTCAACGATCAGTTCGGTAACTACGTTTTGCAGGGTTGTCTTAAGTTTTCTTCTCCATTCAATGATTTTATGTTTGAAACCATGTTAGATAATTTCCTTGAAATTAGTTTTGGTAGATTTGGCGCAAGATGTATCAGAACTATTTTAGAAACAGCAAACGAAAGTGACGTAATTTCAAATGAACAAGTAATACTAGTCGCTGGATTGATTGTTGAGTTCGCTAATGAATTGGTTGTTAATAATAATGGTTCTTTGTTAATTACCTGGTTCTTAGACACATTTAATGGATGCGGTGCCAGTAAAGACAATAGATTTGAGTTATTGACTGAAAAGTTTTTGCCCAATTTAGAAAAATTGTGTACTCACAAGTTAGCCAATTTAACAATTTTAAAAATTTTAAATAATAGATCTGATCTTAACCTGAAGCAGATTATTATGGATTCTATATTCGGTAAATTTGAAGAATCTGAAGATGATTTTAATAGGCCTCCTTCAAAGCTATTGGAATTCATTCTTAGCGAAAACCAGGAAAATTCAGCAGGTCCATTATTTGTTTATAAGATTTTATCCAATCCTTTGATGTTAACTGTCAACGATGAGAATGATTCAGACAAAAATTCTAAATACCAGCAATTCATTATACAACAAATTAGAAGAATTCTTTTAGAAGTAAACGTTACTAATTTTCAGGCTTATAAGAAGTTGATGGATGAGGTTGGATTGTCTACGACAAGGTTGAACAGATCTACCTCTATAGGAAGCAGAAGGAGTAAAAGAGGAGGTCGTGCTAACTCTAACTCAAATAAAGTTCCACTGGCTCAATCTCAAGTATCTCAGCAACATATAATTAATCCAATGGGGTATTTAGTTGGACAAGGTGTTCCAGTACAAAATGCATCTGCTAGTCACCATTATGCGCTACCACCTCAAATTTCTCAACATCAACAGCAGCACCACCAGCATCAACCACAGCAACAAGGGTATCCTATGATGATGCCTCCTCAAATGATGATGTCCATGACTAACCAACCTCAGACCAATATAGGTCAACAGCAGCATGCTGCTCAACCACAACAATTAAACCAACAACAACAGCATGATATGGCTGTCATGCAGCAATTGGAACAACTATCTTTAAGTTCTGCAGCTTTAGGATATAATTCCAACCCAGGTACACCTGGAGTAAGTACCGGACAAAGAAATCTGTTTTTCTAAGCCACGAATTATATATCTATAGAATTTCGCTTACTACAAGCCAACATCCAATTCATCATCACTCAAATACTAAAATCATATCAATTTAAAAATCATTACCACTCAAAAAAATTATTTAATGCTTCATTTCGTTCATTTTTCAATATTGGGTTAATTTATTTATATACATACAATTATTATCTTGTATAAATAATATTTAATATACTAATTTTAGGTATTCAATCTTGCTATTTAGCACTGTAGTGTCGTTTAATGCTTCCCGTTACATAGAAATGCTTCTTGCTGATAATATAAAATCCTGTATATTGCCACATTAATCTTAATGGCGATAAATCAATTCACAATCACATATACATTGATCATATCATATCATTAGATCGACATTAGTGAGGATATAACTACAACATCAGTTTTTCTTTAAGCTAGTCTCTAGTTGGAATAGAATCAAAGCGATATTAATTGTGGTCGTTGTTGTTTAAAGTTTAAAGAGTTCTGTTTATCTTGGTGTGATTTGCTTTTAAGTTTACCGCCAATATTTCAGATAGTTTTTGATTCAGTTATAGCAGTTGTAAAAAGATAAAACGCTTGAGTATATTTGATATCACTCGTTTGTTCCATCGAAATTCAATTGCTATCACCCTGTTCCATTGAGTGAATACTTCGTCTTATAATAGTATCTAAACGCCCCATGAGAATGCGTTCTCCGAACAACATTATAGAGGATAGTAATATATCACGTATTGCAAGCAGCAACAGCAGGGCTTTGCCATCATTTTCACAAATGCTAGCTCGGAGTAAGAATAATACCAACAACTACTTGAATGACAATAATGATAGTAATAACAGCAGCGTTAACCAAGAGTTTGAATTTCAAATGGATAACGATTCTAGCAGCGATTATAGGGAATTGAGGAATTCAATTATTCAGAGACGTCAATCTTCTACGTCGAATCATAGAAATGAAATTCAAAAGTTAAATTACAAGAATTCACTTTTGTTGAATCTCCCGACAGAGATATTATTGCAGATTTTTCATCACCTTGACAGGAAGGAACTATATTCTTTATTAACAGTATGCCATGAATTTGCTGATTTGATAATTGAAATCCTTTGGTTTAGACCAAATATGCAAAACGATGACTCGTTCAAGAAAATTAAAACAATAATGGAAATTCCGAAAGGAGGAACCCATTGGGATTATCGATCTTTTATCAAAAGATTAAACTTATCATTTATGACTAAACTAGTGGATGATGATTTATTAAAATTGTTTGTTGGATGTCCTAAGTTGGAAAGACTTACTCTAGTTAACTGTACAAAATTGACTTATAGTCCAGTAACTTCAGTTTTAAAGAACTGTGAAAAATTACAGTCGATAGATTTGACGGGAGTAACAGGCATTCACGACGATATAATACTAGCGTTGGCTAATAATTGTCCTCGCTTACAGGGCTTATATGCCCCTGGATGTGGCAAGGTTTCCGAAGATGCAATATTAAAATTATTAAAGTCATGTCCTATGCTTAAAAGAGTAAAGTTTAATGGTAGTGCAAATATTACCGACAGAAGTATAGAAGCAATGCATGAAAACTGTAAGTCATTAGTTGAAATTGATTTGCATAACTGTTCTAATGTTACTGATAAGTATTTGAAGTTGATTTTCCTCAATTTATCACAGTTAAGAGAATTTCGGATAAGCAATGCAGCAGGTGTCACAGATAGACTATTCGAATTGCTTCCTAGTGAATATTATCTAGAAAAGCTAAGAATAGTTGATATAACAGGTTGTAATGCTATAACTGATAGATTGATAGAGAAACTTGTGATGTGTGCTCCAAGATTAAGAAACGTTGTCTTATCAAAGTGTATGCAAATAACGGACGCATCTTTGAGAGCATTATCTCAATTAGGGAGAAGCTTGCATTATATTCATTTAGGTCATTGTGGTTTAATTACAGATTTTGGCGTTGCATCATTAGTAAGATCCTGTCATAGAATTCAATACATTGATCTAGCGTGTTGCTCTCAATTAACCGATTGGACATTAGTCGAATTGGCAAATTTACCAAAATTGAGACGAATAGGCTTAGTCAAATGCAGCTTAATATCAGATAGCGGGATATTAGAATTAGTGAGACGCCGTGGTGAACAAGACTGCTTAGAAAGAGTTCATTTATCTTACTGTACAAATTTAACTATAGGTCCTATTTATCTCTTATTGAAGAACTGTCCGAAGTTGACACATTTATCATTGACAGGTATTTCGGCATTTTTAAGAAGAGAAATTACGCAATATTGCCGTGATCCTCCTCCAGACTTCAATGAACAACAGAAGAATTCATTCTGTGTGTTTTCAGGTAATGGGGTTAGTCAATTAAGGAACCATTTAAATCAAATCATGGAAGACAGATCTTATTTAATTGATCATGGTGATATGCATGCATTATTTCACGAAAGAAGACGAAGATTTATGAATGGAGGAAATGATATGGATGACGAGGAAATGAATCTATGGGTGAGACAGCGAGGTTTGGGTGTTCTACAAGGTGGTGATTTAGGAAACCCTGAGGTGGCTGAAATTAATAGAGAAATCTTCAGAGAATTAAATGAAGGTAATATGGGTCCCGAAGAAATGAGAGAACATTTTCAAAGATTGATAAGAAATCATCATCAACAGCGTTTGCTTCAACGACAGATGCTTGAACAAGACCTTCAATTTCAACCAGACCAACAGAATCAAGACCCGCAAAATGCACCTCAAATAATACAACCAGCAGTCTTCCCTAATGGTGATCAACTTATACAATTCGTTAATGGAGAAGGAGAGGATGACGATGATGTGGAAATGCAGCCTGTTGATTTGTTTCCTAGGGATAGAAATCCCCCAGCATAAAATTTCGATATAGTATTTTATTTAACCTATTCAGGTATCCATTACTGCTTTAATTCTCATATAAGTTTATCTACATAGTTCCATTGACTTATTTAATCGCAAATTGACAAATATATAGTTTCCATTTCGAAACATGATGCTTTTATAGAGATGATTTAAATTATATAAATCTTTAGTTTGTTCTTCGAGGAACCAATAATTCAGGAATCCCAAGTTGGCCGCAAATGCCTATTAAATTCAGTTGATGACTTTGCAATATATTTCTAATCCTTGTCAGAACTGCCATGTTTTCATAGCCCCGTAATTTATAATGTAGATAAGCGACAGTTTCATCAATTTTTGTATTGCTCGAACGAGAAAGATTATGAATATATAACAATTTCTGGCTTAGTTTAGGCTTGTTTTTAGCGGCTGTTTTTGGCGCTTCTGTCTTTTTAAATCCATTCTGCTCTTGATCAACTATATCGCTTGTGTAGGTACCCGCCTTGTTGTATATATGAGTATTGTATTCCCTGTCAGATACCCGATCAGGTGTCGGGTAGGTGAGCATAATAGTATTTTTTTGAGGTTGAAGTATGTTTTCATCAACTGCTGGAATTAAGGGCAGATGTTTCGAAATATTCATATCGATTCTAGAGTTCCTGTTCGTATTTAAACAACCTAACGTACTGTTGTTTTCTTGGGGTAATGGTATGCATGGGAGATTATTGCAGACCCTCTTCAGTCCTCCTAGGAACCTTGAGTTCGCTTCGAACTTGAATATTACTCTAGGATCAATCACATTCTCCTTATCGTAAGCGCCTATCAACAGTAAATTGTTCTTGCTTTTATTGTTTATCAGAGTTGACTCGGTCGACTGATATGTTCCATTAGTATCACTGATAATATCTCTAAGAGGCTCTCCTAATAAGTAATTTCCACCATCCACTAACGGAAATGATAACGATGGTTTTGACCTCTCTGCAACATCTTTCAACCTCAAAGGAAGCATACTTCCTGTGACGACATCATAACTTTCACAAAAGCTGCTTCGATCATGAGATAGAGCATTAATGTGTGTAATGTCACCCTTAAATATTTCTGTATTATTGTACAGATCTCTAGGAGTTTCTGTAACATAGGAATTAAAGCCACTATGGCCATGAGTTTTGCAGCTATTCCTCATTCGCAGCTCTTCATCCCCTAAACCAACAGAATTGAATATTTTACTATGAACAGGCCTTTCGATGCCCCCAGTTGGGTGATCCATGTACCGCAGTCTTTTATTGAATTCATACGACAGCTCCAACTTCCGTTTGCAGTAAGATTTATGTCCCGATCCTCTCGCAATAGCAGGACCATCGTGAAAACCTCCAAAACTTACCTCTTCCTTGTCCTCAAGATCCAGGTTAAGTTCATAATCTGTCATCCCAATAAAATTAACCCCCAACTGCTGCTGCTTTCCCTCCTCCATCCGACTGATTTTTGGTTGCGAATTTTTTCCATCCGATTCGTCAGTCCTACAACTACCTAACCCTTCCAAAAATTTGTGGTTTTTAGTCCCGAACCCCATTACTTCGCCTTCGTCTGATTCTGTATCACCTACTTGCTATTAGTAATTGAAACCCCCGGTATCTACTAAATAATCATTTAGCCGCCTAGTCACAAAGTAATCATACACATTGACTCTTCATCAGGATCTGATTTAATGAACTTCATAAATGAATAACTATTAATATCTTCATCATCCATTATATCTAACATATCATTCTATGATTATCAAAACTTCAAATTTGTTAAAATAACTGGATTATATCTATCACCAGAAGAACAAGATATAATCAAAAAGCTGGTTCACAAAAGTATTAGGGTTTCAATCCTATAAAATACATCGAGTCACGCGGTTAAAGATACTGAATCATGATTTCTGTCATTTTATATCGGGTCAAGTGTGCGATGAAAATTTTCTGATAAATTTTTATTGATCGTGGTACACGCCCACTATAATGAGGATGGTTCAGTCTCGTTCTATCATTATAGACATGAAATATTAGAGCTATTTTTTTCTATTGCTAGTATAGTCAATTACCATAGACAATTATAGCTAAACATGTATGTTTCATAAGAGGAATAGGAGGAGATCATTACAGTGGACATCTTGATGGATTGTGTATTCTATTTATTTGTGGTTTAGTGGATTGATATATCTAGTGAAAAATTTCCTGAGTAGATAGAGGGAATAATATGGAAAATAATTTTTGTACCAGAGAATAAGAAACAGAATATATCCAGTGTGAAGAACAGATCCACTATAGAAATAAGAAAATGATAGACTAGTTTTTATCAAACTAACGGCTTGCATTTGGTGAAGACTGAAAAGTTTTCAGTGCGTTCCGAATTATCAAGATATTTATTGTGGTGAGACTTCGCTGTGGATTCAGAAGTAGTTGGAGCGAAATACTAACATATTTATAGGACTAAGAGAACTAAGAAGGTTGGTATTACCGGTAAATTCGGTGTCAGATACGGTTCTTCGTTAAGAAGACAAACCAAGAAGTTGGAAGTCCAACAACACGCTAAATACGATTGTTCATTCTGTGGTAAGAGAACTGTCCAAAGAGGTGCTGCTGGTATCTGGACTTGTAAATCTTGCCGTAAGACTGTTGCTGGTGGTGCTTACACTGTTTCTACTGCCGCAGCTGCTACCGTTAGATCTACCATTCGTCGTTTAAGAGACATGGCTGAAGCTTAAGTTTACTTCGTCTTCATTAATCAAACATAACAATTGTTTAATTTAGAAAAATAAATAACATTTTGTAATTTTAAGTTCCGGTTTATAGTCAGGTGTGTTTTATATGACAAATGTTTATAACTTACACTCTCTAGCGATGATATTGTTAATAAACAAAAAATAAAAGGTTTACGATAAACATTCTTGTACGTAGTTGTTTAATGGTAGGTTAAATCTTGCTACAGATATTGTAGTACGGCACGTGAGCTTCTATCAAAGAATCAAAAGTTAATTCCTTCAACTCTATATGAAACCCTTTACATATCCACTACTACTACTTTGAATATGACAACTGTGTTTGAATTTCCCAAGATCCATTCATTTCCTCCTCTATATACTAAACAACCTAACCTAACAATACTACACAATCAGCTTGAATCATGGGGAGAAATAATACTATCATATTGCCAGCATTATAAGATAACTTCATTAACCTTGGGGGGATCAGTATTACATACACAATTGAACGACGTGACTACTAATGAAATACCGCCATTGTTTGAGAATAAGAATATTAATAGAGCGGTGAATGATGACTTCAAAGCGATGATTTTTAAGCATTTGATCCATAAGCTCCATAGAGCCGAATACATTAATCCAAAGCAGCCAGAAACAGGAATATTGATATACTGGAAAACTTTGATTGAATGGGCAAACATTTTACATGATTTCGTTGAGAGGACTGGTCAGTTGGGATCGGTTCTTACCATTTATGAGTTAACTAAACTGGAAGATTCTGGCGTTGATGAGGATTTGAAGGACTTAGACTATAACTTACTCGTGAGAATATTAAAGGGAGTATTAATCAAACAAGGAAGAGCCCAAATATTAATGAATGAGGATGGCACTCAAATTGGAGGTGTGAAAATAGTATAACTGTTACATCCCCATACTGCATTATAAGCATTTAGCATTACTGAATATACAGCGGACAGGAACTAAAAGTAAGTCCTTTAGTTTATTTCAAGTGTATCTATATACTAGTAATTATTTTGCCATCTTGATAAGTTTATCTTCGGATTAATGTTTCCAAGGCCAACTTATTTCTTTCTCTAAATGAAAGAGGCATATATCAACTCATCGGTAAGCTAAATCAAGGTACCTCGAATATCTATCATCTGTAAAATGAAATCTAAAGTATTAACGAGGTGTATAATTTAGCAAACATGTCTGAAACTTCAGTTATTTCCGTATTTGTCAGTCTAGAGACCGCGCCGTAACGTGTTTTTTTTTTTGAATTTTTTTTTATCGCAGCTCATCTCCATTATAAAAAGGAATATCGTTCCCGAAGATTCAAGTTAGATCCTTTACCTCTTTCCTCCCGCTTAAATAATTCATTTAAGAGGGCGTATCTATAGCTTCTTAATAAACATTGAATAATTCGCATATTTCTTTATTAGTGTAACCTTCATAAAAACTACTACAATAAACTTAAATAATTGAGAATGAAATACGTCGTTGTCTCTGGTGGTGTCATTTCTGGTATTGGTAAAGGTGTTTTAGCATCTTCCACCGGGTTATTATTTAAAACCTTAGGTTACAGAGTGACCTCTATCAAAATTGATCCATATATGAACATTGATGCTGGTACTATGTCCCCATTAGAACATGGAGAGTGTTTTGTTTTGAATGACGGTGGAGAAGTCGATTTAGATTTAGGTAATTATGAAAGATACTTAAATACTACTTTAACTAAAGACCATAACATCACTACTGGTAAAATCTATTCTCATGTCATCGAAAGAGAAAGAAGAGGAGATTACTTGGGTAAAACCGTTCAAGTCGTTCCTCATGTCACCGGTTCAATTCAAGACTGGATTGAAAGAGTTGCAGTTGTTCCAGTTGATGATTCAGGATCAGAACCTGATATTTGTATTATTGAATTAGGTGGTACTGTTGGAGATATTGAAAGTGCTCCGTTCGTTGAAGCTTTGAGACAATTTCAGTTCAGAGTTGGTGTCGAAAACTTCGCTTTAATCCACGTTTCTTTAGTTCCTGTTATTCATGGAGAACAAAAGACAAAGCCAACTCAAGCTGCCATTAAAGATTTAAGATCTTTAGGTTTGACTCCTGATATGATTGCTTGTAGATGTCAAGAACAATTAGAAATTGCTACTATTGAAAAGATTGGAATGTTTTGTCATGTTGGTCCTGAACAAGTGATTGCTGTTCATGATGTTAACTCAACTTACCACGTTCCATTATTGTTAAAAGAACTGAGAATGATGAAATTCTTAGAAAAGAAATTGAATTTAGATGCAAATAAATTATCCAAGGAAGCTTTGTCTAAGGGTGAACATTTATTAACTAGATGGAGAACATTAACATCTCAACATGATAACTCTTTTGAAACCACTACTATTGCATTAGTTGGTAAATATACTAATTTGAAAGATTCTTACTTGTCAGTTATTAAAGCTTTAGAACATTCGTCTATGAGTTGCAAGAGAAAGTTGAAAATTGAATGGGTTGAATCTACTGACTTAGAAGAAGCCTCGAAAGAAAATAATTTGGCCGATTATCACAAGGCATGGCACTCAATCTGCCAAGCCGATGGTATATTGGTTCCAGGTGGTTTTGGTAATCGTGGTATTGAAGGGATGGTTGCTGCCGCTAAATATGCAAGAGAAAACAATGTTCCATACTTGGGTGTTTGTTTGGGTTTGCAAATTGCGGTCATTGAATTCGTTAGAAATGTTTTAGGTTATTCTAATTCCACTTCAATGGAATTTGATGCTACTGTCGAAGAAAAGACTGCATCCGTTGTTTATATGCCTGATGTTGATCAGGTTAAATTAGGTGGTACTATGAGATTAGGTATCCACAGCACCAAATTTACTGACGGCTCGGAATGGTCAAAATTAAGAAAATTGTATGGTGGTGCTGATTCTGTCTTGGAAAGACACAGACACAGATACGAAGTCAATCCTCAATTAATAGACGAAATAGAAACCAAGGGCTTAAATTTCATCGGTAAGGATGAAACTGAGAAGAGAATGGAATTATTCGAATTGAAGGATCACAAATTTTTCTGTGGCACGCAATATCATCCAGAATATTTATCCAAGGTATTGGATCCTTCCAGACCTTTCTTAGGATTAGTGGCTGCAGCCTCTGGTATGTTAGATGAAGTCTTATCCAGAAAAGACTTGAACTATAAAGGTGAATTCTAAATTTTTTTTGTCATACGTAGAACTATTCTCTTATCAATAATTGTCTCCATTAATTTATATTATCAACCCAATTGCATTTTCTTTACATATATAGTATATATTATAATAGAAACTTACTCCATAACTTATCGTAGGCAACCTATCCTATCCCGTAATCAAACAACGACTGTATATGAGCTCTTGAATGGCATGTTGCTAATAAGCAAACATACAAAAGGTATTGAGAGATATTAGCTGTAAAGCAGTCATGCGTGCGGGAGTTTAGCTGTAAATGCAGCCAAAGTCGCGCAGCACAAAGTTGAAATTGTCAAGATATAAATATGACTCTAATCCACTGAAACATCTATAGAAGATATAATTATTATCATATTTAAGATTATTAAAATGGCTGCTATTACTCAAAGAATTATCGTTAACAACTCTGAAGAAACAAAAGGTTGCACTTGTGGATCCGACTGTAAGTGTGAACACTGCACTTGTGGATCTGAAAAGAAATAAATCAGGGCATTATTATAACCTTGTGGAACAATTGATTAGTAGTAAATTGCTATCAGTGATTGGTTTAATGGATTAGTCTGGTATTATTTAATGACTTAAGGGTGTTGGAGTATTTAAAATATTTAGGGTGTTCTATTAAGAATTTTTATTAATATATGTAATGTTGTTTTACCTTAATTTTATGTAAGAGGTCAGAAATATTGTCATAATTATGTCTGACTGTAACCAATTGCATGAATTATATATGATGCCATCATATAGTGTTTGCGCGTAGATTAAGGATCATTTATATGTACAGCTATATATGCTTATTTAAAAAAATATCGAATTCTTCTTCGCCATCTAGCTTATTGAATTTAATGATTTTTTGTTTACTTAAAGCTTCCAATTTTGAATTATCTTCTAAATAGACCTTGACTTGTTTATTATCGGCCAATTTGCTCAACAAAGCCTGATTGAAATCCAATTTAGAAATCAAATAGATACCCAACCAACTTGTGGAGTAGCTGTCACATATTTCAATTGATCTTAAAAAGTTATTCTTCGCATTTTTCAAAACAGACATAGCTTCCAATAATTTATCTTTCTTATCATGGGTCTTGTTGGTAAATTCTTGTAAAAACTGATAGTAGTAGAACAATCCTACTTTGTAAAATATATTATAAGCATATGGCTCTTGTAATAGAATTTCTTGCAAACAATGTATACCTTTTTCATAATGACCAATAGTTCTATATTCTTCTGCTAATTCTGCCCATGTAATAACATCTGAAGGTTGTAAATCTAGATAATAATTTAAGCTGGCGATGTAGTCTTCATTATTATCTGGCTTTCTGCTGAATGTAATCAACCTTCGGGATAATTTTAATTCGTCTGCATTTTGCCCTAATACTTTCATCGCTGCTTCGTCATCCCCCATAGCTTCAAAATAAATAGATTGTAACAACTTAACTCGCTGTGATTTTTCAAATCCAAATTGATCAACAAGTCTATCCAAGCTAGTTTTTGCTTCAACATCATGGTTCGTCATTAATGATATATAGAATTGCAATTCAAATAAATTGAAAAGTTCTATTGTATCGATTGATTCTGCATTTACGGATAAAAACTTAGATATTTCATTGTACGTATTTTGTAAGATATCGGGCTTGAAATTCACATAAATTCCTGATGCAGCTATTGACAATAGCTTGTTTTTGACAAGGTCTATTGATGTTTCCGACATTGATAATTGTTACGTTAATTGATATCTATCTTCCTTTTTTCTTGATTTAAGCTATAAATGAAATTCAAATCAGTGCGATATTAAAAAGTACATTTTACATATTTTACGTACTACCATACTTCGCTAGAATGTCCGATGAATTATCAAAAGAATGTGATTCACTCTTGGCAAGTACTTCGATTCTTGATCATCACTATGGTATTCCAGATATAACAAAAAATCACTTGAAACTCACCAGTTGCAATGAGTCCACAAAACTCGAGAAAAAGTATCATGAATTATACGGTGAACTAAGTCAAAAACTAAACAAACTAGCATATTTTAATAAACTTGATGAATTGAACGGACAATCTGTTGATAAAATTGAAGAGCAATATCATGAAATTCTTAATAATAAACTTGATAAGATACCTATACTAGAATATTCAAAAGGTAATGAAATATCAAAATTGAAAGCTATACGGAACTATTATGAATTACAAATTGATAATTTTAAAACAAGATTGTTGTTAAACAATTATTTGCAAATAACGTTACCTATTTTAAGGTCAATTCATCAATTAGATACAGGTATTGCTACGACTGAGTTGAATATATCCCAGAACTTGTCAACTTTGTATTCTATTAATGAACGTAATACAAATGCAAATATAAACAAATTAATAAAATCCTATCAGGAATTAAATAAGAATAATAAGGAGTTAAATAACTTGGCACATTCAATTTCTAACACCCTTAATAATGAGTTACAAGATAAGTTAAAGAGCTTGAATGCTCTCAATGTTAATTTGAAAGAAAAACATAATGCGTTACTAGAAGTGAAGGGAAAGCAGATTAACGAATTCCTAACCGAAAGTGATGACCACATTTATAAGAAATTCAACGCCTTAGTTAATGAGTGGACATATATATCGATAATATGTGAGCTTTTGGTCGGCTTTATTATTAGCCTTCCAATTGATTGGTATCAGGATAAGTCTTTACGGAAAATACTTTTTGAAACTGAAAAGTTGTCACTGAAGACATCAAAGTACCAACTGGTCATTAATATGAATAGTCTCAATAACTTTAAACTTGAAGAATTATATATGATTGACCTCGATGAATTAGATCTTAATAGTGATACTAGCAACGGTAATTGATTTGATAATTATTAAACTATATTAACTATATACATGCAACAGTGTGAATTTTATTTCATACTTGGAATAGCCTTTTATTTACAACATCCCAGTTAATACAATCCCAGAAGTTTGTGAGATAATCAGCTTTACCAGTCACTCCGTAATCATCAATGAATGCGGTGTCCCAACAATTAATACCTAATAACGGTAAACTAAAATCCCTTTCTTGTTTAGCTGCCAAATGCTTTAAATTATTTAAGTATTCGAAACTCCCTTCATCAATACCACCATTTAAATCTAATGATTGATTTTTTCCATAGAAATATGGAGTACCGTCATTACCACATTTTAAGATTTTGACAGACTTATCTGGTAATTCAACAAGAAAAACCCAACCCTGACCGAATGATGAATCGGCAACTAATAAGAAATGATCACGAAAAGATTCTATGTTAGCAAAATCTTGATCTGCCAATCTTTCTAACAAAAATCTCGATGGCTTTGTTTTTTGTGCTTCTGTCTTGTTTGTTAATTGCTCGAAGCAAAAATGATTATTATGAGCTTGAGAAGCAAAATGAAATGTATGTTGTTCTGCCGTTTGCTTAGCTGTTTGTAATAAAATTTGATAAGGCATTCTCAATTCATTTTCAGTGCCATTGGTTTGTAATGTTAAATTCAACGTTAAGTATTTTTGGTAATCTGACCAAGCTGATTTGAAACCTTTAGGTGAATACAAACCTTCGATACCATTTTGTAAAAATGCATCTTGATTTTTCAACGCTGGTACTTCGTGTAACTTTCTTTTAGCTACAGAAATTGAACTATTAGCTAATTTATAAGATCTCCTAAACATGCTTTCGGGTCCTTATTATATATCTTCCGGTTATAACATCAACGGTAACTTCTTCAACTGAAAATTTCGAGGTGAATAAATTTTTGGAAATGGTAATCGAACGACTTGACTATAATTCTATCATATACCACTATATAGAGTACAATAAATAACTATAAAGTACTGGATTCAACTGTACAACTTAAAACTGGAATGTTTTGCGATACCCACATCGTATCTCTTAATAACTTTTTTGGATCATTGTTGCTCTTATTAGAAATTTTTTTTAACACCTCATTATAAGAGCATTCTTGTACTTTATACTCTCTCAAGATCAAATTAGTATCAAAATCAATATAAATCCTCGTATCCCTGATCCTGAAAATAACATTATCAATTCTTAAGGAAAATCTACATAATAATAGCAAACATTTCGGCATAACTCTAATTTTTGTTGACAACATTGAGATACCATTATCACCCAATTCATCTTCGAACAATATCAGCTCATCGAAGAACAATATTGGATCTGGTCTCAATAATTTTTCTACTGGAATCTTTTCGTCTGTTTCTGAGAACACTATATTTTTCAAGGTACCTTTATAATTGGTTGAATATGTCCAATCATATGGCTTTAGCGAATCCAAATCAGTTAACTTTTTCAAATCTTTATTGGAAATTTCTTTCTGTGCCTTTTCGGATTTATCTATAATGTCTGATGATGAAGATGTCGATGGCGATCTCCTCGATTCCAACCATTCCTTATGATAACTAACCTTTAAGCTAGATTCTTCATCTAAAGAATCCAATGCATCCAATGCATTAAATTCTATTGAAGATCCGTTCTTATCGTTTACAAGTTTTACTAAATTATTCCCAAATATCATTTCCGGTAACGGAAACTCAAATCTCGAATCAGCCAAATCATCTAGTTCTGGCGAATTCAATATAGGTCTTTTTATAGTAAATATGCTCCAATCGTTTATGGTTATCGATGGATGATCTTGTATGGGTAGCGATGATTTTGGGGAAGGGATAATTACTTGGCCACAATAAGTACACTGAGGATTGTTGCATGCGCCAGTGTGTGACTTAGCTGGAATTGATATATTAGAGTTTGATTTTGGAAATTTTGAACTCATAACGGGTTTCCTCTGTGGTTTAGGCATATCATTGTTTCTATCTTCATTTCTAGCTTGTAAATGTACTGGTAATCTTGCTCTCGTATGTAATTGAGTCATTTCTCTTGCTGAGTTGACATGTACAGCATTTATTCCCGAATTAGTAGATGCATTCAGTATTTTTGAATTATTCTCATGAATCTCAGAAGAATCATCTGTTCTGTATTCTTCTGACATTATGTAAACCGTTTCATTAATTTACTACAGAATTAAGATATTGAAATTTAACTAAACCTTTTAGCTGCGCAAATAAAACACAAAACCGATACATCTAAGCTAGTGAGTAAGAGATAAAAATATAAGCACATATACGTAAAAGAGTTGCACTTTTAAGCGCTTTCCAGAGATTCTTCAATTTCTTTCAAATTTTCTTGATCCTTTCTTAAGCCTTCCCTAACAGCTAACACACTATCGGCAATAACTGCGTCAACACCAGCTTTCATCTGAATTTTAGCATATTCAGGTGAATTGTTTTCAACCCCATAAGTAACACAAACTAATCCTGAAGACTTAACAATTTGAGCCAATCTTGGGGTCTTAACTAAAGTTTTCGCAGCACTAACAATTCCTAATAAGTTCCATTTTTTAGCAAACCTAATAGCATTTTGTAAAGATGAGGCCCTAATATCCGCCATTGATTGTGTGCCAGCCTCTGTCAAATATAAAATTGGCATAGTAGGCTGCTTCAATGATAATAGCAAACAAATATCTGGATGGAATGAAGAAAATAATATATCTCTATTGTTTGTATTCTCGTCAAAAACAACTTTCAAGATAGTGTCAACGTAAAAATTCATATCAAAGGCGATTTCACCCATACTTTCACTTTCAGCCTCATCCAACATAGGATACTTTAGTTCAATATTGAAACCTACATTTTTAGGTAACTTTTTAAATAATTCCTTTAATGTAACAAAGTTAGAAGCAATTGATAATCCACGAGCATTGCCTTTAAATCCTTTATCTTTCCACGTCTTAGTTAATTTCATTCTTCTACTTATTTGATCTTTGAACTCTTTATCTATTTGATCGTCGACCTCATCTGGATCATCATGGGTATGTATTTTATTGAAGTTAGGAGCTGATGGGTATGTTGACATTGACCTTGGACGGTTAACCTTTCCTAAAATTTCATCATCCAACGAGTACTGGGCTTGTTTGGAATCAACCTTCACAGATTTCTTATTCTTCTCATTCTTGATATGATGATCATCAGCTTCACTCAAACTCAAAAATTGTTCAGCTGTTAAGGCATGCATCGGGATATCAGCTCCTGATTCAGCTACTGTAAAATCATGATAAATCACAGCTGTAAAATCTTTTGTTAATTGTACATCGAATTCAACATAAGATGCACCCAACGAAGCTGCGGCAATAAAAGATTCCACTGTATTTTCACCCAATTGTAACGAATTTCTGTTACTGACATTTTTTCCTAAACCACGATGGCCAATAACTCTTGTCGAAACTAATTGCTTCCAATAAGTATCACTTCTAGTAATGTTCATTGAAGGGTGAGAAAAAGGTTTGACGCATAAATATTCAAATCTTATCTTACCTAGTAAATCTAAAGTAGTAGATTCGAAGATCGGCACAGTAATTTTATTGTTCAAAGACCTTAGGTTTGGTCCCACATTGGTATACACTTCATTCAAAAGAGCCATTGCCCTGCCTAAAACTTTTTGATTCTTTTTGTTCGGATTAATACCATTTAAATCTCTATTGTTTGGATACTGATAAGTTGGAACAATATCAAATGTGACTATGACATCTTCTGGATTTAAATTGTCCGTCAATTTAAAAGTCAACGGATCTGTCGCGCTTCCATGGTGTTCTTCCAAAGGTAAATCAATAATCATTGGTGGTTCGATTAATTCGTTTGAAGAATCTTTTCTATTACGACAGGTAATGCATAATGATAATGCCGTATCTAATTCCGTGAAAAAGCTCTTGGCCATAGAAATATTATTTAACTCAATAGGTGCATTACCATCTCTTAAATCAGTTGTGCCTAAAGTAATCAAAAGTAATGATTCACCAGAATTTAAATAACGGTGGCCAAAAGACTTAATTGGTTTAAATTTCTTTTTATTCGTCGGTGACCTGGACCTTGGACTTACTGTTCCATTAGTAGAGCTATTTGAATCTAAGTGCTTCAATTGTTTATAGACTTCATTTACCGTGACCTTATTTGGCTCTGGTAGCTTATCAATGCTACTTGCAGATAACGTCAACTCATCCCTTGAGTTATTTGAATATATAGTGGATGGACTCTTCAACGAACTATTCGAAAATCTCTCCAAATTATTAGAAGGATTATAGATATCATGTAGTAATAACTGATCATTTTCTGGTTTCAATAAATCTGCAACGTTTAGATGGCCTCTTAAACTTGCATGTTCCATTGGGAACCACCCTGAGTAATCCACCGTATCAATTTTACATCCATAGTCAATCAAAAGACTAACAATATTTTTAAAACCCTCTGATGCTGCAATAAAAACTGGTGTCCACCCAAAGAGAATCTCGTTTATTTCAGTATCAGCATCTTCTTGTAATAAAAATTCAACAATATCAGCATAATTCAATTTTGCAGCAATATACAACGCAGTCTCATTATTGTGTTGTAAATCAGTATAATCAACATTGATTTTACTCTTTCTGATTAAATTCTGTGAAATCTCAAGACAGTTCAATCTCACAGCTAGTAATAATAGATTGGGGCAGGTTAATTCTTGGGTCGCACTGTAGATAATTAAATTATCCGTGGTTTTAGGATGCTTGCCGATAATTGATAAATGAATGGGGGTTAACCCTTCTTGGTCTCCCCAATAATGTAAATCATCAATAGGGATTTTTTTATCAATCAAGTCCCACTTACTTAAATAATTCAACAATATTTGAGTAATATCCTTTAAGCCATATTGAGCGGAATAATGCAAAGGCGTTCTTGAATAGTTGTCCTTGGCAATAATCAACTTTTTGAATTCAAAATCCTTAGAATCAATTTTACTCATAATATACTGAATACCATCGGTTCTAATAGGATTAAGCTGAACACCATCAGGACCACCTTTGTTACCATAGAGTCGTTTTAATTTAGAAGACTCACCAGGAAGAATCAGGTTCTCCTTCTTTTCATTCGTAACTTGAGATTTGCCCAAACTAACAATGAATTGATGAAAGAAATTGCGGCCGCTGATATCATACTGATCAAATAATGAATTAATAACAGGTAAACTTTGGCTTTTGTTAAATTCAATCAAATAGTTTATCAAATAATCAATACAACTGAGTGAATCACTCAAACATGCTTTACTCAATAACGAAATTAAAAATCTCAGATTCAACTTGTTTGGAGTAATTTTGCTCAATTCAGTACCGATATTTTCACCATCATCATTTTCAATTACTTTATCAAATTGTTTTAAAAATTCCTGGTCAAGAGAATAGCGCCTATTTCCGATTTTCAAAAAGTCAAGCTGATCAGTCAGATTATCGTTACTTATTTGAATTTCCCCCAACTCGTTTAGGATATTATTAATCGTGTCTAACCCGCCTAATAATTCACCTTTATTCGCAAATGGCAAAGCGTTAACTCTGGTGGATAGATAACTCTCTTTATTATAGTTTGGTAACTGGATTGGGTTTTCTCCAGATGCTAAGCGATTATTGTAAGATTTCTGCAAATACAATAATTTCTTATCTAATTTCTTCAAAATTTTAACAAAACCCTTGTGATTCAATTCACCAAACCACTTCAAATTACGATAAATGGTCCTTAACTCGAGTAAAATAGAAATAATCTCGTCCAATTCGTCATTAGATTCAATTTGGCGAGTTATTTTGTTATCATTGAAACCTAAAACAGACACAATCTTCGATAAACGACGTTCATATTCCTTATATTTATTGTTATAAAACTCATCGACCTTTTCAATATTCCGATCTAACTCGAAGAAGAATTCAGAAATTGTGTTTGAAACTAGGTCTGCAACTTTATCATCTTCATAGTCGGAAGACGCATCAATACTTTTGATTATTTTCTTCAAATGCTTATAGTTCATATAATATATAGACCATTCCGGTATTTGATGACTTAATAATGTTTTACCAAACTTCATTATTCATAAGAATGTGTTTCGCTAACGGAAGTGACGTAGGGTAATTTATCAGTAGCAAGTTAGGAATCAGTTACAACCAAAATAGTCGCTTCTTTCTTTGCTATCAATATGTTTGAGTCAAATCAAAGCTATTATAGACAAACAATCAGATTTATACCATACACGTGTAGATTGAAGGTTGTAACCATATAGACGTATAATATTCTCTTCCCCGTGTACCGATCGTTTGTGTCAGTTTACACGTGTAATGCGATGAGACGGAACCTGTAACATACAGGAATCTACTAAACGTCTTTATAACTTCCGCCAATAGAATGCAGTGTGCCATGATAACTACGTATCTCAAGTGTGTATATTAGGTTGGGTTGTATAAAGGATAATAAAACATCCTGGCATCCAAACTTTTCTTCCAAAATGATGCATTTCATTCAAGTAGCGTGTTCTACAAAGGTTCTGTCTAGATAGTATTTAAATTATTCATGGCTTTGTAATAAAACGAGTGGGTGTAATGATTTCCTTACGATTCTTACTGCGTCTTCTTGGAAAGTGTGATTCCTAAAGCTGAGTCCAATTATAGAAGCGCATCCAGCCACGGGGTAGTCTAACTATGACATCACGGATTCATAGTATTCTGGTCAATAATAAACCTAGAGAAAATTGAAATCTATATTCTGAATCTTTGGAGACCTTATATTATGGACTCGAATTTGAATATAACACCAAAATTGCCAACAGATGGTTTCAAACCTGTACACTATTATTGGTATTTAGTTGTATTGTTTCAAATTTAGGTATTGATCATTAACGGTATTGTTTCAATTTAAGCATGATTAAGCCAAATGATTCGTGATTAATTTCGCAGCAAATGATACGGCAATGAGAAAAAAAGCCATATATATAGATAGTTTGGGGACAAAGGTGACCTAATGTGGAGTCGAGATATACTATTATTGCATGACACGACGAGTATAGAATTATTGATTGATAAATCTTAAATGCATCTGAAAGAAGTTGGGGTTAGAGATCAAACAAAAATAGTATGTTACCGCGAATTACGTTGGCCTCGGCATGACCTTCTCGTAGAAGCGGGTTCGTCGGTTTCATGGAAATAAACTGCGATGGTCTTTATACTTGTCGGTATTAATTGTACTTTGGAATATAAACGAAAGATACAGAATCCCATATATAAACTGTGTCTAGTCTCGTCAAATAATCGTAGAATTTAAGAATTTCGCCTTATTATAAAGTAGTCAAGTTAACAATGTCAGGTATGTAATAAATTCGTGAGAAATACAATAGAAAGAACCTGTAATACTAACAAAACTAGTCGAATACAAATATCATCCAAAGAAACAAGCCACTATCGTGACGGCACCATTTTCAGGTGGACAACCAAAAGGTGGTGTGGAGTTAGGACCAGAATATATTTTAAAGGCGGGATTTCAAGAACAGCTTCAGTCGTTAGGGTGGAATGTTGAATTAGAGAACCCACTAGAAAGCACGAACTACGAGAAGAGTAAAAGCGATGATAAGGACGAGTATGGGATTAAGAACACCAAGATTGTAAGCGAGTGTTGTGAAAAAATTCACAACTCAGTCAAGGGTATTGCAAATAACGGCAGATTGCCTATAACTGTTGGTGGAGATCATTCTATTGGTACAGCTACTGTGAGTGCCATGTTGGCACACAATCCAGATACATGCATATTATGGGTGGATGCACATGCTGATATAAACACGCCTAAGACAACAGATCTGGGTAACTTGCATGGCTGCCCATTGTCGTTTGTCATGGGATTGGACAGTGATTCATATCCTGAAGAATTCAGCTGGGTGCCCCAGTTGTTGAAGGCTAATAAGATTGCGTACATAGGCTTGAGAGATGTGGATGATGGAGAAAAACGTATATTGAAAGAAAATAATATAGCAGCATTCTCTATGTATCATATCGACAAATATGGTATTGGCCAAG
Organism: Debaryomyces hansenii CBS767; assembly: GCF_000006445.2. NCBI lineage: Eukaryota > Fungi > Ascomycota > Pichiomycetes > Serinales > Debaryomycetaceae > Debaryomyces > Debaryomyces hansenii. The sequence goes on from NC_006049.2 coordinate 1,997,133, forward strand.
TTGTTGATATGGCGTTGAACAAAATCAATCCAGATAGAGACTGTCCTATTCATTTATCATATGATGTTGATGCGATTGATCCATCGTTTGTACCTGCAACTGGTACTAGAGTAGAAGGTGGTTTGACATTAAGAGAAGGTTTATTTGTGGCCGAGGCAGTTGCGGAAACTGGATTATTGTCTTCCTTGGATATTGTTGAAACAAATCCTTTATTGGGTGAAAACGATAATCATGTATTAGATACTGTCAGTGCTGCTTGTGCAATTGGAAGGTGTGCTTTAGGTCAAACTTTATTATAAGGCATGATATATTTATAATACTGTTCAGTACGTAACTAGTAAATTTATTCTCTATTCTAATTACAAATATATATAGCTTTGTTTAGTAACTGGATGTTAATTAAAACGGTCTAAACAATCCAATGCATTATCATCTCATATAACTGGTCAGCATAGTGAGTTTACCTTATTTGTATTAATAGCACTCAAAGCATTCTGAGCGGTAATTATTTTTCAAAATCACTTTCGGTAATTTTTGATTTATCACACATTTCTCTAAAAATCCCGTTGTGCTTAAATAGTTCCAAAGGTTTATCAAATTCCTTGACACTTCCTTTATCAAGAACTAAAATTCTATCATATTGAATTATGGTTTTTAACCTGTGAGCAATGCATAATATGGTACAATCCTTAAAGTCGTTAGCTATTGTTGATTGGATTTTGGCATCTGTTTCATAGTCGACAGATGATGTAGCTTCATCCAAAATTAGGATTTTACTATTTCTTACCAACGCCCTGGCAAATGAAATTAGCTGCTTTTCACCGAGCGAATAATTAATGCCATCCTCTTCCACAGTATAATTCAAATGAAACTTGCTAGCTGAATCAAATTTGTAGCTCAGTAACATAAGTTCCATTTCAGACATATTTATTAGTCCTACTTTCATCAAAGCATCCAATAAAAGCTTATCATCTACTTCATTGAATGGATCTAGATTTCTCCTAATGGAACCTGTAAAGAGTACTGGGTCTTGTGGAATAATTGACAATTTCGATCTCAATTCACGAAGCCCAAGTAACGAAATATCTGTGCCATCGATACAAATACTTCCTTCTTGTATTTCATTTAACCTATATATACATGTCATAATTGATGACTTTCCTGCTCCAGTTCTGCCACATATCCCTACCTTTTCATTTGGTCGTATTTTAAAGTTTAAATTATTCAATACATATGGTAGGCCGTCCCGATAACGCATACAAACATTTTCAAATTGGATTTCACCTTTAGATGGCCATTCCAGCTTCGGTGTAGTCTCTGTTATTTGATATGGTGCTTCTTGGGCCATATTAACAGCATATTCATTTATTCTCTCCATAGAATTCATTTCATTTTCAACTCTTGTAACAGATCTCATTAATTGGACTAGTTGTGTAGTGATTTGCAATATATATGATAGCAATAATCCTACTGAGGAAGCATTGATATTAAATACAGATTGTACACATAAAACCGTTATTATAAGCGCAAAAATAGAAGAAATCAACGTTAAATGTATGCCTAGCCATCTCTGGTTAGTAATACTGATAAAATACGCCTCATTCATTTTGTCGATCAGTTTGCTCAACCTTTGGTTGAAAGCGCCTTCAACTTCATATATCTTCAAAGTATCCATTCCACTTAATATCTCTCCGAATATACTATACACAAATGATCTCTGTACTGATTCCAATCGTTTAACTTCTCTTGAAGACGCCTGATAATAGCTTATCATGAATGTAAATATAATTGCCAAGGGTGGAAGGGAAATTGCAAACCATGGTAAATATATTATACATAATATTATAACGCCGATGATAATGGAAAGTGAATAGCTTGTAATTCTTAATTGGTTCCCAATTTCATTATCCAAGATCTCTGTGTCTCTTGAAAATCTATTCAAAATTCGCCCAATGGGGGTTGTATCTAAAAATGACATTGTTGTATGTAGAACATTTTTCGTGCTCATTAAACTTAATTTTAATGAAGCTGTGTTAATTAAATAGACGAGACTTAATAGTTCGATAATCAAGAAAATCACAGATAAGATGGAGAACATAACATAAAGACCGATATAAAAATTGGAAGATTTATCGAACTTGAGATCAACCCAGAAGGACAACCACACATTAGTGAATAATTGCGAAAATGTTGCAAATATAGTGTTCGCAAGATAAATTGCACACCAACCTAAAATCCCTATTACTCCTGATCCAAACTTCAAATAATTTTTGTAAATTTGTACACCAAGCTTATTAACAGCTCTCTCTTCTTTTCCTATTAATTTTCCATCTGATTCTCGAAAGGATTCATTCTTAATATCATCCTTTATTTCATGAAAGATTTTGATTTCATCATCTTTTCCATCCTCTTCCTCATTAAAAGAATTGTGAGTCATTAATTCAATAAATCCTTTATTCATATTTTGTAGCTCCTTAAATGTACCAATATCATACGTGCCATCCCCATTCAAAAATATAATTCGATCAGCAGACCCAATAAGTGAAAGCTGATGTGTTGCTAAAATTCTTGTTTTATCTTTCAATAGCCCTAAAATGCATTTATTCATAATGTCTATACCAACTTTCGCATCAACTGCACTTAAAACATCATCCATTAGAATTATATCACGATCTGCATATACAGCTCTTGCCAAGTTTACTCTTGCCTTTTGTCCACCTGATAAGGTTATTCCTCTCTCACCAATTTCTGTTTTATCACCCGCAGATAAGATATTTATATCACTAGACAAGGAACATGCATCTATTACTCGTTCATATCTATCGGAATGATATTCAGATCCGAAAATAATATTATCTCGTAACGTAGCATTCTGAATCCAAGGCTGGCCGCAGAATAGTAAAGTACCATTTATTGCAGCAGTTCCTGAATTGCGATTCATGAAACCTGAAAGTGCATTCAAGAATGATGTTTTTCCTGAGCCTATTAATCCTGTTATAACAATGAATTCACGTTTGTAAATAGTTAGATTGATATCTTTTAACCCATTGAACCTCCTTTTTTCGCTATTGATTTTGTCACCTTCTTCTCTACTAGAATAATCATCCAGGTTATCATGTATGATTTCTTGGTCATTTTTATCAAATGATTTCCAATTGAATGAAGCACTTTCCATGACTATTGCGGCATTTATTTCGTTCATTTCAATTTTCTTTGATTCGTCTAGATAACAAATCTGTTCTGATCTTGATCTCTCTTCACAACATAAATAATCGTGAACCCTGCTGCAAGCCACATAAGCATCAGCGCAAGTAGAAAGAACTAACGGAAGAACATATACCTGTTGTGCTAAAACATTAAACAACGAAAGTGATGAGAATATACTTGCAGCACTTCTATTATTTTTTCTAAGGGCATATAGCACGAGGAAAGCTACCATTGACGAAATGGTCGTGAACGACATGGCCATTGCCGTTACAATATTGGTTATTGCTTGCATTTTGAATATGGCCTTCATTTCTAGCTTACGAATACCAGCAATTCGATCGAAATAGGGTAATTCCCAAGAGTAAAACTTAATCATTCTTAGATTATTCAACACTTCTTGAATGTAACGAATTCTTTTATCTGTATATATATTGGCGTACCGCCTTATTCTTATCAATTTGCTAGTGCAGAATGTTAATAGTACCACGAATACTACTAATAGAGCAACACCAACAAGTGCTGAGACTCCAATATTTATGATAAGTATAACTATTGCTATAATAACAGTGACTGGAAAAGATATCAATACGGGTATATAGCCTATCGCTAAATCAATTCTTGCTAAATCTGTTCCCATAATTGATGTAATTTTTCCCGAAGGACAGCGATGTTTGGATTTTAGACTTAATTTAAAAGATTTATCAATTATGGCTTTAGTTAATATAGCTTTACATTTGGCACCAACTATCATCGCCTTTTGTATACTATGATTTTGAAGTATACCGCATACACATACAATTCCGGCTGTCCCTAAGGCGTACCCAATCCCTTTCCCATTTGATGATTCAACTCCATTAGTCTTATTTTCTACGAAGTTGATTAATTTCCTTGAAAGTAATGGATTTAGGGTTGAACCAACTCCTGACAAAGTCATGAAGATGCATGATAATAAAAAAGGTTTCCAGAAAACAAGTAATAATGTTTGGGCACAAAGATAGTTAGGCGGTATTGGGTTTTCCTGGTAATCTCCGTTGTATCTATCAATTTTTGAATGCGTTTCACAACTGGCTTGGTATTGTAACGTGAATTTTTCTGTCATGTCTTTAACTGTCATATCTTTAGATAAAACAAACAAATCTTCTGGCTGTAAAGTTCTTTTGTACCCAACTGACATAATAGGATTCAACCACCAAAAGAATACTTTAGAAATCCAATTAGTATTATGTTCAGGGTAGATTTTTCGTTCATCTTTTGATGGTAGAGGAGGAATCTTTCTTGAAAACAAGAAAGAAAACATTCGATTTTGGATGTCTATTCCTTCAGGATATAAATTTTCATCCACGTTTTTATAATCATTCGTATTATCGCCCTTACTCATATCTATCTAGTTATAATAATCACATTTCTTTGATAACATGGTAAATTTTGACCTTTTGTAGAAGAGGTCCTTTCATAAATAATTCGGTGGTCGTCCGAATTTGTCTTATAACCGAGCTTGACAGCGAAACTCCGAGTTCTGACAGCATATTTTGGAATTGACAGCTCTTAGTAGCGATTTAAATCCGAAAAATAGTATTAGTAACATGCTTATTTATACACAGTATTAAACTTATATTTCTTTATAAACGAGATCAATATTATTTCAAACAACTATTTTTGAAAAAGTTATTTTCAACTACTAAAATTACTGCTCTTATAAGCGTACTCAAATCTAATTCTGAAATAATGTATGGTGGCATTATGTAAATTAGTCTACGAAACGGCCTAACCCACACACCTAAATCAACAAACTGCCTCTGAGAAGCAACCATATCAATTGCAAAATTGAGTTCTACAACTCCAATGCTGCCTAAAACTCTGACGTCCTTTACTTGTTTATAGCCCATATCTTTTAAAGGTAGAAGTTCAGATTCTAATTGTCTTTCGATATTTTTGACTTGAAGTTTCCAAATACCTTGTTCCAAAATTTCCAAATTCTTATTCGCAACGTGACAAGCTAAAGGGTTGCCCATAAATGTAGGACCATGCATAAAACATTTAGTATTTCCTAGACTTATTGTATCTGCTACATCCCTTGTGGAAATAACAGCTGATAAAGTCAAATAGCCTCCTGTTATTGCTTTTCCTAAACAAAGAATGTCTGGACAAATGTCTGCATGTTCATATGCAAATAATTTCCCAGTTCTGCCAAATCCAGTTGCAATTTCATCGAGAATTAAAAGAACGCCATAAGTATCACATAATTCGCTTACCCTCTTAAGGTATTGAGGATGGTATATTTTCATCCCTCCCGCCCCTTGAAGTATTGGTTCTAATATTACAGCAGCAATAGTATGATAGTTTTCCAGAATTAATATTTTAAAGGATTCTATATCGCTTTCATTCCAAATATCGCTGAATTGAAGTTGGGGTGCTTCAGCAAATAGGTTATCTGGAACATAGCTTGTGTATAGAGAATGCATTGAATTAACAGGATCGCATACAGACATTGCACCGAACGTATCTCCATGGTAGCCATTCTTTATGGTCAAGAACTTTTTTTTTGAAATCTGACCTTTTGAATGACAATACTGCAATGCCATTTTCAACGCAACTTCAACAGCGACCGAACCCGAATCAGCTAAAAAGGCACAATCTAATTTAGGGTGTGTCATCTTTATGAGCTTCTTGCAAAGATTAACAGCAGGTGCATGGGTAATTCCTCCAAACATGACGTGCGACATTCGAGAAGCTTGATCACATAAGGCTTGGTTTAAAACAGGATGATTATAGCCATGAATTGCACACCACCAAGACGACATCCCGTCAATTAATTCCTTATTATTTGATGTTTTGATACGTACACCACTAGCTGACTCAACGGGATAGCATGGTAATGGATCTACCATTGAAGTATACGGATGCCATATATGCTTCCTATCGAATTCTGTATCAATTTCCTCCATATTTGAATTTATACCTATTCATATAAATTATCCAGTTGCAATTATTGATCCTTATACATCTAAAATAAGTTTAAAAATCGTTCAGGATGATTCAAAATGACTCAAGAAGATCTGGTTTGAGATTTTCGTGCAGAAGTGAGTATAGTTGACTCTGAGTCATGGTGTTATGTGTTGCATATTTAGAATAGTAAGATGCCCATCTGGCAATTTATATTACAGCTTATCAAAAATGAATGGTATTTTTATTACAGGAACTGACACAGATGTTGGCAAAACATTCATTTCTGCCTTATTGGTTAAAGCATGGGGTTCAAACTATTGGAAGCCTATTCAAACTGGACTAAACTCTTGTCAAGTTGATACAGACACAGTGAAGTATATTACAGGTTTATCAGATAGTCATTTTGAGCCACCACATATCGAATTACAAGAACCATTGTCACCATGGAGGGCATCCATTTCAGAAAATACGTCTATCTCTATAGACGAATTTGAAATTCCAAGAAGATTCAAGCAAAGTAATAGACCGCTAGTTTTAGAGGGTGCGGGTGGTTTATTTGTTCCAATTAATGAAACAATGATAACTACAGACTTAATTCAAAAGTTAGATTTTCCTGTTATATTAGTTGCAAGAAGTGGATTAGGCACTATCAATCACACACTTTTGAGTATTGAACATTTGAGAAGCAGAAAAATCAAAATTTTAGGAATTGTATTAAATGGTAAACTAAATCCTGACAATGCCGCTGCAATAAGACATTTTGCCAAAGATATCCCAATCATCTTACAAGTTCCAGAATTGGATTTAGCTCTTACTCTGATAGACAGTTTGTTACCTTTGGTTCCAAAGTTAGAATTTTTATATCAGGTAAATATGTAAGTTCACGCAACGCGAGAGTAATTCTGCAACATTTTGACTCGTAGTCATTTTGAAAAAACTTAACTTTAGCTCATGCTGCAAATCCTTATAAATTCTTCAATAATACTTGCGAAATATAATTTTTGTAAATGGTTAATAAAAGCCTATTGTTTTTTCGATAATAAATTATGGGACTTTCAAGAAGCATTGCTTTTGAAAATTCAAACGAAATTGAAAGCGATGATAAAAATAACTACAAAACAAATTTGTCTACAAATTTTTCTTGGTGGTCACTATTTGGTATTAGTTTTGGATTAACCAATTCGTGGCTTGGTATATCGTCTTCTTTAGCTACAGGTATTTCTTCCGGGGGAGCTGTATTGATTGTATATGGTCTTGTAATTGGTTTCATTTTCAACTTAGCTGTCGCAATTACACTATGTGAATTAGTTTCTTGCTTCCCAGATTCGGGTGGACAATATTATTGGACTTTACGTTTGGCTCCCTATAGATATAAACGCTTCCTATCTTACAGTTGTGGGTGTGTAAGTTATGCTGGCGCTTTGTTTACCAATGCATCAATTACGTCTGGTGTTGCAACAAGCATAATGGCTATTTACGATTTATGCCATCCAACTTTCGTCTTGAAACGCTGGCACATTTTTGTGACTTACGAAATCCTAAACTTATGCGTATCAATATTCAATATATGGGATAAATATTTACCGTTATGCACATCATCAGCCCTTTACGTATCAATTCTTGCATTTGCTGTCACATTAGTTACCTGCTTGTCATGCTCACGCGGTGCGTATCAACTGGCTGACTTTGTTTTCAAAGACTTTGTTAATACAACTGGGTGGAAAAGCCCAGGAATAGGTTTTATTGTGGGTCTAGTGAATCCGCTTTGGTCTTATGTTGGAATAGATTCGGCAACACACATGGTTGATGAATTGGGCATTTCACGATCTAGAATTCTCATACCAAGGGCAGTTTTGGGTACTGTTGTCCTAGGCTTCGTCACTGCATTAATGTATTCTGTTTCAATGTTTTTCTGTATTCGCGACCCAGAAAAGGTAGTTGAAGCAGTGTTGCCGATTTTGGAAATTTTTCACCAATCTACAAGAAGTAGGCCTGCTGCAATTATTCTTCAGTGCTTATGTATAACAACTGGATTCCTTTGTAACGTTGTTGCCAACACATGGCAAGCAAGAATTTGTTGGTCATTTTCTCGTGATAGAGGTTTACCAGGCTCAAAATATTGGATGGTTATTAATAAGAAATCAAGACTTCCAATTAACGCCCATTTAGTGTCTAACCTTTGGATAGGCGTTATTGGCTGTATTTTTCTTGGTTCTAGTACCGCATTCAATGCCATCATTACCGCGTGTATTACCTTACTATTAATATCCTACTCTATCCCAACAGCATGCTTATTAGCAAATGGTAGAAATCGTGTGAAAAAAGGACCCTTTTGGTTGGGAAAATTAGGCTTAATATGTAATATCATGACTTTAATGTGGACATTATTTTGTCTAATATTTCTTTCATTCCCTTATGTTCTACCAGTAACAAAAGCTTCTATGAACTATATATCCGTGGTATATGTTATCATCGCCCTCTATATATTTATCTATTGGGTGTTTAGGAAAAGGTATATCATATGTGGAGATGGAAGCTTCCCAGATTCTATTCTACCTTAAATATGAAACCTTATGCTTCGAAATTGCATTTAAGATCAAAAACTTGATACACTTACATCGTACTTAACATCATTTAATTCATAATGTAGCTGTATATACCATATACACATAAGTAATTTTATATAATTTCTTATACTTCCATAGGGCCAAAAAATTCAGAAGCAATTTCCGATTCCTCAACACCCCTATTCAACAACTCTCCTTTAACAAAATTCATGTAAGGGTTAGGACCTAACATGTAATAATCGAAGTTTGGTTTAACAAAGTCAAAATCTTGAGCAGCTAATCTACGAGATTCCAACTTGTCGATAGCATGAAGACCCGAATCAGATTCATTCGAGATAAACTCAATTAGCTTGAATTTATCTCCATATTTTTCCTTTAAGCCTTGCAACCACTTAGCAAAAGGTCTGGTTTCAACTTGTCTATTAGAATTGAGCATGTACACCTGACGGCCACTTTCTAAAGCCTTTTCAGTGATCGAAACTAAAGGAGTAATACCGATACCCCCTACGAATAAAACAACTGGCTTAGCAACGTCAGATTCACGATATATGAATTGACCTGCTGGGGGGCTAACACGGATAGTAGAACCAACTTGCAATCCGTTATGTATAAATGGGGAAATCTGTCCACCTTCGAGTAAACGAACAGAGATACGATATTCATCAGAGCTAGGATATTGAGAGAGAGAATATTCCCTACTTTTCTCTGTATCAGAGTCTGGTAACTTAAATCTAATACAGACGTATTGTCCTCTCTTAGGCATAGCAATTTTTCCGCCATCAGCAGGTTTGAAGTAAACAGACTTGACGTTTCTAGATTCATTCTCGATACGTGTAATTTTGAATCCACGGAATCCATCCCATTCCATTGTTTTATATTTCTCAGCTTCAGCGTTGATTAAAATTTGGGCCAAATTACCATAAGCAGTTGCCCATGCAGTCAAAAATTCTTCTGTTGCAATTTCTGGACCTAATAAAGTCTCCATTGTATCTAAAAGACATTGACCAACAATAGGATAATGTTCCGGTTTAACTTGTAAACCTACATGCTTAACAACTATTTGATTTACAAATGCTGTAAGTGGAGCTATGTCATCAATATTCTTGGCGTAATGCAATAAAGCAAATGCCAAAATTTTAGGTTGTTTCATGGTCTTTTGGTTGGATTCGTTGAAGAAAGGCTTTACTTCTGGAAAATCGGTGAGCATATGATTGTAAAACTTAGAAGTTAACACATCCCCTGACTCTTCGAGTATTGGAACCGATGCTTTAATCAATTCCTTTTCACGGGGAGTTAATTCTCTAATCTGGTAAATTACTGGAGTGACAATTGTCATTTTTGTTTGTGATAAATATCCCCAGAACAAACTGAAATGCGGACGCAACGTTCATTTATATAGCATTTTTTGACCCATCGGAGATATCATACATGTAGACATGCTCGTACAATATGCAAAAGCCACACGATAATTATTTCATAAGTAAAAAAAGACTCATTGTAATTGGAGGACTTCGTTTGAAAATCAGCTCATTATGCGGGTAAAATAGGTAAGTTAACGGCGATGGCGCACGAATGTCGATTAATCCCGGTAGAGAAAAAAAAAAAAATTAAACTACAATAAGCGACATAAGCGACAAATTTCCCCTATATAGTACATGCTTATGTAAAGTTGTATATTCTTTCATCCTACAATACAAGCTAAGCATATACAATTTACAACTATAGGATAACACTGGATATGTTTAGAGCGAGAGTAGCTAAATTTTCGGGAAATGCAGGGAATGCAACGGACAAAGTTAGACAATCCGTAGGCCGGATTTTCACGGTGTGGTACAAAATAAAATTACTTTTTTTTTTTGAATGGAAAAACCCACATAAGCGATACTTTAGTCATTTCTTTTTGATGATGACCTCATCTGTTACTTCAAAAGAAAATATCCGGCCTAAATCCGCCTATCCCACAAATTTTTGGCTATACCATAGATGATCAAAATTCGATTTGTTATTATTTGTTATTATCGCCATGTAATTTCTACATTTGCAAATTAAAATATTTTTATTTGAAAGAGTCATATAAGCGTAATAATCTGAACGCACATTTGACCATGTAAAATATCTCAGTAATGAGCTAAATTGTTTGTATTTGCGCAAATTCTACCTAAACCAGAAATTCATTATTCGCAAGTTAAGTTGTAATTGCGTATAGCAATGCATTTTAACGGGGTGTCAGCCGTTTTGAGATTTATATGGTGTAGGATGTTTGGTTGTCGAACGACCTGAGCAGGGTTCATTGAGTCAATTCAATAAGCCCACGAAGGTCTAAGCGCAGGGAGTCTACACGCATTGAGTCATATATCTTTCGCCTATATGCTTTGGTATCAATCGTAGGGGTGTCAATATAGTTGCAAGTTTCTGATTATATTGTGATCTACGACGTATATCCCTTCTATCATCTTTCGTTTTCGAGTTCAGAACGTTTGTAATAGCCATCGAATGCATTGTGTGCAGTCTTTTAAAACGAGGCGCATATGGAAGCAGTCAAGTTCATCCTTCATTACATTTTTGACGTCCATCAATGTCTTGAGTTAGTATTCTATCAGAGTAATTAACTATGGTCACAATGATTACTGATCATGTTTTTTATGGGTATGCAAGAGACCCATTTGTTTATGGATCTTTGGCTCTAACCCTAGGATTTGGAACAGTATATTACTTCAATAGGTTTAGCGTATGGAAAACAATCAGGACTCAAGGAATAAATAGTATACACTCAAGAACTAAGTTAATCCACATTATTTTCGGAGCATTTTTGGTATTCCTCAACGTTTACATGTGGGTTTACTTATCGTCTAGTGGTTTACCTACTCTGACATATTTAGGGTCGGATTTCCGTCAATCACCCTTGACACTGACCATTTTAGGGTTAGAGTATTCTAAGTTTAACGTACCAGGATATTCTTTTATTGAAGAGAAAGTACAATTTGGATCCACGGAAGATTTTGAGTGTAGTGCTGTTCAATTCAATGATAAAATGTTTTCAAGCCCAGCTGTTCCTGTTGATGGTGATTTAAGAAGAGTGAGGAATCAAGCTTTTGAATTAGCGAAATCCGAGTATCCAATAGCAAAGAACTGTTTTTTGGACAAAGACGACGAATCCGAGGAAGAGATTCTTAACAGAAAATGGGCAAGATTCTGTGGTAGTAGTGTTTGGTTATCCAAATATGAAGTCCATTTCTTTGTCAATAGAATAGTATATGCGCATGAAAACGCAAGAAGCAGGCCTACCATCAGTCTCATCGATGTTCAAATTTTCGATCGTGATTGGAATGAACTACCTGACTTTAAGATCCCACTAGCTGACGGGACAGAGCTTAATTTCCCGGGACTTGTTAAGATTGATATAGATCAAAATCCTAAACACAAACTTTCAGTTATGGGTCCTGAAGACCCTCGTGTTGTATTAAGGAAGTACATTAACGATAATGGCGAATTGGAAGAAGAACCAGTGATTGTTTTCAACATGCGTCGTACGGAGATTAACTGGAAAAGAGCCATGCATTTTTATAGACCCTTTAATGGTAATGAAACTATCAGGTTGACATTAAGGGATTTAAAGCCAAGATTTCGTGAGAAGAATTGGGCTCCATTTTTTGATGATAATGATCCTGACAATATTTATTTCATATACAATTTTAATCCCCTTCGTGTCATCAAATGTGGTCTTTCTGACGGTGTGTGTGATAAGGTTACTGGACCCAGTTTCATAGATTCTAAAGCCGACGAATCAAAGCATGTCGGTGCATTAAGAGGGGGAACCAATCTCGTTCCAATACCGTCCGATCTTTTACCGAAGCATCTTTTTTTTAGAAAATATTGGTTCGGTATTGCCAGATCTCATAATAGTGATTGTGGATGTTTGAAGGAAATTTATAGACCACACGCATTTATAATATCTAAAAATTTGGAGACTGGTGAGTTTACATTGGATTATGTAAGCTCTTTGATGGACTTCAATGTTATTGCAGAACCATGGTCCAAGAGACAAGGTATATGTAAAGATGGGAAGAATGTATTGATCCCGAACAGTATTGCCTATTGGGATCATGTTTTAAAATCGGATTCCACAGTTAAACAAGATTTTATGGGCATCACTTTTTCTGAAGCCGATAGAACAAATAAAATCGTACATATACAAGGATTCTGGCACCATATATTGAAAGCATTGAACAGTAAGGATACTGGTCAGGGATTTAAGGCGATAGCGAATATAAAAGAATATTATGCTGAAAGTAATACTGAACTCGAGAATGAATTGTTAGGGAGATGTGCCACCTCTTTGGCTGAACAGTATTGCGAAGATACGGCAACCTCTCAAAATTGGATTGATCAATCTAGGAATTTTCACCTCATTTAATCGCATTCGCATTTTCTTTCGGTAAACTTGTATGATAACTTTTTAGCATCTTTAATTACACTACATCATCAGTCATGAATTAGTTGAATATAATTTGTAGATAGACCGAATATAATATAAAACTAACGATAAAAAGATTTAGAATGTTGACCTTAGATATAAAATATAACTATTCCAGCTGGTGTAGCCTATTTCAAACCTTTTAAACTAATGGTAAAAATAATTGGCGTCTCTTTAGAAATTTTGAATTCAAACTCATCTAGGACTCTTGGACCACATGCACCCGTACCAACTCCATGTTGCTTGTAATCAATCCTAATATACTTCGAGCCATGCTTTATTTCATGAGGATGTTTGGCTTCTTGAACATCGTATTCGTCTGATGCTTTATATCCGAATCGTTTACCTTCCATTGTAACATAAAGCCCCGATTCATTGTCATTCTCTAATAATAACCATTCTGTTTCTTCGTGATTACCATTTTCCTGTGGATATTCGTATGAATAATCAAGATCTTCAAACGGTAATCTATAAACATCTATCCTTTGTGATTCTTTCTTGTCACTATAACTTTCGCCGGGGCCTCTACCAAACCATTTAACAAATCTACCCAATTCATCATTGATTTCAAATTCATATCCCAACCTTGGAATAGTTTCTGGGATACATATATCTTTGAATCCTTCAGGGGTCAACTTTGTATAAATCTTTATCTCATTTGTAAAAATCGAATATTCTTGAATAGTTTTAAACCCCCAAGATAAAATTGGCGGTGAAATTAAAGATTCCACTTTTATTAAAGCTATCCTTTCTGAATCAGGAAACTTATCTATATGAATGTTTCTAATATTGTATTGCATATGATCAAGACCAAATCGGCGCCAGTATGGCTCATCTACCGGTGCGTCGTTATTAATACTCGGTCTCCAAAAGGTTAAATTATTAATACCTTTCGAAATTAAATTGTTGGTATCATTTTGCCAATTTGAAATACACCCAGATATCTTATCGAAAACAAAGTCTGAATAGGGACTCTTAATTTGAAACTTTAACTTATCTTCAGCAAATTCAACCAAATTTCTATCATAAGATTGATGAACATGTCTTTTTGGAAACTTTTCTAATTCATACTGTGACCATGACACGACATGTCCACTTTCAACAGCTTCTGTATGATTTATTGTCTTGAACTGTACTTCTAAGCAATTCGTGCCGCTCGAAACAATTTGCGGATATCCTGGTAATGATACTTCAACAGTTTCTTGCGCATTAATCTTAGGTAAAGTTAATTCACCTCTCTTGATTATTTTTCTATCTAAATCCGAGTAGTTAACTACCTGGTATGTTGCAGTGTAATTATCTAAGTCAATAAAGTCAAATGTGTTAGTAATTTTTATTTTATCTTTATCTATTTTAATCACTATAGGCTCAATAACCTTGGCATATTCAATTAATCCTGGAGTTGGATTATGTTGAGAATCTAAAAGTCCATCCATGATGAAAACCCCATCGTGAGGATATTCACCGAAGTCTCCTCCGTAATAATAAATGTCTTGACCATCTTTATTTACGTATAATCCATGATTGGCCCACTCCCATATAAATCCTCCTTGAAGCTGATCATATTTGTAGAAATAGTCCTGATATTGTCTTAAAAGACCTGGGCTATTTCCCATTGCATGGCCATATTCACATAAAATCAATGGCTTCTCCGATTGATTCACAAACTTATCGAGAGTCTGGAACAGAGGATACATTCGGCTATATAAGTCTGTAGACTCTGCTTGAAGGTCTCCTTCATAATGAATTGGGCGCGAAGTGTCTAATTCCCTGATTTTCGCAACCATTGATTTATGATTATAGCCATAGAAAGCTTCGTTTCCAAGCGACCATAAAAATACACAAGGTTGGTTAAAATCTCTCTTTACTAACTGATAAGCTCTGTCAACATAAGCTGCTTCCCATTCTTTATTATCGGAAGTAAATTGGTTTGCTAATTTGAATAAGCGTAGCTTTTCTTCGTCATATTCAGCATCATCATTGCCCCCAACTGGCTTTCTAACTGCTTCAAAGAATCCATGACATTCTAGGTCTGCTTCATCAAGAACCCAAAATCCTAAACGGTTTGCCAATTCATAAAACTTGGGGTGATTTGGATAATGCGATGTACGAATAGCATTGATGTTATGCTTTTTCATAATATATAAATCACGTTTTATGTATTCTAATGGTACTGCTCTGCCGTGCTTTGGATGGTGGTCATGTCTATTGACCCCCCTTATTAATATAGACTTACCGTTAACCCTTAATGTTCCATTTTTCATTTCAACCTTACGAAATCCCACATCTTGTTCTACCTTATTCGTTACCTTATTGTCTACTAAAACCGATAATTCAAGATTATAAAGGTTTGGGGATTCGGCTGTCCATTTAAGTGGGTTTTGTACTTCTAAGCACTCATTAAAATTTGAGTCTTTTAAATCAAAAATCTTATTTATTATTTCATCCTCTTCACGTTTTAATAATACATGTAATTTAGAATTCGAGGTAATGAAGTTTATCTTCAGGTTGATTGTTAATCTTGAGTCCACGTACTTATTATCCAAGTCGGTCACAATATTAAAATCCTCAATGAATCCACTCTTATTGAACCCTAATAAGTAGACATCTCTAAAAATACCACTCAACCACCACTGGTCTTGGTCTTCAATATATGAAGAAGAAGACCACTGATATACCCTGACCCATAATTCATTAACTTCGTCTAATAAAATATGTTCAGCAACATCAAATTCAGATGCATTTCTACTACCCTCATTATAACCAACTAGTTTACCATTAAGAAATATATGAAACGAATTATCTACACCTTCAAACCGAAGTCTGAATAAAAAAGGCTTTGATTTCCACTCATCTGGAACAACAAACTTACGGCGGTATGTACCAGTTGGGTTCTGCGATGGTGGATTAGGAGGGTCCACTGCAAATGGGAACACGACATTAGTATAATGTGGTTTCCCATATCCTTGTAGTTGCCAATGACCAGGAACAATCAACCTACCTGGGAATTCTGCAAATTTGTCGTGAGGTAAAGGTGCAACTAATGGAGACTGGGAGTAATTGAAATCCCAATTCCCATTAAGACTCAATGTTGAGTCGCTAGGTAAATAGTAAGCCCTAGAGTCTAGTCTATTGATCTCGACAATTTTTGGGTTTGAAAGTACCGATTGGAGTGTCTGTGCTGTATATTCTGTCATAGCCAGTATATATCTATCACTTCTAACAATTATTTAATAATATATCTTAAATCTTAATTGCATAGAACTCTATTAGAACTACAATCTCTTATATCCCCAAATATGAAAACTTATGGAATTTTTCACGGTACAACTACTATCAGGTTATGGAGTAAGCCGACGGGTTGTGTTTAAACCGACGAAGCTTACGTCGTGTTCCGAGCAAGGGGTAAAAGCCAAGTTGTTATTCCGGTATTTGTTTCGTGGGGTCATCCCATAATTCATGTTCTATTAGTTTATTATTAGATGCCAAGTTCCCTACGTGTAACATTGCATTGTATTATCCAATTCAGGGGTGTTGTGGGGGGTCTTATTCACCGTCTCAGTGTAACGTAGTTCCTTCAATTGCCAAATGAGGGCACCATTTTCGTGGGAGCCTCCCACATTGTCTTTTCGCATAAAAATCTATGTAGGGAACAAGACTTCTGCGCGGAGATTGGGTATAATTGACATAGGCAATGCAACAGGAAGAATGGTGCATTTTTTAAGCACAAAAGATGGGAGAGAAATAGCAAGAACCTCAAGGAAATTCAATTTCTGAGAGACGGATGTCTGATTGCATTTTGATCACCGAGATTTACGAATGTCTATAAAATCGAGCTCTTGGAACCCCCATTTCTCAGATTCCTGCTACAGAAAGCAAGAGAATTCTATATGGAATATGAGCGAAGTGAAACCAGAGACGGAGCACGTAGAACATAGGAAGGATGAAAAAAATGTCCATGTTGGCATCCAGTCGATTCCTTCATTAGATGCTGATGGGAAGCCTATAGAGGTTTCAGAAGTAGAGCGACCTAAGTTGCTCAGTAAGCATTTGATACCACTTTATTGTTGTTGCCTTAT
Organism: Debaryomyces hansenii CBS767; assembly: GCF_000006445.2. Lineage (NCBI taxonomy): Eukaryota > Fungi > Ascomycota > Pichiomycetes > Serinales > Debaryomycetaceae > Debaryomyces > Debaryomyces hansenii. The sequence goes on from NC_006049.2 coordinate 2,014,406, forward strand.
TGTGTACTTTTGTTCTACTATGAATGGATTCGATGGTAGTTTAATGGGTAGTATTTATACTTTACCAGACTACCTTGAGTATTATGACTTAGATATGAGTTCTACTGGAACTGGACTCATTGTCTCTATATATTATGTTGGACAAATAGTTGGCGCATTCTTTTGCTCTTTGATGGATTGGAAGGGAAGAAAAGTAGCTATTCTTACGGGTTGTTTTGGTGCTTGTATTGGTGCGGTGATTACTGCAGTTGCAAAAGACACTAAAACGTTAATTGGCGGTAGATTCTTTCTTTCTTTCTGTACTACGATTGCTGTTGCTGCTGCTCCAGCATACTGTGTTGAAATTTCCCCATCCCATCTTAGAGGTACTGTTGCCGGTCTTTATAATACTCTCTGGTATGTGGGCTCTCTTGTTGCTGCATTCACGGCTTATGGTGCAGATTTGAATTATCGTGGGTCCACCAAATCGTTTAAGCTTCCTCTTTGGTTGCAAATAATTTTTCCTGCTATAGTAGTATTATTTGGGTGGCTTATACCTGAGTCTCCAAGATGGTTGGTTGGGGTTAAAAGAATTGATGAGGCTAGAAAAATTATTGCCAAATACCATTGTAACGGTGACGAAAATCATCCATTAGTAGATCTTGAAATAGCAGAAATGATTGACTCCTTCAACGATGTAAAACTTTCTGATCCTATTAAGGTGCTTGACATGAGGCCATTAGTCACAAAACGTTCTGATAGATACAGGCTCGGTTTAGTGATTGCAATGTCTTGGTTTGGACAGTTCTCAGGAAACAATGTTGCTTCTTACTATCTTCCAACAATGCTCAATAAAGTCGGTATGACTTCAGCTTCAACTAATGTACTCATGAATGGTATATATTCTCTCGTTTGTTGGTTTGCCTCAATATTGGGGTCTTTTTCACATGATAAGGTCGGTAGAAGAAAGATGTTCATGTTTTCTACTATAGGTGCATCCTTAATGTTATCGGGGCTTGCTATATGTACAGCCAGATATAACATCACACCAACGCAAGCTGCTTCAACTGGTACACTTGTTTTCATATATCTCTTTGGTGTGATCTTCTCATTTGCATTCACACCAATGCAACCAATTTACCCATCCGAAGTTTCATCTAATATCTTGAGATCTCGTAGTATGATCGTCCTCTATGTTACATCAGGTATCGCATCGTTCGTTAACCAATTTTCAGCACCGAAGGCGATGGAAAATATAGGATATTGGTATTATGTTTTTTTCGTCTTCTGGGATATTTTTGAATTTGTTATTATCTATTTCTTTTTTGTTGAAACTAGGCATAAATCTCTTGAAGAGTTAGAAAAAATATTCGAAGCAAAAAATCCAAGGAAGGTTTCTGTTGGAAATTACAGCGATGAAGACGAGAAAATTGAAGAGGTAGAGGTTGCAAGGCAAAAGCATGTTATAGCCCTCACGAATCAATTCGTTAACGAAAGATTGGCTAACCAAGATGTATAAAATTTACTGGAAATCGATATTATTATTTTAATTCCTCTAAGTTTTTGTATTTCATGGAATCTCAAAGGTATTATTATATTGATAAATATTTAAAATTCTTTATATGTATAGTTTTTTCAGCTAACTACGATCTGTATTTCACCTGGCGTTTTCCGTACTTCAAAAATAATAGATAAAACTAGAATCATAATACAAGCATGGTATCAAAGTTTATTCTTCGTTATTTTTTTGGACTGGTATGGAAGCTCAAGTAAACGAGGGATAAATTGTTTCCGTGTAATTTTTATTTTGGAATTTAGGAGTTGATTCCTCGAAGCTTGACTTGGCAGTAAATAACAAAATGGGATTCATATAGTCCATATGTCCACAAAACGGTTCGCTTAAATCTAATCCAAGTAATCTTAAGGCTATATTTGAATATTTCGTAAAATAACTAACGTTTTTATCCAAAAAATAATTTTCTTCCTGTTTTAAATAACTCTTAGTCATAAAATAGAAGGATGTGATCCTATCTTCTGATGTCATGTTTGAACTTGCAGCATGATAAGTAGATCCGAGAATGAAAGCACAATCCCCCTTTTCTAGCTCTAAATAGCAAGCATTGCCTTCATTATTATCTGGGCATCTGTTCGGCCCCCATAAATGGGAACCCGGAATTACTCTCGTGGCTCCATTAGCTTTAGTGGTGTCTGTCAAGGCTATTGATAATCCTAGAAGAGTTTCCGAGCCATATTTATAGGTATCATTCTCTTCGTGGATATTGTGATGAATCATATCCTCCCGGTGATACATTTGATCCTTTGCATTGGGGCCTACCTTATATGTAATTGCTGAATTAAGTTGTATATAACTACTGCCTTCTCTGATTTGATTCCCCGTCCAAAAGTAATTCGACTCACTCAAAAACCGTGAAGAAAGTTGTACAAATAAATCATTGCAAAGGATGAAGTCTGCTGAAGTAGGTGATTTTAAAATGCTTCTCGTAACTACTGTGGTTTCTTTTGGAAATGGTGATCCATTCCAAGCTTCATCTCTAAAGAAATAAGGATCTAATTCTTCAACAATTTTATCACATTTTTCCTCTTGTATCAAATTCCTAACAATACATACTCCATATTTTTCGAGTTTCTCGATAATTGAAGAAGTATCTGAATTGTATAATAGAGTGAAATCTTTAGTAGTTATTGGTAATGAAGAAACACAATGTGGTGGTTGTTTAGTTATATCTGTGATCTTTAAACCATTTTCTAATGTAATTGCTCCAAAAGACTTTACGGATTTTTGATATAACATGGTTTAAACTTTCTTATAAGTAGTTAAATATTATATTGTACTTGAATAAAGTTCATTCGCATATTGCATCAATGACTCCGAGTCACATTAATGATTATTAGATTATATAAACAATTGTGTCCGGATCTTTCAAATAGTTTGCGCACCAAAAAGTGGTTAATATTGTCATAAAATATGAGCTCTAAATAAGAGAGTTGAAATGACATAAAAATTTAATACATCTATAGTTCATATCTAAAGGCTGGATTTTCTTTATCTGTTAGATCAGCGAATTCAAGATGTTCGACATTTTCAGCTTTGTCGAAATTATTATCCCTTTTCTTGTTATCCACCCAATATGAATACCATATTAAAATAAGAACCACCAACGAAACACAACCGTTAACCACAATAGATATTTTAGCTCCAGTATACTCAGGAGCCTGTTTATCTATAAATGTTTGAGGGCCTATTAAATTTCCAACACAGTAACCGATTAAAAAAATGGCATTTGTAGTAACCTTCTTAGTGTGGCCCGCCACATTAGAAGCAATAATAGACAATAAACAAATAAATCCAATAGGTGATAATGTATATAAACAGAAACCAGAGTATTGCACTTTAACATTAGAACTGAATGCCAACATACATTCTGATATAATTACAATAACAGTTCCGACTGTTGCCCAAAATAAACGATACGGATAAAAAAGAACACCACAAGCCAACAAGGTGCACCCAACAACTTCAACGGCACCTGATGGCATTTGCATCAATAAAGCATTGGCAGGTGAATATCCCATACCGGTTAACAAAATACTACCAAAATTTGTTATACCACCGTTTGGTATGTTATTTGCAATCGAAAATATAAAGAATAGCCATGTCTTAAAGTCTAAAAGTGCTTCAATAAATTGGTGTTTCTTAAAATGCTTATTTCCGAACCCCTGTTGATTAGTTCTAATCCTTTCTACCACTAGACTCTTCTCTTCGTCGTTTAAGAACCAGGCTTTCGTTGGTGTATCAGGGAAATGCAACATAATTACGAAGCCCAAAAAGATCGTTAAACATCCAGTAATAATGAAGATAAGTTTCCATGCTTCCAAAGAATAATTTGCTTGGTCAATATAGACATTGTAGGCAATGGCACCAGAACCTAATATCATACCAATTCCGTTACAACTAAACCATAAGGCTGTTCTGATAAATTGTTCTTCTTTTTTATACCACTGGCTCGTCAAAATTACAAATGCGGGAGTAACAGAACTTTCTAGCATTCCTAAGACTGTTCTTAAAGCGATAAAACCGGCGTATTGAGGAACAGAATGCAAGCACAATATAACTCCCCAGATAATAATAAATACGGATACTGTTTTGACAACAGGAAATCTCTGTAATAACATAGAAGCTGGGAATTCAAATACCAAATAACCAAGGTAGAATGACGTCCCGGTCCATGAGTACATATCACCAACCATATTCAAGTCCTCTCTCAACCCTAAGATTGAAGCAAAAGAATTGGATAACTTATCCATGAACTGAAAGCAATACAATAAACACATTATGGGCATCAAGCACATATCTATTTTAAGGAGTATCCTTCTATTCGTCTTTTCATCAATTTCGATCACCTTTTCGTTGTCTGCATATTTCATGGCCTCATCCACATCACCAGTAATATTGACTACTTTACCTGTATGAGGAGAAACAATCTTGGTTATACCCTGATCCTCAAAGTCCATGTCGGAGTTCACCTCCAATATTTCATTAGAGATTTCATTTTTCTTACTTTCTGTAACCATCGCGTTGTATATTAATAATGGATATGCCTCAGTGAAGATAGATATTCAAATAATGCTCAATTTCATCAAGTATTTATAAGTATATCATGCCCCTCGCGACTATTCTTATCTAATCTTACCTGTTCTATAAGATCAATTATTGACCTTGTGGCAACTCATATCCGATTAACCCACTTGATTATGTTCCCCATAATGTGCGATATCTCTAACGGAATTTTATCTATGGGTTTGTCGCTATTATGAAATTCGCAGAGTCAGGTGCCCGAAATTGCTTCCCCAGGTATTTTTGTTTTAAAGTATAAATTTCCTTTTTTCCATATTGGAGATTTGCGGAGATGCGTGAGCTTATACAAAATTTACCTCAAGCCTGTGTAAGAAAGAACAATAATATTTTTTGGAGAGTGTTGACGGATTAAGTTTCCGAAAGCCGAGTCACAGCACGAAGAAGATATATCCTGATTTGAGAATTATCTATACATGATGTCAAAAAGTGACATTTTGTAACAGAAAACCCATGATGTAAGGTAATTGCGTTTGACGCATATATCTAGCAAACTTTCAAATTTACTTGGCTGTCACATTTCGTAAGAATAGAGTGTTCACAATAGTATAAAATCTCGATTTCCAATTTCTCCCCTTGGCTTGATATGGGTCATTAGTGTAAAAAATTGCATTTCGCATAGAGCTTGCACTAGTCATGAGAAGCAGATGTTATATTGTAATGAGGATACTAAGCTAATAATACAGGATAAAATTACAGTTCAAGTATCTGAAGAAATAATCAATACCTCTAACAGTTACCATGAGGTTTGAACATAGCAACATATCAAAAATTCTACAGTGCGCGGTGAGTAAGTTTAGAGGGTCCAAGTGAACAAATCTTATCTCCGCAGGACTGTGCAGTAAGACTTTGATCTCCTTCTTTCAATTGAAATTGGAATATAACAAGTATATCAAAATTATGATTAAGGTACTTCTATTCAGAGGGGTAGCGTAAGGATTATGAAGGTACAGTAGTACCCGATTGATGGCATAGCCCATTGTGTCGTAAAATTGACATGTTTTTAGATAAGGATTGGAATGAACCACTTCCAATATACTATTTTTTGATTGAGCATCCTGAAGGTTATTACTTAGTGGATACAGGTGATGCTTGGAGGAGCCCTTTACCAGGTTATCTCACTTGGTGGAATTTTATTCTGCGCTCTGTGGTTGAATATCAGATACGACCAGAAGAGGAAATAGGATTTCAGCTATCTAAGATAGGGATAATAATGATATCAATGCCGCTATTTTATCTCATTTTCACCTGGACCACGCAGGTGGTATCATTCATTTCCCACACAGTCGTATTTTGGCAACAGAAGCCAACTACAATGATACTCTTGGTTTAAAAGGTAAATTTTACGGCTATATACCTCAATGGTTCCCTTTATGGTCTAAAATTCAAAGATATTACTGTTGGACCTTTTACATTTTGTGTCAAAGGACGAACGTGTTATCATAGTGCCAACCCCGGGCCATACAGATGGCCATATTTCCGTTATTGTTCGTCTTTTTTTATCTATATTTGATATCATTTTTGTCACAGCAGGAAAGTAACACGCAAGTGGTAAACGCCAATCCAGCTCATCCAGCTATTTCCTTTGGTATAATTCCGGTTCAAATGATACTACGAAAATGCCCCGCAAGATATCATACCTCAAACACATTCCAAATTTCCAGCTACTATCTGTGCAAATACGGACCCATAAGAGCCACCAAACGTATATACTTTGTAACCTCTTAGATCTTCCAATATATAAATCAAAAACTCTATATCATTCTTTAATAGGTTTCCCCTCCGGTCATGGTGATGAGTGAGCCCAACCTGGAAGTCTGGGAGATATACAGTGAACTCCTAGATTTTCAAAATTATTGTGATTGGCCATTGCTATCACCAATGCTGAACAGCCCATGGAAAGCTAATAATAACCTTACTTGTGATACCACCATCTTCTGTAAATTCCATGTTTCTTTCATCCTTTAGCGTAAACCATTTTGGTTAAGCGCCATGTTTTCTTTCAAATGCTAATTATTTATAAGTCATTAGGAATCAAGGATTCATAAACTAGAGTATCGCTGCATATATTCCTGCTGGACAAAGAAAGACTATTAGAATAAAACAATAAAAACTCTGATTATGATATATTCAATTATAAGAGTTATGATGATAATTCTTTAATAAAATAGTCTCAATACATAACGAATATATAAAGCCGCTTGACTTTTCGGTTTTAAGTTAATAGTCTCATTTGTATAAAAGGGTAAAATACTTTTCAAAATAGTTTCAAAGTGCTAGCTTAGTATATAAGCAATAATATTTTTTAAACACAAAATCTCTCCCCCACCAATTTATTTTTTACGATTTGAATATCAATTCCACATTCATTGAGGAAAAATTTTTGTTTATTATTATCAACAAATCATGATATTGCGTGTTATTCGTTTCTACGTTTACCAGGACAAGGGCAGACAAGGAGTTCACGTTGCCAACTTTAATGAACTTCTAGAATGATTTATGGCCGGTATAAGAAGTCTCTTTTGAGGTCTTCTTTCACGGAAGAAGATGACAACTCGATATCCGACACTCCATTCCACGCACGGAGCTCTCTTCGCTATTCTTCTTGGCTCGCACTCTCGGTGTTGGCAAATTTCTAATTTAAATATTTGGACATCTTTATATCAAAGCTCATATACGAACAGCTATGTCGTCATTGATGCTTGTCTGAGAAATTATTATTGATAAAGGAATTTAGTTCTACTCCTTATTTTCCTTACTTGAAACGGATATCAAATGTCTTTCTCGGAAATGTATGCCAAAGATGATATTTTCTTTTTCTAACAGGATGGATCACATATACCATATATAAAAAAAGCTGATCAAAATATAAGGCACTTTTTTTCCAATAGTTCAAGAATTTAGAGCTGGCAGCATGAATTTGGTGGGGGTACGGGGAAGCGAAATTCTAATTCTCCGCATCTATCAAGAATTACAAGATAAAAAGAACGCCAGTAACGTGATGAGCTCATGATTATGAAGTTTCCCCCATCATTATCTAACTTTTAACAAATAAGCTATTCAGCGATACTTGATAAATGGGGTCGTCATCTTTTCGGGATATCTCAAGAAGTATGGTGTTAGCTAGGAAACTTTATATATAAATCGCTTTTCTCATCTTCTTAGATAACGTCTAAAAATCATTAGCGACTAATCAACATGAAAGATGCTCGTGACGACAAAAGCAATAATATTGCAATACTAGTTTCTAGCGACAATTATGCAGACGTAGAACTTCAAAAAGAGCTTAGATTGGAAGATGTTACACCAAAACTAACAAAATGGTTTTTTCAATACCCACATTTGTTAAAGTTAAATATATTTTTAGGGTGTGCTTTATTCGGTATGGTTACACAAGGATATGACGGTACTTTGATGGGTAATTTACAAACAATTCCCACTTGGAACAGTTATTTTGATGATCCTTCTGGTGAGAGATTGAGTACTTTGTCAAACGGTGTAATATTTGGGACAATTGCTACGACACCATTCTTGGTTATAGCTGGCGACCGTATTAGAAGAAAACATATGCTTCTTATTGGTATTATTTTCTCAATTGTTGGGGCCGGATTACAGGCCGGTTCAATTAACTATGGTATGTTTCTCGCATCCCGTGTGGTGTTAGGTCTTGGTGCTGGTGCAACGCAGGTTTCGTCTGCACCATTGCTTGCGGAAACAGCCTACCCTTCTCAAAGACCAGCTATAACAAGTATGATGCAAGCGAGTTATCCTACTGGAGCATTTTTGGCAGCACTTTTTGTATATGCTGGTTTTGTATCAGATTTGAAGTATAATGATTGGTCTTGGCGCATGCCTTCAGTGTTACAGGCTGCTTGTCCAATAATTCAATTAGTTTTGGTATTTTTTTGTCCAGAATCACCAAGATGGCTTATAGCTCACAACAAAGAGGACGAGGCATTCGAAGTTTTGACCAAGTATCACGCGGGTGGAGATAGAAATAGCGAGCTAGTTAAATTTGAAATGGCCGAAATTAAAGCCGCAATTGCCAAAGAGCAGGGTGGAAGGAAGGTTTCCTGGGCTACATGGTTTAAAACAAAAGCAAATCTTCATAGATTATTTATTACAATTGCGTTACCAAGTATCATACAATTGTGTGGATCTTCACTCGTATCATACTATTTTTCAATCGTTCTTGAAAATATTGGGTATACTAAACCGGTTGAAAAGTTGAAGATCAATATTGGGTATACTGTGTTTGGTGGTGTCTTTGGAGTAGTTGCCGCATTGTATTCGGGTAATATAAAACGGAGAGTCTTGATGTTAGGAAGTCTTGGGTTAATGTTGATAACATTTATCATTTGGACTATCTTGTCGGCTATAAATGAACAAACAAATCGTGAGAATGAATCATTAGGTAGAGGTATTGTGGCAGTAATGTATTTCCATTCAGGATTTTATCATATGTTGTCTCCAATTGGTAATACCTACGTAATGGAGGTTGTTCCTTACACCTTAAGAGGCAAAGCTGCAATTGTGTATTCATTAAGTACGCAGACATGGGTTTTGTTTAACAATTACGTTAACAACCTTGGGATGGATTCCATTTCATGGAGATACTATATTGTGTTTTGTGTTTGGTTGTTTTTACACATGGTAGTTATATACATCTTTTTCCCTGAGACAAATGGGTTGGGATTGGAAGAAATTGCCCAGATATTTGGGGAAGATATTTCTGATATGACGATAGAGGCTGACAACGCAATTATTGAACCTGGAGAATATGAATTAAAAAGTAAACTAGACCATATCGAGAATATCGAGAATATCGAGAATATTCCTTCACAAAAGTCAAATATTAGACAACAGTAGGTTAGGTTAGATTATTTATATTAAAGAAAATCAAACACAATATTGAGCAAAATTCGAATTATATATAAATTAAGGTCAGCCTTTAGTTAATTCGTTAATTCTCCCAACAACATACTTCTGAAAGCAATTAAAGCAAATATTTAGCTACGTTTTGGATAACGTTTTCACAACGGAGCCTTTCCACCGTTTGTGTATTTAAATAATGTAAAACTTACATGTAGTATTGACCTTCTAGATGAAGTTTTTATTTTTATATTTATCAATTTTTTACTTAGTTGTGTGAAAAATAGTAGACTTCATTGAGATTCTGCTAATTTTCATTTTCTTGAGCTTAACTTTTGATATGTTGCAATATACACGCAAGCTAAGTCATATATGGAATTTTTCACACAAATAACTTTACGTGTGTTATAATGATAATTATAGACAATAATTGGTAAAAGACTATGTCGCTAATTGATTCTGTCGCGACCTACCGAATGAGGGGGGCAATCGAGATTGTGAGGTGGTGCTCAAGGTCCCCAAGCTAGAGTCCCATTACGACAAGAGCGTCTGAACCGAACTCGAGATGTAGCCGTCTGATATACGAGACCATTTTGATACATTTTCTGCAATAATTATTTCGTATCCGCCATGAAAAAGTATGGCACCACTTAGACCTGTAAAAATATAGTATTACCTACGTTGAACATTCTTTCTCTTGGTAAACTCAAAGCATGATGAAGGTGATATTCTCATCTAATATAAGAATCTATCTATAAACTTTATCGTGAAATCTGGAATTACTACGACTGTTTTGGTTAGGCATCAACAGTAAATCTCCTTTTAGTAGAAAATCGATAGTTAAGCCGGCTGTTCCCCATGTATCTTGGAATATACTATCAACGGTTCAATACACGGGTATGATTTTTGACGATATTTTACGTACCTGATACTCCACGATCTACTAAAGATGATTATTTCCGTAACGCATGATCTCTGAAAACAGTGGATAAAGCAAAAAGCTTTAATTAGCATCTAATTGTATAATAAGCGCACGGTACTATTTCATGCTAGCTTCTTAGAATATTCTTGCATTATATTTTAGACAAACATCTTCAACCAGGATAAATTCTGCGACATCGTATATCACTATCGGTACCACAGAGGAGAGCTTGATAAAGATATTTCCTTAGAACTAAAACAAATATAGCTATTGATGTCCATTCCTTATATGGAAAGAGGGGTAGGCTCAAATATGCACGCTTTGTTGATTTTATACTTCCTACGAGTTATACGAGACTATAACCTAACCAGGATAAAGCCACATAAAGTTCGTATAGATAACATCTTTTTAATGATTCAATTGATTTGATCATTGTTGCTTTCTTATGTAATTTCAGCTTTAATTAATATTATATTGCGATTACTCTGATTATAATTACGGAGACCTCAACGGCTTGGAGACCTCAACGTCTTTCGTAAATGTACTTTTATTGAGACCCTCCCCGCATTCGTGCATCTCTTTCAAAAGAAGTTTTCTCGAACTTTTACAAATTTTATTAGTATTGATTGAATACTGAATATAAAATCAATTTATAAACGGCTTAATTAGTATAATGTGAGCAGTATGGATCCTTAAAATTAATTATTATGGGTGGTTAAACGATCACAATATAATTTGGCACCAAGCTTCGAATATATTTTAGAGGATGTCATGCGCTACACCCCATCTCAAGTGTTGATAATGAGAGTGTTTTCCATTACAGCGTCGAGCAAGTGTTAACAGGATCAATGGCCATATATTTCTTTGTCTATAGAATATAAGACAAGGGTATACAGGTATCAACTAATTATCCCTTTAATTTCATTTGATTTATTGAAGGCTATAGTCATGTTAACATTTCCAGCAGCTGTTATATCTAATCCATCAGCCTATTTTAATGTGCCATTTTGTAGAGCGGCAGGTTTTTTATATCATTAGCAATGGAAGGGTCCGACTTCACAATTATAATCATTGCTATACATACTGTAATATTAGTTTCCAAGCCAGATCTTAAAATCAAATGTGGTCTCAATTATGAACGAGGATTATATAGATACAGATATTTGGCATACGCAATTACATTTTGTGTACCTTTATTATTGGCATCGTTAGCATTCACCCATAGTAAAGGCTATGTTCAATTAACAAACTTATGTTATTTACCAGCTAGTCCGATATGGATATATTTATCATCATGTTAAAAGTCAATACGAGGAACCTGGGGCGTCGACAGATCACTTCTATGGAATTAAAGTTAAAAATAAAACAATTTTGTCTAAGATTTATAAGGCTATGGGTTTCATATTATTTACCAACTTTAGTTTGTGGGATAATTTGCTTAATGATGAAAATTCAGCTGTGGAAGAATCAAATAATGCTCACTTTTCAGAATCAATGCTTTATAGTAAACAAGAAGGAGTCAGTATTTTACAAAGACCAATTCAGATTCGATTAAACGAAGAATCAAAGCACCAACTCAAAAGGCGTAGTCAAAAGATTGAAAGGAAAATGAAAGCTATATTCATTTATCCGGTGGCATATGTATTGATTTGGATAGGACCATTGATCGCTCACGGTATTGACTATAGACATGGTCTCAAAAACTCTCCAATTGTCTGGTTAAATATTAATGGTATAGCTTTGCAAGCATCCAGTTGCATTGTGGATGCTGTTATATTCTTATGGAAGGAGACGCCTTGGAATATTACAACTCGGAAGGTGGACAATTCACTGATAGAAGAAGTTGTTTGTCTGAATCATATCTTCCTTTATTCAGGCTTCCAGATTCAATGGAGATTAAAGAGCAAGCTTTCAATCACGACTCGGTAATAACAAGTGGTTTACCACTAAGGTCAATAAAAGAAGATTGCACTCCACATAAGCTTTCTTACATTTTACGAGAATCACAGACTTCAAGAGAATCCGCCCATGAGTCGATTGATGATGCCATATCAATTCAAGAGAAAACTTTCATATAATAAACAAAATCAAGATTGAGATGATCACCAAATGATTGTCATGTTGATATAAATGCAGATATTACAAATGAAAGTAAAGTTTTCAACGGGCAATCGAGAGAAATGCTTATTTCTCCCAAAAATCAATAGAAACCCAAGATATTCAAGGGGCATTAATATAGGTAGTATAATCCACGACATTGCGGAAGGGGATAGAGATTTTTTCAATCATCTAAGACATAATACGAATAATCCTTATAATATATTTGGGGATATGGATTTCTTCGAGTTTTCACAACATGGATTCACGCAATTGCAGGGTAAAATCAAAAAAAAGTATCCTAATATTCACTCCTGATTCTGAAGCAGCTTACAGAATTTAGTATTTTAGTATATTATGTCAAATAAAAATTAATTCAGAAGATAATTAGCTAACTGTGAATAGATTAATGTGTTTGAAATTGATTAAACACAGTCGGCAAGTAGTCGAAAATAAAATCAATATTTTGAAAGAAAACTAAGAAGGTTGGGTAGATCATGTTAAAGCGAGGACAATGAACGTGAAAAACACTGAGAAGATGGATCTCTGCCTTGTTGAACTTGCGCTACCTTCATATACATTCACAGAAGGTGAGGCACTGTTCGAGCTAGCTGCTACAGAACTTGTGCTAGAACTGGTGCTTGAGTCTGAATTAGAGCCTGAGCCAGAACCATTGCCTGAATCATTATTGTCAGAGCCTGAGCCAGAATCATTATCGCCAGAACCAGAGCCTGAAACATTATCGCCAGAGCCAGAGCCTGAAACATTATCGCCAGAGCCGGATCCAGATCCAGATCCATTATCGCCGGAGTCAGAGCCAGAATCATTATCGCCAGAGCCGGATCCAGAACCATTATCTCCAGAGCCTGAGCCAGAATCATTATCTCCAGAGCCGGATCCAGAACCAGAACCATTATCGCCAGAACCTGCACCAGAACCATTATCGCCAGAACCTGCACCAGAACCATTATCGCCGGAGTCAGAGCCAGATCCAGATCCATTATCGCCGGAGCCAGAGCCAGAATCAGATCCATTATCGCCAGAGCCAGATCCAGAACCATTATCACCAGAACCTGAACCAGTTGGTGCACTTGGACCTGAAGAAATATCTGAACCTGTTGGCGCACTTGGACCTGAAGAAATATCTGAACCTGTTGGCGCACTTGGACCTGAAGAAATATCTGAACCTGTTGGTGCACTTGGACCTGAAGAAATATCTGAACCTGTTGGCGCACTTGGACCTGAAGAAATATCTGAACCGGTTGGTGCACTTGGGCCTGAAGAAATATCTGAACCGGTTGGTGCACTTGGACCTGAAGAAATATCTGAACCTGTTGGCGCACTTGGACCTGAAGAAATATCTGAACCGGTTGGTGCACTTGGGCCTGAAGAAATATCTGAACCGGTTGGTGCACTTGGACCTGAAGAAATATCTGAACCGGTTGGTGTACTTGGGCCTGAAGAAATATTTGAACCAGTTGGTGCACTTGGACCTGAAGAAATATCTGAACCGGTTGGTGCACTTGGACCTGAAGAAATATTTGAACCAGTTGGTGCACTTGGACCTGAAGAAATATCTGAACCGGTTGGTGCACTTGGACCTGAAGAAATATTTGAACCAGTTGGTGCACTTGGACCTGAAGAAATATCTGAACCGGTTGGTGCGCTTGGACCTGAAGAAATATTTGAACCAGTTGGTGCACTTGGACCTGAAGAAATATCTGAACCGGTTGGTGCACTTGGACCTGAAGAAGTACCTGAACCGGTTGGTGCACTAGTTGGCTCGCTGTTTGTAGATGAAGATGGGGTGGTGGTGGAAGTTGGTGGATCTGGGAATGGCTTACAGGAACAATCACTTGGGGCAGAATTTGGAGGAGCATTTTCATACCAAATTTGACTTCCTAAGGTTCCAAGCACAGCGTTATCACTAAATTGATCAGTTGAATATCCTAATCCAATATCAAACTCGACATTTGTAAGACCAAGAAGAGTGACGCTCAAGATACCAGTATCGCTGTCATATGTGTATCTTGTGAAGGTAAGTTCGATTACAATCCTATTGCCATTTCCAAATCCAGCAACTTTAATACGAGGATTTGCCAATACACCACCAGTGAGCAACTGCAACCTCGATGATGATGAACTAAGATATATTGTCTGATCCGAATCAATGGAAAATGCAGCATTGGCAACATTTGGAAGCAATTGTGCATTGGCGCCAGCTCCTACATTGATACAACCAGATCCATCAATTGAAGAAGTTTGAATATATGACACTCCTTCCAAGCAAATTTGACCATTATTTTCAAGAGATAAAAGTCCACCTGAGCCCACAACTTGGGCTAGAGCGACCACTGAGGCCACACCTCCTGCTTGCTTGAAGTATATCAAACCGTCGTTTTGCCAATCATTAACAGAAGTAATAGTGAAAGGTGAAGCAACGTTTTCTGCGCTTCCGAACCACATATCACCAGTATTTTTGAAGGCTCCAATACTGGCTAAATCGTAAGTGGATGCGACATTGGCGTCTAAGGCATTGAATGCCAATTCACCAGAATTGTTAATTGTTCCGCTCGCAAGTGCGACAGCTGCTGCTAGACCATTTGTACTTGTAACATAGAACCCACCACGGTTATCAAGATTGCCCCCTATAACAGTTGCTAAATTATTAACGATTGAATAATAAACATCGGAGTTTATCGTAAGATCCCCGATTTGAAGATCAACTGGAGAGATTTGTACTGTGTTTTCAGTAATCGTTTGCGCAAATGCACTAGTTGCAAATACTATACTAGCTAATATAGAATTAGACTTGAATAACATTGTAATGGAAAAGTTTTCTAATCTTGCTATCGAAAAAATTTAATAACAAATTCAGGTTGTCCTCCCCTTTAAATAGACTGGATAGGATGAACAGACCAGTACAAATTGATGTTAATCCTTTTAAAAATTAGGCATGTTTAGCGCATATCGAGATTAGGTCGGAAACTGCCTGATGAAGAATAATGCTATTGTTCTGCAGGCATAATGCAGATTCATTTTAATAATTATGCGCGGTGTAATTATTGGATTTGATTGTATGTGGAGTTCAGATCTGCATAAACCGATGTTGTTGAAGCCACATTGATGATTTTTGATGGGCATCAACACGAAACCTTGTGTATTCATTATTTATAGTGGACTGTAATGATTTCTTATTTTATAATTCAAGCCTACAAGCGTTGTAGATTCGTAATTATTTGAATACTAAATTTCTCTGAATTTTGATAAATATGTACAAATCATTACATAATAGTAGTTTATGCCGGAGTGTAAATGTACTCTCCTATATAATGACAGTGATATCCAACAATTTGAATCCATTTGCAGTATCTTTGTTGTTCATTTAACATAATAGAAGTTTGCATTGGGTTCAGACTATGAGTCACGTTTATCATATCCTTCATATTGAACAATCAAACACGCGCAATATACAATTCACTTGATAATAAGGACTACATCGCATCGCATTGTGGAGAATCGCGCGATCACATAAAACTGGCACAATGATGCAAACATAACGTAAAAAGTAATCAAGACAAGATTATCCCTGGCAGAATTTATATACCCCTAAGTAAATATTCTGCAACTGTATTAGGTATATGTCTTTACACATCGGGATTTAAAATTATGCGGTCAACAATTTTTATATTCAAATCATTTCTATTGTAAGTTCTATGCAGCGGCTAATGTTGTAGTTTAGTAAAGAACCCGTACCCGATATAGTTTTTGATGGGTAAGGGTTAAAATACATAAATCAGCCAAGTGATCGAACCAAAGAATTCTTACAAATTCCAACGACAATGTCAACAAAGCAACAAAATAACATTGCCCACATTACTTATCCCATAATATAGACTTCATCTCGGCTAAATTTTGGCTTCGAGTAATATACGCAAATTTTAGGCTTTTACCAAATAATGTTTTAAAGCTTATACTTATCAATTACGGAATTTGCTGAAATAGAGTTAATTCACTTCACCTAACTATTAATCATAGATAAGTTTATCAAGATTTGAGCGGACTGATGAGTGAAATTTAGTCATTTGCTGTATTATAACTAGGGTAACCCTAAAATCTATCTTTTTTCTGTCTGGAATGGGAGGGACAGAGTCAATTCAACTTTTGAGAATACTTCGTACATCATTCTCGCCATATTTGAATAGTAAATAAGATCTGTAATTATGGAATAGAACCGAAAACCTTTTTCAGAATAAACATTTGGATCGTAATTGTCGGCAATAAAGATTCCTAACCTAAGCTTATCGACTAGTACGCTTTGAAGCTGTAATAGATCTTTGTTTAAGGTATACTGCCGTACATGGATATCAGATAAATTCACCACCATGGCCATATAGAGCGTTAATGCATTTTTTTCAGTAAAGTAAACTTAGTAAAAATAAGAAAGTTATTGGTATATATAAAGGACCTACTCTTCTTTCCTTTTAAAATCTTGTAAATAGTTGTATCTTCTCCATTTGCTATATTCCATTTTGAAAATCCAAAGGCACGACTTTTTATCTTCTATACTTTACATCTCTTCTAATGTTTAGGAAAAAGGGTTTTCTTAATGATGTTGTAATTTGTGAAGCAAGACAGCTGTATAGCTTTGAATAAAATGTTGACGTAAAGCACAATAGTAGCTTTCTGAAGTTTTCGGTATTTCTTTTGCAAAAATGTCCTATGTAAGGACTATGCTTCCCGAAGAATGCTTCTCACAAAACATCAGATATTGAAAAAAAATACCTTGTTTTATATTGTATTTTTATAATTTAATTAAATGTCTATTCAAGATAAAATAAAAATTTCATTTTCCATATATATATTATAAAAGTTCTACCACATTTGTCTCAAATAATAGTATCAAAATAATCCACGATTTTATTTAAGTATACGTTCAAAAAATCATTCTATGATAACTATAAATCATGCGAATTATGTAGCATCTAGTATTTGAAACATTAATGGCTAAACATCTCCCTAAAACCTTCGGCGATAGTTACATAAACGTTTGGTCAATCATGAAATGGTTTGTATAAAAACTTCTCAATAGCGACATGCTAAAGAAAACTGACTTCGTGGGAAAGAGTACCGATTTGTTCAACAAAAAATTTCGACAAGATCTCCATCTTTAAGATACTTTGATCTACCGCTCCAACACCTTTGGAGTACCAGTCATTATTACAGTTTCTTGTCCAAGGTAGTGCCTTGTTGTTTATTTCCCTAGTTCATAAAATCGTTTTTATTCTCTATTCGTTCAACAATGTCGTACAATGTTTCCTGCATAATGATATGCATTTGAGAAAACTCCACCAATAACAATGAATCATTTTCAACTTAATTATGTGGTCTCTACGGATTGTTGAATACCTCAAAACAAAACAAAGAAATCGACGTTGATGTATAGAATTTTTTTATATAGGTGGTCCCTAGTTTTTTGACTTTTAGTTGCAGCTGGGGATCTTCATCATAGACAAAGAATGGCAATCAATACTCCAGTAATTTACAAGATTAGAGAATTAACTCCGCGCGAAAAGAAATTGATCAAAGCATCGATTCCAATACTCGACGAGGATGTATTAACTTCCAAGTTTTACAATCATATGCTCACTGATTTTCCAGAAGTGAGACCTTTTTTCAATGAAACCCATCAAAAGACGATGAAACAACCCAGAATTTTGGCGTTTGGTTTATTGCATTACGTTAAGAATATTGATGACCTAGCTCCACTTACAACATTTGTAAATCAAATAGTTGTTAAGCATGTAGGTTTACAAGTTAAACCGGACCATTATCCTATTGTTGGACAATGTATTTTGGATACGATGAAGACTTTATTAGGTGACAGAATTGCGACAGAAGAATTTTTAACTGCTTGGGCAACTGCGTATGGCAACTTAGCTCAAACCTTGATCAACGCGGAAGCTGATAAATATAAGTCAAATGAATGGGATGGTTTCCGTGATTTCAATATTTCACGTATTGTGAACGAATCTAAAAACGTTAAGTCCGTTTATTTCAAACCTGTTGATGGCGGAAAAATTGCTATTCCAAAGAGAGGACAATATGTTTGTATAAGATTCAAATTACCAGACTCAGAAACGGAGAAGGGTAGGGAATATTCTCTTTCGCAATATCCAAGTTCTGATGAATATCGTATTTCTGTTCGTTTAGTCGAAGATGGTCAGATTTCTCCATTTATACATAACGGATTACAAGTTGGTTCTACTATCCGTGTTACTCCCCCAGCAGGTCAATTTGTATATCGCGAAGCTAACTCTGATAAATCGGTTGTTTTATTTGTAGGAGGTATTGGAATTACTGGATTAGTTTCAATCACTGAAAAGGCTTTAGAAAGTGGTCGTCAGGTGTACATGCTCAATTCTAATAGACAAGTTGAAACCAGACCTTTTGCTAAGTGGTTGCAAGGCTTAAAGGAAAAATATGGAGATAAATTCAAGCTAATTGAGTTTACCTCGAATGAATCTGATTCGGGTCTTCATGCTATCGACAAGTTGGAATCTCGTAGATTAGCTGCTCAAGATTTTGACTTTGTTAAACCAAACTTCGATTATTACATGTTAGGTCCTAACCCATATATGAAATTTGTTAAAGGAGAGTTGTTGAATAGAGGCATTGAAGAATCGGCAATCACTTCTGAGTTTTATGGTCCTATGGAAGTATAAGGAATTCAGATATTATGGGAAATTCATTATTTGTAATAAGTATGTTTTGTTAGATTATGATTGAATGGTATTAAAAATGTGATATATTGTTAATCTACTATACCCTGCAATTGGGTGGAAGCGTGACATAACTTCCAATTTGTTGTTGATGTGTCGCACGCTACGTTTTACAGGATACGCTATGTGGGATCGTCATGCTATTTAGTCAATAACTATATAACGTATAGTAGTCCCCTTGGAATTCAGCATATCAAAATTGTTCATAAAATATCTGTCTTCTTCCATCCTTCACATCAACGTTATCACCTGGATATTACTAAGCTCGTTGATCTTGGTAATACCAAAACTTTTTCGTGATGTTCGCATATCAGAACCCACACAAAATGCAATTATTTCCTAGATGAAACTAGAAACAAGTATGTCTTTTATGCTGACTTTAATTAATTCGTTATAAATTGAGGAGGTCCCACAAGAAAGAATAATGATGTTTTTGCTCGCATCAATGTAATCACGATGAATAACAGCACTTTTTCTAATAGTATTAGGAGATATATTTTGGAAGGAGGCGGTGAAGACAAGGACATGGATATTGATGTTGATCCTGATATTGATCTATTAGTGGTAATTTGACGGTCATCCGGATGAATGGAAAAAATTATTCATCTTCTTTTGTGTTATGCCATTTACCGAATATGAATTTGAAGGATCTGATGGGAACTTGCTAAACCCTGATACTGATACTCTTCGTAAGATTAGTCTGAGTCAAGCAACTGACAACGCTCTAATTTGGACTTCTTCGGTTATAGAGTTTGAATCATTCAATGAGAAGATTCCGGAAAGCAGATTCGAAGCTAATTTGCAATGTATTTTGAGAACTGACCTATACTCTAATACTTTTATCAAAGATTAATGAAAAAATTTAATAAAGAAATTGCTTGGAGTTTGTTTTATGCAAAACTACAAATTTGTGAAGGATATTTTATTGACTGATGAAGATACATATAAAATTAACTTCATGGACTATTTGCTCAGCCCGGTATGTGAGTACGTGGCATCATTGTTATATTCTGAAATTGAAGTAAAGTGAAGAGGAAGAATGTAACGGACTTTTTAGGAGCGTCAATGATCACTATCAACTTATTGTGAAGGTCTTTGATCCCATTAAAGCGAAAAGAGAATATAGGGATTACCGAGATAAACAGACTGATATTTTGGCGCATGTCGCAGACGTACCTGTGCGAGAAACTTGCATACGAAAAATTGTCAAATAACTTCTTATTCAATAGCGTTTATATTGACCGGAAATTCGCCTTTGGAACTTTCAATATCGGTAAGCATTATCATGCATTGGGTCCATTTCTCATACAAAAATATATAGACCAAGGGAAAGAAAATATACGGAGCAAGGAAAAGAAAAATATGATCGATTGCCCAAAGATAAAGCGACGTACGAAAAGTCCGAAGAGTAATTGGAAACAATTCACAGTGTCGGAATAATACATGTAGATATTTGTGAACGGAATATTCTTTATTCAGAGAGAAAGATATATTTTATTGATTTTGGATAATCTGATTATTTTCATGATAAGAAGGGTTCGCGACCAGTTAGTGCTAATGCTGAGAGAAGAAAAAGCGAACACAGAGAATTGTGTGGATTGTTTAATCAGTTAATTCCCGAAAGGTATGAAGATTCGAAGAATGAGAGAAACTAGTTATATAATCATTGTATAGCGAGTAGTAGAAAGCAGAAACCATGCCAGTCGCTTATCCTCATCACACTCCTCCTCATCCTGTGCTTGCCGGCACATTCTACAGAGATCGCTTATCGGTGGTGGGGCACTTCCAAGGAGTATCGAGGAGTGTACTTTCTTGGCCCCACGTTTTGTTATAACTATTATCGCCTGCAATTGGGTGGAAGCTCGACAAGCCCATGATATCATGGCTCCCTCTGAATCAAAACAAATAATCAAATGTCTTCGTGCCACATTTCCAACCTTCAAAAGTAAATATGTATTCGATTCGATCTACAACATTACTAAAAAATGTAAACATTTACATTATCAACTACTCTGTATGCATCTCGCATATGCCAGTGGCTAGAGAGACGAAGTATATGTATTCACCTATTGTACGATAGAATAAAACAAAGAAATACTAATCGTTGCCCCTTACACACCCTCTCGGGATTTTCGAACCGATAATATGGTGCTAATTGATAATGTTTGAGTTATGCGGTTGTAACAAGGAAGGGTTACTAATAAATAGGGTAAAAAGCCTATTGGTTTGACCCGCTAAGTGGTCAACTATCCACATTCGAAAATTTCATACCTGAACAAGAATATTTCAATCGTTTTCTTTTAATATAAAAACTTTATGTATGGAGTTGTTTCTTTTTACCCTTGCAGGAGATAGCTTGATAGTTATTGATCAAGTGTTATATATCCTCAATTAGCTCCCCAAGTCAATTTTGCTCCTGTATATTAATATCTAGGCACCTCAAATCCCTAGATATATCGTCTGTCATGGTCGATATTTCTTTACCGAAAAGGTTGAAATATATTTAATCTCTTTTCTGGAATACATGTCCATATTGATAACATCTGATCGTGCAAATCGCAGTATAGCCGCGGCGTGTCGCCTTAGCTCGCTTCTCTTGGCCAACGCTGATGTCATTGATTCTGTACACTTACTAAACTTGAACATTGACTGAGAATTGGTTAAATTGATATTTGAGACTAGTTTCTTCAATTTTTCTGACATCTGCAAGTATAGCTCGATCAACTCTTCTGGGTCTTCTGACGGAACATCTCCTTCCTGAACCTTGCAATTATTCAGTATTCGACTCTCTAACTGTTGCAAATTTGTCTCGTAATCTTTTCGTAATCTTAATGCTTCTACAAGCTTCATTTCTTATTGTTTTAATAATCTAATTGTAAATTGCATGAAGATAAGGTTCATTATATATGCCTTCATTTTCAATTAATCATTTATCTTACTAGGAAGGAAGATGTCATGAAATATAGCAAATAGGAGTCATCTAATAAATCTATAACATTTGGCAGTATGATATGGGTCAATAGATTGGGGATTGGCAAGACATGAGCCAGCAGAAGATGTTAAGTGGGCGTGTACTCGTCAAATTCACTCTCAAATCTTAAGCTACGTTGGGGCTGATGATTATGTCGCAACCTGCCAAATGAGGGAAATTATCGAGGTTACGTTGTGAGATCATCGAGTTCCATTACATCAAAACCGTCAGTGCAGATCTCGAGATGTACCGTCAGGTTTAGGAAGCAATTGAACGGAACCTGGGGGATCCGGTGGCCACATCTATGGAGCATTACAGGATGATGGCCTATTGTCCGCCATCAGTCAACGCCGCCGATGTCATTTGGGTCAAGTCTGGCATCAACTTGGATTGCGTCGGAAGTTTATCAGTTTCGAGGGTGAGGTTGTTGATCCTGTTGTCGATGCGGATGTGGAGGCATCTGATCCTTCAATTGACCCGGCTAGTCCTGTCAATGAAGAGGTTGAACCCTAGTGTGATGGTATTGGCGGGAATCCTGCTTATGTAGATGACGAGGTTGATTCTATTTCGGATATGCTTATGGAAATTCCTCGCATAGATTATAATAGGGCTGTAACATCTCCTGGCCCTACGCCTGTTCCTACGCTTGAACCTTCTGCTGCTCCATCTCCAGTGCTTTCTCGTTCACCATCTCCAGTTCCTGTTCCACCAGCAGTTTCTGAACCTCCAGCTCCTTCTCGTTCAGTCCCTGTTTCAGCTCCCGACGCCCCTCCAGTGTCTGTTTCGTGGAACGATTCGAGCCTCTCCCCAAACCACGCTTCATCCCCTTATGTTCACCAGCTCCCAGGTTATCTTCCTCCCTTCTCACCTCCCTACCACGCACCCGTTGCTCCATATCACGCTCCTGCTTCTTCTGGGTTTGCTTTACCTCCGCAAGATACATATCTAGGCGCGCCGTTATATGATGCGCATGTGTCTCGAGAAGTGCTTCTGGGAGCGAGAAAACGCCATAGTCGAGACAAAAGGGAAAGGAAAGAGAGAAAAATGGAAAGGAAGAGGAAGGAGAAAGAAAGGATCAGGAAAAGAGAGGAAGATATCAGGAAAAGAGAGGAAAAGATCAGAAAAAGAGAGGAGAAAGAAAAGATAAGGAAAAGAGAGAAGAGAGAGAAAAGGGAAAGAAAACGGGCAGAGGAGAAACGAGAAAAAGAAAGAGCAGCCCTTATGCCGAAGCGGAGGATGCCCATGAGGCCCGTCAATAAGTCCACGAGACAAGCCATCGGGTCTCCAAACGCCGAATCTGAGTGCCGGGGGTCCTCTCCCCAGGCATCGTGCGTGCAAAAGCAGCCTCCCTGCTCGCGCTCTTTGGTTTCACCCCGTCCCTCTGGTTTCCAAAGACGCCACGAACACCCCGGTCCATGTCCGTCATAGAATAACGGAAATTCTGCAGGCATCGCCATTGGGAAGGTTCTTTGCTCCTTCAGATTCCGCCAAAAGTGGTTCTGCAGGAAGTGGCCCAGTATCCTTAGTATTCTCTGTATATATAATTGGAAAAATCCCAAAAGATTGATAAATATATAGAAATAAAAAAAAATTATTTGAGCCAGAAAAAAGGTAGCATAGCATAGAGAGAGAGATTTGTAGATGAAAAGAGTGTAGACTCTGGATCTGTCAATTCTGATCCAGGTAATGGCTCGGGTTCTGCCGATGGTTCTAATTCACACTCAAATCCAGGTTCCAGCTCAAGTTCTTTCTCAGCTAGTTCACAAAGTATCTCACATTTGAGTGTGTATAAATGTAGCGCAAGCTCGGCAAATCAGAGATCTATATTCTCAGTGATTTTCACGTCCATTGTCCTCGCTTTAATATGATCTACCCGAAAACATTCTTTTTCAAAATATTAAACTTGTTTGCAGTCTGTGTATGACCAATTTCAATCACATTAACCTATTCATAGTCACCTAGCTATTTTTTTCTTTTGAATGATGAAACCCCAATAATTTGATTTGACATAATATACTAAAATATTAATTCCCGGAGGCTGCTTTAGGATCGGGAGTGAATGTTCAGGATATATTTACTTTGATACAAGATACCTGTACAAATCCTTTCTTTATAGAACAGGCAATAGTTTAACAATTTTAGGAATGGTAGCGAAAGCTTTCAAGCTTCCAATATGACTCATGTCTCAGATCCAGCAGGAAAGGTAAGTTCCTAAACTTACCGCCTCCACACCTCTGGATGGGTGTATTGTTTGAAATACATACCTACACCTCAATATTTCTACACTTTTAATATACTACGTAACTATTATTAGTTGCTGAAATTTATCTGCATTTCCAATGAATGGATCTCTGTATATCATAATTCGATATCTTAAATACTTTGCATCCTATCAATTTATTGGCTCTTCTTCGTAAGATCTCCAAATATATACATAGGTTGACTAGAAAGTCCACTTCAACAGTTAATATAAAGAGCATTGGAAATTCTTCAAAACTAGCTCAGGAAAGCAGAACATTTTAACAAACATGTATGTACAGAAGTCATATCTAAAGCAGAGTAGCATTTCGATGCATTATATATTATTCTGTTACTGGGGATATGGTCAAAATCATGATCCTCATCATTTTCTTCTGTTTATTATATGTGACTCAATTTTATCTTTCGACAATTTACTCCGCTCACTATTCAGCTTAGGCTCTTTCAATGGCTTAGAGACTACCCAAGTCTATCCTCGATACTATATAACTCTGGCGTTATTGCAGTCTCAAGAATCTTTTATTCGACTGAATTTCTTTAAGTGTGCCTTTACTTTTTCAAATTTTTTACGAATATATTTTCCTTGTTTGTAATCCACATATGCCACAACAAACTTCTTGATAACCCAAAGTTTGAGTTGAAGTAATTGCTGCACGATAGAGGATATTAGGCTATATGGTTCACATAGCTGTTAATAAGAAGTTCATGCGATAAGTTGCAAAGCAATTCTTACCTTGAAACCGGTTATGAAGACAAGCAAAATACCACTCTTTAAATCCATTGCCATTTATTTCTCTAGATTCAGCCGTTATTAATTTTCGATGGTCATTACAAAAGAACTAGTATAATTCTATAACCGAAATAGTTACTTCCTTTCGTGTATTAATGTTTCCGGAATAGGGCACTCTTCAATTTCATAATTAGACATCTGTGGAAAATAAGTATCTAAAAAACTACTGCGTTTTCTTGATTGTCCAGCATTCTAGCATTTAAGCATATCCTCATATATTCGTTATCACGATATTCCGATGTTTTTTACTCTCCACTCTCCGAAGAAAATTTATTTACTATTGTGAAATGATAGGATTCTTTTACTTGATTATACTTTTTGAGACTTGTTAATACTTTTGTTCTCTTGGAGTTAGCAAGCACAGTTCTATATTTGACCGATTGTTTAATGAAGATTGTTATAATTGCTGACTGTATACAATAGCATAATCTACTCTACCAGTAAGCGGGTGCGCCTATAGTTTCCCTTTGGATGCAAATGAGCAATGTTACCGCTCAAAGATGAAGTCTTGGTTGTCCACTAGCTAACATCAAACCATTACATAAGCAAATATGTGAGGCAGGCTTTTCAGTAACTACTAATAGTTCAAAATGTAAATGTGCGGTACAAATGCGGGGTTTAGAAATCAATGCTAAACAAAGAATTCCAACATAAATTAGGCCCAAAAATTTAGAAAAGAGGACCAATATTTTCAAGACATTTATTGTATGCTCTCGCATAATTGATAATTGAGCCTTGATATAAAATCACTTGAATTAACATGTGAAAGCACCACCATTTGTCCAGAATAACAAACTAATCATTGTGCTTGACATAATTTGATTCGAGTAGATATATACTCGTTGTAGACATGTTATCTTAAGTAAAATAGATAAATACTGATTTCTTAGCTAGCGTATATGCTGAAAGAGCCGCACGATCCAAGGATAGGTTGAATAGCATATTGTGGACCGTCCGGATTGCCGAGAGAAACAATAAAATTAGATCTTAGTTTGACAATAACCATTTGTACAATGCATAGCTCTTTAAGTATTAGCAACTCACTATGTAATGATGCAAGACAAAGTTTAGAGAATACATATCCACGGAATGTCTGTTTATCAGTAACAAAATCGCTGTACCCCTTGTTATATAATTGTGATCCCTTGTAGGCATCGGTTAACAATAAGCTGAGATTACTGCGATCAAGAACATTGATTAGATTAGACTATACCATCATGTATATCTTAGCTTAAAAGCATTAAGAATTATACCAATCAGAAGTATTAGTCAACACGCTCACAAATTCAGAACTTAGAAATGCAGCAACTGATTGTTAATGGTTATAGCATATATGTATTTCGAATATGAGCTTTCCAACTGTGGTTTATAATACAAGCTCATGTTGTTAGATTATGGTTAGATTAGCATAATGCATCAGGATACAATTGATTATGTAACTGTATCACCAAAGTTATGCATACACAGTCACTTTATAGATTGTCAAACATTAGTTGCTTTAATGCTGGGTACAGTTATAGACAACAATAAATTAGGTTACATCATCTGTTTAACAATAACCTAGCAACCGGGATACTATGGATCTGTGTTCTTGCTAAGACTTCTGTCAAGCCATGCTTCAAACCTAGGGGCTGATTGCTCTACCAAAAATTGTATAAATAGACATTCTTCTATCTTAGAATTCACACCTTACTGTAAAAAGGTAAGGTTTAACACAAACATTTTTAGCACAATAACTATGAAACTCAGTATCTTATTACTCATTGCAGGAGCTCTTCTGGCTCCTATCAAGAGCGATGTAACTCTTCAAGGTAGCCTCCATGACTCAGGTATCACTTTAAAGAGCGGCATTGGCGCATCTCCTGAAGATAGCAGTACAACAAACGATGTTAGCTCTTTATTGGATAAGCTCGATGGTCTCAAGCTGAACTTAGATGGTGCAGATGTACAAGGCCTGCTCAGTGGCCTTCTTGGTAAAGTAGGAAGTACTGTTGATGATCTTCTTAATGAAGTTCAAGCCGCCTTAGGTAATGTCGCTGGTTCTACTGCTCAAGTTAAGCGTGACACCGCAACAAGTGATGTTAGCTCTTTATTGGATAAGCTCGATGATCTCAAGCTGAACTTAGGTGGTGCAGATGTACAAGGTTTGCTCAGTGGCCTTCTTGGTAAAGTAGGAAGTACCGTTGATGATCTTCTTAATGAAGTTCAAGCTGCCTTAGGTAATGCTGCTGGTTCTGTCACACAATGAACAACACCCAGTTCAATTCTAAATTTATAGTATCTGTACGACTATTTTCTATAGGCTCTGAAAGTTCTCAGTCTTTTTTTTTGTATTTGATATTTACATCAAATATACATATTACCGCAAAATAAAATTGTAGATATGCTTACTGATGTATTGACCATATCTGGTTCAACTTAGCATGCTATCTTTTCAGGACATACTACAGCACTCAACATTGCACATACCATTTATCAGCGTGTTCCATATGAATGATTCTTTAATTTCATTCAACTATTTACTATATATTTTCATTCTCATCTAAGTTATTTTGGAAAATATCAATGTCATATATGGAGTAAATTGCCAATTTTTCATGTGAAATATGAACTACCCCGCAGTAAAAAATGTACTGCGAAATCTATAAAGAATCTACAAGAATCAAGATGTAGACGGGCATTGTTCCTAGCCAGAAGATGTAAATCTTACGTAAGTATGAAAGATCCCTGAGCCTACATCAACTCTTATTTTATTTATTGCAATTTATTATTCGTCGGTAAAAGAACAGGTGGCTTATCATTTACGATTATAGCTATGGAAACCCCGCACTCGTATCTAAAATGTCGCTCGACATAAGAATATAAGCATTTATTTGGGTAATTAACTTAATCCGGGACTTAAATATTATAGGATAAGATTAAAAAAATCATGCTATACGATTAAAATAGATAAGCACTTTTTTGGAAAATTATGATGTGAAAAAATTGCATCAAACGTATCATGCTAACTCTTTGTAACTTCTCTTGTTACATCCTTTTCGTCATGTAAATCTTGAGTTACTGCATTTAGTTCTTCATAAAGGAAGTAATTAGTTTGGAAGAAGGTGCAAATAAATGGTATGAAAAACTATATTCTTCAATTGCGAGTGAACCGTTCACCCCCATACAAAATGGTAAATCGTGCTTCATTTATTTATAGAGTTCCTTGACGTCATGGTGCCATTAAATCAAAACAAATAACAAAGCTAAACATTGCAATACCTATGATTTAGGTAATCATGCTTAACATAAACTATACCCTGTAACCCCGTGATAACTATTCACAACCATACTAATAGTGTAAATAGACATCATGGCACTATTAAAATCAAGAACAAATAAACAAATCCAAACAATCAATACCTATTATTTACATAATAATCACATAGTTAACATAAGGCATACATCTCCATTTTATAAAGATATATGAAGATAGGCATATATAAAGACAATATATAGAAGTACATAATTAGTATCTTCAATTAAGCTCTTTCATTGATAGTTGGATATTGGCTTTAAAGGTCTACCTTCCATCATCCTTTTTTTTTCGAACTATTATGGTAGTTAGAATCTTCTGACACCTAAGAATGCTCTTTTTGTATTCTCATCCCATACTTCTATTTATTCGACAATAATTGATTAATTCCAATTCATAAATAGTTGAGTAGCATCGCTTTAATTAATATCCACTATTGTCAAATTATCGAGCTCTTTCAATTTTATTATAATATATAAGACTATATATGTATACATCTATAGTAGCTTTTCGAACAATAAGGAAATTTAAATCAATTGTACTTTACGACATGATTCTGCTTAGCTTAGTATAACTTCAATTATTCTTCCAAATAACGATTGTCTTAAACCCTGAGCTTCATCAGAAGCTTTAAGCAATTGCAATACAAAACGTTGAAACTGTTGTGATATTTATCAATAATATTCTATTTAAAGTTAATATCTTTTGGTTATTTATTTCCACTCAGAATTTATTGGGTTGATTCTCCGGTGAATTGTGGACTGCTCAACTTATTTCTTATGAAAGTGGAATATGGGAATTCATGTATGTTAACGTTTCGGAAACTTTAAATGCACTTGCATTCATTCAATATTATTTAAGGTCACTAACTTAAAAAATATCGCGGGTACACCCTAAAACGTAGCCTTCCTCATAAACATTGTATTATTGTCTTTGAGAAGCGAGAGGAATTTTCATCGGAATTACTCGATGATTAAAGAATACGCTCTTAAAATACCAGGTTCGCTTATATTCACTATCTATATAAATTCTTCCGTCCAAATACCTTCCTTCGTTGTTCTCTTATCGAGTGATTATATGCTCAATTCGTCAAAAACTTCAGACGAAGTAGAATTATTACCACTTCCATGTTTGCCATCTTCACCATATTTCCCGAATATGCAGTAAAGAGATTTAAAGTTATTCTTTTTATATTCTTCGTTATTTGAGCAGTCCGATAGTCTAAATCTATAAAAAAAATTTCCCAGAGACAGATACATGGATGTTGGCCAGCCTAACGTTATTGTGCGAAATTCCTAACAGGTGGAGTTCTTCGACTCTAGATTCGATAATACCCATTATCCATAATCCAGTCTTCTATTGGTATTCCTTTCCTTAGAAATGCAGGCAGAACATGGATCAACTGTTGCTCTTAATGGTTACGAAAAACTACCACTAGAGACTATGAAAATGGTATTTGAAGTAGAACAATTGATGCTCGAACGTTGGCAAATCATCAATATTCTTTTATCACTTAAACTCCAAAGCCAATATCCAACCCTCAAACAAACAAATAAACTTGTTAAATCGATTATGTACCAGGTTACTACTTCTTTTTTTCAGTTCGATTATTTCCTGCATATAGACTTTCGGGTTGTTACTAAAAAGAAGGGTAACCCCAAATCAATGATCAAGGGATGAACAATAAACACAGCGATAGAATATATCATATAATGCCATGTCCTTTTCAGGGGTAGACAGTAATGATATCATCATCGACGATCCAAATAGCAGATGTATTAGGGTAAATGTCGAATTATATGCTAAGGTGCAGAATAACAATGAACAAACACTAGAGTCTTTTTGGATACTCACTTATTAAGGATTCGAGATGATGAAGGTGAGCAAAAGTGCCCTTCAGAGAAAATAGTGCCCAGAAGCGATGCATCTATTTCAGTAGGGGCTATGCCTATTATGTATCTTCTTGCTTATATCACTGATGCATTGACTACGGCTGAATTTAGAGAGATGAGCAGTAATGAATTCATGGAGAACTACCTTGCTCCACTTGATACCGCTATTAAACAATCAACTTTCAATGAAAATTTCTTGTTGCCGGTGTATCGTTATCCATTTGGAGATGCCATGTATGTGGAAGATGATATACAACGGTATTTTGGTGGAAAAATAGCTGATTCACTTCACGATTTCTATTGCGACATAGGGGGGATGCATCACTTTTTCGGCGAGCCATCTATTATAAGACCACGTTTGGAAAGAAGAAGTGTATTAAAGCCAGATATAGCCCATATATTGAAAAAAGGATCGTTTAGAAATTTACAAATTCCAGAAGTTTGTTTTGCTATAGGTGATTATAAAAAAGGAGCGTATAATTTGGCACGAGATTCGAAGAATTAAGAGTGCCTATAGAAGAATTTAAGCAATATTTATTGGATAATAAACGATTGAGATCGCTGAAAAGTCGACCGTTATTTGCTGATAGGGAGTGATCCCCTAGGGTTTTATTTGCTTTGACTCTAAGGAAATATCTTTATCAAGCATTTCTCTGTGGTACCGATAGGATTTTTATTTCAGATCACCAAACTTTCTCAGGTTTCTTTAAATATGAAATTGTGGATGACAAAATGACTATAGACTACTATGCCATCAATGATCCAGAAACCGTTGCGCACGGCATTACTTTAAGAAGTGCAATAGCGGGTTTTTTCTATAAGAATGTTGCTGACGCATATGATACAAAGGGTAAGCTAGTAAAATGTTTTGAGGTAGCTGGCAAAACAGAGGTAGCTGGTAATACAGAGAGACTGGATCCATTTGAAAATGTACTTCCTATAACTACTAGAGGTTCGTCAGGGAAACAATCTGGCAGCGATTTTTCGGAAAATTTAGATCCAATCACGGAAAATTCTGATAGTGACGATTTTGATGAAATCCATGGTAACACATATTGCCGAATCATACACGATGCCGAAAATTTCTATCCTAATTTGAAGCTCCCATCCACAGTGTATGTCAAATTGTATTATTACTCTAGCAGGTTGTGGGAAGAGAATGATTTAACATGCTTAGAAATTCCTGACAAACAGGGTTATTATGACATGTTCTTCAATGAACTTGTTATTAATGAGAAATTTGCTGAATCACCATTTGCTGCCAAATTTCCAAGGCTCCTTGTTTCCGTATCCGGTAAAATTTCTTTGATAGACTTTGGACTATCGGATTGCACAAATAATGAAGAGCGTAAAAGGAAAGACTTTAAATCTCTTTATCGCTATTCGGTAAATATAGCAAAGACGGCAAATATGGAAGTGATAATAATTCTACTTCGCCTGAAGTTTTTGACGAGATGAGCATAGAATCACTCGATACAAGAACAACAAAGGAAGAATCTTCTACGAAAGACATATATAGATGATGAATAACTATAAGTGAAGCTGGCATTTTATGAGCGTTTTCTTTAATCATCGAGTAATTCTGTGAAAATTCCCCTTGCTTGTCGAAAGCCACATTTCCCGAGGTATTTTTATGTATTAATTAGTGTGCGTAAATAAAATTAAAATTAAATAAAATTATTGTATGGTATGTATGCAATTCTTTTACGGTTCCCTTTTTTCATTAATCTATCCTTTACTCCTTTTATTTTGTGCGCCAAACAGATTTAGACTTCTCAAGTATATAGCCGGTTTCTTCGTTCGCTGCGCCTAAAGTGCAATTGAAGTTTCTGAGAGAAATATTTCGCAATTTTAAAAATATGAAAGCTTTATTCTTTTGAAATTTGTATATGTTATTATAGACATCTTTTGGATGTTTTTTTGGAATATTGAACCTATATGAGTTTTTTATGTATTATAATGATAACTGTAGAATATCATTTTTTGTGTTTCTTTTTCGCGCTGTGCTGCAAATGATTCCAATTAGGTTTATTTTCGCATGCACTATGCGCGCACACGATCCGAACGTCATATGAGTTGCCCTTTTCCTAAAAATATTCAGCCCTGCGTTCTTTGCAACGAAAATGCATACGGCACATGTTTTGTTGAAATTGATGGAGTTTCTGTTTTCAATACACGACGGAAATATTATTAACCCATTTTACGAGAGATTTACTACGAGATATTTAGTAAATGTCGTAGGAAGACTTCTATCAACAATCAATAAACACTTCGATAACAACTCAAAAGACCATTATGTGCGCAGAAGTGTTGTGTCTATCGGCCACACGTCGGAAATAGCAGGAAGCAAGGAATCTAAACTAAATGTATGCAATATTTGCTTCAACCATTGCGCACTATAGTGTTTTCTATGGACAAGCGAACTCAACAAGCTTTCGTATCAGCGACGCACGAACGAACAAGATGTATGCAATAAATGGAAGAATATAAAGTACATGAGAAGCATGTTTGACCAGTCTAGTAGCTTAGCTTGAACATCTTTGTGTGCGTTTTTTCAGCTATGGCTTTCCATTCTAGGTGACGAGGTTGCTCACGTTATGATGAAATAGAAGTATTACTTCGTTTCTTTGACATACATAATTTATTAACTAGTAAATATTCAATTGTATCATGGTGAATCATGGAATTTCTATCATAAAGATATATAGACTTTCTGCAAAGCTCCTCTGCCCCATTGTTTATAGTTTTGAATTATTACATAATTTTATTCATTATCTTAAGCTTAATAAGTCATACCACTGTAAAACATAAGAATCCAAGTACACATCCTTCAAAAATACTTCTGAACTGGTCCGAAGTCATTTGTATCAAGTTTCATCATATTTCGAATTGAAATCAACCTTAGTAGACCCTGGGGTGTCATCAGACTTTGAAACCAGTTCGTCAAAGACTACTTCGTCACTGGAATTTGCATGATCATTCCATCTACTTTCATTATTTTCGTTTTTAGCTAAGACAACATCACGGATTTTATCCTCCCCAGAAATGCCATAACCAGTAATTGGTACAAGCTCATCAAGGGCTTCAAAGTCTCTTTTTTTCTGCTCTTCACTACTTGGGTAAAAAGCCAACCCAAAATCTATCAAAGTGACCCTTCCCGATATTGAAACATGTATATTGTCGAGCCTTATATCATTATGCGAAATTCCCAACAGATGAATTTCCGCGAGTCTCTCCTTAACTACTTTATGCACCCCAAATTTATCCCATTCAGTAGATGGTATTTCTTCTCCCAAATCTTCAAATATATGCATCGGCTGGCTTGGAATACCATTCCAGTATCCAGAAACTATAAGCTTTGTGAAGTTTGCAGCAAACGACGAATTCGCAAGCATCTCATTAATTTCAAGCTCATTGACGTACATGTCGTAGTAACTATCTTTATCTGGAAAATTTTCTTGAGCCTGCTCAGGATAGTTGTACCATTTAACAAAGACTGTGGACGGAAGCAGCAATCCCAAATTAGGAAAGGATGCAGCAGGATTATATATTATCCGACAAAATGTGTTACCTCGAATGGCATCAAAGTCGACTTCATTGCTTTCTTCTATCGTTATCAATCGTTTTCGAAGTTGACACCCAGACATCTTGCTACGTTTCCGTTTACGACTTGGTGTGGGTTCTTCCACAAGTCGAGGAAGCACATTCGCTAATGGATCTGGCCCTTTGGTCTTCTGACTTATTTCAATTAGTCCTGCGAATTTCTCTTTTGTACTGAGCGCCTCTGTATTAGCCTTATAGAAAAAGCCTGCTATCGCTGACCTTAGAGTTATGCCATGTTCCACAGTCTCGGGATTATTAATAACATAGTAGTCTATGATCATTTTTCCATCATCCATAATCTCATATTTGAAAAACCCCGAAAATGACTGATGATCTGAGATAAACACTCTGTCTGTCCCACAGAGAAAGGCTTGATAAAGATATTTTCTTAAAACTAATGCGCATAAAACTCTAGGCGACCATTCTCGATCTTCAAATATGCGCTGATTTTCACGCAGTCTCAATTGTTTCAAGTTCAAACGTTTTTCTACGAAGTCCGTTATAGCTAATTTCAATTCTTGAAGTCCTTGAGTTAAAAAATAGTTTTCTGTTTTATAATCTCCTATCGCAAAGCAAATATCAGGATTTCGACGAGTTGATGCCTTATCATAAGACACATGGACAATATCGGGCTTGAAGTTTGGGTTTGTCAGCAACGGAGGTATGATTGAAGCATGACCAAAATGGTGGTAATCATCCAATATGTCACGATAGAAACGCTTGATTGATCTAGCTATTTCTTCATCAAAATATATCTGAATATCATCTTCCACATGCGTGGCATCTCCCAAAGGATAAGTATACCTCTTTAATAGCAAGTCTTCACTGAGATTGGAATTCTTAATAACTTTATCAAGAGGGGCCATGTATGTATTTTTGAACTCATCACTACTGATCTCTCTAAATTCTGCCGTCATCATCGCTTTCGTAACATAATTCAGTGCCAGCATCACAGTCGTGGATCCAGTAGAAACTGAAGCATTATGCTTAGATATTATATGTTCCAACGTAGGTAATTTTTGATTATGTGAGATATTTCTTATTTTCAAAAGGTGAGTGTCTAAAAAGACCCTTATGTTTTGTTCATTGTCATCTTGAACCCTAGCATATAATGATGGATTAATCCTAATGCATTTATTTGCGGGGTCATCATACGTAATATTGTTACTATCTTCTCCCGAAAAGTACATACATGAAATGATAATATGTTAAGTATTGAGGTGCTGTGGTGGTAATTTCATCCCTTATTTATTGATCTGGGGTTACCCGAGTTTGATTATATCGCCTGCACTTGGAGATTTCCCTAGTTAAGGAGCACACGAATGGTATGTTTGTGAAACTAGTAACTAAGAGAAGGTGGGGAGAGTAGACGTCATCGAAGAATTTTAAATAGGGAACGAGAGACCAAATTTATGATGTTCCACTTTTCTCAGATCCCTTCAATAGGATATTGAAAGTTGTTCAGAATACTAAATACTACCGGAACTTTCAAAATTGAAAAGAATTAGAAACCTTTGATGGTACATATTCAGAAATTGCATTGTCGAGGTATTATATAGTGAACTGATACTTCTCAGTACATCTTGGTGCCACTTTCTAATTATTAAAATACTTTTTCTCTAATATATTATTCCTTGATTCATATTTTAAATTATAAATTACGTGAGATATACATATAGAGGAGGTATTCAATAAAGATGAATATTGGCTTGGAACAAAGGTTAGCATTTAAAACCTCTTTCTCGAATAAATTCTAAGAGAGCATACAGCAAAACAAGGCGCTAATAGTGCGCTCGCGATGGCAGGTGTCTACACATAACAATTGTTTCATAAAACTCACGTTCTAAATATCAGAGAATCCCACGGTATTAAAAGAACACTACATTTAGAATCAAGTCCGATGCAGTAAAGAAAAGATCGACGATGCAAATTTATTAACTACATTCGAATTAGTAATATTAATTAAATTTAATTATATTTAGTTATGAAAGTCTATAACCGAAATAAAGGTTGAGATTTAAAATAAATCTCTTTTAACGAAATAATATAAATTGGGTATTAATATGGAAGAATTCGAAAGCAAAAATATTAAGTTCAGATCAGATCATGAAAGGAACTAAAGCCAATAATGGGTACATAAATAAAGCTCCTGATTTAGGTTTTTCTGCACCATTTTCATTTACTGATGCCATAGGCACTTCTGCGGAAGGAGCACTACCCTGACTCGTTGCAGCTGTTATAAATGTGGTTGTTTGAGCACTTGAGCCGTTGTCAGTACCAGTAGCACTAGAGGAACTATTGTCAGAGCCAGCACTAGAGGAACTATTGTCAGATCCAGAAGCACCAGATCCGTTGTCAGAACCAGAACTAGATCCGTTGTCAGAGCCAACACCAGAGCCGTTGTCAGAGCCAGCACTAGAGGAACTATTGTCAGATCCAGAAGCACCAGATCCGTTGTCAGAACCAGAACTAGATCCCTTCCAGCACACGGCGGCCGTACAGTCAGTGTAGAAAAAAAGAAAAAAAAAT